>NC_072376.2:61920000-62545000 GCF_028885625.2 Pongo pygmaeus | reverse complement strand
AGCCTATGTCCCAAGAATCAGTTCCTCAGATATAATCTGCAATAATTCCTAGGGAGTGTGTCAGTTATTTTTAACACATGAGAGTGAAGTGTACAGGGCAAGAAATGTTCTCTGCACATTTCCCTGTAATTAAGAGAGAGACTCTTCTTTAACTAAGATCCTGGATCATACATTGCTCATTATACTTCATATTTCAAATTCTTCATTCATTGGGAATTAATGAAATAACATTGTTGGATTCTAAAAACCGATAAGCAAGCAGGAAAGAGAACATGCAAACAACCAAAACACCCAGGCGATTACTCTGTGACTCACATGAATAATGTCAATTATATGGGACAAACCATTGGGATGTTATGTACTCCATGGAGAAATAAAGACTTTTCCAGATGGCTAGAGTTATCCAATATTTGACCTTCTATAGCAATGGTCTTCAGTCATGATATACTCTAGTTCATAGTTTTATTACTGTATTACTGAGGAACAAATATTTACTAATCCTTACATAGACTTCAAATTAGCATACTGGCCTAGGGCCTGTGATTAATGAGACTGGATCTGAAAAACCATGCCATGGGTAATTAATATTGAAAAGCACGATCCAGTGAATTCATAATGCATTTCTGACAACAACTAATAATCATTTATACCAGATGTAGCTTCTCTGTAATAATAAACTGCTGAAATGTTTTAAGCTTCTAAAGTAGTTTGTTTGCCAGGACTTAAAAAAAATAGAACCTGTTCAAATACATTTAGATGAATAACATATCTCTAAATCACCTACCTGTAAGTTTATGGTTTTTATAAAATAATTTAGATTCTATAAAAGTGCCATGATATTCTATTGTATATGAGAACACAAAGTTACTATCTATTCTGATGGGTGGACTTTTAGTCTGTTTACTGACAGTAGATTACTAAGCAGCAGAAAAAGGCTTTTAGAATAATAAATGAGTGGCACAAGAGTCATCAATAATATTATCAAAAAATTATACTTTTAAAAAATATGAAAATCTATAAGGTTAAAATATGACTTGAAATAAGTTCTCTAACCCATGGATACTTCTACGCCTCAAACATAACTATTTTTATTCTTTTAAAATTTATTTCCAAATCTTGTCTACATAATAGATCACACATATATATGCACTTTTTTTACATTGAACCATATGACCTTGCCATTTTTTACCTACAAAAATAGCAATTTCATAGAGCTGAAGCCACTATTTCCACCATTTCCCATCAATATATTTTCTTATTTGTTTTAGATTTACTTTTGCAGCAGCGTATTTTTCCCAAAGCCATTTCGAGGAAAATTGTCTCTGTAAGTAACATGGTAAATCAATGCTGAAATTTTTACCCCAACAGTCTTAAAATATAAAGCCACTTTTCAAAATTTGTAAACCTAGCTTGAGAAATATAAGAATTGAAAAAAATATTTTATATTATTACTGAATTTTTGTATATTTTATGTAGTCATGGTCTACCAATTGCTCCTAGCAATAATGTATTGAAATTGTATTTGGTACTTAGTTTTCCTTTTATTGTTTTTAATGGTCCCTTCACTTTGATTCCAAAACTATTGGTTATATTTGTTAAGTGAAAATGAATTATCTCTCCTCCAAGAGCCATGGAAAAATATTATTTAATACTAATTATGATTTTTATCTCTAATCTATAACAAAATTTTGGATATACATCTTAATATAGATTATAATCAGTAATATCTTTCATTTAAGCAGTTAAATTAAACATCGACCCTTCATAAATCTGATATGGATTTAATACAAGGTAATATATGTTTATTATGCAAAATAACTAGATAGATAATTCTACAGAAAGATCAGAAACAATTGATATTTTTAGAGAAATTTAATTTTTTATTAAATTTTTTGGCAATGATTTCTACTGTATTTTTATGTAGTACATAATTAAATGGGAGTAAAAGGTGGCATTGTATCTATATAATTTTAATGTCTATTAAAATTTTCATGTCTATTAAAATGTCTTTATTTTCAATACTGCAGTCATATTACAGCATAATGTTTAAAGGGGTTTTACATATTATGAACTTAGTAAAATATGCTTTCAAAATAGTTTTATTTAGGGATACTATGTGATCTAATGCAACAATACATCCCTAAGAAATGTTACATGCTTAGAAACAATATTAAGAAACCCATCTAACTTGCCTGAAGCAGAAAACCACTTAAGTTAGCTAAGCTCAAAATAGAGAAATTGCTAATGGGATCTATTGCAGATTCGTCACCTAAGGGAAAGGGAAATATAGCTAGCCACAGGAAGACTGGAAATAAAATCATGGATGGAAGCTTTTCTTCTGTTGCCCACTGTCTCTAATGCACTTGTCTCTATCATACTGGTCTTTCCTTCTTCTCTCTGCTTATGTGCCAAGCATCCCTGTCCAAGAATCATTCTATGTAAATTCACCTTGTACTGATCCATGTGTGTGTTTGGGGACATTTTTATAAATGGCGAAGTTTTTACATATATATTGGGATTATATTTGGTTTATTTTTTGCTATGGTCAGATGTACATACATCTAGATTACAGGGATGCACATCATTTATCATGGAGATCACAGGACCTATGATATTCATATTTGTATGAAGAAATAGAAAGATAAACATATGTTTAAATATATTTCAGAAAATAGAGTAGATACAGAAGCCCCCAGATATGCAAATTGACACTTTTTAAATGTTTAATTTTGAGCATGCATACCAGATATCATTTCTTTGTAACAATCATAAATTTTTCAGGAACAAGTTCAATAAGCCAAGTTAAATTTTTATGGATATTTGAACTACATGTTTTCAGCATGTTTTCATAGTTTGCCACTTGTGTTTTTAAATCAAATATTATTAAAATGTAAAAAGTTATTGTAAAAAGACTTGTATTTAAAATAAAAGAAAATAATTTGTTTCATTTTAAGTATCATATATTAAGTAGGCAGTTGCTAGATCCTGAGAAGCAAATCTGCATGAATCTCAAGCAATATACAATTTATAATCACTTACTGCACTTAAATAATTAATTGAGTAATGACTTTGTTGACTAAGTAGAATGTTTGTCTACAGAACGTTGCTAGTAATGTGGGTTACTCTCCAATGCATCCTTATTTGTAAAATGATAGAGTTTTTACTGCAATATTAACTATTATAAAAACATAAATTCTATTTTTCATAACATGTTCATGTTTTTTATTACAAATTATTTTAAAACTTTAAAAAGTTAATTTATCTTATACAACAATAAAAACTCTTTTCATTGTTTTTCAAATATATTTTTCCACTATATCTTATATATTCTTTAAAATATTCAGTTAATATTCAAATTATATTTTCTTCATATTAAGCTTTGATATAGTTAGAGAATTTTTTTTTTTTTTTTTTTTTTTTTTTTTGCGACGGAGTCTATCTCTGTCGCCCAGGCTGGAGTGCAGCGGTGCGATCTCGGCTCACTGCAAGCTCCACCTCCTGGGTTCACGCCATTCTCCTGCCTCAGCCTCCTGAGTAGTTAGGACTACAGGCGCCCGCCACCACGCCCGGCAAATTTTTTGTATTTTTAGTAGAGATGGGGTTTCACTGTGTTAGCCAGGATGGTCTCGATCTCCTGACCTCATGATCCCCCACCTCGGCCTCCCAAAGTGCTGGGATTACAGGCGTGAGCCACCGCAGCCCACCAGTTAGAGAAATTTTAAATGGCTAAAGTAGAGGAAAATACTGAGAAATATTATTTTGTGTAAATAATCTTAAGTACAGTTTTCAAGTGTTGAATGGCTTGATAACAAGTTTTCTGTTTGTAATTTAAAAAGTCACTAAAATTATGTGCACTGCAATGGGATTAAGTTAATAAATGTAGGTTTTAAAATATTTTAAATTTATTTTTCTTGGAAATTAGGATAAAATCAAATTACAATGGTGATAATCCTGCTTTTTATCTGATCCATGTTTCATCACATTAGTAAAAACTGATAATGTAACTATTGATTCAGAACTTACTCTTTATCAAGCAAAGTGTTAAGTCAATGTACTGTTTCATTTCAATTTCCGTCAACTCTATGTATTAGGTATTATTATCCCCTCCCACACCTGCCTATTAGCATAGTAGGAAGCAGGGGTTCAGAAATATTAGCATCTTGTGCAAAACCACTATTTTTGCACAAGTAGCATTTTGTTGTTGTTTTGTTTTGCACAATGTTTTTGTTTTGTTTTGTTTGGTTTAGTTTTTGCTACTGGTGGTGGAGCCAGGATTCTAATGGGCTGTCTCTCCACAGCTCTGATCTAAGCCTCCCATTATGGAGAATCTTCAGAGGAGCACACGTCTTTGCTGGCTAGCATATCAACATTCATGATCCTGGCATGTGGAAGAATACTCAGATTATTGCCCAAGACATTAGCATTAAAAATTCCTTCTAAGGCATTTCTTTATTCTTAAGTAAATCCTGTTAAGGAAAAATAGGAATGTATAAGCAATTAATAAATTAATGTGAGTTACTTTCTAATTTGACAGAATCGGGAGCTTTTAGCAAATAAGGACATTGCCCAGAGAGGAAAAGCAGATAATTCAGAGTGCTTAGAAGCTAGAGTTGGCTTTTTAGGGGAACTAACTTAAGAGTAAAGAGGCTCCTTTATGTCTATTTATTGTTTATGAGATTGATGTAGATGTTACTTTAATAATTGACTTACATAACATTATTGATATTTTTCTACCCTGATTTTTCAACTGATCTGTGTTCTTTATATTTTGACTTCTCTATAATACTTTGCACAAATGATAGTCAATCAGAAATCACAATGTGCTAAGTCTAAATGAACTTGAGAAAGAGAATGACAATTTGATTCAAGATTAACATTATAATTGACATTCTTAAAAATTTCAGCATTACTAGGTAAGGATCATGTTACTTTTGTAATTTTTCTATTGATATGTGATAAATCAAAGGGGTAAAGAAAAATAAAGGATACAACACAAATGATTAGAGTTCATTGTAAGCTGGGAAGAAAGCAATTCTTGTTAACTAAGTCAAACTGAAAGAGAATACACCTAAGAAAGTGTAAAGATCACTATTACATTTTGTCTAATTGGTACATCAAATTAATGCAAATTACTCCTGCCCCCAAAAAGGGTTCATAAATGAGAGGTTTTCTAAGGCAGAAGTGTCATTGTAGTGTAACTTTGAGTAGGTACATGTCCCTATCAGCTGATCTTATCTTCCAAGCCTACAATTATTAATCCTCTGTGTGTAGTGCTTAAAATGTGGTACTTCACATAAGAGGGCCGTAAAGAAAGAACAAAGACTTGTAAAGTGCCAAAGGAAGAGGATCTCAGGTCCATTTGGTTGATTAACAGTCGTTAGTACGAGGAAAATTACAGGAAAGAATCTGTAGCCCAGGATGGTGCTCTTAACTCCAGATTGCATGATATTGGGAATATAACCAGAACAGAGTTCAGATGAAAAGCCTGGCAGCGGTGACCAGTGGTATTAAAACACATAGTGATCTAATAAATACCCCTTCATGTTGCTCAGTGGTTGGGGAAGGCATCTAATTCATAAGGCGAGTTACTCTCTAATAATTGGAAACTATTATCTGGCTTCTAAAATCCACTTCAAACATCTGTTTGGCCACAACACAATCTGATAAGATCTTGATGAACAAGATGAAACAGCTCCACCTTAAGCAGGTGAGTGGGACATAGCACACTCGCCACCTAGTGGATATTCACTGTACTTTTCGTCTTTTTTATTCATCTGTTCTAGAATAAATGTAAACCACACATTTCATTTTATAAAATGAAAGTGTGTGTGTGTTTGTTTCTGTTGCCTGATACTGTGGTCAAGACTATTCTGACATACATTTTACAATCTGAATAGTTTGTAAAATGTGAAAATAAAAATCCCTTACACAGATGAATATAAAATTTATTTGGCTAGATCAGATTAATCAAAGCTTGTCCTGTAAAGAGGGTCAACCCTTGTAAAAGTTTCTCCTGCTGATTCTTCCTTTTATTTATGACCTTTATCTAATCTTGGGGTCACTGAAAATGCATCGTCCCTGCTGGACCTTTTATCTAGTTTCTATCCAATATCCATGTGAGGTGGGTTTGCTCTCTCTCTCATCTAAATGTCTTGATTTGAAAACAGAGTTCCTTTCTTCCATGAGTTGGGAATAACTAATGCAGTTTTACCTTTTTAAAATCTTTTCCCCTGCTATATTTCCTCTTCATCAAGGTACTCATTCAAGACCCAAAAATATAAATCTCCAATATTGTAAATTTAAGCTTGATGATACATCAAAGAGCAGCTGTTTTAGGATTTTTCAGGCCTTCCCAGCACCTATCAGATTGCAGGAGAGCTGCCAATCTGCTCTTTCACAATGCTAGTCATGGCCTCGGAGCTTCATTTTACCATCTGGCACATCAGGATCACCTCCCCAGATAGTAATCATCATCCCAACAATAATACAGTGAAATCAGAGTTGGAGGATTGTAAAGAATTTTAAAGATTATTGCATACGCTACCAGAGTTTTCAGGACTGCTTGGTACTTGTCAATTTCATAACCCCATATCTGATGACTGGCTAAGTTTTCTCTGCTTTGTCCTCAGAAGCCTAACACCCATGCCACTGATATGTACTCATGAAGGCGGTTTTATGAGTGACCCTCTGCTGTCCCATACTAGGCAGAGAGTGAGTTACCCAGAAGTATCCACCTAAATGCTAACATTTCCCCTACACTGCTGAATAAAATTTATTTCCCCATACTTGTATTTGAGGGCCAATAATAATTGATGGCTTCTGTTGTTGCCATAATCCACTTTTCTAAGAACCTTTTATATCACTCCAAATTTCACTTCCGCTTTGGTACATTTATGCTCCTTGTGTAAAACCCCTACCCTAATCTCAGTTTACCTAGTGTAAACTTTTCACCACATGAATCAAACATCAACCCATACAATGAATTTCGCTTGGCAAAAAACAATCACAGCAAAATAGAATCAGGAAAAATAATGTAGCTCATAGGAGGAAATGGCATTAATATATAGTTAACAACATTAATGACAATATGGTTATAGATTTACCATTAAATATAATTAGGTTCTCTTATACATTGTAGTATGGTGATGATTCTGTAGTATAAGTGTTATACTTCATCAGCAAAAGTTTTTACATGAAAACTCTGGGACTGAATTCTAGCAAATGTTCATACAGACTAAACAAGTTTGCAAGCCTGGAAACCCAGGACCAAGAAGCATAAAATGGAGAGATAAGATGGTGTGTGTGTGTGTGTGTGTGTGTGTGTGTGTGTGTGTGCACGTGCTCATAGGTTAAAAAAAATGCTAAGAAAGTGACTATTTTTTCAGAAACTTCAGGCAATGGCCTAAAATTTAAACATTTTCAGTCCTGCAGCCTATATCACTTGTGCCCAATTTGATATAGATATCAAACTATTTCTCTCTTCTCTCTTTTTCTCTTTTTTTCATCACATGCCAGTGAAAACAAAATTGAGAAGATTCATATTGGAAACATTTTCAACCACCCAAAATGACACATCAATATTTTTGGTGACCCAGTGGTGTGACGGGATCAGCTTGTACCAGCTTACAAGAGCTGTATGAACCAAGTGTTAAATAGTCAGGAATCAGTCAGTTGTTAAACACAGCCATTCTTAATTTCTTAAAGGTTATATGCCTTTACAATTGAATAAATTCTATAAACAACAATTATCTACTAACATTAAAAAATCACCAATTCTTAATTTTAAATGTTTTATTATCTATGCTTTTGAGATTATTTATGTCTATTTCAACAATACAACAGAAATCATGTAAAATGATGAACTACTGTAAATCCCTTTGTAACTCCTTATTCAGTGATGTCATGGTAATATGTTTAAATCAGCCTTGGTGAGGGTACTTACAGCATGAAAATCAACATATGCTATAATTCAAGGCTTTTTACTCTAGGGAGCTAGCTTCAAACATCTACCAGCATCTCAGTGGATGATAACATAATGCGGATACACAAGGCCCAGATTCCAAACTTAGTTCTATGATATTGGCCTGTTTATTAGACTTTAAAGCCTCATTATACTGATCTACAAAATGAAATGTCGAAGACATTGATTCTTGTAAAGACATTACATTTTAAAATCGAGTTCAACTTTGCTTCCTAATGGGCATAAAGGTAGCATAAAGTAATGACATCAAACCTACAGAAAGACAACGTATTTTAAAATGGCATATAATATATCTCAATAATGTACCTACTTTAGTGGGAGAAGTTTTATTTAAAAAAAGAGATGTTCAGGAAAAAATTCAGATGACTTGATGAGCAAATAGGTTATATTTATAAAATATATAACAATTTAACTTTGCCCATGTGGTTACTTTATCCTACGTGGAAATTGACTTATTTTTTTCCATATTACTTTTTGAAGGAGCTGAAACTCAAATAAAATAGAAATCCACAAATGATGTTTTCCTATTAGTAGGTTAAATTTATTAAACATTATGTAACTATAGTATTTAAATTGACCATTGAAATGCATTTATCATACTTTATTTCATTTCCTTCTGTTATAGACACACTGAAACTTTGCTTGCAATAGAGAGATGTTTCTGTTTTAAATCCTTTCACATCTTAATTGCAACATGACAATGTTTAAGAGAATCTTTTTTATAAAGGAAAATTGTTCTTTTCAAAAAAGTAAATAGTAGCTCCATTCTTATATGATAGGGAGTAGAAAGAATAGTAGAAAAAACATTTGACAACATATCTGAAAAACTAAGTGTTTGTCCCAGTTTCATAACTTATATGCTGTCTGAAGAAGAAAAAAAAGTATCTTGGGTAGAATGAACTCTCAGTAAAAACATGTATTTTCAGGAAAATGAATTTAGTTTTTAAATAAACACTTCCTCTTACAATTTATTAATATAAAATCTTCTAAATGTCATAGAAATCAGTACAAATGTTAACCGCTGCTAACTTACTTTTGAATATATCTACATTGACAAATATTAGAACACTTTACTTCTTAAAAATATAGTGGTTGCTTTGCAGAAATGGAGTCAATCAGGCATCTCTGATACTGGCATGTGGTAGATACTCAGTAAAACACGTGGAGTGAATGAACACTGAGGTGGGTGCTAATCATTTCTTTTACTGAGATTCACCCTCACAGTCCCAAGTGAAGAAACAAAGTCAGAAGGGCCTTAGAGTTGAAAAGGTAATTTAACATTAATAGCAAAATGCAAACATACATTCCACTTTGATTCTTTCTATTCTTCACTGGTTTGAAACACTTACAGTCACCAAGTCAACTGGACTTAATTGAGTGCCATCATGCATTGTGCTGCGCTAGGTACCATGCAGAGGAAGGCAGAGTCATAGTCCCTGTCTGGGGAAATCCATAATGGAATATCCATAAGAGTACCACCGCTGTAGGATTTTATATATATGTGTGTGTATTTGTGTGTGTGTGTGTATACACACACATACATACATATATAATACAATATATGTATATACATATATATATCAAGCTTCCCAACCCAGCATTATAAGGCAATTTCTTAAGGTTGATTTGTGATTGAGTACAAGATTTAACACTTGCTCTTTTTGTAAGCATCATGGTTCCTAAGCCTTGTATGTTCAAGACACCTGTCTACGGTGAAGGCTGCAGGCTGTGAATTTCAAAGTGGAATGATCTCTGCCACCTCACACTCACAAAACTCCTGAGCCCTGATGTACCTCTGCTTGCGGTGATCTCATATTCTCATGGAGGCCCCTCACATGGGAAGACTTAATTTCCTGACTATTCTCTCAGTCTTGGGTCTTTCCCCAGAGATGTGATCAGTTGTGGCGGCAGAGAAGCTGAAGGACTTGGGAACATTATTCAGTGTTCCAATTATTAGGAAAAATGCAAGCAGATGGAGCAGGGAAATAATATCTTTTGCTAATTATTTGAATGGATGAGCTGACAGAACTTTACACTCTCCCAAGAGAGCCAAAGGGTCATGGATCTCCGGCCAATTCTGGCCAAGCTGGCCAGCTGCCACTGAGCACAGAGGCTGCCATCTGCCTTTCTCTTCTGCTCACCTGAGGCATTTGTGGGAGAGCCCTTACACTTTTTCTTTCTTTCTTTCTTTGGCTTTTGCTGTTGTTTTAATGATAGTTTGAGTCAATGACAGATCCTCTGTTAAGTGTTAGAAAAACATTTTAAAATCTAGTTTACTAAATGTAGAAGCCTAAATGTATGCTTAAACATCTACATGTGCTTTTGGAATATGTCATAATATTTCTGTACATTATTTTTCTTGCAAATAGTGTATAGAAATATCATGATTTTCCCATTCTCTGAGGTATTCATTAATCCCCCCAAATGCTCCACATCCCTAAAGATTTCCCTTCCTACCTCGCTCCGGTTGCTCAGCATTTCCACAGAGCACTGATGGCACTACACTTACAAGTTTAATTTGTGCACAAGCCTGTTAGCTCCCATCTGTTCAACAGCTTTCAGCTGCCCTCCTAACCCTACACAGATGTCTCACAAACTCATGTTCCTGCTCACGGAGGACAGGCAAACTGAGCAGGGTAAATCTATCACCCCAACAATGCAAAGCCCTTGACCTGGTGAAGGTGAGTCAATAACACCATGCCCATATGCAAAGCAAGCACATCACACACTACATGCTCTTCCCAGGTTTAGTATTGCAAATTCTACACATTTGCAGAAAATATGTAAGCTCTCTATCTACCTTTTCCACTTCATTGAGCCTCTCAAAGGCCCTAGCATTACCTATCTCTCACACCATTACCTCCGGTACAAATGAGCTACTTCTGAGGTTCATGCTCCTTGTCTTCCAAGAAATACTCTCTTTCCTATCATGCCACAAGACCCCTTTTTAAAATCCAAGGAAACATTCTGTACTAAGAAAAATAACGTGATGAAGTGAACCACTTAATTTCAGGTAATGTTTCCAACCATTCATAACGTAAAGATATCAAAATGAGAGTTTTCCAACAAAAAAGTTCAGAAAAGCAATACATAAATGTGAAATGATAAAAACGTAGAATTCCATTTCTCTTATTAGCATGAATGATTTCTTTGTTAACAGAATTTGACCCTTAACACAGTAAAAGGTTAAGTCTACTTCATTGGGCATTGTAAAAATAATTCTCTGATGAAGTATATTACCAAAGAAATAACATACATCACGGCATTCATCAGTTCTTGGAGAAAAAAAGTAGCTTTACAAATGACTCAGTGACTCAACACACAAAGTGGATTTTGCTTCTTCAATCGTGCATTATCAGAATATGCAGGATTTCTTTCTGTCCTTTTGTATCTGATGGGGATGTACAATCACAGACTTAAAGTTGGAAGGGACCAAATATTACTATTATCTCTGGCTCACAGAAAATTTAAAAAATAAGACTTCACGCCTGTAATCCCAGCATTTTGGGAGGCCAAGGCGGGCGGATCACGAGGTCAGGAGATCCAGACCAGCCTGGCTAACACGGTGAAACCTTGTCTCTACTAAAAATACAAAAAATTAGCCGGGCGTGGTGGCAGGCGCCTGTAGTCCCAGCTACTCCGGAGGCTGAGGCAGGAGAATGGCGTGAACCCATGAGGCGGAGCTTGCAGTGAGCCGAGATCGCGTCACTGCACTCCAGCCTGGGTGACAGAGCGAGACTCCATCTCAAAAAAAAAAGGCTTTTTTTTTTTTTTTTTTTTGAGACAGAGTCTCACTCTTGTTGCCTAGGCTGGAGTGCAGTGGCGCGATCTCGGCTCACTGCAACCTCCGTCTCCCGGGTTCAAGTGATTCTCCTGCCTCAGCTTCCCGAGTAGCTGGGGTTACAGGCGCCCGCCACCACGCCTGGCTAATTTTTTTATTTTTAGTAGAGACAGGGTTTCTCCATGTTGGTCAGGCTGGTCTCAAACTCCCGACCTCTGGTGATTCGCCAGTCTCGGCATCCCAAACTGCTGGGATTACAGTCTTAAGCCACCACACCCGGCCAATATTATTTAAAGAAGAAAGGTCTTGCCTCTATTCACGTGTCTATTCTGTGCTTGAGTTGAAATGTGGACATAATTCGTGGCTAGCACTTTTTAGACACATTGCTATGTATACTTACCTGCAAGCATGGGTGCGTGCACACACACACACACGCACGCACCACACACACTCTCTCTCTTAATATTTGTCCTAATTAGCAATCATGGAATGCTGTATTATGTTCTATTTTGCCTGTTATCTTGACAATAATTAAAAACAGCAAATCTAATGTTAGAAAGTTATAGGAATATTTAAATTCATATACATTACTAGCGGTATATTTAAATTGTGAAGAAAATGTGACAATATATTGCAAATGCTTAAAATGTCGCTGTATCCCTTTGCCTATTCTATCCGATTCAGATAGAAAATAGATGACCTACTCAACAGATATAAATAAGGGGAGATTGATGGAGGTGCTATTTACAGAAGTGTGGCCAAGAGTAAAAGAATCAAAGCATATAAAGCATTTAGCGACTAACAACATGGGAAGCCATTTCCACCTCTAAGGCAGAAGAGGTAAGTCTAGTGACTGATGAAACCCAAGCATGAAGAGAGGATAGGAGATTAAACCACAGAACTCAGCTGTTGTCAAACCCGAGGCCAGCCACTAGGAGGTGGAAGCAAGCACTACAGAAGAAGCACCCCAACTTCTCTTTCCTCCCACCAGCTAATCTGCCAGAGCCAGCGGCTCTCATTGTTGTCAGGGGAACGATGGAAAGCCAAGGTCCCAAGTGATGAAGCTCCTGAGGGTTACCCTGCTTTGGAACGAGGCAGGACAAAGAAGGGCAGTAAATGGATCTTCGGGGTGTTCTCATGGAAAACAGAGAGTGATCTGCATACTCATCAAGCCATCCCTGAAGAAGTAAGCTGAGATTAGTGCAAAACTGTATACACAAAATGCTAATGCTAACGCTAACATTATTTAGAAACATAAGATCGTGGGAATACTATATATAATCAGAAGTAAGGTATTGGTGAACTAAAATTTAGAAGTGACCCATACATTTTCAGTTGCAAATCACGAAATAATTTAAATAGCATGGTTCAATGGAATATGTGTTGGAGGGCACATATTCATGCTATATTAAGTTGAAATGAGAAGGCTACAAAACATGTACATATATGTGTGGGTATGAATATAATTACTGCATATTTATATTAACTCTTATATAAAAACTAAATTCATTTGAAAGACCTAAAATTAAGAGTTTAGAGAAGATTGAAAGGAGGATGAACTAACCAATAAGAGTGTAACATTATTCCCTAAAGAACTTTAAATGTTATTTGTTCCCTTTCAAGTTTAATTAGAATCATGGGGCGGAGTGCGAGTAAAAGTCTTTGTATTGAAATGAATGCGATATTATTATTTCATGAGCACTGAATACATTTTTTCTATATAAGAACAAATGTAAAGGTTATTAATATAAACAGAATATGGATTTCTTCTAAGTCAAGGTCAGTTGGTAGAAAAACAATCGACCAATAATCCTAGTTGCAGTGTGGCTTTGAGACCAGGAATATAGAATGTTTAAAAACTGTATTGTTGACTATTGTCAAATAAGATCAATTGAGAAAAGCGGACATCTTGCAATCAAGATTTATGATTACTTATCATTCTAATACATTCGTGCCTGTAGCTTCTGATTTTTATACACTCTATCATTTCTACTTGTATGAATTTTAACTGAAAAATATATCACAGCTTTTTTCAACTAATCATTATGACTCCAGTAGAAAGATAGTGACTACACATTGAGAAACTTATATTCTCTACAATTAAATAAGTAATCATATATACATCTGGAGCATTTCAACACCAAAATCCTCAGGTTAAAGAGACCATATATAGGTAGATATTTATTCACCAGGGGTCATTATCTTTACTGTAAACTTTTATATGAATTTAATCAACAAAAATATAAGAAACATTGTTTTGAATAGCCTAAGTAGACAATATATTATTTCATAATCTAATGGTAGGACATACAACTATTTCAGTCTAGGACTAATGTTAACCTTGCTTAGTTAAAAATAAAAGCAGTATCATTGAAAAGAAAACAACAAGAAATATCAATGCTATGAAACATTGGAAAAATATGAAGCAAAGACTCCCAATTCTAAGTGCTCAAAATAACAAAACAAAGTTATATGGCTGTCATATTCAAAAGAGATTATTCTAGAGGGAAAGAAACATGACATTGAAACGTAAATATTGACCAAATGGTGATATTTGGAAATCAATAAAAGACAACAGGCTATGTGAACACTAAAACGATGACAATTACAAAATAATAATAACAGAGGAAACTTAAGAATTAACTGCAAAAGTTAATAATAACAAAATTAACAAATATTTCCATGCAGCGGAAACTTTCATTTTTTACTGTTTGCCTTCTACTATTGCTGCTTCACCAGAATCTTCTAATAATAATCTGAATTCATTGATATCTGCAAGTAGCTTGCTTTCCTTTAGCAATGCCCAACAACAACTTCTATCCATAAACAGCCATTGATGCACAGTGCTGAATCATTTTAGTAAATGTTAACATAAAATTATTATAATATTTATAACATTATAACGTTACGTTATAACATTATAACATTATAACGTTACGTTATAATATTATAACATTATAACGTTACGTTATAATATTATAACATTATAACATTACGTTATAATATTATAACATTATAACATTACGTTATAACGTTATAACATTACGTTATAACGTTATAACATTGTAACATTATGTTATAATCACTTCCACAGATTAAAATATTATATGCACATTTTAAAAACAGAAGCTATGACAAAGATCTAATTGTATTATATGATCAAAAGGAGGATGTTACAGAAAGGGGATGTATAAAGAAAATCAATGAAGGTGCATCTGTCTGGAAAGGAGTATTATGATTGTTCCATTATTGTTCCAGCTTTTCCAGCTCCTGAAAACTGGAGGCACGGTGGGAGTGGGGCGCTGGTAAATGAGCTGGTTAAAAACAGAATCCTTTTAAAATAAGCATTTGAATGAGAAAAGAAAATAATCTAAAACACCAGAAATTTGCCTAGACTAGGCGGACAAGAAATGGCCAGATTTCTCACTTATAATAAAGTCAGTAATCATTGCTCTCTTTTCACGTTTTTTCCCTGCTTGCTTGTACCTTTTACCTTCCATTCTCTCTCTCACTTTCTCTCTATCTCTGTCTCTCTCTCTTTCCCCTCCCCCACTTTGTCTCTTCTTTCCTTTGTTGCTCAAATAATATGTCTAATAATAGCTATTGAGTTGTTTATTTCTTTCTCCTCATTTAAAAGGCAATTGCAATTGAAAATGTTTATGGTTCTCTATTTATCATAAACAATTAAATTAATTCTTATTTGAAGGTGGTCTTCCATTGATTATTCATACTTGATATAGGATGGTGAATTTAACATAAGTGGAAACTTAAAGATCCCTTTATGAAAAAAGCAATATCATCTAATTCTGTTTTCTCATTAATCCTTTTACTGCCGTGTTCTTTCTCGTTTGCTATATTGCAACCTTTGAAGGCAGTGTAACATAATTAGCCAAGCCCATGGCCTCCATGGCCAGACAACTGTGTCCAGGCTCTGCAATTTACTGGATATCACCGACTTTTGGTAAGTTAACATGTCTCTTCCTCAGTTTCCTCTTTTGTGTAGTGGGGATAAAGTAGTTGCTGTGAAGATAAATGAGCTAATCTTTGTAGTTTTGGAATGGTTCCTGGAATTGCCACATGCAACTGTGAAATAATAAATCAAAACTCTTAATTTCATAGAACTTACCCGGGTAGCAAAACCAGCTACTAAGCAGCCAAAATAGTTACCACTAATCATTCTACATTTCAGGTCTAAGATTAAAACAATGGAAAAACATGCTTACTAATGAAAGTATATTGAGAATTCCTTCACTGGGATGATGGCCTTCATTCTATTATTCAATAGCTCTTGAAGGGGTCGCCAGTTTGAACAGAAACAGTCACGCTTGTAGTTTTCTTCCTTCCCAGTCACTCTAAATTAGAAAATAGTTCAGAAATTCAATTTTCAAGACAATTTGTGTTCGGGTTTTAAAGGTTTGCAGGTGCATAACTGCAGTAAGACTGAGTTAAAGGCAAGTCCCAGAGGCAATTCTAGACACACAGCACCACTTTACACAAATATTTTATAATACTATCTGAAACAAAGGTTATAGATAGTATAACCCATTATACAATTTCACACAATTTCAAAAAAAAGTTCAAAAATATTTTGAAAATAATGCCTAAACTCTAATATAAATAAAAATGTAAGAAAAATAATTTATAATAAGATAATATGCATTTCTTAATGTTAATATGCAGGTACAGAGAAGGTAGAAAACATAATGAAGTTTGCAGAGCCCCATTGCTACTCAGATTCACCATGATTGTTTGAAATACATAAGCAGCAGAAGTAGGAATACTATTAGTGGTATACTTTAGTCTCACAGCTAGTGTTGCCATCAGTGACATGATTTTCTAAAATGGTATTTAATGTTAAGTAAAGTTCTGTTAAGAAAAAATAATAGTTTTTTCTCTCAATTTCCACTATATTTGCATTTCGGGAAAATTCAGTGTATATTGAAACCATGCAGAAAATACTTTGAATTCATGTTAACACTAATTTGGGCTCTATAATCATTAATTATAAATGAATGTTCCACCGTACAATGCACAGTGTCTACCATCCCTCACTCAATAAGTGCAGAAATACTTCACAACATTGTGACCACAAAAGACTGATTCAATTTCGCAAACTTCTTCCTAGAGATAGGGCCACCCGTATTTGTAATCTTCTTACTAAAGTATATAATACATCCTTTAAAAATGAAAAGAAATATAGTTTTATAGTCTGATTCTTCTGAAAACGTAAATGTACTCTGATAACAGGAACTAAGAAATTTTAAAAGGAAATGATTGGTGGTTGAATGTCTGAGAATGGTTAAACTTTTCAAAGGAAGACACTTGACATAGACCTGTCTTTTTTGTTTTTGTTGTTAATTTTTATTTCTATAGAGTTTGGGCTACAAGTGGTTTTTTTGTTAGTGAATGAATTTATGATAGTGAATTCTGAGAGTTTAATACACCCATCACTTGAGCAGTGTACATTGTACCTAATATGTAGTTTTCTATCATAGCCCTCCTCCTTGCCTCCCCATCTGAGCCTCTAGAATCTATTATATGACCCTGTATGCCTTTGTGTACTAAAAGCTTAGCTTGCACTTATAAGTGAGAGCTTACAGTTTTTGGTTTTCCACTCTTGAGTTACTTCACTTGGAATAATAGTGGAGGAAATTAAAATGTCAAAAGACCTGTGTTTACCAAAGACTACCATGCAGTATAGAGATTATATCCATAGCTAGGGTTCTAGAATAGATTCTAGAGACTGCAAATGGGTTAAACTCATTTCCATATGTGTATACTAGCAATCTGGTGCAATCTATAATAAAAAGCAGCTTCACTGAGCACTTAACCAAACATCAACTATTGAAAGAAAGACAACACAGTTCCTGACCACAGATGCTATGCCTGACTACTCTACTAAGTGACATAGCGTAACTCTTGTTGCATTCAATTCTCTTGCTTACACATCAAGAGAAAGATGAAAAGTGAAAAAGAGAATTCAAAAAAACTGTCTTTAGGACAGGAGATTGGACTTTTGTAATTCTTTATCTTGACTGAATCTAGGTAGAAAGCTATTTTTCCCTGGATCAGTTTTCGAAGATTGTCATAACAAAGTCCCACAGAATGTGTGGTTTAAAAAACAGGCATGTATTTTATCACAGTTCTGAAGGCTAGAAGTCTAAAATCAAGATGTCATCAACGTAAGTTTCTTTTGAGGTCTCTCTCCTTGGCTTGTAGATAGCTGTCTTCCCCCCTAAGTCTTCACATGGCCTACTCTCATGATATTTCTGTGTACAAATTTCCTCCTCATACAAGGGACTCAGTCATATTGAATCAGGCCCCACCCTAACTCATTTAGAGTTAATTACCTCTTCAATGGTCTTCTCTCCAAATATAGTTATATTTTCAAGTACTGAGGGTTAGGAGTTCAACATAGAAATTTTGACGGGGCACAATTTAGCCCACAACACTCCCTACTTGTGGTTGCCATGAAAATCATTAAGGAGCACGATAGAACATATCAAAGACCCTGAATTAAAGTGCAATTCTCCAAAAACACTCTTATGTTACTTAGGTAAATATGAGCTGTACTGAGATGGGAGTGATTTCATTCTTGCTCTGCAATCTCAATGCTGGCTCTATAACCAGATGGATTATTTTCCTCTGGAACCAGAAGCAGATCTAGTGCCAAGTTATATACGTGTACACTGAATTATTTAGTGTAACATCTTCCCTCTTCACCATTCTTTAACTCATACTGATGATCACATGGTGTGTCAATCATGAACAAAAAAACTGCCTTTTCTTTTTTATTAATATTATTTTTGATTGAAGAATCATAATCTTATACATTTATGGGGTAAACTGTGATGTTTTGATATATGTATATAATGTGGGATGATTAAATCAAGCTAATTAATATGTCAATCATCTCACTTGCTTATCACTTTTTGTGGTGAAATATTTGAGATTTGCTAAATTTCTTTGAAATATATATTATTATTGAATATTGTCACTCTCCCATGCTATAGATCTCTGCTATCTAACTGAAAATTTGTACCATTTGACCAAAAACAGCTCGCCATTTTCTCCCACCCCCTAACCCTGATAACTGTCGTTTTACACTTTACTTCTGTATTAGTCTGTTGTCACACTGCTAATAAAGACATATCCAAGATTGGGTAATTTATACAGAAAAGGAGGTTTAATGTACTCACAGTTCCACATGGCTGGGGGAGGTCTCACAATAATGGCAGGAGGTGAAGGAGGAGCAAAGTCACATCTTACCTGGTGGCAGGAAAGAGAATGTGTGCAGTGAAACTCTCCTTTATAAAATCATCAAATCACATGAGACTTACTATCACGAGAACAGCAAGGGAAAGGCTTGCCCCCATGATTCAATTACCTCCCACCGGGTCCCTCCCAGGACATGTGGGAATTATGGGAGCTACAATTCAAGATGAGGTTTGGGTGGGGACATAGCTAAAGCATATCAACTACTACGAGTTTGACTTTTTTCCATTCCACTTGTAAGGGAGATCACGTAGTGTTTGTCTTTCTGTTCCTGGCTTATTTCACAAAGCATAATGTCCTCCAGGTTCATCCATTATCAGAAAGGACAGAATTTCCTTTTTTTAAGGCCCAATAGTATTTCATTTTGTATATTGCCATCTTTTTTATCCATTTATCTGCTTATGAACACTAACGTTTTTTCCATATCTTGGCTATTCTTATGAATAACGTTGCAATGAACATGGGTGTGCACATATCCCTTTGACATATTGATTTCAGTTTTTTTGGATACATACTCAGAAGTGGCTGGATCATATGGTAGTTCTATTCTCTTTCTTTTTTTTTTTTGTAAATTGACACTTCACGTCCACTCTCCTAGCATTTTTCAAGAACACAATATGTTGTTAACTATGGTTACCATGTTGTACAATAGGTCTCTTGAATTTATTTCTCCTATCTAACTGAAATGTTGTGTTCTTTGGCCAATACATCCCCAGGTACCCCAGCTCAACCACTGGGGTATGAGATCAACTTTTTTAGATTCCACATATGAGTGAAATTATGCAGTATCTTCCTTTCTGTGCCTGGCTTATTCTTCTTAACATAATTTTCAGTTTTTTTTTGTGGACCCTCCATATCATTTTCCATAATGGTTGTACATTTACATTTTTTATAATGTATTTTTTATGTACTTACATTTTTTTCTCCATCCTCACCAAGACTTATCATAATATATCCTTTTGATAACAGCTATTCAAACAGGTGTGAGGTAATATCTCACTGGGATTTCAATTTGCTTTCACCTAATAATGAGTAATACTCAATATTATTTATAAACCTACTAACCATTTCCATGTCTTCTTTTGAAAATGTCTGTTCAGGTCCTTTGCTCATTTCTGAATCAGGTTATTTGTTTTCTTGCTGTTGAGTTGAGTTCCTTATAAATTTTGGATATTAACCCCTTATCAGGTATATCATTTATAAATATATTCTCTCACTTTTTATTTTTATTTTCAATGTAAGTACTGCATCTTCTGTATTTTCTTCCCTTATGTGACAGGTAGTAGAGACTGTTTGGTGACATAAAACAGAATTTGACTGGACAGTGACTTACTGATGGATTTTGGATTAGTCAGTCATTGTTTTCTCTCTTTAGTGTTTCAAAATACCTATGTTATTTTACAGTATTTCCTACTAGAGCAAAGGAAGAAGTCACTCACTTTTTTTTTTTTCTAAAATCAATCTGTGCACGTTGTTCTTAATCTCATACTCTGCTCACTATGGGACTATGAACCATAAATCATGTCTTTTTGGAAAACTTTTTAGTTTTAATTTATCTTGTTCTCTTCCTTTGATTTCTTCTCTAAAGTTTTTTTTAAATAATAAGTGCTATTCAAGAGTATAATCTTGGGATTAATTTAAATATTAAGGGTTTTGAAACCCTTCCTCTAATGTTTTAATAAACATTAAAGTTTAATAAATGTTGAAGTTAACTGATCACGCTCTGCATTCACAGAACTATGTGAAAAAGAGGAAAGAATACAAAAGTTGATATATTTTCATTTGATATACTTCTTATGTTTAAAATTGATATCATTCTTCTTAAGAATCTAAAATAACCAAGTTGTAATGTACTATTTTGGTCACCTAACTTCAGTCCATTGATTTTATGTACTTAATGTTACAGACACTGTGGAATATGAGCTAAAGGTCTGAATTCAGGAATACAAGTTTCAAAGCTTAGACTTTTACACACTCTTTTATGTTCTAATGATATTTTGTTTGCTTGGTTTTTTTTTATTGTAGTTGTTTATTGTAAAATGAGAAATGGAATAGTGTCATCATATTCTTTAAATTTCCTCCTATGATAAGCAATTTCTGCACAGTAGAGAGAAGCCAAAGGTAGTTATTCAGATGATGGTCTTCAACAGAGATAAGCAAGCAAAAGTATCTGATGGCAGTAATTATCTGGGTAACTTTCCTCCTCACTTTGCTTGGAGAAGCTAAAACATCCCTTTCTCTGTCTCTCTCTCTCTCTCCATCTCTTTCTGTTTCTCCCTCTCTCCTGAAAATAAGAACCATACACTCTATGGTCTTTGAAGTCAAATAAGGGGAAAAGTTACCTAACTTCTCTCTACGTGACTCTTTCCAGAGTAACCTGGAGTAGATAATTAGTTTGTTAATTATTTTAAAGCAATTTTTTCAAGTTTTACATTATCTTCAAATGTTGAATGAAATGAGATGAGAAGGATTAAGTTGAGAACTGAAATTTGAGAAATGAATTACTGTGATTGCTTCACATAGTGAATCATATATTGATGCGGTACAGAATACATTGCTTGTCTCCATAAAGATGAATAGTTCTGCCATGTAACTAAATACAATATTTATTATGAAAGGTACTCACCAGAGCATTAGGGAAATACAATTGTCATTTTCACCACTGAAGACAGGGACGTTGGACTCAGGTTTGAAATTTGAATTTAGTTGTATAAAATCCTACTTTATTTTCGAATGAAAACTTTGGGAACATTCTGGCTAGAGGTTTTTTGAATCATGAAAGGATAAATCTTTGTGAACCTAGTCAATTAGAAATCGTTGAGGTCAAGGGGGAATAATGTCAATGCAATTTCCACAGGAGGAGAGCCCCGCAAACCTCAGTGTGTGCTTCTTTTCCCCTTTTGCCCCACTTCTCCACTTGTCCTGATTGTATCTCTTAGTGAGTGGTAAATGACAGGCAAATTGTATACTAAGAAAGACGTCAAGTTGTATGAGGGAGAAAGGATGGAATAGATTGCGCTATTTATTTGGTGTGGTGATGGTGGTGACTTTCCAGGGGAGGGCTGAGTGGAGAGAGCACGAAGCCACTATTGATTGCATACAATAGCTATGGTTCTTTACAAACACATTTGTGAGGTCACCAAACATCTTGTTCCTATTTCAGTTTAATTTTCTACGTGTTCACCCTCCTCTGTACAGAGGCACTGGACAATAATCAGAATTATCTTAGGCAAGTTAATCATTTTAGGGTGAAGTTGATTATTTTAGTGTAAAGTTTTCCTATGTTTTTTCCTATCACAGGACCAACATTAACAAGAAGAAAAAAAATGTGCTTACAGTTTCTTGGTCAATAAAATTGAGAGAATTCTTATTAAGACACTTTGATTGCATATATTAACTAATAACAAATGACTTAGAACAAGAACTGCATTCTAATCAATTAGGAATACTTTATTGAGTGTATATTAAAGGTAAGCTTAAACTATTCCCATCCCAATTCATTCCTCTCTGTTTCCGGTGGAATTTAAGTAGTAGGCTCTAGTAGAATAGAGAACAGAAAAGTCTCCCTTGAGCCTATCCTTCTGGTTACTCAACCCAATGTGAACGTAAATAACACTTCCACAGTACATGAATTTAAAAAGTAATATGAAGAAAGGTCATCTCCTTAACTCAAGATGTCATAAATTGTAAAAATGACCATTGTCTTATTTCAAATGTGTTAAGAGCCGATGATGGTGGTTTTTACACTTAAATTACATAACTATAAAAAGTGTTCTACACAATGGAGTGTCAGCATATAAAATTACTTATTATCGATTAAATGTAAAGCACATTTGTAGATTATACCTAAAATAATGAGTATCATATCCATAGCCTTGTAAAAATTAGATACATGTGCCTTTCTTTTAGTTAGATATGCCATTCCCCCCACACTCACACATTCACATGGAAATAAATTACACCTAACTTGTTTCTGCCACTCCCAGTATTAAATTATTTTTAATACTTAATTTATTTTTATTCTTAAATTATTTTTATTTAAATTATTATTTAATTTATTTTTATAATAATTATAAAATTATTTTTATTCTTAAAAATTTTTTAAGAATAAATTATTTTTATTCTTTTTTATTTTATTTTTATTTATTATTATTATACTTTAGGTATATCTCCCAATGCTATCCCTCCCCCCTCCCCCCACCCCACAACAGTCCCCAGAGTGTGATGTTCCCCTTCCTGTGTCCATGTGTTCTCATTGTTCACTTCCCACTTATGAGTGAGAATATGCGGTGTTTGGTTTTTTGTTCTTGTGATGGTTTACTGAGAATGATGATTTCCAATTTCATCCATGTCCCTACAAAGGACATGAACTCATCATTTTTTATGGCTGCATAGTATTCCATGGTGTATATGTGCCACATTTTCTTAATCCAGTCTATCATTGTTGGACATTTGGGTTGGTTCCAAGTCTTTGCTATTGTGAATAGTGCCGCAATAAACATACGTGTGCATGTGTCTTTATAGCAGCATGATTTACACTCCTTTGGGTATATACCCAGTAATGGGATGGCTGGGTCAAATGATATTTCTAGTTCTAGATCCCTGAGGTATCGCCACACTGACTTCCACAATGGTATTTTTATTCTTAAATTATTTTTATTCTCGGCTAGGGATTCCAAGATGATGGACAAAATGATCCAGGGCCTTCTAAATAAAGAAAATACCAACATGTCAGTCCATAATCCTTACAGTAACCAAATGTTGTTACCTGAATGTCAGTAATTGAAACTCCACAAAAAATAGCATTGTCTTCCTTACTTGGCATTTATGAAAATGACATAAGATCAAAGAATTTGAATTAGGATACATATGGTATATTTGAAGTTAATTTTTTTAAGACAATAGAGGCTTAGACTTCTACAAGTAGCTATACATGCATTCTAGTCCCAAAGAAATATAAGCAAGACAATATTTTTAAAATTACTGTTTATTACTACTTGGTGTTTGGGCTAATTCTTGACCACTGGAATTGCAGAACTCTGAAAAAACACACACACACAGATACACACACACACACACACACACACACACACAAAGGAGTGAAATTAGATCAGCCTGCCCCAAAGATCTCAGGCAGAGTTTGCTCCATTCACCTCTCCTGCCTCTCAGACACAGCTTTATTCCTATTTGGTCTTTCAGGGAACTAAAGAATTACCTTCCAAGTGGTAAGCAACCTCAGTTTCAACTTGCTGCATGGACTCTTGAAGATTTAAGGAGATGAAGAGAAGTAGGGAAAAAGCAATTTTAACATAAAGTCACACTAACTCTGGAATCAGAAATATTTCAATCTAATTCAATTTTAGTACATAAAGTTGAAATGATAATTGCATTATCAAATTAATGAATTCTTAAAGAAAGATTAAATTACATTCAATCTACTCAACATACTAAAGCAGATATGTGAGCTGGTGTACATTAGAAATATTCTTAAACAAGATATAAATGAAAAAACCATCTCCTCTCTCTCCTCCCTGTTCCTGGATAAATGGTAATCACGTGGAAATTTCAATAGACTAAGTTATCATTAATTATTATATTATCACATAAACTACCGTGATGATCATTCAATTGTAATAACACAGTTATTTGGATCTTAGCAGAATTACTATAATAGGAGAACTTTAAAATTTATATATTCAAGTGAGAAAACATATTTGAAAAGACGAATTAAACGTTTGTACTAAAGCATTTAGTTAAAGCCGTTTCTGAAATGTATTTTATAATCATCACATAGTTCAAACTGAAGTAAAATTTATTATTTGTTCTAGGTATTTGATATAAAAGACAACTTTAGGTTCCATAATTGCCTTCAGCTCTGCAAAAGTGAAAGAGGGCTTCGTGTTTCCTATTGTTTGATGGGAGGGTGCATCCTTACATGAAATTAGGTTCAGTAAGAACTATGGAAGCAAGCTGTAAATGTTTTGGCAGTAACTATGCAAACTAACTTAAAACATTTAGGCAGTAATTATTATCTCAAATTTTGCTGCACTATATAGCTCCACTATTGCAAATTGAGGACATAGTAAATAAATTTGTAGAGAGATTTAAATCAATTCATCTTTCCAGATGAAAAAAAATTCAGTAATCTTTAGTTTCAAATCAGTAATGTCGACTCCTACCATGTGAACAATAAATGATCATTTGTTCTTTTGTTTACTTTGTTCTTAAAATGTCCAGATTCTCCAGAATAATATGCCCTGTTTGCTATATTATTTTATCTGGTCTATCTGACTGCTGACTTCAATCTAATCACTGGATTGGGTTTTGGATGCTACCTAATGTCATTCAACTTTGTCAGTAGATCTAGCATTTTCAAAAACTAATAAGAGGAAAACAGAATATGAAATTCCAAGAAATACTCCAGGAAAATATTGAGGATCTCAGATGTTTGGACATTCAACAAGCAGACATCATATTGTATGGAATGTAAAGAGGTAACAACTGGGAAATTGCTGTAGTCTGAATGTGTACCCTCAGATGTCATATCTTGAAATCCTAAGCCTCAAGTTAATAGTATTAGAAGATGAGGTGTTTGGTGGTTGGATCCATTATGAGGACAGAACACATGTGAAAGAGATTAGTGTCCTTATGAAAGTGGCCTGGGAGAATTTTTATTCTTCTATCAAGGGAGGACACAGCTAGAAGGTACCATTTATGAGAGACAAGCCCTCACCAGACACCACATCTGCAGGCACATTATCTTGAACTTCTCAGCCTCCAAAACTGAAAAATAAATGCTTGTTGTTTATAAGCCAGCCATTTTATGGGTTTTTTTTCTAAGAAACCATCTCCTAAAATTGAGTTAAGCGTTTATAATTTATTTGCTAGATGGTGTGTTTTCTTAACTTTTATTTGTTGCAAATGATGTTGCTGCTACTAAAAGTTGATTTTTGGCTTTCGCATGAACCCCATTATAACTATGTACTCTCCAATTTGCTATATGTCTAGAAGAACACTAACAATAAAGAAAATGGGACCTGCCAGCATCATCCTAGACTCTACATCTCAGAAATGAGCTTATTCTTTTCTAGACAGGGCATATAGCACTAGCCCTAATATTCAATATGGCTGGAGTGTACCATTTTTCTTTACTGACACTAAAAGCTTCTTAGTGCAAGGGTTTTCTCTCCTTAAATCAACTGAAGATACTATAGTTGATCTTGGTCCAGAAATATCTCCTTGAGGGTGAGGCGGAATGATAAACTTTTATCAACCCAGGAAAAAGACAATGTCTGTAAATTCTTCTAGATGAACTTACTTCTTCCAAATATCCTTTGTCTGTCACCACCCTAATTCCATTTTCCTTTTTATTCCACTGAGTTGCTAAATTTTGTCAAGAATGTGACAATTTAGGCAAGCTTGTTTGTCAAATGTTTAAATCCATCTTTTGCCCCAAATAAAACAACTCTGCATCCTTCCCATGGCTATCTACACAATATTCTTTATCATCAGTCTCACCCTATTTTGAAAGTTTGAGGATTTTATGAGTTTTCTTAGAAACCAAATGAAGTACCATACATGAGAATGTGTGTCAACATTAAGTAGATTTGGAGCATTTCATAATATTTCTCTAGTTCCACTTAGACCAAAGATGATAGTCTGTATCAGCTACTGCCTTTTTTTCTTCCTGTAGTCCTCACAAATCATTTTTAATTTTATTTACATTTGTTCTTTACATACAAGCTCATCTCCTCTTAAGTACCTGAACAAAGTATCACAATACCTCTCCTCCATTATTTAGAACCAGATAATATCCCAGGGCTGGAATCCAGTGGTCATGACTATTGTTTTCATTTGCTATTTCAATATGCACCTCTGTATTCACTTACTACCAAAAAGATTTCACAGGCCCCATTCCAAGAGGAAGTAATAGACATAGACATAAGCCTCCAGTTCAAGTCATTTCTATCTTTAATCCGAATCAAAGAAATTGTATTTGGAATGAAGGCTGTTGCCTAATTCTTCATAGAATTTTCTCCATCTCCTCTTCTATGCTCTCACTCACCCTCATTCCCCAGAGATGAAATCATATTAACTCTTGATATTTATTAACCCAAATATTTTCTGTGGACTTATTGATCTCCTATTTGGGAGTAAATTCTACCCAATTCCCTGTGGTCTAAAATGTATAATCATGACATCAGTAGAAGGATAAAAGTTTAAATAACCTGTCTGACAAGAAAAGTCCACATAAAACTTTACACAATCTGCTGTTAACATAGTAATAGCACACATCTCTAAATTCAGACTAAGATACTTTCCACAGCCTAGCTACTCATATCACAAATTTCACACAAAAGTCAGCAAAACGTGCATTGGCCTATGTGATTTAGACATATTACTCAATTCTATCAAATCAAATGACCTGAGTTATAAAATCTAAAGGTCTTTAAGCCCTTGCCCATAAGACGGTGCTTTATAAATGTACTCAACAGCCTTCCTATTATAGTTTAGTATTTTGTATTAAAACAAACCTTTGATGATAAATTGCAAACTGTGAGCGGGTTATACTGTAACAAATCCTACTTCCTAAAGCCTGCTGTAGGCAGTCTGCTTTGGGTAGTCATACTGATTAGACCCACTACCCTCCAACTTAATCCTGGATTTTTCAGGAAACAATCCACTCATAAACTTGAATATTTCAGCAGCAACCACTCCTGGAACTGCAATTCTGAGAGCCTGACTGCCTCTCTGTAACCAGCCTACAATGCTGAAAGGCCTTTTTCTCCCCTCTCCTTCATCTCCTGAAACTATTGCTTTAGGAAATGGGTCCTCCTTGTTGCTTAGACAGTCTGTACATCTATAACATAAGGTCTAGTCTCAATGGAGTAGTAATACTTTAATGCTCAGAATAATTTTAAACAACTCTATTTTTCTCTCTTTTAATTGAAACAAAGATAATTTTCAAAATCTTAAGAAGTGATCTTTGTTGGAAAATATGTACTTCAGTTCACAAGCCCCACATCTTGCCTTATGTTTCTATAGACCTTACTTTCTCATAGTTCTTTCAAATTCCAAATATATTTCCAAAATTTTATTCCAATATGCATTTTATTTTTTCACACTGCTTTCACATTAATACATAAATTGATCTTAATGTTCAGACAATTTGAAATAACTTCTCATTGATAAAAGATTTTTTCTAATCCAGAAAAAAATCTAAATGATTTTGCAATATGAATTTATTGAGGGATAAACTTAAGATTCTAGAACTTCAGTTTAGAACTTTGAGGTATATTAATTTATCTGGATAATAATAATAGTACTTGTAGTTAATCTATAGAGAACACTTTCTGTGCCTGGTATAATATATAAATTATGTTTAATTCCCAAAATAATCAAGTTTTATAGGTATAAATACTACTCTGATCTCATAGGTGAGAAAATGAAAGCATCCAGTGTGTGGGTAAGGTCACACAAAGAGTTCGTAGGCCTATACACAAATCCCAGAGACCAGGCTCAATTTCCACTCTAACTTGCTTCCTGAATGACCGTCTGTTTCTTCCTAATTTCTATGTGATTATGACACTCAAAAGAAATTCACTTAAAATCTGGGCAACAGAGCTAGGCTGTGACCCCCACCTCACCCCGCAGAACATGAAGAATGCAGTAAATATTAAGGTCAAGTTTTATATTCTAAATATACAAATTAGTTTAACCATTTTTCCTCCCAGTTTCTTATACTAATTGAAAGTATGTTTACCAGTGCATTAAGACCACCCTTTGCTGATTTTACCTTTCCTACTAACATTAAACAGCCAAAACATGAATTGTTTCTTTAGCAATATATTCAAGGTGTTTAGTCCAAATAACACTCAGTGTGATGCATTTCCCTGAGACCTTAAAATAAAGTGGAATTTTGGAAATCCCTTTGAGTTTATGCATCTTCCTCAGTATGTCATTCGAATTGATACTTGATTATGATATGAAGTATCTCAGAGTGCCCAGGGACAATTAGCAGGGCTAAAGGACCAAAATCCAGGTAGATTTTTCAGCTCACCAGAGGTTTTACTATGGGACTCTACTTTATCCTGTTCATGCTCACTAAATAACAACATTCCAGACAGCTTGTATATTTTCAGAGAAGCAGGTGCTAAAGCCTTCTTAGAGGGTGCAATCAGACTGGCAAATGTATCTACTCTAATTTGACCGATTTTTCAGCAGGCATTCACTGATTTCTGGGCATAGTTGGACAGCTCCCTTTACAGAAGGAAATTCTACTCCAAGGCACTCACCTAGACATATACCAATTTTTTTTAACCTATTGAAAATTCCTGAATTTTTCCAGTGCTTCATGCAATCACTTCAAACTGTTAGGATTGAAATATTTTGACTCTTTTTCTTCACTTAAGTTCCAAAATTTGGGCAGACTTTTGAGATAATTTACATTGCGGCAGACTATTTTCAGAACTCTGGAATAATAATGATGATTGTGATAACAATAATTTTTATATTTGTTGAGGATATTAATTTTAAGAATGTATTAAGATATTGGAAAAAATAGCCAGTCAAGATTTACTTGAATTAATGTTAGCATAAAGATGATATGGACTTATTTTGGTCCCTTTATTCAACCACTCACCACCAATGTAATATCTGTCTTGGTCATAGGCATGATCTCTATGTAGCACAATGCCAAACCCAATAATAGTAGATATTCAATTAATATTGGGGATGCAAATGAAGAATGTGTATACTGCTAATGAAGCCACTACTCATGGGATCAAGCTAACATTTTTTAAAAATCTGTTGAAGTAAAGAGGACGTGAGCAGTGGGAAAGAGAAAATGTCTATTCTTTGTTATTTTCCATTGCTCTACTTCCAAAATAATGCAAATTGCCCACTGTCTTTTCTGGTCATGCTGTGTGTTTGGGGGAGGTGGGGCTGGGGTGCGGGGGCGGTGGGTGGGTTTGTGTGTGTGTACCTTTGGTCTGCTTAGTTTTACTACTTTCAAGCTTTAATTGACCTTACTCCCAACTAAGGAGACATATGTTCAAATCATTATTAGCTGTCTTCAATTATTTGCAAACATGAATGTAATATAGAAATCAATAATGAATTCACTCTTGGAAACAAGAAATTTCATGCTTGTCATATCTACTAGACATCTGGTTGGACTGTTGTAAGTCCATTGACTGGATTACCAGTTTTGCTGGACCGTGTAGTTTGACCAGAACAAACAGACTTACTAATTCCTACCTTCTCACTAAAAGTCATACTGATAACTGAAGGAAGAAGAAGCTTAATTCTAAATTCTAATTGTAATAATGATGAAAATATAAACTCTAATGGAGTTGGATAGGAAGAACATAGCATTATACTCTAGGGAATCTCTGATTTGGCAACAATTAAAGTCTTAAGACTTTAAGTATTTTGAGTTCCAGATGTCCATACCTAATTAACACAAATCGAAGGCAGAGGTAGTTGTGTTACAAATGATGTGACATAACTTTCAAACCTGACAAAGTGCATTGAAAACAGATTAAAGCAGGCTCTTAGCTCATACTGGCATGAAATAAGACCATCCTATATGGCACAGAGGTGGTGCAGGTATTTACATGTGTCATTAAATTGAGTTTTGTTGTTTCTCATTAGGAGAAATTACTGAAAACTGATGAGAATGCTTTTTGGAGAAGAATACACCCTCAGGTATATCATTTTCTGTTACAAAAGAATTAAATAGATGTCTATTGCATGTCTTTTAGTTTGGTAATCTGGGAAATGGAATTGTTTCAGTTCTGCTTGAGATACCCATGGAATAGCATTCATTGAGTTACTGAAATGGTAATACTTTCAATCGTTGCCTTTTTTCTTCTATTGAAAATACTTTAATGCTGTGTTACTGGAGTTCAGTATGATAGTTAAAATGGAGAGGCATAGTTAAATAATAGATTGTTCTGAAAAGTTACGCTTTCTGACAGTATTTTTTCCTATGACTTGTTTCTTTGAGCTCTTAGAAATGGCTGATGGCAGTTCTTTACTGGAGTGTTTCGGTAAGTGGTCATTGACTTTTGACAGTCTGTGGTAATTCAAACAGCAAAGGGACATTTTATAATCCATAAGAATGCATTTGCTGTATTATTTTACAGGAGGAGTATTTTATAGAATGAGGAGGCAGTTTACCTCCCGTTAGTCATCTGTGTGTTTCTTCATTTTCCATATTGTACCCAATCTGCAGTTCTTACTAGGACAAAGCATCCTTTTAAATTAACAAGAAACAAAGATCAAATAAAAAGTGCTGAATCAGACCCATTAACACCATATTAATTATGCAGTGAATACACAGTACTATTTACAGTGGACCTTTCTAAGACCAAACAATGACGTTAAAAACTCAGTTTATTCCAGGAGTAGGCAAGCCTCCATAAATTTTCTATTTATCTTTAAATGCAAATGCTTATTCATTGCATAACATTGAAAGACATGGTTACTCCTACTTAGTCCTCCACAAACATCATTAGATATTTAGATGACCAATGATTTTTAATTGTGTCAATAAAGTCAGTGGACTGCTTGGCTCTGCAGAGACATAAGAATTCAAATACTTTAAGTAGACTAGATGGAAGAAAAACATATAGAGGGTAGAGTGTGAAGAGCTGTGAGCTAGGGAGAAGAGCTTGATAATTATTATTAAAATTATCTAAATCTGAAAAGAAAATCTAGGTCTCTCTAAACATTCTTAATTCTTACTGCTTGCAATGCCTCAGGTACCTTGAAATAGTTACCCATATGCCTGCTTATGTATTTCCGTTTTGTGTTTGTGTTTGTATGCGTGTTTGCCTAAGTGTAGTTTCTCCTGGCAGCAGCGTGTGTTTGGTGTACGTGTGCATATGTATGAGTACGAATTAATTACATATCGAAAATATGTGCATTAACGGCATCTGCAGTCCTCCCTCGCTGCTCCAGTCAGTCGGGATGTTTAGCACCGTCACTTGGTGTTAGGACCACTCGGAAGACCTGCCTGTGGGACGCCTGATTGTGGTTCCCGGGGTGCCGGAGCTCCAGGAGCCTGTACCATCTCTATCTGAAGGGGAGGAGAGAAGGAAAGGAGAAGGCATCTGAGCGAGGGTGTTCTCCTTACGGCAGCCGAGTAGGGGGCAGCCAGGTTTGGAGCAGGGTTCTAGGATTACACAGCAAATCCCCAACTTCAGCACCGCGCACAGCATCACCTCCCGCCCCGGGAGAGGCGCGCGCTTCCTTGCTCCGCCCCCGCCCCAGCTGATGGACCACGACCGGTCGGCTCAGTCTCCCTTTTGCTTTCAAACGAGGCCAGGGCAGGGCAGAAGGGTTTTGACAGCCAGAGGGGTACGGTAAGGAGGAGGAAGAGGAGGAGGAGGCGGCGGCGGAGGAGGAGCCGAGGAGGGGACCGTGAAGGGAAGAGAAGGGAGGGCTTCCCTCCGCCTCGCTCGCCGCCCGGGCTCACAGGCGCTGGCGGCGGCGGCGGCGTCTCCTGCTCTCCGCGGCTGTTGCTGCTGCTCGCGCTCCGCCGCCCGGGAAATGCTTCCCCGCGCCGCGCAGCGCTGAGGCCGTGCGTGCGCCCCGGCTGCGCTGCGCGCTCCCCACATGCACAAGCTCTCCATGTGAGCTGACGGGCGACTGGAAACCCCCCGAGTCACGCTGCCCGGCGGTGGAGGGAGCGCTGGCCCGCAGTGGCAACAGCTGCACCACCGTCTCCGTCGCTCTGCCTTCCTCTTCTGCAGCCTCCGCTCTTCTGATTACCTCCCTCCCCCGTCCTTTGGTGATTTTTTTTTTTTTCAAGAAGGAGAGGGCAGGGTAGGTGTCCGTCCCCTCCCCTCTTCCCCCTCCTTTGCCTTCTTGGTTTGAATTTCCTCCCCCTGCACTGCACTGGCACACAGTGCAAGAGGCAATACTCGCACGGAGGGAGAACGAAGGCTGACTCGCTTGCCGCTCCAAGCCCAGAAGAACTGGAGCCTGGAGTGGGGTGAGGGGAGAAGAGGAAGCGGGAGGGGCTTGGCTTCCTCGCGTATTTGAGGACAGCCCATCTCCCTTCATGAACTCTACGGAGAGACGGACTGCATCTCCGCAGCGAGCTCTTGGAGCGCCGCCGGCCAGGAGGCGAAGGATGCGGGCGGCTCCGCGCGCCGGCTGCGGGGCAGCGCTCCTGCTGTGGACTGTCAGCAGCTGCCTCTGCAGAGCCTGGACGGCTCCCTCTACGTCCCGTAAGTAGCCGTCTCCTCGCTCTGCTCTGGAGCAGTTTCAGTGCGGCATTGATGTTTGGCACCAGGGTATCAACTCCCAAGCGCATCGCAGTGCTCGCACCCTGATGTGTTTGTGTCTCCGCTGTCACACACTTGCAGCCACTGCAGTAGACAAACTCGAAACCTAGCGTTTTTGTTTTGGAAGACACAGGGTTGTGACGCTGGTGATGTTTCTGGAAAGTTGTTCCTGGTCTTGGTGATCGGTTGGCAAGAGCTTGGCTAGAGAGACTGGTGTAGATGGCAGCTTCTTAGGAGTTGTTTGTGCAGGGAGAGTTAACTGCATTTGGCTTAGGTAGGTCAGTGAATGAAAAGTGAAGACCATGGCAAAACGAAGTTTCTTATTTTTATTTATGGTTATAACTTAATGAGCACGGGGTTGAGGTTAACAAGAGGAGCATGTTTTAAACAGTTTGGGCACCTATAGGGTCTGTTTAACCTCTCCCGTTCTCTTAAAAAGTTAATGCCCCTTTAGTACTTGCTTATTAAAATGGAAGGCAGCGAAATTGTAACTGAAATTGCTTTAATTCTTTGATACTTTGATATCATGGATATGACTGATGCAGTACGGGACTTGGGACACTCAGTGCAAAGCGTCGTTAATGTAGTAATAAACAGATTCTTAATAGAGTTTTCAGGAAAATAATTCTATTCAATATGTGTATCTCTGCATTTTAATCAACTGTGTGTGTGTATGTGTGTGTGTGTGTGTGTGTGTGTTTAAGACTGCCCGTGTTTTCATGAGGTTTAGAAAGAAATGGAAGATTCTGGCCCATTTTCTGCATTCCTTTAGAAGTGCATACTGTGCATGTAGAGAGGAAATGCATGATTGTTCCTTTGGTTCAGAAAGAGTTAAAACACTAGAAAGACTGCCTATAGGAATCTTAGGATAATATTCATAAGCGCATACTAGTTTCTGAGAATGAGTAAGTTGGTAAAGAATTATCATGGAGATTTCAGAGTTTAAAAGGAAGATTTTTTTTGTCCATTTAGGAAAAGAAAAGTTTAATATTTTCCAGAAATCGTCATATGCGAAGTAGTCTTCTCTTTGTTTATAAGATTTTGGGATGTATTAATGCATCTTTGTTAATAATGTTCTTATTGTAGTGGTAACTATCAACAAGAATAGCATTGAAAAAGGACATTATAAGTTGTAATAAGGAATCTACTATATAATATCCGGTTATGAGCCAGTATTACTGTTTTGACATATCTTCCTAAGTACAGTATTAGCTTTTCTTTTCTCACAATGTATAAAGATAAGGAGATAAACGAACTGGCAATCTAAGTTTGTAATGAACTTGAAAACATTGTATAGCATTTTTTATAACACAAATTAAATCACAAAGAGTTAAATATTGTTAATATTTATGTCAATTTTATAAATTTAAACAAATTGTGGGGATATAATGCTTGCTGTTGATATTTACACAAATATGTAACTCTATCATTGGGAAACTAGTTTGATGAAATTTCTGTTTCCATTTCAAGGTCTGGTTATATAGAATTTCCTGCCACTTTTCCTGGAAAATAAACTCCTTATATGTTAAATTTATTATATTCACTGATTGAAGGTCCTCATATCCAGGGTTTTTCCTGGGTTCCGTGTTCCGTCATTCTGTATACTTTAATTCTGATGGGTCCATCTGAAACATCTGCCAGGCATAGCAAATGGAACACTGGCAGCCATTGGGTTAATGCATTTTAAGATAAAAAAGTTGTTATTTCATAAATATTTTCCAAGTTTTTAACTTTTTAATTAGAATTTGAAGACAGAGAACATAGAAACAATTACTTTTAAGATGGTTAATAGTTACGGCCATTAAGATTTTTTACTAACTTGGCTTTCATTCTCTATTGTTTAAAAATGCGTAATGGCTTAATTAAGGTGGCTTTTTATTTCGTTTGAATTTAAACTGTGTGACCAAAATGCAAAGTTGCCCTATATGCTGGAAATGAATTAAATAATAAGGATGCTACAGAACTTTATTGATTAGAATGAGCTTCATGGATTCAGTACTTTAAATATCAACTGTACTTTACATTAATGAACATTTTTATTTACATTATATGTAGCTCTGAAGGAAAGTATGATAGTTATATTCTCAATATAAAACATTCAAAGGAGAAAAAGATGGAAACTACATGAATCTAAGATAATGAGCAACTCAACCAGGAGAGGTCATCACAAGACAAAAAGTAGCGTGAAAATCTAAAACTATCATTTTTCTTTGGTACACATTTTTAAAATGTGACGAGTATGCTAAAACTTTCTGTTCCTAAATACCTTTTTAATATGAGGGACAGAAGATGTTTATTTCACAACAACTGCATTTCAAATATGTATTTGCTTATGACTTATTTCTTTTTCTCTGTTGACACACATATAAAAACTGTTAATACTATGTGTTGTACAAGCAGACTAGAATAAACTTGAAAACAAAGCTCATCACTATGGTTATGTAAAAATATAATCTGATTTCTTTGCAGATAGTGAAAATGAACTGCTGCTGAGCTGATGTAACTAATCATGTATCTTTCCTTCCTGTAGATGTAGATACACGGGACACACGTGGGAAGTTTAAAGAAAATATTTTACTCTTAGGGAGTTGCATTTATTTGAACATATTATAAAGACCTTGATGGTGCAGTTCTAAATGATGAGGAGTTTAAGCTAGTGTCTAATAAATTCACTTTTTAGAGTTAACTGAATTTTCACTTAAATAAATGATCTCTCATAAAGGCCAATTTACATCATTTAGTAGAACTATTAACCTATAATTTCATTGACCATCACATTTGGGAAACGTGTTTTGAATTGATTCAAACATTCTCTAACAAATATGATTTTATACGTGTATATATACACACACATTAATATATATGTGTATAAATATATATGTATTTGTTCATATGTTTTATAAAAACATTTGAATACATGTTATAAAGTACATAGATACATATTTAATATAGCACATATATTAAGTATTATATGTAAAAATGTGTATATTTGTATATTTTCTAAAACACCATTCAAGGAATTTAAGTTGTTTACAAGTTTATAGAAAGGTCTTTTCCAGTGCAATTATTTTAAGTAACTAATGCAACAGTATTAAGCAATAGTATATTAGTCTATTTTCCCTTCCTCAATTCGTATACTTCTCCCAAAATGGTATATTTTAAATATAAAATATGTAAATGCATATTAAAACAAATACTGCTGGTTTATAGAGACCTTGAACATAGTAATGAACTTGTCTTAATGAAAACAATTTAAACTTAAAAGGAGCTTTAGGCAAGCAAAATTCATTGGTTGATAAAGCATAGCACATTATTTGCTTAATGCAAACTAATAATTATTAACTAATGGGAGAAAAATATATAATCTCGATTTTATTACAGCATGGATATTCAGGAATTAAGAATCATTGTTCAAATTTTACTCTTTACCATCAATATATGGCAAAATTAGGTAAAAAAATTAATCCAAAAATTTAATTTAGGTCTTATTAACCTTTATGCAGTTATAAACCTACAACATATCATTTTAGATGATATCAAAGTTGTTTGGTGCATATCATATTTTAAATCTTACAGTTATGTGCCCCATAATGACATTTCAGTTCAATGATGGACCACGTGTATGTTGGTGTTTCCATAAAATTATAATGGAGCTGTCATATATAGGTGTGCCATTTTTCATCTTGTATATTATATTTTTACTGTATCTTTTCCATGTTTAGGTATGATGAGATGCACAAAGAGGCATTGTGTTGTAATTGCCTATAGTATTCAGTATAATAACATGCAGTACAGGTTTGTAGCCCAGAAGCAACAACCCATACCATACAGTCTATGCTATGTGTGTAGTAGGCTACACTATCTAGGTTTGTGAGTGTGTACTCTATGACGTTGGCACAAAGACAAAATTGCCTAAGGATACATTTCTGAAAATATATCCTTATTGTTAAGAAATGCATGATGATATATGTTTTTTGTCTATTTTAAGTGGCAAAACCTTTCAAGTTCTATAATTTCTTTGAGATTTAATTCACTGTTCCTTATTAGTAAATTCTTCTAGACAAAAACTTACTCAAATCTCTTAAAGTTTACATAAAGCTTCTTGTCTTGTTAATCTTTTTTATGATTGAAAGAAAATAAATGTGACATGTCTACACTTGTCATCTCTTTTTAAGAAGTAGATTTTTGTATTTGTTGTAAATGGTATACAGAATAAGGAGAGAGTCTAGGCTCAGAAATTCTTAATTCAAATGTGCTTTTCTTTAAAATATTAAACATATGGAGATCCAACTTGTACACGTTGTCTGTTTAGTGACTGATGTCAGTGGGATGAAGAAATAAAACATGTACTTTAAAGATTTTCCCATCTCTAGTCCTGATTTGTGAAGTGCTTTACTTTATCATTTTTTACTACTTGCAAAGTTATAAAACAGCGTATATAGTAATTTTAAGCCTCAAAACCAGTGTTGTGTGAAATAAAATAAAATTTTATATTTATGTCTATACCAGTATCTGAAACTGGCTGTTACCTGTTTCTAGAGAGACACATATTTTAAGATGAGTAGTTATCAGAAACATAAGGTATATTTCTACAACCAATATTGGACTGCTGAAATAAATTATATGCTTATTTTTGCCATTTTAATAAGTAAGAATAATGATGCAATCATTTATATACAGCTGTTAATTTTCAAATGAAAGCCTTGAAAAGAATACTTGTAACAGAGTGATTCACTAAAACACTGGATTTTCCCATCTCCTGGGCTCTATAGAACCTGTATGTTTTAGTTGTGAGCAGATAACAATGTTGGAATGTGGAGGTGCTTCCTCTTTCTCCATCCTAACAGTTCGTTTTATGGGAAGAAAAGTCCGTCTATCACACTCTTAGAGTCTATGTCTACAGTTCATTCATTCCTTCCTATGTTAGGTAGAGTTACTTATCTGTTTGGTGACTATGGGAAAAGGACCTAGATGTGCTTAGCTCAGCCCCTCCTTTCTCCTTTCAGGCTGCCTGCAGAAAGAATAGATTCTGTTGAACAATAGATAAAAGTAGGCTTTGCCTCTGCACTAATAGTGATAGCACGAAGAGCCTTATGGTGTTCGGTTCTTCCTATGGCTTGAGACTCTGTTTAATTTTAGAAATAAGGTTAATGAATCCCACTGTATCACACATTTAAGCCTTATTCTTTTGTATCAGCAATACTTATATAAAGAATGTTATTTCCTCTCTGTGAGTTATTTTCTAATCTAGAACTCAGAGAAGGGACTGAGATTTACTGTTCTCAGTAAAACCACAAATATATTGAAATTGCCAACAATAAGGTTGATATTAAACTAAATGAACATGAAATAATTTCTGCATAGTTTAGAAACCAGTAAAGAATAAGACTTGGTTTTTCCATTGATATTGAATTGAAGATTTGGTGTTACTCTGGTTAAGACTTCCAAACTCTCCCATTCATTCATTCATTCATATTCCTACCCAGTGCTATTAGTGGTATTATTTTACAGAGATGCTTAGAATACCATTTCTTTATCTGTGGTAAATAACATTGCCATTTAAAATACAGCCTATTTACAAACTTTAGCCAGTACACATCCAATTTTATCCTGTCCATGTAACTATTTAGTAAATTATATATGCCTTTAGTTGGCTGTTACATCATGATCCTTCTGTAAAATCATGAAGGTTAAATGTTTTAAGCCAATTATTCTTTCCAACAAAGCATTTGCACTTAGAAAACAAAGTTGATTCTTTCTTCAATTGTAAGTTTTGAAAAATATCTTCTTAAACTCTTCTTTAGTTCACTTTGGAGGTAGCTATTCATAATAACAGCTTGAAGTAACTGATTTTTTATGACACTGCAGATTTTAAAGCCTCCCCTGATAGTAGGAAATCTAGATATAAAGATGTGATTGTTGGCTCTGAATTTGCTTGCTGAAGATCACATATTTTGGGTATACTGTAAAAATGTTGAAAAAATAAAGAGGAGCTCCTGGGGGCCGTATTCTGTATTTACCTTGTGATTTAGATTTGCTTGAAATACCCTCATAAACATAAATAGTGATACATGCTTTAATGTTTTTATGTTTAGGAAAGAGGTGAAATTAGATTTTGAGAATACTTTTACCAGGAAAAATTCCCCAAACATATATAAGTTTTTCCTTACCTTTTCTAGTACATTCACAACCTTCTTCATCTGCACTGGGATGGTGATCTGGAAATGTGAATCATAGAAAATGGCAGGCAATAGAGGTGTGACCTGCATACGCACTGTCAAAGTTACTAAACCTGTGTTGTCTGGGACGTCTAAGATGAATCAAGTTACATAAAGTTTAGTTAAATTCAGGAAGGATTTGTTCACCTCTGTGCATTAGATGTCATATTGAAATAGTATGTGAAAAGGAAAATCTTGCCTGGACTCATAATTTTTATTTACTGTTATAATGTCATCTATGCTGTTCAATTATAGTATTATTTGAAAGGAATACATGAAAAAAAATAGGCACAGTTTGTATTGTTAAAAAACAGTCTGTTAAGTGGTGAAATACCATGATATGCCAAATAAAATAATACCTCTAAGAAAATTCTCTTAAAATTAAAGGTGCTTCTATTTTTAACAGCAAAGGCTTGAAATCAACCCAAATGCCCATCAGTGATAGACTGGACAAATAAAATGTGACAAGTACACACCATGGAATACTATGCAGCCATGAAAAAGGATGAGTTCATTTCTTTGCATGGACATGGATGAAGCTGGAAACCATCATTGTCAGCAAACTAACACAGGAACACAAAACCAAACGTTGCATGTTCTCACTCATAAGTGGGAGTTGAATAATGAGAACACATCGGCACAGGGAGGGGAACATCACACACCTGGGCCTGTTGAGGGGTGGAGGGCTAGGGGAGGGATAGCATTAGGATAAATACCTAATGTAGATAACGGGTTGATGGGTGCAGCAAACCACCATGGCACATGTATACGTGTGTAACAAACCTTCATGTTCTGCACATGTATCCCAGAACTTAAAGTAAAATTAAAAAAAAAAGGTGCTTATTGTCACTTCTATATCATAGACTGAAGTAGTTATTTTGAACTAACAGAAAACCCATGTGGATTAAATTTTATCACTGTTAACTCATTTTTCTAAGCAGTCACCTCTTAATGGGAACCAAATTATTAAGTAACATTATAAGTACAGACTGTCTATATATATATATGTCTTTTTCAGACATTGGTCAAAAATTTATAAACAGAACTACATGAAAAATTTCAGCCTAATTATGTCACATAGTGAAATTATAGCATATTTTATGGGTCTTATTTTTAAAAATTTATAAAGTACATGTTAAATAATGGCCTATGATGCATTAAATTACTTAATTGCTAATAAATTCTAAGTTAAAATGTAAATTGTTATGTAGCATATTTGAAACATTTTTTGGTTCAAATAAAAATATGTCTGGACTATAAAATATGACTATCAGATTTTTAGATAATGAAACTATTATGCTAGCTTAGTGTTTTTAATGCCAACCAACTGAAGAAAACATGATTCAGGTGTTTTTTTCTATGTATTCATAGCAACAATAACACAAGGAGTTCGATGCTGCCATCAATACTAATGTTACTAATTCTCATGGTATTTTACTCAGTGGATTTGAATATGGCCATAGAATCTTTCTCCACAGAATATGCCAGACAGCCACGTATAATCCCATGAGATTTGGTATTTAATATAAAACTTTATTTTTTTACTCAAGTTATATATATTGCCACCACCAGCAGTTTTTCAGCTAATAAAGTATACTTATGATTTAAGTCACTTGGTTAATGTCCTCATACCTAAAGAATATGTTAAAACGAATGCTTAACTTACAGTAGAAGAGATTTTCAATGGCAGTGATGAAATTTCCAAAAATGAAATTTCATCATGCCTCATGCACTTCTGTAGTATATGTAAGTTTTATTTATATATCTTAACATAAGCATTTAAGTTATTATGTTATGACTAGTTAAAAGGAAATAGTAGCATAGTTAATTGTGTTTTTGTATGTTCACAGTACAGAATTAAGAATAACTATTTTGGCCAGGCGCGGTGGCTCACGCCTGTAATCCCAGCACTTTGGGAGGCCGAGGCAGGCAGATCACGAGGTCAGGAGATCGAGACCATCCTGGCTAACACGGTGAAACCCCATCTCTACTAAAAATACAAAAAATTAGCTGGGCGTTGTGGTGGGCACCTGTAGTCCCAGCTACTTGGAAGGCTGAGGCAGGAGAGTGGTGTGAACCCAGGAGGCGGAGCTTGCAGTGAGCCAAGATCGCGCCACTGCACTCCAGCCTGGGTGACAGAGTGAGACTCTTGTCTCCAAAAAAAAAAAAAAAAAAAAAAAAAAACTATTTTATTGTGTCGGTTGACAAAAATAGTACTGTGTCAGAGATAAAAATGTGCCATGGTGGGGTGTTAACATTGCTTCTGCCATTAAGAACATAAACAAAAACAACCTTATTCCAATATTCTAGATACTGAGGGGGTTATTTTTGTGGAATTGATTCCAAAGACAGGGATGCTTGATCAAAGAAGATGTTTAGTTTTTGGCTAATAAATGTTGCCTGATTGAGTTCCACAAATTCTGCAAAAATTTACATTTTCAGCATCAATCAATGAGTGTCCTTTTCTAGAACTCCAGGCAGCAGTACATATTATACTTATAAAACGTTCTGCTTGTATTACATAAATAGCTAATATTTGTTGTGTTGACTTCTTATTAAATCTTTCTTCCCAGCCTTTCAAATCAGGCACTACTCTTTATGTGTACTAGGTCACTTATTTCTTATAATAATGCTTCAGTTTGCAAATGAAAAAATCAGAGACACATGGAGAAGTGACTTCCCTGGGCCACCAGCTTGGCCTATTTCCAGATCCAGTGCTCTTCACCGTGGCATAGCTGGCTGAGAGTGAAGTGCTGTCTCTGTGTTCAGGTTCTCGAACTAAGAAGTTTCAGCTTGCATCTAGGCAACATTTTAAGGCTTGATTGCTTGTATATAAAGGAAAAAGCCTATTGGCATAATGTTTCTATCTTTTTGTTTATTTATTCCTTGATGACACTGTGATATGTTCTGGAGACTTAAAAATTACATTGGTAAAAAATAAAGAAATATATTTGAAATAAAGAGAGGAATGCAGCTCTTTCAATGGTAGCACATTAAATCTTAATATATATGTCATTTGTGTTCTTCACAATAAGGTACTTTCGCAATGTAGTTCTATCATTTGAGTACTATTGAAATACATGTAATAGTCATGTAGTGAAAACATTTATTTAAAGCTATGTAAAATATTTCTGAAAATGCTTTGTCAGGTATACATAAAAGCTGTTTTTAAATCAGTTGTCAGGAAATGTTGAAGTCTGTGTCGAAAACTGTAAATATGATTGCTATTACTAAAGTTAAAAGATGATAATTGTTTAATGTATAAGCAGTTTTGAGTATTCATTTCATACAATAGCTAATCCATAAAGCTTTTCTTGAGAGTGCTGTTGAGAAAATAACTTTTTCTTTTGCTTTCATGGCAGTGGGAAAATATTTGTCTTTAAAATATTTGCCAGTCCTAATGCTGAAATATTTCTTGTATCCATCCCCTGCTCTCCATTCCTATCACAGCTTCTATAGTTAAGATTTTCAGCATTTCCCTCCAGGCATTAATTTAGTAGCCTCCTGGTATGTCTCCTGGATTCTAATCTTTCCCCCTCTAGCTTATCATCTATATCTATGCCAGAAATACTTTCCCAAAACACAAATCTTGTTATAGTACTGCATTTGTCTAGTTCTTCCCTGTCTCTTAAATTTAGTCTTCTCCTAACCCAACATTTGCACCCTATAATCTAACCGACCATACTGAGATCTTTGCAGTTTCTCTAACACAACATGCTGTTTCGAATCATATTTCTCTTACACCTTCTGACATTTTGTCCCCTCCTTTCATTTTTCCTGTTTTATCTATGCTGATTTAGAGGAAACTCATTTATGGTCCAAGCCTCAGAATCTTGGAGCAGATTGATGTATCAACACCTCCCTGTGGCAATTTGCTCTAATCACAGGTGAAATACTAAGACGCGGCAGGCAAATTCTTTGGTTTCTGGACTTATAAGGAACACAGTGATCACAAATAATGAAAACCACCTCCAATTATCTAATATTAAAGTGATAAATTACCCCATAGTATCAACAACAGAAGGAAGGCGAGAAATATATTTTCAAAGAATAAACCACAAATATTTTCCTCATTTTATAAGTAAATGTGTATCTATCGTAAGGGAAATTTGAAACCATGCTGTGAAAGCTTACAACTTCTGCAACCCTTTTTCTACCGGATTTTATTTTAAAAGATTTTCTGTGCTTTTCTTAAGCCACATGGCTGATCACGTGCCTTTAAACCCAAGCCTGACTGTCCTTTCCACAAGCTATTATCTTAAGAATTATTTGTTATCTGCATGCAAATTAAAGACATGTGTCAACAAAAGAATTATTGCATCTAACAAGTACTTTAAATAGAGTACTTAAGATGTCACCAAATCTTCTAAATGATAGCTGTAGCTTCCGAAAATCTTGATAATTACATATATTTAGTGTGTAATAATCCAGCAGATGAGTTGATATTGTTGAAGTTGTTAGGAAATGTCAATGAATTTCATTTCCATTTTTAATATGACAAAAATATAATTTTATAAGTATAAAAATAAGTACTTCTATTCTATTTGTTTATATTTTAAACTCTCTCTTCATCCTTACCTTTGCAACTTAGTACACACTTCTGAACCATTTCAAAGTTGGCCAGTCTAGCGAAGCCTGTTTCAAATTTTATATTCTTCACAATGATCCCTGCAGTGATGCCTACTAAAAACACATTACCCTCTTTTCTATTAGTCCATAATCTGCATGAGCAGAGCCTGTACTTTTTCCCTTAGGCTGATAGGTATTAGGGAATGGTTGTATTAAAGGAACTAGACTTTAGTAAACATGTTTCATCATACTAGGTACTGTACTGGTTGCATTATACCATTACATGAAATTAGCCCAAATACCTCTGTGCTGTAATATTCAAAGTATAAGGATGCTCAAACATTTTAAAGCTCACTGGTTCCATTTTTATACAGTTCTTACTTTTGTCAAGTTCTTCCCTTACATTGACACAGATTTACACTCCCATAAATTCCAGCCAGTAGTTCTAGTTGGGCTTCTCAGATAATAAAAGCTTAATATTTACCCAATATTCTACTGCCGTAAAATACTTGAAGACAAATATAGAATCTAATTAAATATAATTTAATACTTAGTCGCTACTACTTTTATAGATAGCCAACTGATAACTTGAAGACAAACACATTCCTTAAGATAAAACACTGTGATTTATATATTTACTTATGTCCTCCAAATTACCCAAATATTTCTAGGTACGCAACGAGTGTTAAATAAATACAATTGAAAATGGAATTGAAATGGGTTAGCTGTGTATACAAATTGTTCCTTAAAGTGCATATAGCTAGGTTATAGCAACAAATATACATTTATTTGTTGTGTTTTGATAGCTAAAAACATCGTACTAAGAAGTATTATGATTGTAATATAATGTTAGTTGCAAACAAGTGTGTTTGTAAGTAATCTTGGTATTACAGAAAAAAAAACTGCCTTAAAACTGACATATCTGTATGAGTCAAAACCAAAAATGAAACAGAAATATTCAAAGGGACTGTTGTTTAATAGGACAACTACAGTTATTTTAAAAGATAGTTTATACTTATTTGCTCAGTGTGAAATAAAACATTTTTAAATTTTAATTTATTATCTACTCTTTGCCCAAAGTATATCAGAAAAATATTACTGCAATTTGAGTAGTCTTCATATTGTGAGAAAATGGGTAACTATTATATGCAATAATCTGAGGCATTTTCGTTTTACAGACCGTATAATCACCCCACATATCAATTTTTGGAATTTAAAATGTGGTGTTGGCAAAATTAGAATCATGTATCTACTTTCAAAGAGAGATTTCAGCATATTGCAAGTAAAAATGACATTGTTTCTTTTATCAAATTGGCATCAATAGGGCCTTTTTCTCAAAAAAAGCTTTTAGATCTGATATTTGTTCATTTATATGTGTATAATTACAGTATTTAGAGGATCTCTCATACTGTGTTTGTTTCCACATACGGATTTTCAAATGACAAAGTCTCAAGTGGTGGCGCTAAAGACAAACCATGCTAGCTACTCAAGCATTTCCTTTCTGGAGTTGTACTGTGTCAACCACTCCCTAAGAAATGGGTAAAGAGGGACTACTCAGAAACATGCATTGAGCATCAGCATGTTTTTGAAAGATTAATCATCTAGGCCTGGAACTGAAAGTATCTTCCAGTTATTTTCTTTATTATAGGCTTTCTCAACTTCCACATAACACATTCAGTTTTCTACAATTTAATTTAAAAATTGCCATTTAATTCTATGCTCCTATGAAGTCACATATCCTACTTATGCTTTCTTAATTTCAAAATTATTTGCACTGTCCATTTTATAGTATTTTATCTTAATAATTTACCTTCAAGTTCTCTTTTATTGAATATGTATGACAACATAGAAATTAAAATTATTGAATCATTCCAATTAGTCCACAGGTAAGGTCATCAGTGAGTGATTAAGGAAACTCTTTCTATTATAACATTTTAGCTAAAACCTAAAGAAAAAGCCAAGCAAACAGCAGGAAAAGACTGTTCCAAGAAAAAGAGGACAACCTCACAATTCCAACATTGGCCATGTTTGGAAGTCACTTTGATGAGGAGATATTTAGTGGTTTTGGAATTAGTCTTCTGTTAAACATGTAATGAAAAGAAAATTTTGAAAGAGTAAATTATCCCGCTTAATTGTCTATCAGCAAATAGAAAAGAAATTTTCACTGGTTAGAAATATAGGCAGTTGGGCCAGGTGCAGTGGCTCACACCTGTAATCTCAGCACTTTGGGAGGCCAAGGCGGGCGGATTGCCTGAGGCCAGGAGTTTGAGACCAGCCTGGCCCACATAGTGATACCCCGTCTCTACTAAAATTACAATTAGCAGGGCATGGTGGTGTGTGTCTGTAGTCCCAGCTAGTTGGGAGGTTGAGGCAGGAGAATCGCTTGAGCCCAGCAGGCAGAGGTTGCAGTGAGCCGAGATCACGCCACTGCGCTCCAGCCTGGGTGACAGTGTGAAACTCCATCTCCAAAAAAAAAAAAAAAACAAAGAAATATGGGCAGTAAGCATTTATTATCTTTAATAAGACAGAATAATATATGTTTTACCAGTTTTCTTAAACATCAGCATTACAAAAGCTGTATGTTCCACAGATGCGCTTGACTGCCAAACTGTGTATCTCAGGGGTCCCCAACCCCAGGGGGTTCATGTTAGGAACTGGGCCGCACAGCAAGAGGTGAGCAGTGGCCTGGGGAGCTAAGCTTCATCTGTATTTCCAGCTGCTCCCCATCGCTACCATTACCGTCTTAGCTCCACCTCCTGTCAGATCAGCAGCAGCATTAAATTCTCATAGAGTGTGAACTCTATTTTGCTGTTCATGCTAGGCTGTGTGCTCCTTAGGAGAATCTAATGCCAGATGATCTGTCACTGCATTCCATCACACCAGATGGGCTCATCTAGTTGCAGGGAAACAAACTCAGGACTCCCACTGATTCTACTTTATAATAAGTTGTATAATTATTTCTTTATGTATTACGATGTAGTAATAATAGAAATAAAGTGCACAATAAATGTAATGCACTTGAATCATCCTGAAAACATCCCCTCACCCCCTCCCAACACCCAACCCTCATCTGTGGAAAATTGTCTTCCATAAAACCAGTCCCTGGTGCTAAAAAGGACTGGGACTCTTGGGCTATCTAGAATGAAAAGCATATGCATTGCTATACATGGAATGCACTGCACAGATTTAGGTGTGGGGAGGGATAATTGTGGGAAGGTATAAGTTTGTTCTTTAAATTGTATTTTGAAGTCTATTCAGTCTTAAAAGGATTTTGCAAAATTGTATCTGTTTCTGTTTGGCCTCCTTTTTTTAATAGGTGTCTGATTATATAAACCAAAAATATTTGAAATCTACTTTAATTCAGCTTAAAATGTAAGATTTGATTAGACCAACTTCATCAAAGCAAGCAAAAATTGGAATACTATTATGCATTTTATAAATGTATGCATGTATTTATTGATCCATCATTGATGAGTTTAAAATATTAGGTAACTTCTCTATGGCAGGGTGCCCAACTCTCTTCATTATCTGTGGCAGGTTGTCTCCACCGTCAAAGCTAATCTCCATGTATGTAAGAAATCAACAGTCCTTTACTATGAATGGGTATCCTATCCTACAAGCTCCTAAAATAAAGATCACTGCAATCTAATGTTCTGTAGCATTGCTGAAAGTAATTTTTATAGTAATTACTTGCTGAAATGTGTTGACATTGATTTGGTAGAAGTACTAATGGTGTTTGAAAATAGTCTACATATTCTTTGGGGAAAGTATTTTGCAGTGGTTATCAGCACACAGGCATTTGTCTCCGAAAAGCTGGGGTTTGGTTGGCTCTGTTCCTGAGTGACCTTGGACAAATTATGTGAACTTTTGAGACCCAGATTTCTAACATGCAAAATTGCAAAATAAAGGCACTTTATCAAAGGCTTGCCATAGGATTAAATACAGAATGTGCAGACACAGGCACACGATGGTAATCAGTTTTAGTGATTTTTACTTTTTGTTATTTTAAAATACATTAAATATTTATTATGCAGTTACTATGGGTATAATACTAGAATACAGTCTATAAATAATCTTGCAAAATAATTTGTAATTGCCTCTTACATTTACTTCAGAATTTATTTGGGAAGCTAGAAATTACAGTTAAGCAGAATTAGCAAAGATTAGACCAGTATATTTTCTAATATCCACATAATAACTCATGTAAATGGCCAAAAAGTGAGATAAAAATATCATTCAAATACATTAAGATATGCTTAATTAAAGGAAGGATGGCATATAAAATCTATGTTAATTGAATTTTTATATTTTCATATTATATGCAACAATGTATGATGTTGCTATATTCTGCCAAATGACATGCTAGTTAACATCACTTAATAAAAAGTATACTGAAATATTATAAAACATGATAAAAATTATTAAATAATGCAAAATATCTACTTAGTAGAGATTATTTTACAGTGTAATAGCTATTCAGTTACCTTACTCATGAATGTTTCTGAAAAGTGACATTTGCAAATTGGAGAGCTTTGTGAGCAGGAAGAACATATCCAAACGCATAAACATTTTTACCCTAACTTGTTGGCCATATGGGTAGATGATATGAAGCTTGTTTTCTGATGTGCCGTGGAAAGTATAGAAATAAATTAGACATTTGTTTCTCATTTTTGAATTTGAGACTATCCAAATAATTAGAAAGCTGAGACATCCAACAGTGGAAATTACTTTAACTCCTTGAAAATAGTGGTCAGATGTTTTGGAGGTTTGGCTGAAATGACTTATAGACATTTTTTGCATTATTAAAGAAAACATTTGACTGTGGTAGGCTCTGGAGATTCCAAAAGCTTGAGATACAAGGTCTCCGTCCTGAGTTTTTTATAATCCCTAGAAAGGTAGAAAATATTTATAATTAGGAATTTATGATAAGCAGCTTTACGTGTAATAAAAATTTTGTAGTTTTCTTGCAAAGGTCTAGGCAAAATAAACAATTACCCTTTGCTACATAGATAATGAAGGCATGAATTAGAAATGATAGGATCATAAAAAATGATGATGAAAGTTGGCCACTGGAAAATTATATTCTGGGACATATACTACGGCCCTATTGATAAGTCGTAGTGAATTCTTGTCATTCTATGTCCTGGGATTTGGGCAGAGCTCTCGGGCCTGTCTATGAGACCCTTGACTGCGCCCTGCCTTTCAGCCAGCCTCAGTTGGTGCAGGAAGCTTTATTTATCATCGTCTGTCAGAGATTGGTAAGGTATCTGTATAATGTATTTTTTTTTTACAATTACAAAACTTCTGGAAATAGAGACTGAAAGGCTTAGGATAAAGTCAATTAACGTGGAAAACATTTGTCTTTTTCCCTCCTAAATTTTTGAATATTCTTTTCCATAAAGGGAGAAAACATTACAATTTCATTTATAGGAAAATAAACAGAGAATGAAGATCAGCACTCTGGTTTCTACCTCTGGGAAATGTTAAATAAATCTCAAGTATCTCTTGCAGTTTACTTTGCTCTGGTTTCCTCATTTACTCCTGTGCCCTTCTCTTAACACTCCCATTAGCCAGGAAGATAGGCAAAGATGAGGGAGAAAGACATGGTTACACGAGGAAGAGAAAAAACACTGGTCCAGGCATCTTCAAACACTAAATATTGGCAATAAGGAAAAATATCAGGACTGTTTTATATCAAATAATCCATTGTTCTTTCTCCCTGGACCCTTGGATCTCAAACACAAAGGAGTTAAACACTGCTTTTTATTTCAAAATTTATTATTTAACACATTGACACAAAATGCATTTAAATCCAAAAGAAATTCAGGACAATTGAGCAACAGTCATTCCAAAATATCTTTCGATAAAAGTCTAATTTTTAACTGTTGAAGAAAGACTGGCATTGTTAAATGAACTTTTCAGTGCTTTAGCATATAGTTATATTGCATGCCTGTGGTTTCCAAAAGTTTATATTAATTTTTATACTTATAGTCAATATGTGTTGCCTAAATACATTTAATATCAAAAAAGGAACGTTTGTTTTATTATGTTAAAAAATTATTTTGTTTGTGGATGATATTTTCAACATGAGATATAGTTCAAGGGTTACTTAGAAATGTCAGCACTGGCCAGGCACGGTGGCTTACACCTGTAATCCCAGGACTTTGGGAGGCCAAGGCAAGAGGATTGCTTGAGGCCAGAAGTTTGAGACCAGCCTGGACAACATAGCAAGACTTCCTCTCTACAAAGAAATATTTAAAAACTAGCCAAGTGTGGTGGTGTGTGTCTGTAGTCCTACCTACTGGAGAGGCTGAGGTGGAAGGATTGCATGAGCCCCGGAGTTCGAAGCTACAGTGAATAATGATTGCACCACTGCATTTCAGCCAGCTGAGACAACAGAGTGAGACTCTGCTTCCTAATAATATTTTTAAAAAGAATTTAGGTCACTGTTAAAGTTTGTGATAATTCAATTATATTTAGCTTAGAGAATTTTGCTAATGAAAAATAACTTTGATAATTTAACACATATGTATGTTATTGAAACAGCAAGCATTTTGAAGAGACAGTTTTCTAAATGACCTTTATTTCAAAGTGTATTGTTTATTGCTGTGTTATTTTGTTTTCACGCTGCTATAAAGGAATACCAGAGACTGGGTAATTGATAAAGGGAAGAGGTGTAATTGACTCACAGTTCTGCATGGCTGGGGAGGCCTCCGACAACTTACAATCATGGCAGAAGGCAAAGGGGAAGCAAAGGCACGTCTTACATGGTGGCAGATGAGAGAGAAGAGCATTAAGCGGGAGGATCCCCACACTTAGGAAACAACCAGATCTTGTGAGAATTCACTCACTATCATGAGAACAGCATAGGGGAACCATCCCTATGATCCAGTCACCCCTAACCAGGTTTCACCCTGGGCACTTGGGGATTAAGAAGGTTACAATTCAAGATGAGATTTGGGTGGGTTCACAGAGCCAAACCATGTCAATTGCTGACTTTAAAGAAAATGAATAATATTGTTTCCAATCTTAACATACTTTCACATAACATTTTTGAGAGTATAACTGTAACCCAACATTTACAATATATTTGTAGTTATTTTTTAATGTGAATAAAGGTAATATGACTCATATTCTTAAGAATTTCCCCTTGGCATTACTATGTTCTACTGTTTCAAAAGTTTGCTTATTTTAATAAGATTTCAATTATTTGGATTGTTAATACTTTCAGATAGATAGCGACTGAGGTTTATTCTCTCATTTAAGTTATTTTTCTTCCTATAAATGTAAGGTGTACAATATAATATTTTGATATACAGAGTAAACTGATTACTAAAATCAGAACACTAATATATTCATTATCTCGCATAGTTTTTATTAGAGATGTATGCATTTATAAGCTGCCAACAAGTCCAAGGATTGTTTTAAAATGTATCTTTCATTCTTATTACATTGCGACTTCCTGGGTTCCATGCCAATTGTTTGTTTTTAAGAAATGTAGTGTTATAACAAGATTGTTTCAGAACTTCAATAATATGCACCTTCAAATAGAATATTATAGGTCTTGCTTTATAATTTGTAAACTTTCAGCATCTTTGCAGCTTAACTTTGCAACATACATCAAAGGCTTTGGCTTTATCTAATTTGACATAAAATAAACAATAACCAGCAAGTACTAGATGATTATGCATCTGATATGGTTTGGCTCTGTGTCCCCAAACAAATCTCATCTTGAATTGTGATTTCCACGTGTCGAGGGAGGGAGGTAATTGGATTGTGAGGGCGGTTTCCCCCATGCTGTTCTCGTGATAGTGAGTAAGTCTTGATCTGATGGTGTTAAAAGTGGCAGTTGTTTCCTGTGCTCGAATTTACTCTCCTGCCACCTTGTGAAGAAGGTGTCTTCTTTCCCTTCTGCCGTGATTGTAAGTTTCCTGAGGACTCCCCAGTTATGTGGAACAGTGAGTCAATTAAACTTTCTTTGTTTATAAATTACCCAATCTCAGGTAGTTTCTTTATAGCAGTGTGAGAATGGACTAATACAGATTCTGTAATAAACTCATGCAGTATCTATATCTCAGATTGTATCTGAGATTACAGTCTCTGCTAAAATACGTTCTTTACAGATGATCAGTTTACTTAGGACATAGGCCAATAAGTGGTTATGCACAGATGTCTGTTGGCCTTGAATAATAGCACTGGCCGTTGTTAGAGTTGGTATTGGGGAGGTTGGTGTATAAAGAGTAGGAACTTCATAGAGCAGCAATTCTCATATGCTAATATGCATATAAACTACCTGGCAGATTCTGATTCAGTACATCTGGAGTGGAACCTATAATGTAACATTTCTAATATGCTCCCAGATGATGCTAATGCTGAGACTGATCTATGGACCACACATTGAGTAGCAATATTTTAAACTTTGAATCTATAACGAAAGATGTCGTAGAAAATGTCCTACTTATTTTAAAATTAAGAAGCACACTTTAGAGGAAGAAAATTTTAAAAATATATAATTATGATATCTCATTATTAGGTATTTTGGGTATAAATAAAAGGTATAATAGTGTAGTTCTATGATATGATTAGATGAAAAAATTCAAAAAGATGTAGATACTCCACTAACGTTGGATAGCCTTAGACAATTTATATAATCTCTCAAAGTTTAAGTTTTTGTAGTTATGAGAGAATAAAACTAGATTATCTCTAAAATCCATTGCAGTTTTTAAAATCTATGATTCTAGTCTCCTAGGCTTCTGAGTCTGAGAATGGAGAAGCATGTCTTATAAACCTCAGTCTTGCTTTTATATCTAACTGGAGATTTGGAATAGAGTTTCCAGGTTATTTATGAAATTTAAATAATATTACGCATATGAGGTGCTTAACAAATTGCCTTACCAATAACAAGTGCCTAACTAATGTTATTAATGTTTCCTATTGACAATATTATTACGTACCTTAGTAAAACTGAATCTTAGAAAGTGAGTTAACTTCTTCCAGGACATACAGGTTTCTAGACATATGCTAAATCACAGTATAATAACAAAATACCTTTGTAATTGGTAATATATTAGAAATATACCTTTAACTAAATCCAGTAATTATAATGAAATAAGAAAAATACCAAGGAAGAAAAAAATGCTTGTCTCTCTATGTTCAAGCTGGTAAAATTCCATCAAAATCAAGCTAATCTCAATTACCCGAATACTCTGTCCTCTTGTTTGATAGTCTGTGTGTGCATACTCCTTTTTATTCTAATATAATAGTGAAAATATTAAGCTTACCGATATGTAAATACCCCCCAATTATATTGTGTGATGTCATGTTTGTAAAGCACACATTCATTTACTAAAATTATTCATTGTTTATTATTTATAGCTATTATTTCTACTAATGAAAAGCATTTCCACACATGAGCAAATGTATCAAAAAAAGTCTAAGAAGATGATCAGATTGATCAGTGTACTTACTCTGTGCCCTTCTTAATAGTAACTGAGTGTGATTTTTACATTGTATACTACCAGAAATCACCACATGTAGCATGGCAGATGGCTGCCAATAGTCTTGTTATCCTTCCATAAATTATGTGGCATTTATGCCATTAGGGTGATTTTGCAGTTTAGAAAAGACAACTAGGGGTCAGTCTTTTCTATGATAGTGGACTCACAAGGGACCTCAAAACTTTACCATGAAGAATATTTTATATCTTCAGTTATCTTCCAGAGACTTTGAATGTTTGAAGCTGGTTGAGGTGGGGAAGTCAGGACAGAAGAGAGAGTAGAGCACACCTGCTCTAAGTATAGGCATTTCAATGTTCAGAGGAAATCAGTGTGGCTTGGAGGGGCACCAGGGGTGGTAGAGAGTTCATGCTGTGCTCTCTCAAGAGGTCTGATTCTACAGAAACTCAGAGTTGGTGTGATTGTTGGTTAGTCTGGTGTGGTTTGGTTTGGTTCTTTAGTAGGTGGGGCTCCCTAAGAACCTGAGTAATGTCCCCATGCACTAGTTCTGTAAACGCGGAAGCAGGTGGTGGCAGTTAAGTGACTCACACTCATTTAGGCTCTAAGCCGGCCCTTCATTCAATATCCAGCAATTCGATTTCTACTGTTGGATTTACGTTGCTTTGCTAGTCTGGGGCCTGCTTCGAAGTGTCAAAATAGCAGTGCCGTTGTTCGTGGTGAATTCCCAGCAAAAGAAACAGACAGAAAGTTTTAGCACCAAGTTGTGTGATTTGAGATTAAAATGCTCTGCATGGCTATTCCTCATGATGGCACTTTTGAGTGATTACTACAAGAAAAGCAAACTGTTAAAACTTGAAAAGGGGAAAATGTTGGATGCAGCTCAAATGATCCATATCAACTACTCAATTATTCACCTGTGTTAGGTATTGCCCAACTTTTCTTGGGGTCTCCATTATAGAGTAGCCTTTGTCAAGTCTCATAAAAACAGAACTAATATACTTCCACAGTATGCAATATGAATTTTATATTTTGATTTGCTCTGAAACTTTGTTCTCTCTTGAGACTAACAAGTAAATCATAAAGTGAATATTTTTCAATGTCGAAGTTGTTATAAAAGTATAATTTTAAAAGTTCTTTCGGGCCATAATATATGCCTTTGGAGAAGTTAATATATTATTGAAATATCTACTTATTTCATCTGCCACATGAAAATAGGAATGTTTCATCTGTCCTTAAAAGCAAGGTGGAATATTTGCTTCTTTTGAAATGTCTGTGGCATTTTTTTTCTTTTGCATATTCTGCAACACAAAGAAATATTTAGGACTTGAAAGAAGAAGGTGAGCTGCTTGATTACGCTGTACTAGCAAACTGTGAATTTATGTTATTTACAAATTATAATTAAAAGCCTAAGAAGAAAATGCATGTATTATTTTATTTAAATAAAAGCCTCTCATAAAAACACTCATGAAAGAGTTATTTTCAATTTAGAAAATAGATGATTATGTGTACCATAAAATCGATGATTTTGTGTACCATAAACTACTATAGTAATTTGCCAAGAGATAAGACCAAGGTTAGTTTTTTTTCAAAATTAACTTTTAATTACAATTTAAATTAAATCACTTTAAGTAAAATCATAATTTAAAATTATTCTTTTAATCAAAAGGTTTTTATTTTAAAAATAAACATGTAGAAAAGAATTATATATACTTAATATTTAATTCTTTAAAAGTTTACTGAAAGGTCATCTAGTTACTTCTTAATGAGCACCATATTTAAATATATTTATAATGAGGTTTAGGTTTTTTTATTCTTTTCAAATTATGCTTAAATATTTTTCAGTTAAATTTGGTTTTTGCAAACTACATTCCTTGCATATCATGAGGCTAAAGCCAGATATGTGACATAATATAAGAAAAGCATCCTAAGAGAGAAAACATTCTCAAGCTCTAAAACCATAAAACTTTAAGTATAAATTGATGATAAATGTCACATTGTTATTTTAACATTTTTTGTCTGGGAATTCTATGAAGAAGTAGGTGCAAAATGTTACTATGTGGAAAATGTAATGTACTTTGTGCATTGAATTTTAAAATGACATGGAAGGTCTGAAGAAAGGTTGACAGCTCACCACAAATTTATTAACTATATTCAGGTTTTCACCTCAAGTTTTTTTTAATTACTTGAGTTTGGTATTGATAAATTTGTTGTTGTTATTACTGAGAACTTAATATGTTACTGTGTAGATTTCCTAAGTTCCCTTTCAATATTACTACTAAATTTGATCATGAAATAAACTTATATGTTGAACAATATAGACAATATCATTTACAGGTATTAGGGACATTTCAGTATGAGTAAGAAATATAACCTTTGGACATGCAGACCTTGGAGTCCGTTTCAGTTTGACTAATCAACATGTTCAGTTTATAACATGTTTGATCCTCTATATCTCTTTCTAAGAATATATGTGTTTGTGTGCGTGTACATATGTGTGTGTGTAGACAGATTTTATTTAGTTGATATCATGGGGAAATCTGTTGCTCACATAGTTGACATTTCTTTATAAATACAACTCACCTCATCAAAACGACATACCAAAAGAACTTTAAGAAACACATTTGTAAATGGCTTACATATTCTATGCTTTCTTAACCCAAACACGGTGCAAAAATAATTCTGAGTACTTTGGAATGTAACCACAAACACTTACCAAATATATGCTCCCCAAGTTGCAGTTGGGTCCCGATAAATCCACTGTAAGTTGAAAATATAGTTAAGTCGAAAACACGTTGAATACAGCTAGCCTACAGAACAGCATAGATAAGCCTCACCTACCTTAAACATGCTCAGAACACTGACATTAGCTTAAAACAAGGCAAAATCATCTGGCAGCATGATCCACTATAGTGTGTTGGTTGTTAACCCTCGTGATTGCGTGGGTGACTAGGAGCTTTGACCCACTGCTTCCCCCGAGCATGTGAGAAATTATGATGACACAGACCGCAAGCACAGAAAGAGATCAAAATTCAAAATTTGGAGTACAGTTTCTACTGAATGAGTGTTGCTTTCACACCATTGTAAAGTCAAAATATCTTAAGTTGAACCCTTGTAAGTTAGGAGTCACTTATATGCCATTTTAATTATGATTGCAATGACCAATCAGGTCTGTGGAGCTGTTTTTTCCCACCACAAAATGGCTTAAGAGTGCTGTGTTTTGCTATCTTTTCTTATTGATATTAGAATAACTTTTTGACTATTGACACTTAAATTTAAAAGGGCTTCTAAAAATCAATGAGAAAGATTATGGAAGATGTGTTTGTATTAGAAGATGTAATAAACTTCCATTTGAACAAAACTGTGCCCACCTTAAGAGTTTCTTCTGTGTTTATGATTAATTTTCTTCAAGATTTCTGTTTGTGGCTGTTGAGTTATCATTCTTTTTTTTTTTCTCAGTGTGCTCATTCCTTCATTCAGTCTGTCAGTTATTTTAAAAAATATTAATTTGTTGCACAAATGTAATATGTCTTTGTATAAGACAGACCTAAATTCAACTAAGGGACTCTATTTAAGAAGTTTGTGGAATTGGAAGTGTTTTTAAGGTCCATGAACATCAGTTTTCTCATTTGTAAAATAATTGGGGCAATAATACATGCTTGATCAAGTTCATAGAAAGTACGTAGCACAGTGAATAGCACAATTTGGGGGGTATTTAACAAATGTCAGTCATCTTTGCATTATCTTTGTATGAAATTAACATGTAATTCATAACCAGTTTTAGGTATCTCGCATTTCCATTAGCTCCAGCGTCCAGTCAAAGCCCTCTGTTGGAATAGTTTTGCAGCTACAGGAGTCTGACTTGATAAAATGTAACACTTTCATACCTGTGTCCCTCCCACCCTTTCATTTGCTTGACTGGCTTCTTTGTATCAGACTATGACTCAGTAGATTTTTCCTTTTCTATTGCTGAAGAAAGCTCTATTTCCAAAAATTCTATTCAACAATTCACTACAGCAGACGACTTATAAAAGAGAAAATGAGATATCATCCTGTGTTTTCAAGACTAGATAAAGAAGTAGTAGGGTTCTTGCACAGTCCCAGGGTTGATGGCAGTCTTCTTCCTGTTCAATGTCTCAAGTTTCATCTGTCCATCTCCTATTGGTGCACACTGATGCCATCCTCTGCCATGCTCCCTCATCACACTTTTGCCACACGTGTCTCTGTCCTGGGGCATCTAATGTCTGTGGCAAGTAAAGTCTCAGAACCATGCCATGAAGATCTATGGTGAACGAAATAATTAGGTAGACACTAAGAGCATTTAAAATATATTCTCATTTATTAATTCTCATTCTTCGCCATTAAAATATCTGTACCCTCAAGTGTTCGGCTTGAAGTTGAAAAATCTGAAGGACTGACAGCATCTCTCATTATTTCTTTTGGGTAATTAATAAATGCTTGGATTTCAGTTCTTGATAGGGACAAACGATATTTTGTTGATAATGGATCTTCACTTAAATCCCATCATTCAGTTTACTCTCTACATCACAAACAACCATGAGAAGAAAGAAAAAGAATCAGTGATTTTTCTCTTCCAAGGAAGAGATTTTCATAGCAGAAACAAAGGGAATATTTTGGAAATTTACTGTGGTGATTTTCTGGATTATTATGAAGGGGGTGGTGGCTATTGACATTTACAGGGGGAAAATCGGTACAACTAGAACATCTTGCAATCTGCATGTCTGGCCTACCCTACAAAGAATTTCCCACCACCCAATGACTGTAGGTTTGTGCAATTCCAAAATCTCTTTACAAATTTCTGAATCTAGAAACAAATTCAAATTTGTATATAGATACAAAGTATATTGCATAGTTTTAATGTGCACTAATTTTCTAGATGTAACTACAGTGTCAATGGAGGAAACATACTTTGCTCAGGTCACAACTGTGAGTTTTCACCATTTCAGAAAGTCACAAATACCAATGCTGCTCATGGTGCCTGAGTGGCACATACGGCACCTGTGTGTCAGCCTACATTTGTCGTTATTATATTGAAGGTGATTCTAGGTGTGAGTAAAACATCTGACTACTTGATTATGTCTTCTAATGTGGAGGTGCTTGAATATTTACATATCAATATATTATTAGTATAGATCACTATCCTTTTATTGCATTGAAACAATGTTTAAATTTTGTGTGTAGATAGACTGTATTTTTTATGGATTTCCTTCAGGCTGAGGGACAGATTGTTCTGGTAGCCATTTGTTATTTGGTTGTCAAGAAGCAAGCTAGGTTGATAGTGAAACACTATAAGAAATATAGTTTTCATTTTCTTTAACGTTTGTATAAAAGTGTTCTATATTTAAATAACAATTACATAATTAAAAGTTTTAGATTCACTTGTGAATTATTTATTAATTGTAAGATTGTACCTTTCAAGAAAACTCAACCTTATTTTTTCCCACATTAAGTGGTTTTCTTTTCAAGCATTAAAAATAATGTTATTGAGTTCTATTGATGAAATTAAAAATCTGATTTCCTTTTATTTTATAATTCATTAGGCATTATTACATTTTCACTAAAGTTGCAACTTGAAAATTCCTATAAGACACACATCATTCCATATAAGAAAAACGTAAAATTCAAATATTGTGCAACTCAAGGTAAATTTTCAAAATAAATTTAGTAAGCATTATTAAAGACTCATAGCCTTTAGGTTACTATTATTTAATATTATAGTCCACCGGGAAAGATGATCTCAAAGAGGGCTCAGTATTGATTTGCTTGTTGGTATTTCAGAGATACTGACAGCTGCTATGACTTCTGCTGTTTTTTCTTAACTTTGCACATACTGAGTTTGCTTTGTATTTCCTTGTTATTAACCCACATCTCACCATATTGCAATTAACTTTCACAATAAGCACTCCATTGAATATATTAGAAATATTTGGAATGTGAGTAGAAACTCTTAATAAGAGCAGGCCTGCTGCTAGATGATAAGAGGTCTGCATGAATTAGAAAAAGTTGCCCTTCCATATCCTGAACAGATGTAGCCCCAAAGTTCAGGGGTTAGTGAAGAGAGGGCTTCTTTCTTCACTCCCCTCATTCTTTTCCTCTGGAGAGACACTGCCTTTCACAACTTCGTGGACAGCATGTGGACTAAATTTCAGACAGACACTTGCCCCTTCAGCGGGGCATCTTTGTGCAAGGTACAAACTTTATACACCGGCATGATGATCCCTAACACAAATGTGTCTATGAAAGAAAAGAGAAAAATAAAAAACACCCAAGTTTTCATGAAAGAGCAGTTATACAGGAATGAAAGAAGCTTTCTAACAAGAAGGAAACAGTTGAGAGGGAGGAATTAAAGATAGAAAAATCTATTCATAGCCAATCTAATTTCCCTGTTTTTAAAATTCAAGGGTGATTCACTCTACCACTTATAAACAGAAAACAAACCTTAGAACATAGATTACATGATTACGATCTATGTAAACTTTCACTTCGTATTACCCTAATTGGGTTCTCTTCTAATTCTGTGTAAAATAATACATCTTTTGGTTTACGGTAAGAGAGAGCCATCCTACTATGACTGTCAAATTTCGATTATTCCCAAATTGAGACAAAGGAAGGAAAGTGTTTACATTTGTCATATTGTAAAATTTGCAATATGTATTTATAGCCCATTTTAGAAATGTTGCTTTTTTTTTCTTTTTATTATTATTATTATTATTATTATACTTTAGGTTTTATGGTACATGTGCGCAACATGCAGGTAAGTTACATATGTATACATGTGCCATGCTGGTGCGCTGCACCCACTAACTCGTCATCTAGCATTAGGTATATCTCCCAATGCTATCCCTCCCCCCTCCCCCCACCCCACAACAGTCCCCGAAGTGTGATGTTCCCCTTCCTGTGTCCATGTGTTCTCATTGTTCAATTCCCACCTATGAGTGAGAATATGCGGTGTTTGGTTTTTTGTTCTTGCGATAGTTTACTGAGAATGATGATTTCCAATTTCATCCATGTCCCTACAAAGGACATGAACTCATCATTTTTTATGGCTGCATAGTATTCCATGGTGTATATGTGCCACATTTTCTTAATCCAGTCTATCATTGTTGGACATTTGGGTTGGTTCCAAGTCTTTGCTATTGTGAATAGTGCTGCAATAAACATACGTGTGCATGTGTCTTTATAGCAGCATGATTTATAGTCCTTTGGGTATATACCCAGTAATGGGATGGCTGGGTCGAATGGAATTTCTAGTTCTAGATCCCTGAGGAATCGCCACACTGACTTCCACAATGGTTGAACTAGTTTACAGTCCCACCAACAGTGTAAAAGTGTTCCTATTTCTCCACATCCTCTCCAGCACCTGTTGTTTCCTGACTTTTGAATGATTGCCATTCTAACTGGTGTGAGATGGTATCTCATTGTGGTTTTGATTTGCATTTCTCTGATGGCCAGTGATGGTGAGCATTTTTTCATGTGTTTTTTGGCTGCATAAATGTCTTCTTTTGAGAAGTGTCTGTTCATGTCCTTCGCCCACTTTTTGATGGGGTTGTTTGTTTTTTTCTTGTCAATGTGTTTGAGTTCATTGTAGATTCTGGATATTAGCCCTTTGTCAGATGAGTAGGTTGCGAAAATTTTCTCCCATTTTGTAGGTTGCCTGTTCACTCTGATGGTAGTTTCTTTTGCTGTGCAGAAGCTCTTTAGTTTAATTAGATCCCATTTGTCAATTTTGGCTTTTGTTGCCATTGTTTTTGGTGTTTTAGACATGAAGTCCTTGCCCATGCCTATGTCCTGAATGGTAATGCCTAGGTTTTCTTCTAGGGTTTTTATGGTTTTAGGTCTAACATTTAAGTCTTAGAAATGTTTCAATGTAAGAAAATGACTTTTAAAAAGAAGTCCAATGTCTAGAATGGCATCCAGTAGTTAGTATGACTGAAGTACATAGTTTCTGAAGAACTTTGCCTTTTTGGTATTTTTCCTTTTAGGGAATAAATAAAATCAAGCCTCTCAAATGATTTTCCAAATCCAGAGCCATGAAGTTACAGGATGTGGATTGCTAGGCTGCCATTGTTGTCTGTGTCAGTGGTGCTCTTGGAATCATACTGTGTGGCTCTATGTTGTGGCCCTGTGTGCACCGCCTAAAGAATGACTTCATTGCTGTTTGACTTTTCAAATTTCCTTCGAAATTGAAAACTCAAGAAATTTTTCTTCACGTTTTATTTTCTTTTTATTATGCCAGTTTAAAAGTCTTTGAAAATAAAGAACTGAAACTCACCTTCTCCTGAAGTCACAAGTGAGCAAACAGAAATAATGGATTGGAGTTTGCAAATGATATGCCTAAAATTAGATATTAAGTCATTAAAATTTTAGTTTTCCATGAATAAGGACAAAAACCTCATTTCTAAAAACTTGTCACATTTAAATTATACTGTCTCATTTGAGTCTCCAGAAAATTATGTCCAGTCTTCTGATTATCACTCCTATAAACTTATTTTTATTCAAATGACATAACCTCCAGAAGTATAAAATGTTGAAACTCTTTTCAGAATGACTTGCATTATAACTTTTCCCTCCTGTGGTATTGAAATACTATGTTTCATATTAGAATGTTTTCAATTATCTACTCTCCTAAATAAATTAGTTAATGGTATTGTGTTTCCTGAAATAATCTGTGTAATGAATAAGAACATTTCTACAATAAGTTTACAGTCTTCTTACTTTAGAATATCATAGGTCTAAATTCTGATTTACTTTTCTTTTTTTTTTTTTTTTTTGAGATGGAGTCTCCTTCTGTCGCCCAGGCTGGAGTGCAGTGGCACAATCTCGGTTCACTGCAACCTCTGCCTCCTGGGTTCAAGCAGTTCTCCTGCTTCAGCCTCCCATGTAGCTGGGACTACAGGCATGTGCCACCATCCCAGGCTAATTTTTGTATTTTCAGTAGATACGGGTTTTGCCATGTTGGCCAGGCTGGTCTCGAACTTCTGACTTCAGATGATCCTCCCATCTTGGCCTCCCAAAATGCTAGGATTACAGGTGTAAGCCACCATGCCCAGCCCTAATTTAATTTTAATACGCAAAGTTACACTTTGTGTCACTCTTTCCCCACACACAAGCTTTTTGTGACTTCCTAAAATGTTTATTTATTTATTTATTTTGAGATGGGGTCTGGCTTTGTTGCCCCAGCTGGAGTGCAGTAGTGTGATCTCAGCTCACTGCAAGCTCTGCCTCCCAGGCTTAAGTGATCCTCTCGCCTCAGCCCCTCAAGTAGCTGGAACCACAGGTGCGCACCAGCACGCCTGGCTAATTTTCATATTTTGGTTAGAGAGGGGCTTTCACCACATTGCCCAGGCTGCTCTTGAACTCCTGAGCTCAAGCCTTCTGCCTGCTTCAGCCTCCAAAACTGCTAGGATTATAGGTGTGAGCTATTGCACCCTGAGACTTTTAATAAATTTAAAAACCAAAAAATAGAAAACAACAACAACAAAAAATTTCATTCCTTCCTGTTCCCAGGCTAAAATTACTCTTTTGAGTTAGTGGATGAGTGTATGTGTAAACCTCTAGCTTACTTTGCTATTGTTGAATGGGCTGTTGTTATAGCCATTGTTATTCATTGACATTTCAGTGCTGAGACTATGTCGTTCTAGAACTTCGACTCATACTCTCATGTTAATTTGGTATAAAAGAAACATAATGAAGAAAGTGTATTTATCTCATTATTATTTGTTGTGTTGTTTCTTCCTGCCTCTCTAAATCCCACTTTTTTGTACAACTAATTTTTTGTTTCATCAACTTTTCTATTAACAGCTTTTGACTTTATAACTGCAGCTAAATGGATAATAAAACAAAATAAGGTGTGACACAAAGAGTGAAACAGTGAATGGCAGGGCTTAGGTATAATGGAAGGAAATGGCAGGAAGAAAGTCCCGCATGACTTTTCAAAACTTCAGGGTTGGCAGTAGGTCATGGTGGGACAGATGTAACTCAGTTGATGGATTTGATGAATTTTGTCCAAACGTTGGAATTTGGACTGGTCAGATACAACAGAAAGCCCCCAAACAGTGACTCTGAAAAATAAATTTACAAAATGCGATCCTGACGTTCAGAAACTCAAACTTTTTCTGAGATGCTTTAGGCCATTTTTCGTGGTTGAAAGAAAGAGACAACAGCTCTATCCCCCATGTCCATGATCAGAGAAAGAGAAAGAATGAAGATTCAAGGGCAGAAAGAGTGACCAGCTGAGTCACATTTGGAGCCTTCCTGAAAGCCTTAGTCAGTGACTTCTTTTTAAACAGCTTTAGCTAGAATGATGGCACCTGGCCTCTCTTACTTCCAAAGTAGACGAGAACATATTATATTTTAGCTCGGCACATTACTATCCCAAACCAAACTGGGGTGCTATTAGTAAGGAAGAAAAAGAGAGTAGATATTGGGCAGACAATTAGAAATTTTGCAGCAAGACATTCGGGAAAGGTATTATTTAGAAAAGTACCAAAGTCTTTTTGTGTCCTTGATGTGGATTGAATAGAGTGAGAAAAATTGCCTGTGTGCCGGTTTCCCAGTGGAGGTACGTGGAGAAATAAGAATTCTTTCCTTCTGCATGGTAAGCAGCTCTCCTTGTCCAATTGTCTCCTATTACTGACCATGGTCTCACAGCAATATAGTTCTCTAGGAATGGACTAGGAAAAAAATCCTAGAGGAGAAACTCTCACACTGATTTCTACTTCTGAAATTCAATGTATTTGTACCTCACGTCTCTACAAAAATTGTGTTTTAGTATATCAGCTTTTGAAGGCAGCTGTACCTAAATCCAGCCATCCAAACGGGGCAAAGGAAGCCGACTTTCACCTTCAGAAGCAGCCATGAGTTTGTGTCTGCTGCATTGCACTTTCAATATCTAGGACAGAATTACATACTTACTATATAATTACGGTAATACAATTTGTTATTAAATAGTTGCCAAACAAAATAGAAATACAATAAAAATTTAAACCACTAACCTTTAAATGATATATTTTCTTTTAAGAATATTGTTTAGCTCAGATGTCAGCAGATTAATGATGAGTACAACTAAACCCCAATCAGTTGAAAGAAATGTATAACATATCATTTTAAGATCTCTGTAGTAATTTATTTTTTAAAAGGAACTTAATATTGTGGATTTTAAATAATTGAAAATATTTTTTACACTTGGACTAAATGTTCAGATTATTTTTATTATGCAAACATCACATCTAATTAAAGATATTTCAATATTATATTTCCAGACATTCAGTAAGCATTCATTAAGGGCCTAGTATTATATAGTGGGATAAACTAAGGCCATAGAATATTTATGTCCCCAGCCATAGGAAGTTCACCATTTATTGGAGGAGAAAAACACACACAAAACTGAATTTGGTTTTGATTTTCCTCTGACCTATTCTATTAATTCAATAATGCAGACCTAATCATTATTGATATACTTTATTCTTGTCAAGATTTGCCACATTATTTGCCTTGAAGTTATTTATTGCAAAGGGATTTGTTCTCGTTAATAGATGGCTCTGCATTTTAGCATATGCGTTTGTCTTTGTGAAACCACCAAGACCACCAGACTAAGATATTGAATAATTAACTTGACATAATATTTATAAAGTAGTGAGCTAGAAAGTTTTGAAAGATTCTATTAATAAAAATGGTTCATCAAATTTCGGGGGCAAATGCCTTAAACATTTATTAATAGCTAAACAATATATGAACTTTTCCTGAGGAAGAAAACATTTCTTCCTAAGTAGTTTCTAAGTAGTAAAGTCTAATCCAGATCTTATACTCATTGTAGAGTTCTTTTTTCAGAAACCAACATTGCATAGTCTATATTTGTTTTTATACGACAGGCAGCTGTGTTAGTGAATGATTCACTAATGGTGCGAAATCTTTCTGTCAAACAAACACACAGTTCACTTAGTTGGGCTTCAAGTACTTTAGTCTTTTTCCTAAACAATAACTGTCATTAAAAGAAAAAAACTGTGTAGACATTGAATACAGACTTTAATTTCAGACAAATGATAACCCGGAAGTGACCACTTCTCTTTATCATCAAAATACCACTGAAGCCCCAGTGATTCAATTGCCAGGAATTCTTTTGCTTGAATTTGATCATTCTTCTTTCTCTTTAAAATACTGTTGTTAAGCACTGGATCAGCAATGTGGCAATGTCTCTAGGGATTGAATTATGTTTAATTGGGGAGGAAGCACACTCTCTTGTTTTTAGTTCATAAAGTAAGACTGTCAATTAGTAGGCAGTGCAGCCCAATTGGAGCCACGCTGCACTACAGCCAGTTTGGAGGAGATTCATAGTAACAAACAAGATTTAAAATACATGTCTTGTGAAAGGCCAGTATAGGTGGATGGCTGGGTTTTTCCTGTCTTTTCATGCTGTGGCAGCATTATATTAGAATGTGAAGGACACTCGTATCCATAAAATAATGGCTTTTGTAATGCAGATGATTAAAGTCGGAAGCCTACCCAAATCTACTTTTCCCTAGGCATATACCAGGATCAAATTTCAATTAGTGACCTGGGAACTGCAGGCTCTGTATTCTGTTATCAATCCCTTTAGACAGCTAGAATCAAAGATCACCTGTCACTCTAGACTCTCAGTGACTCTAAGGAGGATTTAGAATAGACATCTGCTCTATCCTGTTACGTTGACTTCTTTATACGGTCTGTCTACAAAATGCTTTATGAATATACAGTGAACATTACAAATATTCTAAGGTCCATTAGGAAATCTCATTTTCTGTGGATGAGGATTTTAATATTAAATATTGATAGTGATTTTTGCTAATTTCTTGTTGATTTGCTAAACCAGGCCATTTTACGGAAAAATTTTAAATATGCCCTGTTGATCGGGAACAAATATATATTTTTTTCAAAGTGTCAGAATGGTTACCTTGAAATCATTTTTAGATATGAATTACAGAATTCCTAGAAAGAAAATATGCTATCTTATAGGACTGTGCTTTATCAGGAAATGGCAGGTTATCTAGTTATATTTTAAAGATACCAAATTTGTTTAGTGCAGATTTTACTTCTATAGTGCTCACCTTGATGAGCATCACAATAATGTTCTTTTATGTTTAAAATGATGCATTATAATCCCATTAGTGCCTTTGCCAACCAGTAAATTATTAATAAGATGATCATGCTAATTAAGCTACTTTATTAGATTTTGATGGATTTCGTGCCAGAAATTATGGTGGGGTCTTTGAAATATATAGAATATTTTCTCTTCGGGCACATCTTCCAGCATCATTGAAAACTTTACTGAAAACTCTTCATTACTCATAACATTGCTCGTCTGTTTCCCAATGACACGATAGTCACTTTCACAGAAACATAATAGTATTCAAGTCAAATGTTTAATTTGCTGCTGCAAAAGAATTCACAATAGAATTCTCAATGTGGGGTTAATTACACAGTAATGAAAGAGTAAACCTATTGGGAAAATGCTCTAAGTAACATTGCTGTGTTTCCTACTGATAAAGATGTGCACGCCTGATTTATTTTTTATGCTGGGAAATTCAGAAGTAGGAGAAAACCTTGAAAAGGTATGCACATGAATAGTAAAGTTTTTTATCATTTGTCAACATGATGAGAAAATGATGAACATGGATAATTATGATATTACAAAGGCTATAATCACAAAATAGTAATGTATAAGAATATAGCATTCTTTTATACACAGGAGAACATGATACATTAAAAATCATTGAGAACATAATCTAAGGAAAGACATTGCTAATCTGAACAAAAAAAGAAAGAAGTAATAGAGCAGGCACTCAAAATTGTGCCCATGTTTTACATTTCTACAAATAATCTTCACCCTCTCTGCCTATGAGTATAGTGTTATATTGCTAGGTATGTTATGTTTACTCCATATATGTCGAAGACTCCACTGAGGGAATTGAACAATGAGAACACTTGGACACAGGAAGGGGAACATCACACACCAGGGCCTGTTGTGGGTGGGGTGATGGGGGAGGGAAAGCATTGATATTTTTAAGGATATAAAGAATGTAAGAGAACTATTATCGTGGAAACATTATGGAACATAATGTAAAAAGTTGTAGACAAAGCAATCCTATTGTAGGAAGAAAGAGGACAATATTAATTTTCAAAATTAATGAACTAAGTGACCTAAATAAAGATTATTTTGAAAAGAGTATTGTTCCTGGAAGAGATTGCTTATCCAGGTTTTAGTGATAAACTTTGTTTTTTCTTTTTCATGCCTATGTCAAAACAACAATAAAATAACAATTTACATCAATAAATCACATCATGACAATCACCTACTTTAGAAGTAGTTGAAATGTTATTTCAGTGAGAAAGTTTTCAATGAAAAACATTGTTCACTGAACTAAACAGTCTCTTCACAGACATTGTTGATTGTGATTTAACTTCTAGCAGAATCTCTGTATCCTTTTATACACCTGGTAATGAACATTGCAAAGAATGGGAGATGATGAGTAGTACTAATCTACAAAACTTTGAAGAGCCAAAGACCAACATCTCCTTATTCAGTCCACATTACCCCATAGACAGGAGGAATATGTTTTTGAAAGGGTGATGATAGTTAATAATAAGGTATTGTATATTTCAAAATTTCTCAGAAAGTTTCAAATGTCTTACCACAAAAATTTAGGTGGTAGATTTGTTAATTAGCTGGATTTAATCATTTCACATTGTATACATCATCAAAACATCACATAGTACCCCATAAATAAATAAAATTATAGCCTGTCAAATTAAAATAATATTGATAAATGTAAAGAAAACTATACAAGACAAGAAAAAAAACTATAGCTACCTGGGTCCTATCCCAACTTAAAAAAATTTTTCAAGAGACAGAATTTTTAACATTTTAAAATTTATATATGATTGATATGTATATATATTATTATATTTTAATAGAATTATATTTTTTAATTCTCTAAATAATTCTAATATTCAAATGGGTTTGGGAAGTACTGATTTAAATAGTTTTACTTTCCTTTACTCAGCTATAAAAAAATAAAAATTTTAGGGAAATCTGAATATTCAGTTTATCATTAGCTTATATGTTTATACATCTGCTGCATTAAGAGTAACTATGGTGTTAAATCAATAATTACTACATTTTCCTGATATTTTCAGGTTATTTTCGTAAATGAGGAGACTAAATATGATTTCTTTTTCCATGCATTCATTTAAAATAAGTGTTATTGAGGATCTATTATCCAATTCATATTGGCTGTTATGTTTCGTCTGAACATAGGAGAGATAAAACACAAATATTTACATTGCTGGTAGTATTTAAGAGTTGGTACTATTTAGATTAAGTGTTAAATTCTGAAAACATAAAGAATAAGAAGTGACACGTAGACTTTAAGGGTTTATAATCTAGCTAAGGAAAAAACTCTTGCAAATATAAATAAAATATAATGAAGTTTGTCCATGTTCAAAGGTTTCAATAAAATACTGTGTTAGAACAGAAGAATTAATTCTCACAGTTGAATGTGACCAAGCTAATCTCTGCTAAAAGGTAGTAATTGACCTATGTCCTGAATAATGAAGAGAAATTTTCAAGATGGGAGAAGGGAGCAAACATTTTACAGACAGAAGAAATACTATGTAATAAAGCACAAGAACCAAAATTTCATGGTGGGCTTCTGAGCTGTTTATGTTTTTATATGACTGGAGCTCAGAATTATTATAGTGTAATAAATGATTTTGGAAAATGAAGGGGTGAGGTGAGGAAGTGGCAGATTATAAAAACATTCAAAGACATGCTTAAATGTTTATATGAGCATGTGTATATACATTCATTTATATACTGCTTTGATCTAAACATAAAGTTATCCTACACGGATGAATTACATGAAAAGAGATAGGTACTATTAAAATAATATTAAAATTTAGAGAAATCCAGAATAACAGCAAAAAATAAGGGCATGAAAATGCAATGGAGTGGTGGTATTTCAACCACAAAAAAGAAAACAATGCATGTTAGGATGGCATACCTGCTTTCCAGATAGCAAATAAAACATTTGTTTCAAGTGTTCTGTCACTTTGTGTAAAAATGTACACTCATCTATTTTAAATAATGTAATTGCATTTATAAGCTATAAAGAAATTTAGACTTTTTAATTTTAGTTACCACGCTATAATCCAAGTGACATGTGTGGTAGTGTTACCCAGTCATTATCTTTGATTTTTCTTTCTCTTTCACGTCTCATGTCCCATCCATACAGTGAATTCTGTCATGTCTATCTCCAAAATATATCATTTAAAAATATACTTCTCTTCCTATTTTTGTCATTATTTTAGTTAATGGTACCAACTCTATACCTTGTGTGGTAGGCAGAATTTTAAGATCATCCCCAAGAGTCTCACCACTTATACAAGCCCCAGATTTTGATATGTATAATGATATCACAACTGAAGTAAAAGCATGGAGTATTCACAGCTTATAACAGCCTTCTCTTTGGTGTGGCCATGACATTCACACACACAAACATATATATATATATATATATATATGTAATATATTGTATGTGTATATACATATATGCATTATATATATACACACATATACACACATATGTGTGTATATATCTATATCTAATCAATATCTAAATCTATATCTATGTGTGATGGGCTATCATTACCACTATTAGATTACATCATAATTCAATGCTAAAAGAATTTTGTAGATATAATTAAAGACCCTGATTAACTGATTTTAAGTTAATTAAAAGGCAGAGTTTTCTCGGTGGATCTAATTTAATCATATGGGCCCTTTAAAAGAGTCTCTAGAAGTAGGAAAGAAGCTCTCCTCAGTCTTGAAGATGTAAACTGCCATGGTATGAAGTTGGCGATGTGACAGAGATTGATGGACAACTTCTAGGAGCTGAAGTCCTCAGTCCTACAAACATGAAGAACTCAATTTTGCCTGCAACCAGTGAGCTAGGAAAAGGACCTTAAGTTCCAGATGAGATCAACACCGTGGCTGTACACATATGACCTTGAACAGACAACACAATTAAGCTGTGTTCAGTGTCCTAATCCATGAATATTGGGAGGTAATAAACATACAGTTGACTCTTGAGCAACACAGGGGTTAGGATGCTAACCACCTGTGCAGCTGAACATTTAGGAATAATTTTTGACTCTCTGGAAACTTAACAATTAATAGCCTATCATTGACCAGACGCCTTAAAATAACGTAGTCAATTAACAACTATTTTCTGTTTTATATGTATTGTATACTGTATTTTCACAATTTAGTAAGCTAAAAAAGAAAATGTTTTTAAGAAAATCATAAGAGAAAATACATTTATAGCACTCTATGGTACTTGTGAATGATTTAAGTTTAGACTGCCTGTTTACACAATGAATGGTCCATCTGAAATGGTGGCACCCGCAACTGCAGACCTCAATCTATGGTAGATATCAAGCAATTTAGCTTTTTCTTCTAAGGTTATGCCTCTCATCTACTTTTTAGGAGCACTTCCAACATCACAAGTGGCCCTTCATATGCATCTCATAGTGTTATTCAAGGTTTACAGCAGTGCTCTGAACACACTGAAAAACACATAGGAACCTTAAGAAATCACTTTTTACTGCCCTATGCAATTTACTGGAGAGATGCACTGCTCTTGCAGAGATGATTAACGTCACACAGCGTTTTTAGCGGATGCTTGCAACACTTAAGCTCACCACAATAGCAACAGGAGGTGGCTTTGAAATTATTATGGTAGTATATAGTAGAGTTAATTATGTGCAGTGATGATTTAATTCTGCCTCCTTATATTTGTTTATATTTCTCTTGGCTGGGAATGGCACCGTGTATAGTCTGTAAGTATTTTTGGGTGTAAGTTTTGATGAAGTTTAACCTTGTACAGTAGATTTTTGCATATTCTACAGTGGTAAGTGATAAAATAGACTAGGATAGACAAGGATCTACATATTTCATGTATTTATAACATAACTAACTTTTTCTTAATTATTTCAATAGTTTTAGGCTACAAGGTTCATCTGTGAGTTTTTCATCTTGTCACAAGTCTGCACAAAGTTTTCCAATATATTGATCGAAAAAAATCCACGTCAGTCAATCAACACAGTTCAAGTTGGCATTGTTCAAGGGTCAGCTGTATACTGTTTTAAGCTGTTGAATTTATGGCATTATGTTAATCAGGTTTTGGTACTTGAAAGTGGGCTGCAGGTACAATGGAGATATAAAATGGTGGGGAAGTTTTGGAACTGAGAAGTGAGTGGAGAAAAATTCTGAGGAGCATAGTAGAGAAAGCCTAAATCACTGAGATAAGGCCTGAATCTTCATCAGACTGCTAGTGATAATCTGCACTCTAAAGATGTTACCCCAGTGCAGGCTCAGAAGGAAGTGAGGAACTTGTTATTGGAAACCAGAGGAAGGAGGTTACTTGTTAAGTAGTGGCAGAAAGCTTAGTGAAATTGTGACCTGCAGTTATACAGAAAGCAGGATTTGTAAAGAAAGAACCTGGCTACAGCTAGCGAGATTTCTGAGTAAAATGTTAAAGTATGTACCCCCTGTCTTCGTGCTGTTTATAGCAAAATAGGAGAGGAAAGAGATAAATGAAAGGAAGAACTGTTAAACAAAAAGGAACCAGGCTAGATAATTTTGTAAGTTCTCTGCCTCTCCAGATGACAAAAATGTTAAGTATCAGAAATGTCTGCCAAAACTAGTATAAAGACTGAATGTATGACTACAACCTTTCATTAAAATTTCAGATTGATCAAAAGATCAAAGTAGTCAGCCACGGAAAGGACCTTTTCAAGACAGTGGGAACATGCCTCACATTTCTTTTTACTTAAACCAGAGGGCCTCTAGAAAGCTTGAGGGTATTGTCCCTTCAGCCACTTCAGCAGAAGCCTAAGATAGAGGCAGAATTATCGCAAGAAAGATCTGTGAATGTGGCTTTTGTCTAATGGAGGAAAATTCTATGAAATCCCCACAAGACCCACAAAGATTTTGAAAAATTCATTTCAGCAGAAACACTGCCAGCCTGATTGAAATGGACTGAGAGAGTACAAAATGGTAGGAGGTTTTGGGCCCTCAGAAATTCTACTGGCAGGAAGAAGGCTCTTAAAACTACTCAGTGGCAAACGTATACTACCCTCCATGAAAAAGGAAGGATGATTCAGAAGACAGAAACAAGAGCCCACACAACTCCGCGAAGAGTCAGAGTTATTCCTAGGCTTTGAAACCTAATTAAGGGAAATGCTGCACTTGTCTACTATGTTTCAGACTATGATGGCCAATGACTCCTTTTTACTTTTTATTTACTCTCCTTCTGAAATGGAATATTGATATAGTTCAGATATTTGTCCCCTCCATATCTCATGTTGAGATGTGATCCCCAGTGTAGAAGGTGGAGCCTAGGGAGAGGTGTTTAGGTCATGAGGGTAGACTCCTCATGAATGGTGTGGTGCCCTCCCCACAGTAATGAGTGAGTTCTCAGCCTATAAGTCCGTGTGAGAGATGCTTGTTTAAAAGAGCATGGCGTCACCCCTCCCTCTCTCGTTTCCTCTCTCACGATGTGACATACCAACCCACTCTGTCCTTCCCCCCATGATTGGAAGCTTTCTGAAGCCCTCACCGGAAGCAGATACTGGAGCCATGCTTCCTATGCAGTGTGCAGAACCATGGGCCAAATAAATCTCTTTTCCTTATAAACTATTGAGCCTCAGGTATTCTTTCATAGCAATGCAAACAGACTAATACAAATATCTACAATCTACATCTGCTATCCCTTGCCTTTCTCTTCATTGTTTGGAGTGTTAAAAGCCAATAATTTGTCTTTTTAATGGGGGGCTGGTGGGGAGAGAGAGAGAAATGCCCTGCCCCAGGATCTGTATAAATCCAGATGATACAGTATGATTACTCCTAGGGGACTCATTCACATCTCATTTAGATGATGACATTTTAAACTTTGAGTTGATGAGATGTAGATTTAGATGATGAGATTCTGGAAATTGAGCCGTTGCTATAATGATATGCAACTTTTGAGAGTCTTGGGAGAGAGTAAACATAGTTTGCATGTGGGAAAGAAGTAAATTGCAGGTGGATAGTAGTAGGTAGAATTCTCAGAATTCCCCCAGAGTTGAGCTCCCTGGTGTACATGCCTTGTATAATCACTTCCTCCTGAATGCGGGTCGAACTGTTGACTATGATGGGATATCATTTCCAAAGTTAGGTTCTATTATATGGAAAAGGTGAAGGGATTTTGCAGATGGAATTAAGGCCCTTTTCAGTTTACTTTGAGTTTATCTAAAGATGATTATTTTGGGTAGGCTTGGACAAATCAGTTGGGCTCATAAAAGGGGTTCTAGAAGTCAGTGCCTCTCTTTCATGTTGTCTTTGAAAAAGAAAACTGCCCTAACTTCTACAGCTTCAAAAATAAAGCAACTGATTATGCTAATAAATATATGAGATTGGGAGAATAACACAAGCCTCAGATAAGACCCCAGCCATGGCTGTCAGCTTTATTTCTGTCTGTGTTAACAAAAAACTTGGATATCTTCATAAATTTTAAGAAGAGAATTATTCCTTATAAAAGATGACAGCCTAGAAGGGGGCCATTCTTTTTTTTTTTTTTTTTGAGATGGAGTCTTACTCTATCCCCGCCAGGCTGGAGTGCAGTGGTGCAATCTTGGCTCACTGCAACCTCTGCCTCCGGGGTTCAAGCCATTCTCGTGCCTCAGCCTCCTGAGTAACTGGGACTACAGGTGCCTGCCACCATGCCCAGCTAATTTTTATATTTTTAGTAGAGACGGGGTTTTGCCATGTTGGCCAGGCTGGTCTTAAACTCCTCACCTCAGGTGATTCACCCCCCTCAGCCTCCCAAATTGCTGGGATTACAAGCATGAGCCACCTCATCCTGCCAAGGGGGCCATTCTGACAGGCTGGGAAGCACAGCCTCTGGCTGAAACGCAAAGGCAGGCACGTGGAAGGTAGGGAGGGTGGAATAGGGATTTATGCTGAATGGGTTGGCCAAGTATACATATTTAACAGGTTATAGGAGGAGCTGTGAATATTCGTGAAGGGGGTCCTAACACATGTGTACTGAATAAATGTGCATGTTACATACAAGCCATGTCCGCTTTGGGCTGGAGACTTAACATTAAATGTATTACAGTTTCCTTACAGTTCCCATTACCATGAAAGCATTCAGTGCCTCCATGTGCCTTCTATGCATTCACATGTGTACCTGCTTCATGAACTATAAGGAACTGTAAATAAACTGTAATACATTTAAATGTTAAGTGTTCACCCCAAAATGAACATGGGTTGTATGTAACATGCATGATTCTTCAGCCAGAATCATTCCGTGGCTGGAGGTCTCTTCTCAGGAGAAAGTTACTGAAATCAGCCTCTTGTTAAATCAAAGTTGTAGTTATGACATTTGGAACTCAGGCAGGGCCAAGGGGAGTGGTCAGTTAGTCAACAGGCCTGGCCGTGGGTGAGCTGCAATTGTTTTAAGGTAGTTTATCTCAGGGCCGGGACTTGTTTAGATGCTAGAGAAAAAGAGAAACCTTGTGGCAGTCAGAATATGGTTTATTCTTGGAGTGTATGGGTGCGTGACTTAACCCTTGCCTGGCATGGCTTTAGCTCTTATTCATAATTTGGAATTTTACTTTCATAAAGTGTCTGTTCTGTCAGTCTTATGCTCTGTATTCTAACATTAATGCTGCTCACTTGTGCCTCAACTGCAGAAGGAAGAGGGTATAACAAGGTATGGTAGACCTTCCATCTAGTCGTGGCTGGGAGCTCAGTTTTTAAACTCTCTCTGGTATCCCCTTGTCCATGAAGGGCTGCATTTGGTCTGTTGGAGGGCACAGGATTTTACTTTCAGTTCTCACTTTAGTTTTCACTTGTGAGACCCTGTGCAGACATCACCTGTAAGACATAGCAGGACTGGACTCATGAAAACTGCAAAATAATAGTTGAATCATATAAGTTTGTAGTGATTTTTTTATGCAGAAATAAATATCTGATTACTATAATAACTTGTTTACTGTTTTTTCTATGGCAAGTATATATTTTCTTTCATTCTTTTCCCTATAATGGAACATATTATTGCTATAACAATAAATTAAATATTATGATAGTTTCTGCTTAGAAGTCTTCAATAGCTTTACACTGAACTGCAAATAAATATTACCTATGAGGAAAAAACTACAAATCCATTGCATTCTAGTTTCTGCTAATTTACTCAAATTTAGATTCAACTACTCTCTTTCTCTTTTAATGCTTAAAATACAAATTACATCCCTTCAATTATCTTAATTTCAGAGAAGGGCCTTCTCTTATGTTATTTTCTCTGTCAGAAATATGTTTCTTAATAATTTAAGGTTTTTTAAAAAAAATAAAATCGTTAGTTCTGTTTCTCTGCTTATTGTCAACTTTTTTCCCCTATGGAAACTTGGGTCATTTGTATGCTTATTGTCAACTTTCAGAAACCCTTTTCCTGTCTCCATTTGTAACTAGACATACCTCAACAACTAAAAACAAGAAACAAAAATCTTCTCCTGTATTCTGTTCCTTCTTTTTTTTTTGCATCACATACAACTATTTGTTATTACTAATTTCATTTTATTGTTTTTCTCTGGATGACATTGTAACTATGTATCTTGTCTTTTATAGTCATAACTATATTCAGTTGCTCCTCAGCTTAAGATAGGGTTGTGTTGATAAATCAATCAGAAATTGAAAATGCAATTAATAGGCCTAACCTACTCACCATCATAGCTTAGCCTAGTGTACCTCAAAAAGTGCTCAGAAAACTTATATTCGCATATAGTTGGGTAAAATCATGTAACACAAAGCCTATTTTATAATAAAGTGTTGAGTGGCTCATGTAATTCATTGACTACTGTTCTAAAGGTGAAAAACAGAATGGTTGTATGAAAACTTGATGTATGGTTCTACTGAATATGTATCACTTTCACATCAGCAGAAAGTCAAAAAATTGTTTAGATAGAACCATTGTAAGTTGGGAACCATATGTAATAAAAAGTATATTTGAATTGAATGAAGTTAATTCAACTGATGATGTTTCGAAACAAATAGTGGTGTTTCAAAACAAACTGTAAGGAAGTGTAAGGAAGTTGTTTCAAAATAAACTGTAAGGAAGTGTAAGGAAGGTGTTTCAAAACAAACACCACTATTCCTAATACTGATACCAGAGAGAAATGTTGCCTATGGACCTTAGCAGAGCAGACTGTGAATAGCAATGGACAATATTCTCAAAAATATCCCTGGAGTCACCAAAATCACATGTTTCTTTTAATGTCATTTAACACAGGCTGATGGTATCATGCAAACTTCAGTTTAGTAAAAGTGACTTCTCCTGCTAGATGATAATTAATGTGATTCTGTATAGGTGTCAGGCTTATCTATACTTAATCAAAGAGTGAATTGTCCTGAATCTCAATGAACTGGAGGTGTAGGCCTTTATAAAGTTTTTAACATTATTCCTCTCATTGGAGAATTTATGGTAACCAGAAAAAAATAAAGTTTTTTAATATTGTTAATTAAAAATGGAACACCTTGATTTAGAAAGTGATCATATTGTTGACATTTTTAAATTAAAATTCAAAAGAACTCATGCCTGACTCAATCTCTATAAGAAAGTGGATCAAAAAGTATTTATAATAAGTTAACTTCGTCATCAAAAGTAAATTGAGGTTAGTTCAGTTTAAGAAATCAAACTAAGAGGGTTTTTAATGTCACAAAACTAAAGCAATGGTCTGCAAATATTTTCAATACATGTTAATATCAATAAAACTTTGAACACACACACCCAGTATCACTCTATTATTTATTAATAACTGCAGGCATGGCTCTGCTAATACAAGGTGAAGATGGTGTTTATTTCAAAAGCGATTAACAACTTAGAATAAAAATATAAAGACAAAATGGGATTAGATAAATCTATTATGTAATGTATTTCTTTACAAAACCTTTTTTATTCTAAAATGTTTTTGTGTTTTAGACATTTGGTTTATAATGGGCATGCACAGCATGATCCCGTCATATCAACATCAACTTAGACCTTAAGGAATGCTATGTATGCACTTAACAATGTTCACCCTTTACAATGAAAAATATTTTTTTTTTTTTGAGACGGAGTCTCGCTCTGTCCCCAGGCTGGAGTGCAGTGGCGCTATCTCGGCTCACTGCAAGCTCTGTCTCCAGGGGTCACGCCATTCTCCTGCCTCAGCCTCCCGAGTAGCTGGGACTAACAGGCGCCCGCCACCGGGCCCGGCTAATTTTCTTTTTTTGTATTTTTAGTAGAGATGGGGTTTCACTGTGTTAGCCAGGATGGTCTCGATCTCCTGACCTCGTGATCCGCCTGCCTCCACCTCCCAAAGTGCTGGGATTACAAGCGTGAGCCACCGCGCCTGGCCAACAATGAAAAATATTTAAATCTACATTTAAAGAGAGTTTTTTTTTTTGTAATATTTAATGTTTTGGCAGGCTTTCTTTCAGGTCTTCTTACATTGGTATTATCTTTATGTTATAATATGTTGAGAAATAACTAATTTTAAAACAATTTACATCCAATTGCACTCACATTATTGATCTTTAATTTGCCATTCTTGTGTAATCAAGATTATTCGGTCATTTGACTATTTTGTGATGAAATAGTTGGGCTAAGTTTGAAAATGCAATTCATACATCTTTTTTTTTTTTTTTTGGAGATGGAGTTTTGCTCTTATTTGCTCTTATTGCCCAGGCTGGAGTCCAATGGCATGATCTAGGCTCACTACAACCTCCCTCCACCTCCCTGGCTCAAGTGATTCTTCTGTCTCAGCCTCCTGCATAGCTAGGATTACAGGTGCCCACCACCATGTCTGGCTAATTTTCGTATTTTTAGTAGAGACAGGATTTCACCATGTTGCCCAGGCTAGTCTCCAACTCCTGGCTTCAGGTGATCCACTCTCCTCGGCTTCCCAAAGCGCTGGGATTACAGGCATGAACCACCACACCCGGCCCACTTATCTTCTTTATTGATCTTTTGAAATCTGGTAAGGAAATTTAGAGTGAGAGTGCCACCACCAGTGTTATCTATGATATGTGCCCATCTGAAATAAGCCAAGTGTAGATGTTTGTTTTGATTATGGGGTTAAATATCAATAAATATTTATATTGTCATTATTTATTTATTTATTTATTTATTTTGAGACAGAGTCTCACTCTGTTGTCCAGGCTGGAGTGCAGTGGCACCATCTCAGCTCACTGCAACCTCTGCCTCCCAGGTTCAAGTGATTCTCCTGCCTCAGCCTCCTGAGTAGCTGGGATTACAGGTGCGCACCACCACACTAGGCTAATTTTTGTATTTTTAGTAAAGATGGGGTTTCACCACGTTGGTCAGGCTGTTCTCGAACTCCTGATCTCATGATCCACCCACTTCGGCCTCCCAAAGTGCTGGTATTACAGACATGAGCCACCACGCCCAGCCTATATTGCCATTCTTATATATAAAATATCAATATGAATTAATATTCTAATATTTTACTTTCTCTACAGTTCAATGAACAGAGTGTACAGATCATGGAGGATGTATCACTCTATAAGACAATTGCCTTAAAGTGGAGAAAGTAATAACATTACTTAGGTATTAATCTGTAGTGTGCATTTTTTAAAATCCAAATTTTCAGTATGCCCCTCCAGAGATTTTTAACTGGGGCCGAACTGTGTGCTTTATTAAAATACACTTTAGGTCATTCTGATGCAATGCAAGATATTTTTTAAGCACAATTTGAGTATTGCTACAGTGCTGTTGAGGTCACAAAAACATAGCTTTTATATAGACAATGGTTTGAGGAAAAACACTATAGGAACTTGGAATACTAATTAGGAGGCTATAACAATAGAATAGAGAATGAGAAATAATAAATCTCTGTACTAAAGGAGTTCCTATTGTGCTTCAAGAAGAAGTATACATGTGGTATTTACAAAGTAAGATAAATATGAACATAGGATTGATTAATTTTGAAGAACAGAGGGAAAATTATCAAGAATGGTTCCCAGGTTTCAAGCCTGGGTTGTGGCACAGAAAGTCCTCTTCATTTTCAAATTTGGTAGGAAAATAATGAAAAAAATGCATATTTTAGGGAAAATTAGATGACCAAAGAATAACATAAAAAAGGAGAAATAGGTAAAAACGTAATAATAGGGCTCTTCAGCATTTAATTCATGGGATGAAAGATCAGGGGAAGAGGATTGAGAAAAAAAATGGATGTCCACAGTACATTTTAAAAAGTAGTTTGTGGTGGCGAGATTAAAAAAAATAGAAATTTAGGATAATGTTAGTGACTTTAATGTAATTAATATGGTTGAGTTGACAACCAGGTTACCCTGGGTTGAGAGAATAGGAAATGTGAAAATGGGAAGTGGAGATACTGAACATACCCTGATCCTTTCAAGAATCTTAAATAGAAAGAGAAGGTAGGAAATGAGCTTTTGCTTGGGGGGAAAATGCAAGTTATAAAGTAGAGGAGAGCATAGAGTACATTACAGATCGAAAGGGAAGGCAGTGCAGTGGAGAAGTCGTTACAAAATAAATGTGTGACAGATATAACTTAATTTGCATAGGATACCAAATTGGCCCCATTCCCTGATGTTCTGAGCTTAACTGCTTCTTCAGACTTCTGGAAGCGACTGCAAGAAAGACGGAGTTTGGGTAGAGAAAGCTGGAATGTTTCTTAAAGACCATTATCCAGTGGTATCAAATGTTAGATTAAATCATCTATTAGGTTGTTCATGAATAACAGAGATTCATTGCATTTCTTTTAAAAGGTGAGTAAAAATATATGATAAAATCCCTATAGAAACAGAATTGGAAAAAAAAAAAAAGCAGAGAAGAGAAAAGCTTTACAACAAAATACATGCTGTCTTCAACACTTAATACTATTCCTCCCTCTACTTTTAAGGGAAGTTTCTGGGGAGAAGATAAATAAAACATTTATATGAGAAAATAATCCTTGGATATGTATACTAACAAGTATTCTCTTATTTCACACCTGGAATTCGTCGGGGTCTGAAATATGCTACCACGGCGGGAATGGCATAGGTCCACTAAGCAAGTATATGGCTAAGTTGAAAACTGGTAGGCGTGAGTCGAGTTGTTTCCACAGCCCTCACTCCAGGTTAGTTCTACCCGTTTCACTATTTTGCTTTAGAAAAAAACTCTGGAGAAAAGGCAAGGCGAAATGACTATTCCAGTTGACACATCCAGAGAAATCAGGGAAATATATCTACTTTTTTGGACAAACGTCACTGGGTTGGAACAGAGGTGTGTAGGGTATGTAGGGAAAGTGATGGGCAGGTAAACCTCTCAGAGTTAAGCACAGCTAGAGCTGGTGAACATCGCTGCGGTACTAAGTGGCAATATGAGCACACATAATTATACTAAAGAACGTGCGTTTGTTCTCAAATCTCAACTGGCTGTTAGAATCGAACATTGTCTACCACTTTAAAGAGTCATAGGCCCTTGAGAAAGTGAAAGAGAACAAAGGGGAGACTAATAGCATGCCAAACCTTCATGTCACCATAGGATGACCATGGCTGCCTCCAGAGACAAGGGAGCAACAGTATAGCCCTCCCTGGATCAATTTTCCTGGTCAGTCAGATACCTCTCTACTAGCCAGGAATGCTGAGGCAACAAAGCCAATCCAGAGCTATTATGTCAGAGTGAGCAAGCTTAATACATGGGACTGTGGTTTTCTTTCGCTGTGGCTGAAGTGCATATTTACACAAGTTTGGTTTATGGCACAGATATCTTCACTTCATTTCTTAATCTGAGTAACAGACGACACCAAGGCATCACTCTCTTTGGTGTCATTCTTTACATCAGATCTTCTTGGCAGTACAAGGCCTTTACTTTACGCTTGGTGACATTTCAATCATTACCATCAGCCAGAATGCACAACTACCCTTGCCTGTTATCACAAGCAGAACCTTGGGCCCATGGGCTCTCTCAACCACAGTAAGCCAAATTTCCTGAAACGGGAGGAGATCCCTCTAGAAATCTGCTTTGGCTTAAGGTAATGCTGCTTCAAAGAGGAACTCTTGTATTTGGAATCCAAATAAATGATGTAAAAATACGTAACAAGTATTTCATGGCTGGTTTCTCTATTCATATGCATTTCTGGTGAGAGTGTTCCCATTTAAGCAATTCCATCTAATCATAACATCCATAATAAATACCATTTGATCAGAGCTAGGTATCAGTACTAAGAAGAATAAGTGGGTCATTCAGAACATCACTGAGATATTGCTGTCTTATGTCCTATTACAGTTGACATGTTGCATAACCTACTGGAATCACTCTTGTATTCTCCATTTTCCTTTTGGGTTGGAGAATTGTCACTCAGGAATTGAAGCTGGTGTTTGTAGCTGTGCTGAACTACCATCACGGTTTTATTGCTCTGTGTCAAAGCCAAATCTAGCCAATTTGAGTAATATCACATAAAGACAATAATAAATAAGTCTTTCCTTTCATTTCGTTCTTTGCTACGTGTCCCTTCTCTAATTCTTTGTTTTTCTTTTTTCTTTTTGAATAAGAAGTTGAGTGATAAAAAAGTCCTATGCAATCAAACTAAATTTTAAACTCTGCACAATCACAAAGATGGCAAATGATAGACAGCAAAATGTTTTTTTTTCCTTAGATCTTGCTAAACCAGATGTCTGAGGGATTTTTTAAAATGTGAAGAATTAAAACTCATATTTAATCCAACAAATTTTGTGTATTATCTAGATGTATATTTTATATTGAGAATTACTACAGTAATTGAGAAAATGCCATTTCCAAAGGATAGGCAGCTGCAGTCAAGAGGCATAGATTTTTATTTAAAAGTAAAAAGCTAAAAGTACTACTGTTTAATAGCAGTATACAAGATGATATTTTAAAAGATCAGGTCATTCACAGTTCCAGAAGCATCAGGCACAGACAGGGATTATTGACATAACTTCAAACTTGACATTTGATAAACTGTTAGGCACTTATATAGTGGGGAAGTGCTGTCAGATGCCATGCATTCAACATAAATAAACTGATTTTCATGGTGCCATAGTGAAACATGTCAGGCCTGAAGATGGAGAAGTCACTATGCACTGCATAGATTAAAAGTCTTGCCCAAACCGGAGATTATGGACTGCCGATGAGATCTTATCAGGTCACAGGTGATGGGAGCTGAACATCACAGGAAACCAGTACATCAGAGGCAGCTTAAACCATTTTCACTGATGTTCAACACTGTGGCAGTGATTTAGTAAAGGCTAAAATGAGTCTTCCTCAGACGATTTGTATTTCTTGTCTCAATGAATAAAAATACCAACAAATCTTGTTGTGTTAGAATATTTCACTCAATTCTCTGAGAGATAATACTTTGCAAATGCATCAAGTGACATGTGCAAGTACAGTACATTCATATTTCAACACACATTCTAGAGAATGAGAAATAAGAGCAATTTTATGGAAATTTTTTGAACAAAGACAAACAAGATACATGGCCATGTGCATACTTGGCGACATCGATTAACATATAGAGTTCTCAAACTACTGCCATAGCATGATACTTTAATACTGTGCGTTTAGGAAATATTACTTTGTAGCTACTGCATAATACTTTTTAAAATCAAAGACATATGTTTAAATGTACATTTTCCCAGAATTTTTGATGTCCATAAAGCTCTATGTTCAAAGATATCGTCTCTAAAGGTAATAACGTTGCTGATTCTAGGATGCATTTTAGTCTTGCATCAGACCTTCATTGTAATTTGAGGGAGAAAAAGTCTAAATTAATTGCCTTGTTCTTCTTAAAAATATATAAGCAAATGGATGATAAGTTTCCATTTTATCTTGACAGGCATTTTTGAGTTCCACGTTTAAGTTGCAGAAAATTATCTTCCCCTAATTTTGAGTACATACATCAAATGGAAAAGTCTCTTGATAATTATTTAGTGCCACAAGGCTTTCTGTGTATATGAACTTGAATTCAATTTGCTCATAAATCACTGGTCAAACAAATAATCTAGTCTTTAAATCAAAGCCACCAACAGACTTAAGAAATGTGGATGATATAATGACTGTCATATTTGAAAACAGTATTTTGACAAACAAAGATCACAACTACCAATATTTCAAATAAGAGTGAACTGGCATTACTGAAAGTTCAGCTTCTAGTGAGCAGTGTGAGACAAGCTGTAAATTCTGGAGAGTAATAAAAGGCTGTCATAAAGGATCATCAAAAGAAGTCAACCTTTAAAAGTAAAGTATTTTTAAAATTGAAAAACAAATATGATGTAGATTTTCCAAATAGTTTCTTTAGAAATGCACACATACATACACACACACATATATAAATATATATAATATACATATATACATACATGAAATATACATATATATATATATAAACTTTTTTTCCCAAAACCAGATAATGGAATATAATGTGTCAAAGTCTTTAACTTTATAGTATTAGGTTGGTATACATTTATTATAAACACAACTTAATTTGAGAATTCAAATGTAAACAAAGCACTAAAGAGAAATTCAGGAATATGAATGAAAAACAATAATAATTAGAGCAAATAGCACTTAATAATTACATAGACTAAGTGTGAATTTTATATATGTGTTAGAAGAGTTCACACATATTATCCTTGGTACAATATTCATCTTGTTATGACAAGTCACCTTTTTTCTTATTATAGTAAGAGAAATATTACTATCCTTTTTTGTTTTAATACGGTTAGAGTAACTTTTTTTAATTCAACATTAAGGCATAAATGATCATGGCATAATTGTGGCTTTGTGACAGATTTTGTACGTTGTTGAGATAGTAGTTACTGCAGAATCATAATTGAGTCTTTAATGTTTATAGAGAAGGTAAGTCAAAATTATATTATCAATATTTATTTTCACTCTACATATTTTTACTGACTGCCTGTTACATGCAGTTTCATTCATCACTAAGATGATCTTTCAAATACTATAATATAAAATATTAGACTCATTTCTCTTTTTATACCATCAAACTACCACCATGTGTATGTCATAGAAGGCATTTACACAAATATGCAAGAATAGATCCTCTGTTGTTTGTTTATAGAATATTGGATTTTGATTAAAAAATTGTGCTTAATATCATATAAATAAAAGTTTTAAAAGACCAATGAGTTAGAAGACTCCTAGATAAAGCCACTGCTTTCGACAGCCACAAAATGTGGATGGGTTAAGTATTGCAGGATAGATTCTCTGGGAATCAAACACCGAGAGGGGGTTAAGAGTACAAAGGTTTTCTGAGAGTACTAACTGGCGTTCAAGATGTCAGGCAAAAGCCAAAGGCTGTTCAACCTGCCCATTATTGTGTTCTCCAGGGAGAGAGTGTCTGTGTGGACCAGGCATTCTGTCCCTGAAGAGCCTAAAATTGTAGTTGTGTGGATCTGAAATTCACTCAGTGGGTCATTGGGAATAATAGTAAGTGACGCCACTCCTGCTTACCCCCTTGATTGTCTAGCCCATTTATTTTCCTACTGGACACACCATACCATACAAAAGTCTCTGATTTAATATGCCATATAGATGGCACATATACACATAAAAAGATACTCAGCACTAGGAAAAGATGGGTTAAGCATTTTCCTTAGCCACTAGGAAAATGCAAATTAAAACCACAATGAAGTTTCACTACACCCAGATCAGAATGATTAAAATAAAAAGACTGACAACATCAAGTGCTGGTGAAGATACAGAGACTGGATCACTCATACATTTCTGATGGGAATGTAAATGTATAGCCACTCTAGAAACAGTGTGACAGTTTTAAAAAATAAACATACAACTACCATAATATTAGGTTGGTGCAAAAGTAATTGTGGTTTTTACCATTTGAAGTAATGGCAATTGCAAGATATTATTGAGTGTCCTAGGGAAATTGATACTTACATCCATGCAGAAATGTGTACATAAATGTTTATTCACTTTATTCAACATTCTTCAAACTTAGAAACAAGCTGTATGTCCTTCAGGTGGTGAATTGGTTAAACAAACTGTTAACATATATATACCATGGGAATAACACTCAGTAATAAAAAAATACTACATGCAACATCCTCTAAAAATCTCCAGAGAGCTACTTATAGTGAAAAAATTGAATCCTAAATGTTACAAATGGTACAATTCTATGTAGGTAATATTCTCCAAATGACAAAACTATAGAGATGGAGAACAGATTAGTGGTATCAAGAATGAAGAGGGGATGAGGGCTGGTTTGAAGTGAGAGTGGACATAAAAGGCCAAAAAGAGAGATCCTTGTGGTGATGGATATATTTTGTATCTTGCTTTTATCAATTCTAATATCCTGGATGTGATACTATGTCAAAGTTTGGCAGAATGTTACCACAAAGCAAAATGGGTAAAGAGTACTACATTTTTCAACTGCATTTGAAACTATAATTATCTTTAAATAGAGGTTTAATTAAAAAAAACTGTTTACCTCAATACTCCATTTTATTCTGCTGGTAATTGAACCCAGAACATTTTATTAAAACCTCTTAAAATTTCTCACACTAATTACACAAATATATGTATTAAATATATAAATAAATGTATATCTTAATGTGTTAAATATGTTGAAGAGAAATTTGTTTATTTTGTATAATATTGAATAATCTCATTTCAGGTCCAAGATATTACCAAAGCTTATATATCGTAGTTTAATTTCAGAGATTACATTGAAATTTAGCTTTAGCAATTGTCCTGGCATTTTTGTTTGTTTTGTTTTAATATAAGACATTGCATAATTGTCTCTTGTTATAAGTCTAGCCCCGCTGCCTGGGATATTTGGAAAATGACAAACTATGTGTTCTGTAAGTAACTAGTTAATGAAAAATTTTCATCCAGTAAGATAAAGATTTTTATGAGATTTTTCTACCTATAGTTTACAATAATGACTTCCAAATAGAAAGCCTCTTTGAAATGTGTATATTAATAAGATGATTGAGACTCGATGAAGCTGATGGCTAAGATGAAACTCTGCCAATACAGCAATTGTACTTGTAGTATACATAAGTGAGATGTGCTCTTCATGTAACTAGCACTGTAACAATGCTTAGGAAGATACTAATGTCAGAAAGAATTATGGAGCTGAGGGACATATATTTTTTAAAAATTACGTATACACAAGCAGTTCCGGGCTTTGTTACTATTTTCATTTCATATAATACAAACACAATACAATTACTATTTATTTAGGGATTATTTCTTGAAGTCTATCATTCAACTTTGAATTTCAGTGATTTGGCAATATCATCAAGTATCGACATGCTCATGAACATATTCAAAAATGTGTCTAATGTGCTTTTAGAAATGATATTTCAGGATCTAACAGAAAGCTGCCTCTTGTGATATTTTGTGCTAATCAGAAACCCTAAAACCAAGCTGTCCAGAAGGACTACTAATCACATTAGGTCACTAGGCGTTTGACAATGTTTCACTCAGAATTGATAGTTGAGTTTGAGGTTAGTTAGGCTGATTTTTTTATTGCGACTCTAAATTCTAGGAGATTATACACAATCTGTAGCATTGCCTTTGAATTACCTGCTGCAAAGCACTTTCTTTCAGGTCATATGAATGTGCCAGTGTGAATACTGGCTAAGACTTTTAAACTTCTCAGTTCCTCCTAGATATGTCTTGCTTTCCAGGTATAAAATTATTATTTATCACTCACCAGTTTTATTGTTTTTATACACAGAGATCCAGGAAATTACAATTATCTTGATTAAGATAAAAGTAAGACTAACATTAGTTTAGGCAATCATTGTCTATATTTTATTGTTTCTCTTTTCATATCACCAGACATCTTATACACTTGCATGTTAATACAATTTATTTGTCTAAGATCTATTTGCATTTACCTATCAAGGCAAATCCATAAAATGAACATTTTATGATTCACATATTCTATTTTTCTCTACACAATAGCAACAGATAATTGCATCAGGTCTACACGTGTTATACCAAATTAGGAAATATGTATGCTATGTGGCTGGGCTTATAAAAAAATAAGCCTGATCAACATAATCTGACAAAAGAGTTGCAAAACTTTTGCAGTAACATTAAGAGATAGGCCTGGGATATTTAAATTTTGAGGTTGGGATGGTTATTCTAAATAATCTGCAAGATAAGTTACCAAGAAACAAACACAATAGCAATGGCAGCAACATAAAACCCATATACTTTGTAAGGATAGAAAAGTTACTGCAATAAGCATGAGGGGTGAGTCACCAATGGAGAGAAGAAAGAAAGATGGATGAAAGAGTGCCCTGGAACTGCCAATTCCTTGTGCTTGGAGAGTTTTGCCTGGATTTTTATGAGGCCTGGATTCTGCAATATGCCTCTTTCAAAGTTACTGGTTCGAGTGGGTTTCTTTTCCAGGAATCTAAAACAGTGTGATCAAAATGTGTAAAACACTTAAATGAAGGAATTATAGAATATAATTGCTTTGGTAATTTTTAAAAGTCAGTAATGCAAACAGAATTAGAGCAAGGGTTTAATGATTAAAAAGCAAGGACGGGCTGGGTGCGGTGGTTCACGCCTGTAATCCCAGTACTTTGGAAGGCTGACGGCAGGTGGATCACGAGGTCAGGAGTTTGAGACCAGCCTGACCAACATGGTGAAACCCAGTCTCTACTAAAAATACAAAAATTAGCCAGGTGTGGTGGCATGCCCCTGTAATCCCAGCTACTCAGGAGGCTGAGGCAGGAGAATTGCTTGAACCTTGGAAGTGGAGGTTGCAGTGAGCAGAGATCACACCACTGCACTCCAGCCTGGGTGACAGATTGAGACTCCATCTCAGAAGAAAAAAAAAAAGCAAGGACAAAAATTGCCTCAGCAGATTAGCATGTATTTGCTTTAACCAACGAATGCCACTTCTGTTCTTTTTTTTTTTTTTTTGCCCCTCATGTTTATTTAGACATCTCAGTCTTTTACTAAGTTTATCTTTACCCTCACTGAGATGTTAGTGAAGGTTGAACTGAATGGCGAATCCTGTGCAAGGAAGATTAAGGAAAGAATGATGGTGGTTTTATAGAGTGATAAGGGAGGGAGAACAGAAGTTTCCTTAGACCCAGAAAATTCTCTTTCAGCCTGTAATTGTAGAGGATAATAAGAACAAGAGAGGTTTTAAAAAAAATGTAAAACATGGCAAAAAAAGATGTTGGTATTCAGAAGACTGTCTGATACAAACATGAGAGCTAAAAGATATTGCTGGAACTATTATGAGTCGAGGTGATATTAACGAGGACACTGTTATTGAATTTTTGCCACCACGAAATTATTGAGGCATCGTGCCTCAAATGCAGGTGCAGAATTCATATTTCCTGAAAGATGAAAAGAACCTGGAAAAAATCCAGAGAAGATATATTAAAATGGCTAATCATCTGGTAAACAAGATTTGAACATGTAGTATAAAAAAATGATTTAGTTGCTGGCTGAGGATGGGGGTGAGTAGATGGAGGTATTTTTTAGAATTATTCTTTTTTTTTTTTTTTTTTTCTGACGGAGTCTTGCTCTGTTGCCCAGGCTGGAGTGCAGTGGCGCGATCTTGGCTCACTGAAACCTCCATCTCCCAGGTTCAAGCTATTCTCCTGCCTCAGCCTCCCGAGTAGCTGGGATTATAGGTAGAATTATTCTTAAAGCATATGAAGAGTGATTATGGGAACTAGCAGTTCTGCATTTCTTTTGGCTGTAGAACAGGAGGAAATTGAATTAACCCATGTGATTTAGGTTAGGTGTTAGGAACACAGAAGAAACTAGGAATCGTAGTTAGAACATTTCCATCACTGGAAATCATGGACTGAATACAATCTCTGAAATTATGACACACATGACAACACTCAATCTGAATAAATGAAACCTCAAGCCCCCTTTTATGATTCTGTAACAGAGATACGGTGAGGGTGTCTTTTTATCAAATGTGTCTATTGAATTATGCTATCGAACATGAACTTTTCTTTATGGTTGTAAACACAGAACTCTCCAAATGAAACAAATATCAGAGGTGTCTTTTTTGATGGCTTGTTAGTAATGTTTCTCCCCAGGATCCCCTGTAACTACACCTCCCTTGTAGAATACTGGGCTTGTACTTTTCTTAGAATGCCCAGCCTACATATTCAATCTTTGCATTTTCTTTCTCTCTGTGATAGGCAGTAGTGAACTTCAGAAATATTTCTGAAGGTCTGCCCTCTAGACACTTACAGGATCACAGCTCCTAGCACTCTTGTGGGTGTGTAGGGCCAAGTGACTAGCTTTGGATAACTCATGAGTGTTAGTCCTGTGTGTCCCTTCTAGATCATGTCTCCAGTTGTTGGTGGTAAACCTTGTAGAACTCTCAGTTTTCTCTCTGTCATGTCAACTGATAGCGTGAGACATGCGGGCTGCTTCAGCACCCTGGCGCAGTCCCTGAGTGCTGAGGTGAGCCCTTGACGAAGAGTGTAACAGGAACACTGGCGCAGTCCCTGAGTGCTGAGGTGAGCCCTTGACGAAGAGTGTAACAGGAACATTACAGACACATAGCATCCTCCAGAGTCCTTGATGGACTAACAGCAAGAGCAACATATAAACTCTGTCATTTCAAAGTACTAAGCTTTGGGGTTATTTGTTACTTAGCCCATCTGAGTGAAACACTATCTTTCTCATAAATTCTTAAATTATCTGCCTCGAAACCTGATACTAAGCTCTCTGTTCTGTAATGTTCTCCTGATGTGAAATTTTTTTGTGCCTTTGCATGATAGAATCTTTCTATGGACATTAACCTTAGAGAGCACAACAGATACAGCTTACTCACAACCTTTTGCCAGAAAGGAGTTATGAAACTTCTCTAGACCAAAGAGCTGGAAGTTTGGATAAAACACTGACAGTTACTGAACTTTGTCTCACATTTTGATCTCAGTGGAGTCCTTCTATTAATTAAAAGGAAAAAAAATTAAAAGTAAGAGAGATATGGGCACATTGAAAACCAGGGAACTTTATTATTTTATTTTCATATTTATAATATTTTTAAAAATCAATCGATTATTTTGTTCTTTCACTAATTTAGCAAGTATTTATTAAGTGAATTCTATGTGATAAATGGTGATCTAGGTGTCAGAGATAACAGTATTGCTTAAAATAGATATCCTTTTCTCATGAAAGTGGAGATAGCCTATTAAAAAAAAAATAGTACCTGGTATCATGGACCTGCCAGACTGCCAGCATTCAAACCCAGGCACCACTATAGTTGAGTGAAGGACAGATATCTATCCTTTCTCAGCCACGTTTTAGTTATCTGTACAATGTGGAAAAAGGACATAACATAATAAGCCTATATAAGGATATTTTAATATACGTAAAGTTCTTGAATCCATCTTTGAGACATAATAAATACCCAATATGTGTTAGTGATATGATGGTGATGATAATGATGATGATGGTGATTACATAAATGTATAATATTATTTCAGCTTTGAAGAAAAAATTCAAAGCACTACAAGGATATCTTAAGATTCTAAAGTCAGCGAAGTTATCAGAAAATAATAATTATACAGAAGTTGGAATGTTTGAAGGTGTGAGTCGTGTTTCTGTGGAAATAGAATTTCTAGGCACTAAGAGAGAAATTAGCTAGTACTTAGAATGTACTTTGAGTATTTGAAGAGAATAGGAAGACTAGTGACCAATGTGGAGTAAGAGAAGAAAAATGAAGTAGGAAAGAAGCTCTATGAACCAGCCAGAGGGCTGGCCAGTTGAGGAAAATAAGTTTAACTTATAAGATGATTAATAAGTAAAATTAGGTTGGGCACGGTGGCTCACGCCTGTAATCCCAACACTTTGGGAGGCCAAGGTAAGCAGATCACCCGAGGTTAGGAGTTTGAGACCAGCCTGGCCAACATGATGAAATCCCGTCTCTACTAAAAATACAAAAATTGGCTGAGTGTGGTGGTGCATGCTTGTAATCCTAGCTACTCAGGAAGGTGAGGCAGGAGAATCACTTGAACCCGGGAAGCGTGGTTGCAGTGAGCCGAAATCGTGCCACTGCATTCCAGCCTGGGGACAAGGGCGAGACTTCGTCTCAAAAAAGAAAAAAAAAAAAGTAATGGAATACAAGGGTTTAGGATCTATATTTGAGGTCAGATTCATACCATACTTTATCAAGAAGAAGGAAAATTTATAAAAAAATATACATTACATTAAATAATTCCAACATTCTGTGTAGTTTTTTTTGTTTTTTGTTTTTTGTTTTGAGATGGGTCTCACTCTGTCACCAAGACTAGAGTGCAGTGGCTCACTCCAACCTCCATCTCCCAGGTTCAAGCGATTCTCCTGCCTCAGCCTCCTCAGTAGCTGGCTCTACAGGCATGCACCACCACGCCTAGCTAATTTTTGTGTTTCTAGTAGAGAAGGAGTTTCACCATGTTGGCCAAGATGTTCTCGATCTGCTGACCTCATGATCCGCCGGTCTCTGCCTCCGAAAGTGCTGGGATTACAGGTGTGAGCCACCACGCCCGGCCTCTGTGTAGTTTTTACCTTCAGGTATTCACCATTTTGGATCCTTAGAGAGCAAAATAAATTGAAGTGGTTAGTAAGACTGAGGAACTACATTTTATATTTTTATTTCATTTTAGTTAATTTAAAATTACACTCAAATAGCCATGTGTGGCTATTGCAGAATACAGATCTAGTCATGTGTGGCTATTGCAGAACACAGATCTAGTCCTCAGAAGCCTCCACCAATTCCGCAGTACTTGACAAGTGACTGCCTCAATGTTTAAAAGTGCATCACAGATGAACCTTGCTGTGAGAAAGCTTCTGTTTCATGCTGGGGGTTGCCCTTGGAAGAAATCTTGTCAAAACCTTCCATAAGCACACTCTTGCTTGATTGGATTCTGTTTCAGCTTTGGAAATATTAGAGTCCAACATGTCCTAGTGGGATATTTTATGATGCTTGGATTACAACTCAACATGAAAATATCCACTGAGATTTGTACGTTCGATTTCTTCTCAGATGTCTGCATAGATGATTTTTTTTTTTATCTGAAATTGCTACTACTGACTCTAGGAAATTGTAATGATTTTGATTCTTCACATTTTATTGACAAGATGACGTTGAAGCTACACATCTTAGATGTTTCCTGTAATGAGTGTTGACTAATCTTTCCTGTTGCTATCTGATTGGAAGGAATTAGTGACAGATTTAAAGCTATTCTACCTGCTTACCACAATCAAAGACGAGCAGATGGAGAATATTATAGTATTTATATGTATCATAATTATGGTTTAGGGAAATTGACTAGATATATTTGTTTATTGATGACAAATAATGCATATGAGAAGTAAAATCTTTTCATTTTCTAATGGCTCTTTTAGATTTATCTAATAATATATTTCTTTCCTTTTCTGTTTCCTGTCACATGTAATTGAGTCATGACAGATTACACTTGACATTTTGGTTCTGTTTGCTGCTTTCCGTTGCTCTGAGTACAAAATAAAAAGTAGCCACTAGTCCTTTGTTATATAAAATCCTGTAAAACACCATTCTGCTGACAGGCTCATTAGTCATTATGTGAGGGAAAAGCTGTATTTCCATACTTGACATGCAAAAGTAAATCAATGGTTTCCTAAATGCCAGCCATGTTCCAGTTATAAATAGTATGACACGGAAATTCATGCTAGAGACATTAGAATGTGCATGGATATGTACACACACATGCACACACACCCATTACTCAAATGCACTAACTTGGAAAAAAAATGGCCATTAGGTACTTAATACCTAAAAATTATTTGAACTATGGAAATCTTGATACTTTTTAAAAATTTTTCTACTGATTTTGTTAATAAAATTCAGGAATCATAGGTAAAATATTTTATGTTGAGGTTTTCTAAATTAAATAATCAATAAAACCAACAAGAGAAAGTCTGGGGTATATTTAAGTGCAAAAAAAACTTTAATGGTTCATTTGTATCATAATTATCAGAGGTAAGCATGACATTTCTAGATGCTAGAGAGAGTTGGGAAAAGTGCTCTCTACATTTGCAAAGACTTCCTCTGAGGAGTCTATAAGCAGCACTGGGATCTTTCACCATCTTCCAGTGTGGGAGCTAAGAGAAGACAAGGAGGCTGCAGGAGCACCATATTTTCTCAACTGGACCAATCCATGCAAATAATTTGCTTGTTTGGTGTATTTCTGGAACATCATTTAGAAGTGTACCTAATGGAGTAAAACTCCTTTTTCCCCATATCAAGGCAAGGTACAAACAATGGCAAAACTATTTAAGGTTAAATAATATAATATTCTTGGAAATATGTCTGTCTCAGAATAATTGCTCAATGAAATTTCACAATGGCCTGGAAGAAACACTGTAGACATAAAGATGATTCCTCATAATAGTAAAGAATACAGGTTTTTCTCCCTATATTAAATTTTTTGGAAAGGAGAGTATTCTGTTTATGACTTATACATAAAAATAATGACATAATACATATAAAAGATGTCTATGCATTTTAGCTTTTAGAATGCTCTATTCTCAAATTTTAAATGTTTTTTGGAATTATGTTGCTGTATTTTGTCACCAATAATCAAATACATATATACATTAGATGAGTGCTTGATTCTTTTAAAAGAAGATAGAATTCCTTTTTGCCTATCCCCTCATATAACACATAAAATACAACAAAAATAATTTTGCTTCTCAAAGTGTCTTTCAAATTACATTGGTTTATTTTCTACTTTTTCAAAATATATTTGCAATCATTACATTAAATTGAATGCATGCAGTATAGCTGTCTTATGTTTGTCTTCTCAGGAGGGCAAGAGTTGGGGGCTGATTTTAAGCTCTTTAAGAATTGATAAGGATTTTAAGATTCGATTGAAAGGAAACTATCTTGGGCCCCCAAAATCACTAAGGAAAACTCAAGCTGGAAATTGCTTAGAGGAAACCTGGCTCCCATTCTATTTAAAGTTATCCCTCTGCTTACTGAGACAGTTGTCTATCTGATTGCCTCCTTTGGAAAGACTAATCAGAAACTCAAAACAATGCAACCCTTTGTGACTCAACTATGTGTGACCTGGAAGCTCCTCCCCACGCGCTTCCAGTCTTTCCGCCTTTGCTTCAAGTTTTCCTGCCTTTCCAGACTGAACCAATGTACTTCTTACCTACACTGATTGATGTTTCATGTCTCCCTAAAATGTATAGAACCAAACTGTGCCCTGATCACTTGGGTACGTGTCATCAGACTCCCTGAGGTTGTGTCACAGGCGCATCCTCAACCTCGGCAAAATGAACTTTCTAAGTTAACGGAGACGTGTCTTAGATTTTCTGGGTTCACAGATAAAAGTTTGAACACTATATTCTTCTTTAATTTGTTACATAACTCCCACAAAGAACCAAATCTCTCTGAAACTCAGTAGATTTCTCCCTAAAATGGGGCTATTTATGGCATCACTCATATGTTTTCTGAAGACTAAATGAATACAAACCTCCTGACTCAAACTTGGTATGTCAATGCCAGTTTCTTCATTTTCCCAGCAGATATTGCAGATTTAAAAAAATAAAAAACACCAAAATTAATCATTCTCAATCACACTTGATTTCCTTCATCCTTCATTTTCACATCTTAATTATTCCCCAATTCACTTATCTCCTTATTGCTGACCTGAATACTATGGAAACATTCATATGCTTGTGACAGTGAGTGAATGGACCCAGGGAAGGACTCCACTTCTACCAACAAATCTTGATAAATCATATCCCCTGAGGGTAGCAGAGGAATAACGGCCATGACAGAAGATGGCCACAATTTAAACTTCCACAAAGTAAAATTTGTTGCCATCTGCCTACCATATGTGCAAAAAAGAAAAAAAGGAAGGAAGGAAGGAAGAAAGAAAGAAAGAAAGAAAGAAAGAAAGAGAACTTAGATATAAATGGCTGAATAACATATACCATAAATGCAATTGCAGCAATTGACTCACAGTAAGTAGATACCTGCCTTTGTCAATAAAAATGTTGGATTAAATCGTTACTAATTTGAAAATATTTTCTATATTAATAAACAACTTATATTGGCTTCATAGTTTCCCTGACTTTCTAAAAAATTTTAGTTATCATGGCAATAAAAGCAAGCCACTCCATTTGAATTTTAGTTTAAATTTTAACGCTTACCTTTGTGTTAATTTCCATTTTGTAGACAATATTTGGTTCTGGTCTTATGCAATTATTTTTTGTTAATGTAATTTGAATGTCTGTAATGCATCCAAACTTTTGGTGTCATCTCTTCCTTGATTCCTTGGTTTCCATTTTCACATAAACGTATCATGTCAAATATTCCTGCAAATAGTCTCTGGAGATGGGAATCCTTACATTTTTTTCTGGTAGTCACCTATGAAGTCTTGCTCTGAACTCCAACCCTAATGATTATTTAAATTATTATGGAATCCTATTTTCAATAATTCTTGATATTCAAATTGCTTATGATTATCCTGTCCCAAAACATGAACACAATCCTTTCACCAAATCATTAAACAAAGAACCAACAATGCAAAGCTGTTATGCCTCACAGATGTTTCCTGAATATTTGAGACTAATGGATATAATTATAGCCCAGGACACAAAGAAATTTAAACTCTAATGTCAGCTATCACTGCTCCTAAGATCATTAGAATTTACCTACCATAGAGAATTTCAAATGACCATCTGTCCCCCTAGAATCCAGCCTGCTACTGTGTTGATACACTCTACTTTCAGGATTTTCTCTGTACTCATTTTCCTTCAGCCCCAGATGCCAAATTTCCTTCTCTAAAAATTCTTATTATTTCATCAAGCAAAGCAATTTTGTTAAATTTTGTCTCAATTTTTCCACTCATTCTATATTGGAAAGTTATAATTTTTATAAACAAAAAGGTCAATAAAAATTTTAATTCAGTAAATTTTCCCTGGAGAGAAGTCCTAACATTTCCAAATTATGACATGAATGGCAACTCTCCTTCTAGTTACCTGATGATTTTTTTTTCGGACAGAGTCTCGCTCTGTCGCCTAGGCTGGAGTGCAGTGGCATGATCTTGGCTCCCTGAAAGCTCCGCCTCCCGGGTTCACGCCACTCTCCTGCTTCAGCCTCCCGAGTAGCTGGGACTACAGGCGCCACCATGCCCGGCTAATTTTTCGTATATTTAGTAGAGAGGGGGTTTCACTATGTTAGCCAGGATGGTCTGGAGCTCCTGATCTCGTGATCCGCCCGCCTCGGCCTCCCAAACTGCTGGGATTACAGGAGAGAGCCACCGTGCCTGGCCCTACTTGATGATTTTTTACAAAGGGATACCCAATATACATGAAGAATTTCACACTGACAAAGTTTTCATAAACATCAATCTATTGTTTCACAAACATCTATTAACATTCAAAACTAAAATTTATGGCAACCGAATGATATAGGCAAAGCATGCCTGTGGTCTTTTGTTTTTCATCGGTTTTCTGTTTAGAGATGGGTAAGCTGAGGTTAAAGAAAATAAGCAACTTTCTCCGAATTACACAGTGTCTCCTAGCTTTTCTCATTTCTATCCAGGTCTTTTTGTATTAGAATGCTTAAGTATAAAGGACTTTATTTATAGAATGGAAGCCGTCAGGACTGGAGTCTGGGCTGTGTGTGGTTATGCTCTCTGCCATCCCTACATGCATAAGGTCCCCTCAATAGAGACAACGGAGTCAACACATAGAGGTCAAGATCAGAGGCAGATTATTATTATTATTTTTAGAGAACCTAGTTCTAGCTTTCCCTAGATCGAGATCTACTCTTGCTCTTCTCAGTTTTGAGAATGTAAACCAAAGCTGTGTCTGTTTTCAGTAAAGGCAATTTCATGGGAACCGTGGACACTTGAGACATATGGCAGGCTTAACTGTGGTCATGGGTTTTTGAAAGTGTCTAGCAGTGCCTGACATTATTAACATTCAATAAATTATGACAATTTTTTGAGTTGATACTGTGGATTTTGTCGTTCATTCTACTAGTATAAGATGTATTATAGTGTTTGTTTGCTTTTGTTTTTGTTTCTGAGATGCAGTCTCACTCTGACGCCCAGGCTGGAGTGCAGTGGCGCAATCTCCGCTCACTGCAAGCTCCGCCTTCCAGGTTCACACCATTCTCCTGCCTCAGCCTCCCGAGTAGCTGTGACTACAGGCGCCCGCCACCACGCCCGGCTAATTTTTTCTATTTTTAGTGGAGACGGGGTTTCACCATGTTAGCCAAGATGGTTTCAATCTCCTGACCTCGTGATCTGCCCACCTCGGCCTCCCAAAGTGCTGGGATTACAGGCGTGAGCCACCGCGCCCGGCCTATAGTGTTTGATTTTTATATGATAAACCAATCTTTTATTTCTCGGCTAAATCCCATTTGGTCATGTGTATAATTCTTTTTAAATGTTGCTGGAGATTGTCTGCTAATACTTTTGAAGATTTTGTTTATATACTCAAAGGGATATTCATTTGTGTATTTCCTGTGATGTGTTTGTCTGGTTTTAGAATCAAGGTAATGATGGCCTCATAGTATGAGTTGGGAAGTGCTTACTCTCTTCTAATTTTTGGTAGTGTTTGGAAATAATTATACTAATGCTTTATTTGATAGAATGTATCAGTGAAGCCATCTGGGCCTCAGCTTTTCTGTATGGTAGATTTTTTTGATTATTTATTTTTAATTTTTAATTTTTAAATGTTTATTTAGATTTTCTATTTTTTGTCAGTTTCAGTGGTTTGTGTTTTTCTAACTGATCTGATATATTTGCATACAATTATTCATAGTATTCTCTTATGATGCTTTTTATTTCTGTAAAGTCAATAATGATGTTGCCTTGGCTGGGCATGGTGGTTCACACCTATAATCTGAGCTCTCTGGGAGGCAAGGTGGGTGAATTGTTTGAGCTCAGGAGTTCAAGACCAGCCTGGCCAACATTGTGAAGCCCCCTCTCTATCAAAAATACAAAAAATTAGTCATGAGTGGTGGCTAGCACTTGTAGTCACAGCTACTCAGGAGGCTGAGGTAGGAGGATCTATTGAGCCTGGGAGGTAGAGGTTGCAGTCAGCTGTGATCTTGCCAGCCTGTCTGACAGAGCAAGACCCTGTCTCAAAAAATAAAAATAAAAATAAAAATAAATGATGCCCCCTCTTCCCATCCTGATTTTAGTAATATAGACCTCTCTCTTTTTTTCTTGGTCAGCCTAAAGGTTTTTGCAATTTTTCTAATCCTTTTAAAGAAACAACTTTTGTTTTTGTTGATTTTCTCTATTTTTCTAATTTACTTCCTAATACCTCATTATTTCTTTTCTTCTGTCTGCTTTAAGTTAATTTGCTCTTCTTCTTCTAACTCCTTTAGATGGAAGCTTAGGTTACCAATTTGAGATCTTTCTTCTTTTTTATTGCAAAGCTATAAATTTCCCTCTAATCACTGCCTGAGCTACATTTCATAAGTTTGGTATATTTTCCTTTTGTTTACATGTATCTCAAAGCATTTTCTATTTCTCTTCTGATTTCTTCTTTCCTCATTGGCTGTTTAGGTGTGTATTGTTTGGTTTCCACATATTTGTGTATTTCCGAAATTCCTTTTTGTTGCTTTCTACTTTCACTCACCTGTGGGCAGAGTATATGCTTTGTATTGTGACTATCATGTTACATTTATTGAGGCCTGTGTCAGAGCCTTCTCTATGTCCATACTGGGAAATGTCTCATGCTCCCTTGAGAAGATGATTATAACTATTTTATCTTCCTAATGAATTGATTCTTTTATTACTATAAAATGTTCTTTTTGACTCTAATAATAATTTTGCTTGGAGTCTATTTTGTCTGATATTAGTACAGCTACTCTTACTCTTCTTTGGTTATTGTTCACATTTCCATCCTTCTAGTTTCAACTTATATGAGTCCTCAACTAAACGTGTCTCTTGTAGAAAGCATATAGTTACTTTTTTTTTCCTATGGCATACTTTCATGTTTCTTTGTGTTTCTTATAATTTTGTTGTTGTTGAAAACTAAAGATTTGACATAATGTATTCTAACAACTCTGGTAGCACATTCTCCGTCTATCCCAAGGTGTGTGGTTGTGATTATTGTGTTTTTTGTTGTCGTTGTTGTTACTTATTTTTTTAGTGACTTGTCTGGATTATTCCTGTAAATTCTGTATTCTCTGCAGCATGTGGCCACTTCACTTTCTTCTAGTTTTTGTTTTGTTTTGTTTTGTTTTTTAAGGTTTCATTTTGAATCCTGACTTCCTATGCATAACTTCTGGATCATTATAATGTGGTATAATCAGCCACTGATTAGTCAGATTTTCTTAATTGTTTTGCCTGTATGTCTTCCACACTTTGCCATGGGGATTATGAAAGAAGTCATGACTTTAAACTTCAGACAGTTTACAAGACAGCCTTCGTTTTTACATACTGATTGTACAGGATCTCAGTGTGCCCCAGAGGTGAGTGACAGGTGCCTTTTCCTTTTTCAGGTCTTTCCAAGGAATGGCTTCACAAATGTTTGCAGCCATTTATATCACCAGAACTCTGTTAGAGCTTTTCAAAGTTCTCTATGGCCTTGCAGATCCTCAAGATTTACTTTTAAATTCCTGGCCAGGTTCTTTTTTGATCCAACTAAAGTCATGGAATTATGCAGCTCTGACTGCTTGATAGCAACCAGCAGATAGTTATGTGTATAGCAATATCCTAAGGGTAGAGCAACTTCCACTGAATTAACTGGCTTTCCATTAAATTTAGGTGTTACTTTTTCCAGAAAGTCTTTACCCAATAAAAGAATAAGAGGCTCCTTCACTTTCTCCTCTAGCCTTGGGTTTCCTTCTCTTATACTTACTATCCTGAAGGCTACTTGTTCTTTTCTCTCCTGCTAGGAGGACAGCTCTTAATTATAATGAATAGTAAGAGTAGTAATTATAATAATAACACTGTCATTTACTAAGTGCCATCTGCCATCAGGCACAGTGTCAGTTACTTTTCAAACATGGTAGCAGTTTCTTAAATCAACTCTGCCAGGAAAATAGTATGAAGATCTCGATGTTCAGAATGAAGAAAATGAGATTCAGGGGGAACAACCAACTGATCCAGTGTCACATTTAGAAAATTATAGAGGCTGCTCTCTCTCAATCATGACTAAGCCTGAGTTTTTCTTAGTCTCAAGTGTTTTTGAAATCTAGCTTCTCATTAGAATCACCTGGAAACCCATCCTAAATATTGATTATTATGCTTTTCTAAGACATAATGTATACGAATATCTGAGATAAACATCAAATTTCATAGGTTTAATGATATCTTCCCAATGTCCCAACTTCATCTCCTAAGCCTTCATTTTTATCATGATAACAAATTGCTTGCAGCTTCCTGAACATGTGACAACCTCTCAACATTTACTCCTTTGTGTATGTTTTGCTCATTGTGTGAAATACCTTCACGTAACAACCTGTGCTCAGATTCATTTTTATTGTATTCTATACTTCTTAATCTCCACCTTTTAGAAGTAGGTTTTGTATGTGTCTTTATAGCAGCATGATTTATAGTCCTTTGGGTATATACCCAGTAATGGGATGGCTGGGTCGAATGGAATTTCTAGTTCTAGATCCCTGAGGAAAGAATTGAACAATGAGAACACATGGACACAGGAAGGGGAACATCACACTTCGGGGACTGTTGCGGGGTGGGGGGAGGGGGAGGGATAGCATTGGGAGATACACCTAATGCTAGATGACGAGTTGGTGGGTGCAGCGCACCAGCATGGCACATGTATACATATGTAACTTACCTGCACATTGCGCACATGTACCATAAAACATAAAGTATAATAATAATAATAAAAAAAATTAAAAATTGTAAAAAAAAAAAGAAGTAGGTTTTGTATGAGATGGAGGAGGAAAAATGCATATATATGAAATATATATGCATACATATATTTATAATGAGTTACATGTAAAAACACATAGTTGTATATAAAAGCACACATACAAACCTACACACATGCAATATTACATATATACATAAGGATATATCTTGTCATACTGTTCTATAATTAACTCTTTCCCTAGACTACATGTTCCACTCTATGTTTATTACCTAATATAGTCTGTGGACCTTAGAAGGCATTCATTAATATCTTGGATGAATGGATTAATAATATAATATCATCAGTGAATGTTTAAATGCTTTAGTGTTCTAGTAGTATGGACTAAGTCTTCAATTCTTTGAAACAGACCACTAATATTAATTCATGTTCAACGTTGCTGCCAAATGAAATTCACCAAAGTAAAAATTCATGACCTGGTTATTTCCTTCCCACTCTCTGCGATTTTTGTTCTTCACAATGATTTCTCTCAGGACTAGAAAGATTTAAACTGGATATGAATAATCAATCTCGTTTTCTTGTTGGGCCCAGTATTCAGGTTATAACATTGCCATAGGATTATGAAAGCAGAGAAGCTGGATTGAATTTTAACTAAGCTCACCCGTAAATTCAGGAGAAGTCGGTGTCTCAGGCTCTTCCTTGTTTTATTATTTCTCTGTTATTTAAAAAATTCCCTTTATTAAAACAAACAAACATGATTTCTGTAATTACAGATATTCTAAATAATTTTGTGTAGCTATGTTTACAATTTGTTTCAAATGAATGAATTTCTTTCGTGATATGTGCTGTTTATTTCTATAATGAAAACGTATCAACAAAACTCCTCTATCTGGCGTAGCCTTTTCCCTCATGAAGGGAGCACTTTGTTATGAATAGATGCCTTTTGGATTAAGTTCAGGACTGAGCTGTTTTCAGAAAATTACCTCCATTTTGGCTAACATCCCAGGGGTATTGGCATACTGTAATGACATTGTCGTACATGGGTTACCCATATTTTTTCATGATAAACAATTCTGGCATCTATTTAAATGTCTTCAATAACATCGTGTTATCCTTATTTTACAGAAAGAACATTGTTGGAGCTTCCAAAATTTACTGTGTATTTTTTCTATATTCTCCCACTGCAGCTTTAATAGTCTGAGAGATAAACTATTTTGTTTAGTATCACTAACTCAAGATATTGAATATTTCCCCGTCTTATTTTAAAATTTATTGAATTCATTCTTTCCTACTATGATTTACTGTAAGGCAACTCTTATCATTGTTTTGTTTACATGTGCATGACATTCTAGTTTTCAGGCCACAGTCAGTATTTTAAACAAATATCCTCAAAATCATACAATGCTTTGACATGACTCATGTTCCCCAAATTGCACAATTTCACAGACCTTTTCTCTAGAAGTTTCCTGAAAATAGTTAGAAATAAAAGAATATCATGGACTTTCAAAAGGCTCTCCAAAGTTTAAGTTACATAAATTTTACCTAGATAATTTTTTGAAAAAGTTATCTTGTTTTTTTTTTTTTTTTTTTGGAGACTGAGTCTTGCTCTGTCCCCAGCCTAGAGTGCAGTGGCGCGACCTCGGCTCACTGCAAGCTCTGCCACCTGGGCTCATGCCATTCTCCTGCCTCAGCCTCCTGAGTAGCTGGTACTACAGGCACCCTCCACCACGCTTGGCTAATTTTTTTTTTTTGTATTTTTAGTAGAGACGGGGTTTCACCATGTTAGCCAGGATGGTCTCGATCTCCTGACCTCATGATCTGCCCGTCTCGGCCTCCCTAAAAAAGTTATCTTAAGGCCAGCCCCCAGAGATTTTGTTTTTGAAGTTCTGTAATGGGGTGCAGTCATGTGCAATTTAAATAGCTCACCAGGTTTCTCTGATAGAGGCAACATGAGTTATCCCACTGTCTTTTTCCAGTGATGCAAATTGCATTACATTTTGTTTTCTCGAGTCTTACAAGGTATTTTTCTTCCTGAACTCTCTGGTATCTTGCTTTTAAATCTGTATGTGCTCACCATATAATTTGATTTACATTTTATTCATGAGCCAATGTCACAGAACTATTTCAAAATTAGCCTTAAACCTTTCTTTGTAGCTTTTCTGCTGTCTGCTTGACTAACTGATGTCAACGTTCGTAGAGCTAAGATTTGCATACAACTTTAATGGTAGTGAAAACGGCTGTAAATTGCAACAGCCAGAGAAGGTCCTTGAATATCACATTCTGGCTGGCATTCCTAAGCAAGTGGTTTCCATCATCTGAAGATTAGGAGTCATGTAGGATTGAGATTTGGTGCTTAAATCACTTTGCGGGTGTAAAAATAAAATCTGCTGTGGTCACAGGACTGTTCTGGGTTAAACTAGACAGGCATGCCTTCCCTACTTCAAGAAAGTTTAATTGTTTAAAGTTTTCCCTGTTCTTGTACAGGTAAAGTAGATGGTTTCCTGCAGGGAGATATTTTGAAAAGGATCTTATTATGAGTGAAATAAGCCAGTCACAGAAGGACAAATACTGCATAATTCTACTCATATGAGGTATCTAAAATTGTCGGACTTCTAGATTCAAAGAATGCAATGGTGATTACTAGGAGCTGGGAGGAGAGGAAAACAGTGAGTCACTACTCAACATCTATAAAATTGTAATTGTTCAAGATGAATTAGTTCCAGAGATCTCATGTAAAGTCTTATGTCCATAGGTTAAAATACACTTTTGTGCACTTTAGATCTCTTAAGAGGATAGATCTCAGGTAGTGTCTTACCAAAAATTAAAGAAAAAATTAATCAAGGAAAAAGTAGACAATGCTTATCTTAATAGAGATAGATAGAATAAATAGATTATGACCTTAAAACTTAACAAAAGCTGTTTTTATTTTAAATATGGGTCATCTTAATGAAAGGAATTTTTTTAAGATTTATAAGTCTTTCTCAGAACTAATAAAATAAAATTTAAAAAGGAATCACTATGTTAGTGAATAAAATTGTATGGTATACAAATATGGCCAGAGGCATCAAGCTAAAGGGTTGGCATCAAATTTCATTAGCTATAAAATCATGTTGTTGCAGTTACTGATGTAACAATAAGGCACTACCAGTAAATAAATGAATAAGCTCAGATTTTATTATTTTTTTAAAAGATATCCCATATTTAACCATTTTCTCATCTTATCTGGGGAAAAAAAGGAAATGGTGCTTCTGTTTGCTTTTTTGGGAGTTACAGAATATGAATATGATCTAATTTTCATCACAAAAGGGATAGAAGAAAGGGGTAGAATTTTCTAAGAAAACAGAACACAGGCCAGAGGATAACAGTCAGTGAGAAAGAGAGCTAGAATCGAGTCAGTGGCAATAAAGCAGCATAGAGTATGGGTAGGAATATGACCAAGTGGTACAGCACAGGGAATCTGGCGTCCTGAATCAGTAGAGGGCACAGTATATGTACTCAGACCTAGGGAACTGGCTCAGAATTGCCTGGGAGGTGGTTTTATCCCAAGAAATGTGGTATGGTATGCCAATCCAGCCATAAGGTCAGGAGAGAATTTCTGATCTGCAGTCCACACAGGTTTCTTCTCCTTTCTCTCCTTTTTTATCTCTTTTTCTTTTGTCCTCTTTCTCAGTTATTCAATCTTTAACTTGCCTATTCTTCATTTATCATATTTTAAATTAGTGGAAACTCTTTCAACTTGGATAAACCTTATTTCATTGGTCCTCAGCACATTGTTGGTAGGATTTGAGAAGTGAAAACCCCTTTTTAAAGGTATTTGAGATAAAAATGTTAAGGCCAGGCCAGGTGACTCATGCCTGTAATCCCAGCACTTTGGGAGGCCGAAGCAGGAGGATCACGAGGTCAGAAGTTCAAGACCAGCCTGGCCAACATAGGAAACCCTATCTCTACTAAAAATATAAAAGTTAGCCGGGCATGGTGACTTGTGCCTGTAGTCCCAGCTACTCGGGAGGCTGAGGCAGGAGAATCACTTGAACCTGGGAGGTGGAGATTGTGTGAGCAGAGATCGCACCACTGCACTCCAACTTGGGCAAGAGAGTAGGACTTTGTCTCAAAAAAAAAAAAAAAAAAAACTTCAGGTAGCAAAATTCTGCAGTCTGCCATTCAATTTCACTCTTGTCTTATTCCTGAGTACAATAAATTCTGGAAAAAAATGCTCAAAGTTAGATGAGGAAAAATAATTTCTACTCTTTCTCTCCATACACGTGTGTGTGTGTGTGTGTGTGTGTGTGTGTGTGTATTCTCTTTCTCTACATATTATATTCACCTTATGGGTGGTAGTAAATGGACATTTCGTAACATGATAAAGTCCTCAAGGTTCTTCTATGTTGTCGCACATTGAAGTATATCCTTCTTTTAAAAGGCTGAATAGTATTTCATTGTATGGATATATTTCATTTATATCCATTCATTTACTGATGGGTATTTAGGGTGTTACCAAATTTTGGCAGCTGTGAATATTGCTGCAGTGAATACCGGAGTGGAAATGTCTTCCTGAAATTTTGATTTTAAATCTTTTGGATAAATACTCAGAAGTGGAATTGCTGGATCATATAGTACATCTATATTTAATTTTTTGAGGAAGCTTCATACAGTTTTCCATGTGATTGCAACATTTTGCATTCCCATCAATAGTATACAAGAGTTCTGATTTCTACACATTCTTGGCAACATATTTTTTTTCTCATTCTTGTTTTGATTTAAATTTCCCAGATAATTGGTGTTATTGAACAAGTTTTCATATACTTGTTGGTTATTTTAGGTAATCTTTGGAGAAATAACTGTTCAAGTTCTTAACCCATTTTTTTTAGTTGAGTTATTAGTATTTTTGCTGAGTTGTAGCAGTGCTTTAATGTGTATATATATATATATGTATATTAGATGAAATCTTTGTCAGATATATTGCTTGCAAATATTTTCTTCCATTTTCTAGGTTGCCTTTTTACTCTGTTGCTTGTTTCCTTTGCTGTGCGGAAGCTTTTTAGTTCATGTATGTTAACTGAAATAGCCATTCACAAAAGAAAATATGGCCTAATTCTACTTATAGATGATATTTAAAATAGTCAAATTCATAGAATCAAAAAAATGAATGGTGGTTGGTGGTTGCCAAGAGATGAGGGCAGGGTTGGAAATGGGGAGTTACTAATCAATGGCCACAACGTTTCAGTTAAGCAAGATGAAGAAGTTCTAGAGATCTCCTGTACAACATTATACATCGACTCAACTGTGCTGTATTGTACTCTCAGAAACTGGTTAAAAGGATACACGTTATGTTGTATTTTACCACAAAAAGTTAATTTTAAAAAGCAGTTTATCCATACAATAATATATTAATTCATCATAAAAAGGGACACAAATCTTGATACTGATACATGGATGGACCTTAAAAATATGAGGCTAAGTGAAAGAAAGCAGACAAAAAAGTCACATATTGTATGATTCCATTTCTATAAAATATCCAGTATAGGCAGCTCCATAGAGACAGGAAGTATATTAGTGGTTGTCAGAGGCTTGAGGGCAGAGGCATATAGGAAATGACTGCTAATGAGTAGGGGATTCTTTTTGGGATAATAAAATATTCTAGAATTAGATGGAAATGATGGTTGTAAATATGCTGAAAACCACTAAACTGTCCATTTTAAAAAGGTGAAATTTACAGTTCATAAAGTATATTTCAATTTAAAAAAATCAAAAAATGAATTATGTTGCATGTGAATTACATTTTAATCAATTTTTTTGTGTGAAAAGATATTTGTCTTAACCTCTTGTGTTGACAGGCAAAACTTATACTTTCTTTCATGGCATTTATTAAAAACTGAATTTCATATTTACCCAGATCATTGTTTTCTTAATGCCATCTCCCCCAAATTCTTCAACACCTTAGAAGCGTTGTGTGCGTGTGTGTGTGCGTGTGTGTACGTTTGCATGTGCTATTACTTTATTCCCAGCAATGGAGTAGAGACTAACACAAGTTCCTCAATGAATAGTTGTTAGTTCAATGAGTGAATGAATGAAGAATATCAATTATCTAATATGATATGGTATTTCTAACCTAGGTTAGTACATGTGTTCATAGAGAATGTTACATTTAAAGTCATTAGTATTTCCACAAAGGGAAATTTAAATTATGTCACTTATTTTAGAACTCAGCTCTTAAGAAAAAAGTAAACTCTATCGAATTGAGACACATTGAATAACTAAAGTTGAAAATTACAAAGATGTAAATGGCTATCCCAGATATTCTTTCACACAAAGAATGTAAATATTGTGACAAATCACCACAATGTACTGGTGAACAACTTTAGTAAAGTAAGAAACAAATTTCGTCTTGTAATCTAGGAAACTAAGTGTCCAAACTGTGACTGATAGAAACAAGAGTATCTAGGGTAAATGAGAAGCAAGATTTGAAACCTGTTGAGCTCAAAGCTAGTTTATGGAAAACTGTTCCAATCATCAGATGTATAAGGTTGTCAGCAGATAATTCATTCTCATTAAGTCCTAACAAAAATGGAGGATGATTCCTACCACACAAAGCAATATAAACTCAGCGTGTTACACTCCCTTTTTGACAGACTGATCAATGAAGATTGCAAATTCAAACAGTAGTAAAGGTTTGACTCTGCACAAAAAAACTTGAAATATCCTGAAATCTTAATGTGTGTATATATATATATGAAAATTTATTTTCTCTAACTTGACAAAAATAAAAAAAATCTAAAACATGTTCTGAAGATTTAAGTAAACTAACGAAAACCAAAAATAAATTTTTATGAACAATACTAAAGAGAAACTACATTATTTTTTTTTCCCTATCAAAAATATTTTATGATATTGTCATATGAAAGAGCTGGTAGAAAAATATGCAGTGAAAAATAATAGGAAAAAGGTGTTACAGAATTGCATTACTCTAGATGTGGTGTTTGTGGAATTTGACAGTTGTGTGAAATTTTTTTATTTGTTTTGATTTCTTTCCTCATTCTAAAAAATTAGAACTTCATTAGAAATTTTATTCCTCTTCACAGTTACTTTTTTCATGTATAGTTTGAGTTGTTTTACTTAAAGACCTCTGAGTTTTGTAAGCTTCAGGTCTCAAAATACCTGCGTGTACTCCAATTGATTAGCTTTCTGCTCTTTCATTTGCTCATGCATGGGGTTATTCTTTGCCCAGCCATTCATGCAGAACTTTAGTAGTCCTATCAGACTAATACAATTGGAACCACATCAAAAGAATGGCTAGAATATGAAAGAAAAAATTTGGAAAGGAGATCTACTAGAGTGGGGTCGGGAAAATAAGGGAGGGTAAAAATATTGAGAAATTCGTGAGTTTAATAGTTTCAGACAACTTCTGAGAAATCAGATAGGAGAAGAAATCAAAGTGGCCTTTGGGAACGACATTATAACTACAGATTATAATAGAAAGTGGGAACATTTGTGAGGACAGTGAGAGTTGAAGCTGTGTTGTAGTAACTTGACAAAGGAATTTGAGAAAGAGGTAGAATATTATTTAAAGTGATTTGGCAGTGAGATGTGGGATAAAAATAAAATAGATAATGAAAAATAACTCTAAAGAAGATTTTTGTTATTTATTTATTTATTTATTTAAGTATTTATTTCAGACAGAATCTTGCTCTGTCACCAGGCTGGAGTGCAGTGGCACGATCTTGGCTCACTGCAACCTCTGCCTCCCAGGTTCAAGAGATTCTCCTGCCTCAACCTCCTGAGTAGCTGGGATTACAGGCATCCACCACCATGCCTGGCTAATTTTTTTGTATTTTAGTAGAGACGGGGTTTCACCATCTTGGCCAGGATGGTCTCAATCTCCTGACCTCATGATCTGCCTGCCTCGGCCTCCCAAAGTGCTGGGATTACAGGTGTGAGCCACCGCGCCCAGCCTATTTTTGTTGTTTCTAAAAGTAGTCTTGTGTTGGAATGTGCAACTGGGTACATAGGTAGGATAATTTCACCCTATACATTCCCTTCCCTTCAGAGCATGGCTTCACATCCTCACCTTGTTCTCTCAATCAGATGCCCTCAAACATGGCTCCACTACTTTTTATTCTATTAACATAACTCTATCAAGGTCATTCATAGTATTAGTCTTTCTAAATTCAGAGGAAATTTTTTCAGACTTTATCTTTTTTCACTCTGCCATAGCGTTGTGTTAATTCACTCTCTGATTTTAAAAATCATTTCATTCTTTGCTTCTTATAAGACCACAATGTCCTGATTTTCCTCCTACTTAGACATTTTTGTAGGCTCCTCATCCACTAACCAGCCACTGAATTTTAGAGTTGCTGGCGCCTCTGAATCAGGTCCCCTTTCCTTGTGTGATTTTGTATCTCTACACACATTCTCATAACTGTAGTTATCGCCCAAATATGAATGGCTCCATATTCATGTCTCCTGGAAAAAACTCTTCGCCCTGTTGCACTTGCCTGCTTGACACTTACAAAACTCAAATGGAACTCCTGATCGTTAAACTTCTCATCAAATAAGCCTTTTTTGTTTCTAAATTGTAAGTCGTCCCATCCAAAAACCCAACATATGAAATCTATGTCAGCCAGAAATCCAATGTCACTGTGATGCCTCTCTACCCTTATCCTTTCGTATCCAATCCATTAACAAGTTCTAGCCATATTTTTCCTATATATAGCCTAACATTGTCTACATCTTTTTATATCTATTTTTACTTCTCAAGTCTAAGCTTCAGTTATCTTAATATTCATGAACCACCACCCTAATTTTTTTCTCTACCTTTAATAGGGTGAGTAGATATTTTGAAAAGTAAATCTTATTGTGATGGAATCTTTTGTAACATCTTAAAGCTTTGCTGTTGCTCATAGAATAAAAACCGGAATACTTCACAGAGCAAAAATGTCATGTGACGATCTGCCCTTAAACCCGAAGTATGCTGTTAGACCATACACATCCTTGGATTGTATGCTGAAGCCACACGACCTATACTCAGTGTCTCAAAATTGCTTTGCTCCTACCATGGAAATTTACACATTATTCTAGTTCTGTCTGGAATATTTTTTCTTCTATGCTTAATGAACTACCACTCAATCAGATCTCAAGTCTGATTTCATTATTGATATGATATTATATAGTTTTATAGTTACATGCATAGTTATATATGTAGTTTATAATTGTGTGTATATATATAGTTTTATATATTAGTACGAATAGATCATAGATAAATGCATAGATAGAAATAGATCCATAGATTAATGTATAGGAAATTGTTTTATATCTTTATAAAAATAGGTGGGATAAAAATTGTGAATACCGGTTTTAAGCAGTTTTGCTAGAAACTCTGCACCCACTCCAAAAATACAGAAAGTGTTTAAAGAGATATGAGTAAAATCTTGATAACAGTTTTAGAAAGGCAGAATAACTTCTCCTTTGGCTGGGAAGGTCAGCTAATATACTCTCCAGAGACCAAGTTGTAAGGTGTACTAGGCGGATCATCACTGAAAAACATATTTCTGGGGCCTAGGACCATTTAATTGCTGAAAAATATAGTAATGCCAACCTTATATTTTAAGTATGTATGAGAAATACTATACGTAATATCCATGGTTTGTTGATGGACAGACTTTCTCTTCCACATATTCTATCCTCCTTGAGTGAATATAATCTAGTTTGTGTGCAGCAAGAGCTCAGGAGAAAATGAATTTAGCAAACTTCCTGCAAACCAAGTTCAATCACATAAGCCAGTATACCACGTAAGTGAAATGAAAATGCAGTTCCTGAATCTTTCTTGTGTAAGGTGGCATCGCCCACTGTGGAATAGAATAGTCTGTATAGATTAATGAAAAATTAATTTATTTGTACTACTTTCTACTTATTAAAAGATGGACACAATAATTCTGCAGTATTAGAAAATTTCCCAAGTTCTTTCTTCTCATTTGCATTGCTGGACTTCTACTTATACATATTTTCCTCACTGCCTAAAAACCTTGTAAAGTTCACCAAAGGCTGTAGAAATTCCTCTGCAGTACAGACAATGCAAACAAAATCCCATAAAGATTCCCACTACAGGGTAAACTCTCAAAAATATTTTCTGGTACTACTTGACAGCATTGCCACTTTTGAATGCAATAAATAGACTCTTAACATGCAATGCATATACTTGGACACATTCTGGAGATATTTAGGCAATAAGAAATTTGATTTAATAGATTAAAAGGCAGAAGAGGTCAATGGAACTAGCTGACCAATGTTAATCACAGACTTGTTAAAACTGTTCTCAAGAAACAAATACAAGTAATAATTTATAGAAAGAGGATTAGACACATAAGCTGTATGTACCAGACGTTAGCATGTTCTCAAATTTTCTAAATTCAACAAATGCTTCCTAGAGTGAATTTATTATAAACCTATTCTTCTAAATTTAGCAGCTTATAAAGAGAATTTTTAATAAGCAAGAAATACCTGTAATCTGTTTGTCTATATTAATTAAGAAAATTGGCTGCAAAGGCACACTTCAAGCCTATTCTTCATGATACACAAAACAATTTTACCTACATAGTTTATCTTTGAAAAACGAGTTTATTTTCCTGTACCCCTGAAACTAACATATTTGAAAATAATCACAAAATATAGTCCATGTGTGACTAATGTATTTCACAGCCTAACGACTCTGTTGCTTTTAAACTTTGATTTATTGAGTTATGGAAATATTTCTTCTTAAATATATTTTACTTATTAACTTGATATCACTGAGCATGGGCCATCTGGTGGCCTATAGTGGGTGCATTTTTAGATTAATGCAGAACTTCTCCAAGAGGGAATTTAATGGATATCATTTTAATTAAAAAAAATTCCTGACATTATGGCATATTGATTTTTTGCTCTAAAATAATTTTAAAGACAAGGAGAATTATAATTATGTTTGATTTAAAATTTGAACCTGATAACCTTTGGTAGAATTATATCAGTTCACACCATCATTATTTTGTACACACACAAAAAAGGAAAAATAAATATATTCCACCATTATTCCATCATTATTCTCCTTCTCCTGTAACTTCATGTTATGAATGCCTAGGTCCAGCGTTATTCAGCTTCCCCACATTTGCTCACTAGCAATTAAGGATTCTTTGATCTTCGAGGCTGCTATTGTATAATTGATCAAAGGTTTTGAACCTTAAGGTAGAGCATAAGAGATTGGATTCTGAAATGTCAGTTCATCCACTCTAACTCTGACCAAATAAGTTTCTAGTCAGATTATTAAATACATAAAAAAGAAAAAAGTTTGTAGAATTAAGTATTACTAGATCACAAACACACAAAGGTTTTTAATTGCTTTTCACAAATGACAGTTTAAGCATATATGCTTGGATTTCTTAAATATATTACTTAAATGGATTTTTCTGACAATATTTGTATAATTAATTGTGTTTCTTTTATTATTGAAATTAATAACAATGCCAAAAATGTCATACTAATTTTATCTACTGGCCTGAAATTAAATCATGCTTGTTGAATTTTGAAGGGTTTGGGCATTATGAATAATGCATAATATTTCATGCCAGAAGAGTTCTGACACAGGTCATTCCGAAACCTTGGAAATTCAATGTTAGCCTTCGCTTTCTTTACAAGCTGAGAGTAGCTGTAAAAAAAAAAAGAAAGAAAAAGTGAACTTGCAAAGTAAATGTCATTCTAACCTCAAAATACTCTTAGAGTCTGTTTGAAGATACAGCAGTGAAACTGACCATGATAGGAATTATCTATTGCTCATGCCACTACCAAGGGAACATTGATCTCATAGCCTCACTCAAGCTTAATTAAGTTGTAGTGAAAGCTACTCCTGAAGCCATTATATATACGGTAGGCTTCAGAAACCTCATTGTCTCAGAGTTAGGGCTAATGTTAGAGTTGGGAGAGAGACACAAAATATCCTTTTGTTTTCCGGGTGTTCCTTAGATTTCTTTGCTAACTTCCTTGTATATCATACATTCAACACCTCTTACTTTTTCGGTACAATTTTCAAGATTAAATCAATGTTGCTGAAGTGTGAAAGCTTATCACCAAGTTCCAATAGCATTTAATGCATTGGCAAAAGACTTTTTGGCTTTTATTTTGTAGAGATATCAAAATGGTATGGAGTAAATACTTCCATTTCATAGGATTTATATGGATACAAATTTCACAATAATTTTGATCTATAATTAAATTAAATTTCTCTATAGTCTTATTTTTCCCAGTGAAGTTTCTCAGGATATTTATTCTATGTATGTTTTAATAAGCCAGTTATTTATAGGTAGAATCATTGAGAGAAGAATAAAAACAAGTGTCTTATCTTTAGAAAATGAAATGATAAAACTTAGCTCTGATCCATTGAGGCTTTTAAAGTATAAATAAATAATAGAATATGAGGTGGGGAGAGTTTTGGTTCCATTTACTAGCACATTTTTTGAATACACATTATTGAGCTGCTGTTTTCTCTGTGGTTCTCTTTTTACAGCAGTTCATTTCATTACTTTTACTTTTCTATAATTTTTTTCTTTTCTATGACAACAGATTTTACTAATTTTATGTAGTGTAATTTTGTACCATAAAGAATGCATATCTGAAAGGTTGGAAGTACAGTCACAGTCCTGATAAAAAATTGAGGTATTATTTTGAATGCCATTTGATCCATTTGCAGTCATTCAGCACAGTTTAGACTTCATCATTCATTTAGTCTTCTCTTGCAGGGCTGACACCGTGTTATTATCCATCGTAAAGATCTTTTACAAATCCAAAAATAAGTCCTGACTTAGTGAATAAATGACTCCCACCACATATTCCCAGAAACTGTACAGTAGTCGCTTTCACATGGTTGATATATGCTACATAGTAGCTCTTCAGAAATGGATACCAGTTTAATGAACATTTTATTTCTGTGTTTTCAATTTTATTCTACTTCTTGCTATCAGTTCACTAGTTCTTGCTATTAGTTCAGCATAGCTTATAGTGCTAGAAAAAAATTCTCTTTTCTTTCTCCCTCTTTCATCTAAAATGAGAGGGAAAATTAACTTTTCCAGTACTGTATTCTATGAATTCTTACCACTTCCCAATTTTAACACTTGTCCAAAACATATCTTGATGAATATTTATAGAATGAAGGTAACATTTTTTTATTTGCACTTTGTTGTGATTTGCCTTTAGATAAAATATGAACAAAACACAGAAGCTATAGTATCCTAGAGTAGTAATAATACACATTCACACATACCCTTGTTCCCCATATACTGGCATGGTATTAAAGGCCATAGAGTAAGAAAAATAGTATCTGAAATTGTGAAATAGATGGCATTGTTTTATTTTGCAGATAGCACTCTTGTTTTTTTTTCAAATGACATTTAAAAGCCATTCTTAGAGGACAAATAAATCTTAATTATAAGTTATAATATGTTTATAGATACCATGTGAGAGACAATGTAGCTATTTAAGATTTTTTATTCTTTTTTTTTTTTTTTTTCTTTTTTATTTTTTTATTTTTATTTTTATTTATTTTTTTCTTTCTTTTATTATTATTATTATTATACTTTAGGTTTTACTTCATTTAGAAATCCACTGATTCAAAAACAAGCATACATTACTTTTAAAGGGGAAAAATTAATGAACAAATTTCTAAATATAATGCATGGATTCATTTTTTACAGATAGTGTATATCAATGACAAAACTCCTAGAGTGCTATTATTCTTACTATGTCAGTTTGGCACAGATTTAAAGCAAAATGACACTCTCATCTCCTCTGTACAACACTTCTCTCCTTGTGACTTTGAGAGAAGAAAGGGTTTGTTCCGGTTTGCTGATTTCCTTTTCTTTCTCATTTAAGGGAATGATATTTGCATGTTTCCAGTTTGCCTGCAGAACACACATGTATGTTAACTGTCTCCAGACTCTGTTCCAACAATGTCCAGGAGTCTATGTTTTGTTTGTTTCAGATGTTAGAGGCCTGAGCTAGCCTCTCTTAGATGGCTGCAAATTAAAAGAATGCGAATTGTTCTGATAAGGTTTTATGTCCCATATGTATAATTTCATCCTGTTGGCCTACACTTCCTGAGCATCGCTTAACCATTCATCCATTGCCTGACACAAACCTTAAGCATTTGGTGTGTGTCAGGCACTGCTCTGAGTACTAAAGATACAAAGTCAAATAGAACATCATACCTACACCAGGAACTCACCAGCCTACTGTGGAATAAAGAAAATAAATCAGTGGTTGCGTTAATGTAATTGATGTTAGGTCATTATAGTGCAGCAGTTGAGGAAAAAGCCATCTGATTTCATTCCTTGTGATATTAAAGCTCCCTTTTGAAAACAACAAAGAGCCTCTGGTAAGGATGACATACTAAACTTTTGTCAACTCATAACAACCCAGTTGAAAGTAGATTAACGGATCATCTGTGGACACAGTTTAAAGCAGTGTTGATAGGGAAGAGGAATGTGAAGACTTCATGGGCCCAGACTATGGGGACTGGCTAGGAGGTAAACATCCAGTGAAGGGATACATTGTGGCTATCCTGAGGGCAGGAAGCCTGCAAAGGCGTATCGGAAATGCAGGGAAATCCACTTTAGTTACTTTGGCTCAGGTCTCTTGTTCTCATGTAAAGCTCACATAGAAACATTTATTCTTGAAGGAGCAAGGATTACAAAATCTTGCCAGGCATCTAGTGGAATAGCTGTTTACGCAGTGCAATCGGATTTCTTGCCTGTGTGGAAAAGAGCTGTGACCTTTCATAGCAGTTATATTAGGGTCTTTATTAGATCAGTGAGCAGCTAGTGGCTCATCAGTCTGTGGGCTGTGCAAAGGTGATGTTAAAGCAGCTAGAGCACCAGCCAGGGTCTATCTAAAGAAAGGAGCTTGTGGCATCATCAATGTTTCTCATGCAACAAAGCAATTCTTTTAGCTGGTCCCAGTAGAGAGGAAACCATCTAAAGGTCCTGGATGCAGCTGGGAAAAGGTTTTAGATAGCTCAGCCTAAAGACATCAACAAAGGAAAACAGTGATGCAAACACTAAGCTGAGAACTCTCTTCAGTTCAGAGTAGGAAATACATAAATTACATGGCCATATAACGTGTTAATTATAAATTGAGTAGACACATTTCATGATGTGCAATAACTATAACTTTCAGGGCCACAAATGAACCCCTGTGGAAAAAACCTTGACAATTTTCTGGCAGAGAGAAAGGACACAAAGAGGCTCAAAGAAGAAAAACTCAAACTATTTATTTAATAAGTAAATACAAAACAGCCCTGCTGCTTATCACCTTTTAAAAATAGACTTGATTAATTAGGACAAACATATTTTCCAAATGCTGCTAAAATGAGCTTTGGCAAATTTTTTGAAGGAGTTTATTTTCTATGGAAGTGGTCTCCAAAGGGAAGGTTTTAGAAATTTTTGAGGGAAGTCAATCAAATCTTCTCCCCAGATTTTCAGGAGTTCCATTCCTTCAGGCGATCCAGTCTCAGGACATGTACAGTTTTAAACATCATCATAATAAATTGACATGGACAAACCTTTTATTAGGTATATTTGCTGTGTTTCCAGATTTTTATGGCCAACCTATAAAGCTGTCTAATATTGTTATAGGTATGCCCTCTTAAAATTCCACAGGTTCACTTTAGCTTTTCTAGGAAATAATAAAATTCCTTAAATTTCCTTTGGAAAAAAAAATTATTTTACCTCAAAAAAAAATAAATAAATTGACATGGAAGCAGAAGGGATAGCTTACACTGAGGAGGAATTTATGAGCCCCGTCTTTAGTAAAGACCTTCATCTGGAAATATGCCATTCTTTCCTTAATATTCAAGTTCCGCCAAGAGTTTATAAACCTAAATTTGAATGGTACAGAAAACAAACGTGTTAAAGAAATTTCTCAAAATCCTAGTATCTAAAATTATTGCCAGCTTTTTATTTGTTTGTTTTAACATTGATCTGGTATATTTGATATCTGATTTTGCTCAAAAATGTATTTCCATATGCATTTTGAATGATAGCCCTAATGAAATTCAAGTCCATTATTTATTGTTTGCCAACTACGTACACAATATGCAAAACATAGAATTACATCTTTCTGATCGTCACAAAAATACTGCAAGATATTATTATCCCCATTTATCATTAGAAAAAACTGAGGTTCACTGAAATTTTGAAGTCTTAAGCTGCTGGCAAGGACAGAATTCCAATCAAAGTCTGCCAAATTGTGAAGTCAAGACTTTTTATACCAGCCTATCCTACCTTGTGCCACAGAATGTTCTTAATATTTGTTACATATGAAATTGCTTTGAGTGCTTGATAAAGTCTATGAGGTAGATACAAATTTATCTCAGATGCTGAAACCAAGGTAAAAAGATGTTTTGTAAAGTGCCAAAGCACTCAACTAGTTAACAACATAGTTTGTACTGCAACATAAATTAGTGATATTCCAAAGTTCATATTCACTGTAATATAGTATGTATCCCCTCAGAAATAAATATTAACAAACTAACTGAAATAGTGCATTCTTGGAAGTTTTTTAGACACGGTAAATTTGAGTGGAACAATAATATGATATCTACTTGGTGGCTCCTTTTTTTTAAATTTCTCTGGATGACCTATTCTTGTATCTTTCTGAGGAGAAAGCAGGGGTGATTTATTCTGCCCACATTCAGCCGTGACTGGTTGACTCGTATCTTGCATCTGAAAATCTTTTCTCTACCTATGTCATAGCCGTATGATTGCCATGGTCCTATCCCTGTTCGAGGGGAGCACAGTGACACTTATTTGCCCAACACAGACTCTCAGAGGAGCAGATATAAACACACAAAAACTTCATGATGATCCTCAAGCAAGGGAAGTGGAAGAAACAGATTCCCTAATTCTAAAATATTCAGCCTGAAATAAGCGTGCAGGCCTTTGTTTTGGACAGTGTTCATTTATACTTAAAACTGTTACTGGCAAGGTAGGGACTGGTAGCCTGCTTTTTCTATTTGTCTAGTGATACATTGGGAAACCTGGGGTGTGTGTGTGTGTTGGGATGTGGGGTGGGGTTAGTGATTTGTAGCTTTGGTAAATCTCACAGTGTAAATATGCCCTTCCTGCTTAATTTCAAGCAATCAATGTGACCTCACTGAACATGGAGTTAAAAAGGGGCGTGCCCAGTTGGCTGTCCCGAGCTAGCAGGAGCCTGCAGGAGCAGATCTAGCACCGACCGTGTTCCTCTATGGTCTTGGGCTTCAGCCTGTGTTTCCAACTTCACCTTATTCCTCCACTGGTTTCTCCTGCTATCCCTTCAGTGCTGACTTCTGTTCATCCTCAGAACCTTTCTGCTTACTGTACTCTGTCTACCTTGCTGCTTCTCAGACCTGGAGATTTCGTCTCATCCTTCAGGACACCTTTCAAATGTTGCTTCTGAGAGAAGTATTTCTTCTTTAAATAGCCTATATTCTGTAGTGCCAAATTTCTCCCCGTCCTTCTACATTTCTATCTTTTGAATTAACCTTTTTGTTTTCTTCACAACATTTAGGGAAATGAGAAAATGTCCAGTTTTATTTATTAATTTTGTTATTATTGCTGCTTTTCTCTAGTAGAACATAAGTTTCAGAAAATAGAGACTGATCAACCTTATTGACTTCTGTATATTAAGTGTTGATAGAGTTTTTGGCACGTAGTAGGTACTCAGTAAACATTTGTTAAATGAATAAGCAAATATTTGTTAAATAAATAAGAAACACAGGTTGTTTACAAAAGCTTCGGTAACTGTATTGAGTTTAATAAGAAAATGCTGGGCCAGGACATAATTTTTTAAAGGAGTAATTGTCTATAATTTTGACCTGCTTACTTGTTAGAGGGGCAGCTTAGGGATAAAAGAAACGTCTAGGAGGACTGATTTTTAATCAAATTCAAAAAGAAGTTTAGGGGGAATCTACTTTCTATTTGTTGGGTTAAAATTTGGTTTAAAGATTATTTTAAGAAACCCCAAACTTGTGTATTAATTTAATCATGTTAAAGCTATTCATTGAAATAGTTACAAATATATAAAAATATCTTCCTTTATTGAATAGACAAGTATATTATAAGTAAAGATGTACTAATTATAGGTAGAATAATTATTTTCAGTTTTATTTCACAACTAATATTTTTCCCTATCCTAAATGGTGGGATGAGGAGTAAACCCTGAAGGTGTGTCCTTAGAGATGATGTAAAACTGCAACATTTGTGTGCTTCTCTGAAACACAGTGGGGTGCTCCCTCATATCTGTTATCCCTCTTCCCTGGATTCTTTCATGCATCCTTATTCTGGGTCCTGATACTGCATTTTCCAAAACTGTATTAGCAGTTAAAATGTGCCTCAGGCTCTGTTGCTACAGGACATTTTATTTTAAAAACTAATGTATTACTAAATAAAACTGTGGGACAATTAGGCTCAAAATAAGGTTGAGCAGTGTTGCAGGTCAAAATGAATAATTTCAAGATTTCACTTTGGGTACCCTCTTCTCCAGTTACCATCAGTTTCTGTCCTCAGAATCTTTTTGCTTGCTTCATGGACAGGGCCCATCTCCATTCCTCTATTGCATTCCCAGTGGACTATTGTTCCATCTACTGCATTCTCCACCATGAATCTCGGAAGGATGACAGGCGTTAATCGTTTATTTTAGAATGTATTATGTGAAATAAAGACATGTATTAATTTAAATAATTGTTACATAGTTTGGTACTTTATTATAGTGTGCAAGTCATGAAGGTAGGGGAGAAAGGAATGAAATACACATAGGTGAATGCTACTCACAAGATACTTGTCTCAGCTGGGCACGGTGGCTCATGCCTGTAATCCCAGCCCTTTGGGCAGCCTGTGCAGGTGGATCACTTGAGGTCAGGAGTTCGAGATCAGCCTGGCTAACATGGTGAAATGCTGTCTCTACTAAAAATACAAAATTTAGCTGAGTATGCTGGCAGGTGCTTGTAATCTCAGCTACTCTGGAGGCTGAGGCAGGAGAATCACTTGAACCCGGGAGCTGGAGGCTGCAGTGAGCTAAGATCCAGCCACTGTACTCCAGTCTGGGCTACAGAGTGAAACTCCATCTCAAAAGAAAAAAAAATGCTTGTCTCCAATATGGAGTGTAAGACTAGTCAAAACATGAATAAATACAAATTTGAGTCTATGTAAGCTAATAAATTGAGCTTCAAAAGTATACACAGTAAAATTTGGACATAGATCATATTGATCATATTGTCTGCAATTTACAAAGCAGAAATGGAGGTCTGGAAAAAAGTAGTTTGCTGAATATTTATGTAGCTATCTCTAGAATTTTGAATGTAAGATTATTAACTTCCAAGACTCCTGTGCTTCTTTCCATAGAATATGTGACTCGATGATACACAAGAGAGTAATAAGCAAATTCTCTGGGAAAACTAGTGATACCAACACCTTAGGTGGTAGATGAAAGGAGATTGTTTAGTGTAACATGCAACTGAGTTGATCAAGATTTAAGGAATTTGAATGGATTGGTGTGGGAGCTACTTGGCTAACAAATAATTATGTTTCAGTAAACCTTAGAAAACAAGTAGGAGAGTATGCAAATATGCCTGCATTTGTACCGGTAATAGCAATAGGGGTAGTATGAGGAGCGGTTTTAGTTGTAATGTTGTTAGTACTGGTAGTATTATACAGCAGTAGTAAAAAGGCCGCTGGGTACGAGACTGTGCTAAGTGTCTGACTAAACTTTTGTTATTTAATTTGGGCTTAATGATCATCTTTTAAAGCAGACAAGTGTGATTGTTAATTTTATGTGTTGCTTGGCTAGGCAATGATACCCAGTGGTTTGACCAAGCATCAATGCAGATATTGCTATGAAAGTATTTCTTTGTAAAAGATGTCATTAATATTTAAATCAGTAGTAGACAGTCTTGAATAAAGACTGTCATTTAAATCAGTAGGGTTTGTGTAGAGCAAATGATTCTTCACAATGCACATGGGCTGTTTCCAATCATTTGAAGACCTTAAGAATAAAGACTGAGGTTTACTGAAGAGGAAGGAATTCTGCCTCCCGACAGCCTTTAAACTCAATACTGAACACTGGATCCTGCTGAAATTTCCAGTCTACAAATCTGCCTCATGGATTTCAGACCCTCCAGCTCCCACAGTCTGGTAATTCCTTAAACTCTCTCTCTCTCTGCAAATTTGTGTGCATGTGTGGGTACATAAATGCACACATACACCCTGTTGTTGGTTCTATTTCTCTGGAGAACTCTAATACAATTTTATTATCTGTGGTTGAAGATCCAAAACAAATATGTGCTGTATTGATCTTCATTTTGTTAGTTTATCTGTGAAGAGAGTACTTGAATTATAAGAATCAACCAAATACACTATGCAATATGTGGGTACTATTCAAAAGTGAACAGTCACAGCACAACAGCCTCTTTCTGGGAAGTCACTGAAAGACAATGGTGAAGAGAATTTCTCTCTTAGGCAGAAATTTGAGAGGTGTGCCTAGTTATTCATTTTACTTGGAAAGAGAAATGGCCAGATATGCAATTATATAATGATTCATAGGCTGTGGGCCTGTAAGGTCTGGGACTTGGAAGGAACATGACTGGTAAAATGATGACAAAGAAGCCTGGGAAATAGGTATATGGCTAGAGTTCTCTGAATGCACAAAATGCATGAAAATATTTGTGCCCCATAAGCATGCTCACTAAACAGTGACCTCAGCAGAGGAAGATTTTAATACTCAAGTGGATAGGATGATGCGATTTCTTGATGCCACTCAGCCTCCATCCCTAGACACCCTGGTTATTACCTAATGGGGTCATGAACAAAGTAGTCATGGTGGCAGGAACTGAGGTTATGCATGGGCTCAGCAATGTGGACTTCTATTCACCAAGGTTGACCTGACTACAGCCACTGCTGAGTGTCCACTCTACCAGCAGCAGAGAAGAACACTGAGCCTCCAATATGGCAACATTCCCAGGATTGATCAGCTAGCACCTGGTGGCCTGTTGATTACATTGAACTGTTTCCATCACAGAAGCGGCAGCATTTTGTTCTTACTGAAATAGACACTTTGGATATAGATTTGACAACTCTATCTATACTCAATGCTTCTACCAAGGCTATCATCTGTGGTATTGAAGAATGGGCATTATCTATCATCATATCATAGTATTCCAGACAACATTGCTTCTGATCAAAGAACTCACTTCACATGAAATGAAGTGCAACAGAGAGGCCATGCTTCTGAAATTGACTAGTCTTATTGTTTACCATCCTGAAACAGCTGGCTTAAAAAAAAGGTGGAGGGGCCATTAGAAGACTCAGTTACAGTGCCAGCTAGGTGACAATGCTTGTAAGGCTGCAGCAAGGTTCTCCAGGAAGCCATATATGCTCTAAATTAATGTCTAATATAGCTAGGATTCACAGGTCCAGGAATCAAAGGGTGAAAATGGGAGTTGCATCAGCCTCCATTACTCCTAGTGATCCAATAGCTAAATTTTTGCCTCCTGTCTGCATACCCTTGTGCTCTGCTGAACTAGACATCTTAGTTCCCATAGGAAATAAGCAGATGGACTCAGGTGAGTGGTGCAGCTGTGCTTGCTAGTGAGACTGGGAGGGAGACAAATTTATTTTGTTGATTCTCCATATACAGGGGCCGTCTCCACAGATAAAGTAACAAATTGAAGACCAGAATGCCATCTGATGCGTATTTTTTTACTTGAATCTTCAACAACAGATAGTAAAATTGTATTAGGGTTCCCCAGAGAAACAGAGCCAATAGGATGGATGGATGTAAATGCACACACACACACACACACACACACACACACACACACACACACACACACACACACACACACACACACACACACACACACACACACACACACACACACACACACACACTGAGAGAGAGATTTTTTAAGGAACTGGCCTACGCAACTGTGGAGACTGGCAAGTCTGAAATCTCTGGGGCAGGAGAGCAGGCTGGAAATCTCAGCAGGAGTCAGTGTTGTAGTTTTGAATCTGAAGACAGTCAGGAGGTAGAATTCCTTCCATTTTGGAAAATCTCAGGCTTTGTTCAACTGATTGTGTGAGGCCCACTCACACTATGAGGGATAATCTTCACTCAAAATCTACTGATTTACATGTTAACGACTCTAAAATATATTTTAACAGTGACATCTAGACTGGCATTTGAGCAAACTCTGGACACCATAGCCTAGCCAAGTTGACACATAACATTAACCATCACAACAAGTATACATTTTATATCCCTTTACTAGATGTGAACACTGAGATTCCACGTAACGCATAGCTTTCCAAAATCATATAACTTATAAATGGCACAACCAGGATTAAAATCCTTTTGCATCTGAATAAAAGTCTATTTTACCACAGTTTCCTTATATTAACTAATCTTATAGACTAGTATATGCTAGTATTAAAGATACTAGTAAGTATCTTGAGCAATAAATTTAAGTCAATGTATTTTCCCCATTTTATTGTGTAAGTGATTATGGAACACTTGAGTCTACATATTGCTATAGCATGTCCAGAATCCTCAAATCTATAGCAACCACTATCCATGTTTGTTCTGATGAAGGCTGATCTTAATATTGATGCCTTGTATATAAAAGCATAATGAGAAACAAACAAAAATAACTATGGGTTTGGTGTTGAGAGTAAATAAGTGATTGAACTATATGAACCATAGAAGGCTCAAGAATGTTGGAATGAAAAAGAAAAAAAAATTCTGTTGGCTTTGATTTATCGTTTTGAAGAAGAAAATTGGTTCTCTTTGTTATTTTTTTCTGTTTCAGCAGCACAAATTGTTCTATGTGAAAATATTAAGAATTAAATGTTCATAGACATGTTTAGTTATGTTTTTAAAAAATTACACATATATCTTTCAAAACATTTAAACCTATTATAGTTCTTCACAGTATCATCATTTTGGTATATTTATGACTTACCTATTTTCTTAAAGGCAATCTTTACTTCTCATGTAAATGTAAACTTTGTTGGTTTTGTTTGCTTTTCTTTACACTTTGATATGTTGTCTGAGTTCTATGTGCTCTGTGATAACATTTATATATATATATATATTGGATTGCTCCCTTGGCTTTATTTTTGACTTATAAATTATTCACCAAAATTTCTTTTCCAGGTTGTTCTTTGAAGATGCTATACTGTGAATAACTAAGTTGAAATTTTATGGCAGAAGGAATGATTTTCTTTCTCATGCATTTGATATAGAAAACTTTAAAGGTGTGGTTTTATCCTTTGGAATGTGCTTTGACCCCATGATATGTGGCATTGAATTATGAAGACATAGAGGTTATATGGACATCTTTCCTTGAAAGTTGCTATACTTTGTTTTAGTTGTTCACAATTTATAGTATAAAAACAGTGATTTTTAAAATAAAATTATAGTTTTGTAATAAAAAAGTTATCAATTTTCAAGTATTCTATAATAATATATTTTAGCCAGTTTCTAAACTATCATCATTAAACAATCAGTTGATGTGTGTGCGCAAGAAAGAATCACTATACTGTTTAAGAATTAGAAGTATCACTAGCAAGCTAGAATTTCAAATTGAATATATCAATTTTATTTCTCATTTAGGATTATTTCTGAGTTCTTCATTTACCTTCTATGCCTCTAGATTTTATCCTTCATATGGTTAAATAGAGATAATAGTAATTTATAAGTTACTAACGGGGTGGCGACAGCATATAGTTATTTCCAATTTTCCTTTCTTCAAATAAATAGCAAGCTGCCTTAAATTCCTTCTTATTTTGATAGGCATGTATGTTCCAATGTGCTCAATTACATGGTAACAAATTCTAATATGCACAAACACACACAAAAATCACCTTGAAGCTTTGTGCATATACGCATTGCAAAAGAGATGAGAGTTGTTTAATGGAATGTTTTGCAGCAATGCTTTTAAAGATGTAAACTAAATAATACAGGCTTTGTAGAAGGGGTCAGGCTTGACATCTGTTGGGCACATATTATTGATAAATAGTAGGAGTGAACATATTATTAGAGATTTACATCAGGAGATTATAGCGGTCAGCGCATCTTAAAGGCAGCAGTACCCTAGAGATCATGAGTCCCCAGCAAATGGGCACAACCAGCTGTCAGTGTGGTTTGACAGAGCAGAAGGAGATTCCAGAAAGAGTCACAAAGTACTTGAGTTTAACCTGAAGAAGTATGGACACCAAGGGAACTATTTCAGGAACCTGCAGGGTATAAGCTAAGTTTGTCTTTTGCCTGAGGTAGTCACCAATTATGTACGCTATAAATGAAAGCTAGTCTCTCTGCTAAAGGATAAGGTTAAAGGGCCCCAAGAATATCTCTCTATGTGCTGAGGCTTTTAAAAGGCTAAAAGGCTAAAATTGTGTCAAGAAAGAATATGAGAAATAATGCAAGAATAAAACCAGAAAGAAAAAACTGCCAAGGGAAAGAGACAATATCAATGAAAATAATATGTGAGAGAAAGAAAAATTAACAGAGAAGAAAGAAAAAGGAAGGAAAACTATGATTTGTAAACAATTACAAATCATATCTAATGAAGAGTGAATTGAGAAAATTAGAAGCAACAGAATTTGATGTTTCATCTACTAATAAAGATACTAACAAAGACAAGGAAGTACATGGGACCTTTTGCTAACTAATATTCACACAGTCATTCACTCATTTATTCTAGTAATTCAAGTATCACTAAATGTTGTAGTATGTGGTACTTCCCAGATCAGGAATATGGAGTTTTGACTTGTGCATATGACACGACGAATGGCATGAGCTTTACCTGGAAAGAATACGTGCAACGTGGGGGAGACAGCCAACCCATTTAACTTTAGACTTTTAATAGATTCTGCTGATCTAAAGCCTTTCTCTGAGATTTTTATAATTCTGTGCAAAACAATGCTGTATATGATGCATGACAAGTGCTTGGCTCTCTTATTTTTATTGGAAGGTATAGATCTGGGGAGCAGAAATAGGAAAGAGGAATTGAATATTTGTTATGTTAAAGATAGTAGGACAATAAATTTTAATAGTAGAAAAACTTACTCTATATAAAACGTGGCAGAAGGTTTCTCTGCTTCCTCATCTTTAGATGTGTGATCTGCAGTAAATATACGCATTATATTTTACATTCTCTGTTTACAGATAGAATGTAATTATCCCTATGTTATAGTCCTTTTGTTTTTCTTAGCATATGGGGTAAGTTGTAATCACAAATGACCAAAACAGGATTTCCAAATATCTATTTATTTTAGCCCAGGTGCGGTGGCTCTCACCTGTAATCCCAGCACTTTGGGAGGCCAAGGAAGGTGGATCACCTGAGGACAGGAGTTCGAGACCAGCCTGACCAACATGGAGAAACTCTGTCTCTACTAAAAATACAAAATTAGCTGGGCATGGTGGCAGGTGCCTGTAATCCCAGCTGAGGAGGCTGAGGTAGGAGAATCACTTGAACCTAGGAGGTGGAGGTTGCCATGAGCTGAGACCGTACCATTGCACTCCAGCCTGGGCAACAACAGCAAAACTCCGTCTCAAAAAAAAAAAAAAAAAAAGAAAAGAAAAGAAAAAAAAAAAAGGGACAGAAAATAATGAGGTGGGAGAAATAATCAACTGATAAACCATATTAAGATAAATTATAAAGGACGAAGAAATATAGATAAATTACTCAAATTAAATATTTTAGAAGAAATCAGGTATTTCAAGTGAAATAAAAGAGATTCTGATGCTACACAATGATAACGGTTTGGGTATTTATCTCTGCCCAGATCTCATGTTGAACTGCAATCCCCAGTGGTGGCATTAGGGCCTGGTGGGAGGTATTTGGATCATGAGGACGGATCCCCCACGGCTTAGTGCTGTCTTCATGATAGGGAGTTCTTGCGAGACCTGGTGATTTAAAAGTGTGTGGCAGCTCTCATCTCCCCAAGTCTCTCTCTCTTATTCCAGGTTTCACCATGCAATGTTCCGCCTTTGCCTTCTTTCATGACTGGAAGTATCCTGAGGCCTCCCCACAAGCAGATGCTGCTATGCTTCCTGTATAGCCTGCAGAACCATGAGCCAATTAAACCTCTTTTCTTATAAATTACCCAGTCTCAGGTAGTTCTTTACAGTAGTGCATGAACAGCCTAATGCACGTGATTGTTAATAGGGAATAATAGGAATAAGTGCTAATGATAGTACTTGTGACCTTACCCATAGTTTGTATATAAATTAACACACATATTAACTTCAATAGAAAATATAGAAACTTCCAATTTGTAGTCCAGCATGTAAAGAGCTTAGAAGTTCCCACTCCATCCTAATAAGAAGTAAAAAGCTGAACAGTTAAAAATCAAAAACTCTTCTTAGATCCATAAGAGAAGTGAGATCATAGCGCAAAACACTGCCCTCAAAATTAGAGCTACCCTCAAGCAAATGCAGAGAATCACAACTTAACTGCAGCAGAAACCCATGTGCAGAAATCACCACAGAAATCAGTACCAGGTTAGGAAACCTGAAATGTAATCAACGAATTGCTAGAGGCTCAGTGTGCTCAAGCCTGAGGCAGTCATAAGGATGTCCCCACATTTGGTGAGTGTAATCTCCAGAAGCTTGACTTTGTATTCATGGCAAATATCAGAAAAAATTATTTCATTCTTCTTACAGAGAAAGGGCAAAATAACCATTTTGAAATATGCTAGACATTCTTTTCTTCTTAACAAGGTCTTCACTAAGAAAAAAATATTTAAACAGATCCTAACCTGCTGGAGTTTTACCAGAGCCTAATCTACATGAAGAAAGGTAAATATACAACTCCTGTTTACTCTAGGCTCCAATGTGGAGAAGAGAGATACTCAACCACAGCCCATTTTAGCTATTCTGTCTCACTTAAAAGGGGGCAGAAAAGCACATGTGAAATTCACAGTCCAGAGGTCCAGGCTTATTAAAAGACTAAGACCCAATTGTAGGATATAGAATGCTTCCCCTCTCCCTACACCTAACTGCTACTTCACAAAAATCCCATTTACAGAAGCTCCTTTTACACAGTATATCATACCTGGCTATCAAGAATAAATTACAAGGCATACTAACAGGAAAAAACACTGTTTGAACAAATAGAGCAAAATCAGAACCAGACTCAGATATGGCAAGGGTGTGGGAATTAGACTAAGAATTTAAAGCAACTCTAATTAATATGCTAGAGGCAAATTTTTTGCTGGTTCTTCCTCATAATGGCTCTAATGATGCAGAGATTGTGAAAGCAAGTGGTATTTATTAATTATGATAATTTACTTTGGATCTGAATTTGCTACACCTTTCTTTATAGTAAGACACCAACTACTTAAGAAACAAAGATGTTTTAGTTCATTCTTAGATAGGAAGAACATTTTAAGAGATGTACTTTCTTTGAAAAATGGATCAAACTCAAATTCATGTGGCATACCAGATGTGCTCATAAATAAACTTATGACATAAAAAATATGCTAAGGGCTCTAATAATAAAAATGGACAGCATAAAATAACATATGGGAAATGTAAGCAGAGAGATGGAAATTCCTAAAGAACCAAAAAGAAACACTGGAGATTTAAAATTCTGTAACAGAAATGAAGAATGCCTCTTGATAGGCTTATTAGTTGATATGGTTCAGGAAAAAGAAATTGCTGAGTTTGAAAATATCTCCATGGAAATCTCCAAAACTGAAAAACAACAACAAAAGAATAGATTATCCAAGAACTGTGGGACAATCACAAAAGTAAACTGTATTTAATGAGAAAACCAGAAGAAGAAGAAAGAAAAAGAAATCTTTGAAGCAATAATTACAGCGTTTCCTTTAATGTTGAACACTAAACCACAGATTCAGGAAGCTCAGAGAACATCAAGCAGCATAATGCCAAAAAAAAAAAAAAAAAAAAAACAAAGAAAACGAAACAACACATCTAGGCACATAATTTCAACTATAGAAAATTAAAGAAACACCAAGAGTACATAACAGTATCTAATGTGTATGTTTCTAATAGCAGAACATCAAAATACAAGAAGCAAAAACTGACAGAACAGCAAGAAGAAATAGATGAATCTACTATTATACTATTATAGTTTTAGACTTCAATAACCCTCTATCAGAAATTGACAGATTCAACACGCAGAAAATTAGTAAGGGTGCAGTTGAATTCAGCAACACTATAAATTAACTGGATAACTGGATATCATGGACATCTATAGACTGTTTCTTCCAATAATAGCAGATTTCACATCTCAAGCTAACATGGAATCTTCATCAAGACAGACCACTTCCTGGATGAGAAAACACACCTTAACAAATTAGAATAAAATAAAACTCAGTCAATGTCTGCTCTCAGGTGACAATGTAATTAAACTAGAAACCAATAACGGAAAGATAGCTGAGAAAGCCCAAAATATTTGAAGATTACACACACACTAATAAAAAACACATGGAGTAAAATGTCTTAAGATAAATTTAAAAATATTTTGAACTAAATGAAAATAAAAATACAAAACTGTCAAAATGTGTTGGATGCAGAAAAAGCAGTGCTTAGAAGGAAATATATAAAATTGCATATATTAGAAAAGAGGAAATTCTAAAATCAATAATCTAAGGTTCCTCCTTAAGAACTGAAAAGCAGAGCAAATTAAATCCAAAGTAAGCAGAATAAAAGAAATAATAAAAATAAGAAAGCCAGCTGTAGTGGAATGCAGTTGTAGTCTCACCTACTCAGGAGGCTGAAGTGGGAAGATCCCTTTAGCTAAGAGTAGAGTCTAGCATGGGCAATATAGCAAGACCTTGTTTCTTAAAAAGAGAGAGAGAGAGAAGAAACAAATGAAATTAATAACAGAAAATCAATAGAGAAAATGAAAAAAGTATAAGCCCATAGCCAGGCTAACTAAGAAAATAAGAGAAAAGACACAAATCCACTAATATCAAAAATAAAAATGAAATAGCAATACAAATACCATGGACATAAAAAAAAATTTGTTAACAACTCTATGCCCACAAATCTGATAACCTACATGTAATGGGCCAACTCCTGGAAAGTCACAATTTATTAAAGGTCACACAAGAAGAAATACACTGTCTGAGTGGGACTATTTTTATTGAAGAATTGAATCAATAATTAGTAACATTCCCAAAGAGAACACAAGGCCCAGATGGATTCACTGGTGAAATCTACCAAGCATTTAAGGAAGACAGTTTATCAGTTATTTACAATCTCTTTCAGAAGACAGAGGCAAAAGAAATAGTTTTTAACTCATTATATGAGGCCAGCATTACCCTAATACACAAAACAGACAAAGACAATAAATACAAGCAAACTAAAAACCAATATATTTTATAAACATAAATTCACAAATCCTCAACAAAAATATTAGCAAACTGAGTCCAACAATGTATAAAAAGAATTATGCATCATAACAAAGGAGGATTTATCTCACTGATGAAAGGAGGATTTAACATGTGAAAATCAATTAATCCATCATATTAGTAACCTAAATATAAAGAAAATCAGATGAACAAATCAATAGATGCAGAAAAAGCATTTGAAAAAATCCAACCCCATTTAATGATAAAAACTCTCAGTAAACTCGGAATGGGGGAAAACTTCCTCAACTTGATAACAGACATCTACAAAAAACCTACCACTGACATAGTACTTAATGTTGAGAAACTTAAAGCTTTCCCAGTAAGATCAAGAAGAAAGCAACAATATACCCTCGTACCACTGCTTTTCAACATCTTATTGGAAGTTCTATTAATCCAATGACAAGAAAAGAAAATAAAAGGTGTACGTATTATGGAGGAGGAAATACAACTGTCTTTGTTTGCAGATGACATAATCATCTATGTAGAAAGTTGAAATGAATTGACAGAATTCTTTCTGGAACTAATAAGCAATTATAGCAAAGTGGTAGGACACAAGGTTAATATGCAAAAGTCAACCACTTTCCTATATAGCTGCAATGAACAAGTCAAATTTGAAATTAAAAACAGAACACTATTTACACTAGCAATCAAAAAATGAAATACTTAAGACGTAAATCTAACAATATACACATACAAAATCTGTATGAGCAAAACCATAAAATCTGATGAAAGAAATCGAAGTAGAACCAAATAAATGGAAAGAATTCCATGTTTATGGATAGGAAGACTCAATATATTCCATGCATCCCCAGTCAAAACCCAGGCAAGTTATTTTGTACATATAAACACACTGATTCTAATGTTTACAGGGAGAGGTAAGATACCCAGACAGAAGAGACAACACAATATTGAAAGAGAAGAAAAAAGTTGAACGATTGACACTATCTGACTTCAAAACTTATTACAAACTGCAGTAATCAAGACAGTGTGGCATTGTCGCAAGAGTAGACAAACAGATAAGTAGGACAGAATAAAGAGCCCAGAAACAGGCCTAATAAATATAGTCAACTGATCTTTAACAAAGGAACAAAAGCAATGTAATGGAGCAAAGGTAGTCTTTTAAACAATTGATGCTGGAACAAATGAACATCTTCATGCAGGAAAAAAAAAAAAGAATTTAAAAACATATGCTCCATTTGACAAAAATTAACTCAAAATGAATCTTAGACCTAAATGTAGAATGCAAAACTATAAAACTAAAAGACAGCATATGAGAAAATCTAGATGACTTTGAATTGGTGATGAATTTCTAGATATATCATCAAAGGCATCATTCATTAAAAAGTAATTGATAAGCTGGATTTAATTAAAATTAGAAATTTCTGCTCTGTGAAAGATACTGTCAAAAAATGAAGAAAAAAGCCACACACTAGGGGTAAATATTTGGAAAAAAACAAACAAAATATCTAACAAAGGACTGTTATCCAAATTATACAAATAAGTCCTAAAGCTCGACAACAACAAAACAAACAATTCAATGAAAATGTGAGCTAAAGACCCTAACAGACACCTCACCAAAGAAGATACAGGTTGAAAATCTTTAATCCAAAAATCCAAAATCTAAAATCCTCCAAAATTCAAAACTTTTTGAGTGCTGACATGACACCAAAACTGGAAAAAGTCACACCTGACCTCATGTAACAGATTGCAGTCAAAACACTGGTACGCAACATAGAGTTTACTTGGCATTCCCAAGGGAAAAAGGACCCTACCAGCTCTATTTAGCTTCTTATGTCTTTGTGTGCATGCTTAGATTTCCTGACAGAAAGCACGCAAAAGGACACCCACAAAGAGTAATAACTCATGTTTGTTCAGGCCCAAACATGTCAAAGGCATGTTCCACACAATACCCCACATGGGGCCAAAGCCTACATACATTACTCATTATGTTTTTTTTTCTTATCATGTTATGTAAAGATATTGTTGAAAATGTTAAATAGACCTGCAGATACCCCAGTGGGTAACAGTGATAAGAAAACAAAGGAAGCATTTATTTTTATCTACACCACAAAATGTCAAGCTATTGGAGAAAACTGGACAGTTTTGTAAGTGTAAAATGTCTTACAGAAGAGTTTGATATTTGAATGGCCACCATATATGACCTGAAGAATCAGAAGGAAAAACTGTTGAAGTTCTATGCTGAAAATGATGAACAGAAATTCATTAAAATAGAAAAACACTGCATAAAGATAAAAATGAAGATCTTGATTGTGTATTGAAACTGTGCGTCCGTCAGCACTCCAGTGAACACAGGCCACCTGATGGTATGCTGATCGTGCAACAATCATCTATCATAATGGCCTGAGAATCGAAGAGAACTATTAATATTTAACAGGGTGATTGTAGAAATTTAAGAAAAGACATGGCATCAATTTTTTGAAGATTTGTGGTGATAAAGCATCTGCTAAACATGAAGCAGTGGAGAAATTTATGAGTTTGCCAAAATCATCACTGATGAAAATCTGACATCAGAATAAGCCTGTAGTGCTGATAAATCATCACCATTTTGGAGTTATTGCCCCAGAAAGACATCAATTACAGTTTATAAGATGGCCCTTACAGGAATTAAGGATGCCAAGTGCATAATGACTGTCTTTGGATGTGCTAATGTAGTAGGCATGCATGAACGTAAACTTGCTGTGATCCGCAAAAGCTTGCCTTCTTACTGTTTTCAAGGAGTGAATTTCATACCAGGTCATTATTATGTTAACAAAAAGGCGTGGATCACCAGAAACATCTTTTCTGATTGGTTGCCCAAACATTTTCTACCAGTGGTTTATGCTCACTTCAAATAAAATGAACTGTATGGCAACTGTGAGATTTTGTTACTCCTTAACAACTCTTCTGCTCCCTCTCGAGCTGACATTTTTATCAAATATAATATTTATGGCATGTATTAGGTTGGTGCAAAAGTAATTGCAGTTTTTGCCAATACTTTCCCTCAATTGTGACTTCATCAATTTAGCCATGTGATCAGGGTATTCTTACATCAATAAGGAGTAATTATATATATATAATATATATATACTTTCTGAATAAAATGATAGCTACATTGAACAGAGGTGTATTTGTGGAAAGTTTTCCAAAGAAATTTAGCATAAAAGATTCTGTATATATTGTTGCCAACACTTGGAACACAGTGACTGAAGACAGTAGTGTATGCCTGACACAATCTCTGGCCTGCAATTATGTTCAATGTTGCTGATAAACAAAGTGATGATTTTGAAGAATTCTGTATGTCAAAAGAAAAAAGTATGACCCTACATATGCAAAAATATACCTTCAGAGTCTGTTAGCAAGCTGGAATAAGTAAATATTGAAAATATTTTAACATCGATAATGAGGCTCCAGTTGTCCATTTATTGAAATATAGCCAAAAATTGTTCTGAATTAAAATGATCATGACATTAGTGACAATGAAGATGACATTGTTAACACTGCAGAAAAAGTGCCTTTAGATATGATAAAAATGTGACAGGCTTATTGAAGGACTAGAACAGTATACATTTACAACAGAACAAGAAACCACGTCAGTGCCTAAAATCAAAGACTTCTAAGACAAAAGTCATTGCAGATGATTTTACAGGAAACACTTTTCCAAAGCCATCCAGCTGAATGCCTCCTCTTCCATAGAGGACCCATTTTTTGTTTCCCCAACTGCTGCTGATAGTTCTTCTCCTCACCTAAGGAAAAAATACAGTGTACAGCAAACTTAATAAAAACACAGCATCATAGTGTGTCCGGAATTTATTCCTTCCGGTGGGTTCTTGGTCTTGCTGACTTCAAGAATGAAGCTGCAGACCTTCACGGTGAGTGTTACAGCTCTTAAAGATGGTGTTTTGGAGTTTGTTCCTTCCGATGTGTATGGAGTTTCTTCCTTCCAGTGGGTTCTTGGTCTCACTGACTTCAGGAGTGAAGCCGCAGACCTTCGTGGGGAGTGTTACAGCTCTTAAAGGTGGTGCAGACCCAAAGAGTGAGCAGCAGCAAGATTTATTGTGAAGAGTGAAAGAACAAAGCTTCCACAGCATGGAAAGGGACCTGAGTGGGTTGCTGCTGCTGGCTCTGGTGGCCAGCTTTTATTTCCTTATTTGGCCCCGCCCACACCCTGCTGATTGGTCCATTTTATAGAGCGCTGTTTGTTCCATTTTACAGAGAGCTGATTGGTCCATTTTACGGAGTGTTGATTGGTGCATTTACAATCCTTTAGCTAGACACAGAGCGCTGATTGGTGCATTTTTACAGAGGGCTGATTGGTGCATTTACAATCCTTCAGCTAGACACAGAGCACTGACTGGTGCATTTTTACAGAGTGCTGATCGGTGCATTTACAATCCTTTAGCTAAACACAGAATGCTCATTGGTGCGTTTATAATCCTTTAGCTAGACAGAAAAGTTCTCCAAGTCCCCACCCGACCCAGAAGCCCAGCTGGCTTCACCTCTCAATAGGTGGAGACTGAAAACCTGCCATTGCTTGTTGTTGTTATTTAACAGCTGATAAAGGTATACAGTGCTGATTAATTAACCTGAACATATATTTTTCACTGTATGCTACTATAAATACTGATATATGTTATCATACATTTATCTAAAACCATAGAATGTACAACATTAAGACTGAACCCTAACGTAAAGTATGGACTTTGGGTGATAATGATGTGTTAATGTAGGTTCATTGGTTGTAACAAATGTGCCACTGTCGTGGGGGATGTCAATAATAGGGAAAGCTATGTATGAGTAGGGGGAGTGAGCATATGAGAGACCTCTTTATGTTCTGCTCAATTTTGCTGTGAACCTAAAACTGCTCTAAAAATAAAGTCTATTTAAAATAAGAAAAGTCATGCATTCTAATAAAAAGAAGTGAATAAAATTTTTAGGTATGGGTCTGAGAATTGAAGTAAACCAATGGGAGGAAATAATTCAAAATAATTTTGTAGAAAAAATTTAAAGAATAGCAGTTTGTATGTGCTCATTATTGAACAAGGGGTTGGGATCAATTAGCAATTAGTGACTTTAGTTCATTTTTTTTTAAATGTAATGTTCTAAGAAACAACATCTTAGACCATTCATATAAAAAGAAACAGTTTTCTATTCTAACTTTGATTATAAAGTATGTACGTCATATAGTGAAGATGAAATGTTTCTGTCTAGGCAAATACAAAATATCTCATTCTGGTTAATAATAATATGACTTGAAGTCTATTTTATCTGATATACATATAGCTACACCTACTGTTTTTTGACTTTCATTTGTGTAAAATACCTTTCTCCATACCTTCACTCTCATTCTGTGTGTCTTTACAGTGAAGTGAGTTTCTTGTAGGCAGCATATAGTTGGATGTTTTTCTTAAAATCCGTTCAGTCAGTCTGTCTTTTAATTGGAAAGTTCAGTCCATTTATATTCAATGCCATTAATAGGCAAGCATTTACTCCTGCCATTTTGTTATTTTCTTGGTTGTTTTGTACTTCTTCTCTTTCTTAACATCTTTGTTTTTGGTTAAGTGATTTTCTCCTATAGTATGTTTCAATTCCTTTTTTTTTTTTTTTTTTTTTAGCATATCCATTGTGTGTTTTTCCTTTGTAGTTACCAGGAGGCTTACAAAAAACATCTCAGATTTATAAAAAAGTTATTTTAAACAGAAAATAACTTAACTTTGATCACAATGAATGAAAAGAAACAAAGGCTGAAGTCAGCCAAAGCAATGCTAAGCAAAAGGAACAAAGCCAGAGGCGTCACATTGCCTGACTTCAAACTATAAGTCTACAATAATTAAAACAAAATGGTACTCTGGCACAAAAACAGACAAATAGACCATAGACCAACAGAATAGGCAACCCAGAAATAAAGCCATACGCTTACAGCCATATGATTTTCAATGAAGTCAATAAAAATAAGCAATGAAGAAAGGACCGCCTACTAAATAAACGGTGCTGGGATAGCTGACTAGTTATATGCAGGAAACTGTAACTGAATCCCTCCCTTTTACCGTATACAAATATTAACTCAAGATGGATTAAAGATTTAAATGTGAGCCCTCAAACTATAAGAATCCTAGGAGAAAACCTATGAGTAAACCTCTGGATATTGGCCTTGGGAAAAAATTTATAACTAAGCAATTGCAACACAAACAACAATTGACACGTGGGACCTAATTAAACTAAAGAGATTCTGCACAGAAAAAGAAACTACCAACAAAATAAACAGACAACATGCAGAATGGGATAAACATTCACAAAGTATGCATCCATTAAAGATCTAACATCCAGAATCTATAAAGAACTTAAAGAATTCAACAAGGAAAAAAGAAATAACCTCATTAAAAAGTGGGCCAAGAACATGAACAGAAACTTTTAACAAGAAGACATACAAGTGACCAACAAACATAAAAATACGTTCAACTTCACTAATCTTCAGAGAAATGCAAATCAAAACCACAATAAGTAATTACCTCACGCAAGGCAGAATGGCTATTATTAAGAAATCAAAAACAACAGATGTTGGCGAGGCTGTAGAGAAAAGGGAACATTTATAAACTCTTGGTGGGAGTGTAAATTACTTCAGCCACTGTGGAAAGCATTTTAGAGATTCTTCAAAGCACTTAAAAGAGAACTACCATTTGACCCAGCAATCCCATTACTGGGTATATATCCAGAGGAAAATGAATCGTTCTACCAAAAAGTCACATGCACTCATATGTTCATTGTAGCACTGTTCACAATAGCAAAGACATGAAATCAATTTAGGATCCATCAAAGGTGGATTGGATAAAGAAAATGTGGTATATACACAGCATTGAATAATAAGCAACCATAAAATAGGAAAAAATCATGTCCCTTGCAGCAACATGGATGGAACTGAAGGCCATTATCCTAAGTGAAATAACGCAGGAACAGAAAACCAAATACCACATGTTCTCACTTATAAGTAGGACCTAAATGTTGGGTAAACGTGGACATAAAGATGGCAAAAGTAGAGACTGGGGACAAATAGGGAAAGAGAGGGAAGAGGACAAGTGATGAAAAATTAACTCTTGGGTACTATGCTCATTACCTGGGTAACTGGATTAATTATACCCCAATCTTCAGCATCATGCAACATACAGATGTAACAAACCTGCACTTCTATTCTCTGAATCTAAAATAAAAGTTGAAATTATTTTTTTTAAATGAAAAGCAAAGAATAAACTAAAAAAACTCTACACTTTAACTCCATCCTCCAACTTTTTGATGTTTTTTAATTTCAATTTATGTATTTTTATATTCACCTATCTCTTAAAAAATCATTGTAGTAATTTTTGATACACTTGCATTTTGTGTTGATACTGGAGGTATGAGTGGTTTACACACCACAATTACAGTAATAAAGCATTCAGAATTTGTCTGTGTACTTAATTTTACCAGTAGGCTTTATGCCTTCAGATGATTTTCTGTGTTGCATGTTAACATCCTTTTCTTTCCGATTAAAGAACTCTCTGTAGCATTTATTATAAGACAGATCAGGTGGTGATGAATTACCTTAGCTTCCATTTGTCTAGAAAAGTATTTCTTCTTCATGTTTGAAGAATAGCTTTGTTGGATAATTTATTCTCAGTTAGCATTTTTTTCTTCAGCAGTTTGAATGTATCATCCACTCCCTCCTTACCTGTATGGTTTCTGCTGAGAATTCTGTTGCCAGACAAGTCAGAGCTCCTTTATGTGTTATTTGCTTCTTTTCCATTGATGCCTATGAATATTTTTTGTCCTGATATTTGAGAGTTAGATTATTATATGTCTTGGGGTAGTGTTACATGGGCTGAATTTGTTTGGTAATCTTTGACCTTCCTGTACTTGGATATTAATGTCTTTCTCCATGTGTTAAAGTTTTCTGTTTTTTTTTTTAAAATAAACTTTCTACCACTTTCTTTTCAAATCCCTACGTTCAATGACTCTTAGATTTGTTCTTTTAAGGTGACTTTCTAGATTTTGTAGACATTTTTAATTCCTTTTCATTATTATTTTTCTTTTTCTCCTATGACTACATATTTTCAAATGTTCTGCCTTTGAATTCACAATATCTTTCTTCTGTTTGATTGGTTCTGTTGTAGAGACCCTCTGATACATTTGTTATTTCAGCCAATGTATTTCTTAGTTCCAGGATTTCTGTTTGCTTTTTATTGTGTTAATCTCCAATAAACTTCCAAATTGCTTGTTTGCATTATCTTGGATTTTGTTGAGTTTCCTCAATACTCTTATTTTGAATTCTTGATCTGAAAGCTCACATCACCATCTTGCTGGAATCAGACACTGGTTCCCTACTTTGCCCGTTTGGAGAGGTTTTCAGTTTGCTGTCGTCATTTCTTATGGATGTAAGTCTATTTCTTTGCATTGAATGATTAGTTATTTATTCCAGTATTTGCTTGTTGGGCTGGTTTGGTTTCTCTAACATATGTGTGTTTAAAGATTCTGTGCAGTTTACATATTGATCTTTAGCTCTAGGACACTCCCTCTTTCTGCCACTAGGCGGCACCTTAACACAGTATTATCACAGCTCTAGCAAAAATTTGAAGGCCTGCCTGTCTGAAAGCAGTGGGGTCCCAAAGGGAATGTCCCAGCTGTGTGGGGAGACTGGCTAGGGGGTCTTGTCCACATGGCCCATGGAGTGTGCCTCTCGCAGAATAATGCTGCTGAACCACCTCTCTGATTTGTCATTTTATTTGTGTGAGTTTCATCTCCTGGGGCTACTAGCCCTACCTCCACTGTCTGTCTCCAGCTGCCCTCTCCCTCAGGCACTCACAAGTCTTCCCACAGATTGAGGCAGGAATGGTTTTCCTGTGTAGGGACAAAAATGACTGGGAAATGGGCTGTCTGCATCAATCTCTCTTCATCCAGTATGGAAATTGTGAATCCAGGAGACTTCTCTGCATGGTGCCTTACTGTTGGTGGGAGACGCATTGCAAATAGAGAAGTCCGTTTCTTCTACCTTCTGCTCATGGGTTTTCACTTCTCTGTGGCTCCAGGATTCACTTCAGACTAAATTGTGAGTTCTGGGATATTGTTGGTGTTAATTTTGGCACTGGATAATTGTTGTTGGTTTTCCGTTGGGGACAGTGAAGCCATATTGCTTTTATTCCACCATTTCGGCAATGTCTCTCTTTCTTGATAAATGATAACATATAATAAATCATATAGTTTATTGGTATATATATCAAAGAAGTCATGAATTGAATTTTAATTTGAGTTAGAAAATAATTTGGACATAATAAGTAATTTGAGTTTCTCAGATATTTCAGTACTAATTTTGGTCCTTATTTAAAATATTAATGCATGTTGTAAATAACAATATATGTTCCACAGAGTATCTTATTTGCAGGTATACAATGGTAAACAAGATATGACTACTCCCTCACATCATAAAGTTACAATCTAGGTCTAATTGTTATGAAAAATTCTATGATAGGAAATGTCTGAACTACTGTGTAAGCCCATAAGAAGATCAACTCTCTGAAAAAATAGAAATTATAGAAAGCATGAGAATGTGCAGGCTGCTATCTAGCCAGGGGTGGAGTTGGGACAGGCATCCAGATAATGCTCTCTAGGCAAGTTACTCACCCTAAGAGAAGCAGCATCAGCTCCGAAGAAGGGGTAGCTCTTGTGTTTTGTCTGCTCAGAGGGCACATTCTTCTGTTTTAAATAATATAAAATCACTATTAATACTTGATACAGCAGTATCTAAAATATGTCTTAATCTATATGCATAAATATCCTTCTCATAATAAAAAGATTGAATTGTACGAAAAAGATTATTAAAAAGTCGCATGAGGCTAAGTGCAGTGGCTCAGTCCTGTAATCTCAACATTTTAGGAGTTAAAGATAAGAGAGTCAATAGGGGCCAGAAGCTCGAGACCAGCCTGAGTAGCATAGCAAGACAAAAAAAAATTAAATTAGCCAGGTGTGGTGGTGCACACGTGTAGTTGTAACTACTTGGGAGGCTGAGGCAGGAGGATTGGTTGAGCCCAGAAGTTCAAGGCTGCAGTGAGCTGCTATGATAGTGCCGTTGCATTCCAGCCTGGGTGACAGAATGAGACCCTGTCTCTAAAAGAATTAAAAAATGTTTTAAAGTTGCATGAATATATATAATTATATAAAGAAGAATAAATTTCTGGATGTGCTACACTTGATGGAAAACACTAGAGACAAGGAAGATGCTTTCACAAGTATATAATAAGAAGCAGTAGAAGGTAGCTAGAAAAATTCTAACGAGGAAAAAAAAAGAAGCAGAAAAAGGAAATGTATAATATTTCTTGGATGTGGGTAATATTTTTATATTAACAGATGATGGAGAAAAAGCAGAACTTTTCAATGTCTCAATCTCTCTTTTTTATAGTCATTTTTAACTGTAAAAATGCCTATCATTAAGATTTATAATATTAAGAAATTTTTGAAACCCTAGATAAGCCAAGATAGAGTAAAAATAATGTAGCTACTTTCAGTATGTTCAAATTGCTGTAAGCAGATGAATCACATCCTAGATTCCAGAGGATTTCTATAGTCAGAATCAAAGTTTCATTGTTAATAAACTTTGTGAAATGTCAATAAATTGATTCGTGGCCATGGTATTCTGATGTAAATCATAGTAGATTTCAGAAACTACAGACTAACAAGTTTGATGTTGATTCCAAGGAAAACCATAGAAATATTTGTAGCCTAGAGCTAAACAGTGGGACTCTCCATTTAGACACATGTGAGTTTGATTTCTGGCTTTGCAATTTAACCGTTCTGTGCCATTATGAAAATTAACTCTGCTTTCTAAACTTTGTTTACCTCATATGCAAAGTGTGTATAATAGTTTCTACTTAATGAGTTGTTTAAAAGATTTTTTAAAACTAACACCAGTATATTTCTCAGAATAAAATTAGCACTCAGAACATGATTTTGTAAATAATAATATTATAGATGACAAAATTTTCACTAGCAGTAATGGCCAGAGTTAGCACAGATAGATTTTTCTGGTAGTATGTTGAAGAAAAAAGTGCGTAGATTATGTTCTATCTACTGTAACATTTTAATCAAATACTTGAACTTAGAAATGGCATGCTAATCAAAACATTAAATGATTAAATGTTAGAAACCATGGTTAATGTGACTTTTAAAAATTAGTAATTTAAGCAATCTCAAAAAAAAAATAGGCAAGGGAAGATACAAATTGTTTTACCTATAAGTATGAATCTCTGTATTTGATTAAAAGAACTGATTATGCTGGCTGGGTGAGGTGGCTCACGCCTGTAATCCCAAAACTTCGGGAGGCCGAGGTGGGTGGATCACCTGAGGTCAGGAGTTCGAGACCAGCCTGACCAACATGGAGAAAACCCATCTCTACTAAAAGTACAAAATTAGCCAGGTGTAATGGCACATGCCTGTAATCCCAGCTACTTGGGAGGCTGAGGCAGGAGAATTGCTTGGACCCGGGAGGTGGAGGTTGTGGTGAGCCGAGATTGCACCATTGCCTGGGCAGCAAGAGCAAAACTCCATCTCAGAAAAACAAACAAACAAAAAGAATTGATTATGCTATAAAGAACAGTGAAAGTTACATTAAGAATAGCAGTTACGTTAAGAATAGCAGGAATGTTTAGTTTATTAGATCCTCAGTATGATTTGACAGTATAAAGTAGTTCTACTATAACTTGCATAAGCAAAGGAAAATGAATTAAATAATAATTGTTACAATATTGTATTGCAAAAGACACTATTTCAATAACCTCCTTTGATAAATGATAGGGTGAGAAAAATGTATACATAGTACGTTGTCTAGCACAGAGTAGGCACTTGATAAAAACTTCTTGTCAGCCAGGCATGGTGGCTTATGCCTGTAACCTCAGCAGTTGGGAGGCTGTGGTGAGAGGACTGTTTGAGCCCAGGAGATCGAGAATAATCTGGGCAACATAGTGAGACACCCCCATCTCTGAAAGAAAAAATATATATTAAAAAAACAGGAAAAAAACCCGTTTTATTCTGTCTGTAGAAGGCAAAGATTAAATATATATATGGGCTTAGGAAATAATAATTCTTAACTAGCAAGGTATCATATAGTGAGGAGGAAGTATAGTTTGACAAAATAACTTGATTTCTATTTGTAATTTTTTAAATTATATATTGAGTTCTGGGATCCATGTGCAGAATGTGCAGGTTTGTTACATACGTATGCACATGCCATGGTGGTGTGCTGCACCCATCAACCCGTCATCTATATTAGGTATTTCTCCTAATGCTATCCATCCCCTGGACCCCCACCCACTGACAGGTCCCAGTGTCTGATGTTCCCCTCCTTGTGTCCATGTGTTCTTATTGTTCAATTCCCACTTATGACTGAGAACATGCGGTGTTTGGTTTTCTGTTCCTGTGTTAGTTTGCTGAGAATGATGGTTTCCAGCTTCATCCTGCAAAAGACATGAACTCATCCTTTTATACGGTTGTACAGTATTACATGGTGTATATGTGCCACATTTTCTTTATCCAGTCTATCATTGATGGGCATTTGTGTTGGTTCCAAGTCTTTGCTATTGTGAATAGTGCTGCAATAAACATACGTGTGCATGTCTTTATAGTAGAATGATTTATAATCCTTCTATGGGATTTATAATCCTTCTAAGTAATGGGATTGCTGAGTCAAATGGTATTTCTGGTTCTAGATCCTTAAGGAATTGTCACATGTCTTCCACAATGGTTGAACTAATTTACACCCCCACTAATAGTATAAAAGCACTCCTATTTCTATACATCCTCTCCAGCATCTCTTGTTTCCTGACTTTCTAATGATCGTCATTCTAACTGAAGTGAGTGGTACCTTGTGGTTTTGATTTGCATTTCTCTTAGGACCAGTGATGATAAGCTTTTTTTCATGTTTGTTGGCCACATAAATGTCTTCTTTTGAGAAGCATCTGTTCATATATCAAAGACAGATATTTAGATTTGAAACTGTAATAGATGCTATTACAATGTAGAACAACTATCTATTTTTATCTAGCCATTTGGTATCTGAAAGGATATTTCTCAGAAGTGTTAAAACACTTTTATGCTCAAGTAAGTTTGGGCAATTCTGGGTTAAAGAAGTTAAACTAGTAACAATGGGTTACTTCAGAACCTTTAATATGTTAATATGTTTTGCAGATTACCAAAGAAATTTCCATTGCCCTCATATTGGTATTTCTTAAATGTATTTCATATCAGAAATTTATGGCCCTGATTGTCCCTAGTGCATGCACCGGAAAATGCTACTCCAGACACTTGCTAAGAAAGCAAGAATAATTACTCCTTTTCTCTCTTTTATGTGAATGGTCTTAGTTTGTATGTGAAGATCATGTAACTTACGGATTGATCAGAAAAACTGAAGACACAATGCAAAGTATGTCAGATCTCATTATTTTTTCTAAATCAAAGTAATTGTTTCAAGCTACCCATTCAATGAAATTAGCAAGAAACTCAGTATTCGTCACTTTGTATGGCTACCTTTGCCTCCGTGTGTGAATCTGGACAGAACACTGGCCAGTGGTCTTCTACTGAGGTGCTACTTATTCATTTAAATTGGTGGCTACTTTGAGAACATTCCCTTTTGTATCAACTCTGCTTACAGAAATCTTTGCTGGGTTCCCAGGGTTAAAGTCACACAAGGCCACAGAGCTTCCCTGCCAAGGCCCTGCTTCTGGTGCAGCTATGTGGATGGCTGCTATGTTGAAACAAACCTGTTGTCATCACCCCATCCTAAGGGCATCAAATTGTCTTTCTCTGTCTTGTTTTAGCTCCCCCCGTGTTTTTCTCTAAATATCAACTTTAGCACTTTCCCTTTACACAAGTTAGCTTAATAGTCTAAAATACAGAAACGAAGCCCCTCAAATGCTATCTTGAGCTCTTGCCTACACCTAATTGTTCAACCCTGAAACAAGAAAAATCTAACCCTCCGAAGAAGCAAGGTAACTCAGAACTCCTTCCTGTGAGGTAAAAACAGAAAATCACACAGTAGAATTTCCAGGAGACTAATTAGTTAATTAATAACCTACAATCTTATTGATAAAGCCATCTCTCTTGGGGATCATTAGTGTGGAATTTGGTATATAGATATCATAATATCAAGGGATCAGAAGCTTCCCCAGTTCCCTGAAGAAGAAAATGTTTGATTCGTTTGATTAATTTGCTGCTCTCATCGGTTAAGTATGAAATTGTTATTAAGTCTACATTAAAAAGAAAACCTTTACATCAGAAGTCAAACATATTTCTCAGGTTTTTATTAGTATGCAGCACAACCTAGCCTCAGATGTTGTCATGTTGATACTTTTTCTAAAAGAAAAAACAAAGCCATTAAAATATGACTATGTAGCATTCCTCTTTCAGGCTGGTAAAATAAAGGCTTAGAAAATCAATTCATATAAGACAATTTTCCCATAAATTAGAACTCTTATTTATTTAATTATTTATTTATTTTTAAAGTACAAGAAAAGCCTTCCATATGAAAGCTGTTCCCACTCACATTTTCCACTGTTAACATGAATGAATATTACATCATTCAGTGCAGCAACTCATAATTGATATGAATAAAGAAATCTTAATTATTTTTTAATAGTACACAGTGGTATTAGAGAAAATATCCTGATCATTTTGACTCTTACTTCTATTTAATTCTTGGTGAAATAATTGAACCATCGCTGAATAACAAAAAATGAGAATATAATTTAAAAGCAGTGGGTGGTGTTAGGCACCCATCATATGGCAGTATTATTTTGTCACAGATATACAGTAAAAAGTAACAGTACAAGGACTGAATTTTAAGCTTAGGCTAATAGAGAATACCGGGAATAATGGCATTTTACAAATACACACACACACACACACACACACACACATTTTCATATGTACTATGGATCAGAGAATATTGATGGGTAATTAATATAAGTCCATAATTGGTTATAAGAAAAGTCTATGTATCAATGTCTTTGCTAATTTGGTTTTTATAAGAAGGCAAAAAGGCAGAAGGGAGAACGGCTCCCTTCAACTTGGGCCACTTACAGCAGAACTGTCATGCTCTATCCATATCTGCCCCCATAGCCCTTTTCATTGTGGTGCACTCCTGACTTCCAACGGGCTGAGAGTTTTCTCACGCAGCCACTGCCTGTGCACCTGAAAACACCACAGGCTGGAAGTACAAGAGAGATCATGACCACTTGGGGGAAAGGGGTATAAGAACCCCAGATCCCTTATGCCCCAGAGAAGATGATGCTGATGGGAAACTTTTCTAAGGGTTCTCAGTTTCCCAATGAGATTAAGCTACAGCTACCTGTACTGGTAACTGACTTGATAATGTGTTATTAGTTGCCTTTTCTTTTCTATCTACATCTCCACTTCCCTGCCAAATAAAGAACTTGGCCTGGATTCCTTGTCTCACAGCCAGCTTCCAGGAGAGCCAGATGAAGGCTGCACTCTGAATAAACAGCCACCGTGAGAGTCAGTGGAGACATTCTCTGTCTTGCATCTATTTTCAGGCACTCAAGCAGAAAATAAAGGACCTCAGGAAAGTCCTTCCCTCTACCCTCCCCCAAAACCCACCATTCTAAGAGTCCCAATTAAAAAAAAAAAAAAAAAGGATGTAGAAAGGAAGAATAAGTGAAACTATCTGAATTTTTACCTTTTGTTCTTCCTGCCTCTTTTATAGCTTTTATCTCTGATATATTAAGATGTATTTTCTATGTACAGCCATTTCATTGTGTCTCAGTAAAATAACATGCCTTTGCCTCTTCCTTCTCAACTGTCTGTTCCCACTTTCCTAGACCTATAAACACACTATGCTGACAAAGGTCCATACTTTGTCCCAGTTGTTTGCAAATGCTTATTGTGTACAGATCCACCTCTCCAAGGAATAAATAAAATCATTAAGCAATTTCAATATTATCACAGACATGCCAAATAGGAAATCAAGCAGGACAATTGACTTCCCAAGTCATATGCTAAAATGCTCAGTTTCTTATGTAAAAACTGTATGTAGCAGTGCTACCTGGTAAAGTTTCCAGTATAGGTATACATTTGATATTTCAGAATACTCTGTATAAATTAAGATGCGAGTTTTCAGTTCAAAGAGACTAAAGAGTCACAGAGTATATTCTGAAAAGGCTTGTCTTCAGTAGTGAGTCATGGCTTCATCATGTTTTAGCATGCAAAGGCTGTCCTTTAGACTTGAAAAACCACTGGCCAATTACACTATGAAAATTCAAGTTGCTTATGAGGTCAATAGTCATGTTGACCTCATCATAAGGTAAATTAAGTTACCTTCTGAGAATTAAGCTCTTTGATCAATCCTTTATGGAGGAGTCAAATCTATGATAAATGTTCCTATCTTAAGTTCTATTCTCAAGTAAACTATAATAAAAAAATTTTTTGGATTTTTCTTTTTCAACTGAATACATTTCTATGTTAGTGCTTAGAACACTTTATTACTCATTTGATAGGATTTTTTCTAGAAATGTTTGCAGGATCAATTGGGATTGTATACTCTAACATGTAGATTAAGTTCTATAACATATAATCCCTAAACGGATTACATTCTAAGTATTATGCAATAGAGTGAGAGACGGAATAATTAAATGGGTTTTTGTCTCTCTGCCTTAACTAGAGCCTAAGAGCCAAGTAAGAAAAAAACATTGCTTTCCATATTCATTCTTGTATCCCCCAATGTCTTTGACACTGTTTTTGTCAATGTCAAATGTCAATGTCCTTGACATTGTTTTTGTCACTTATTATGTGCCTAGAGTGTCAGGCACATAATAAGTGCAGAATAAGTAAGTTTTTGAATGAATAAATTAATAAATATATATGGTTATTAGAGAGATAGAATAGTTTTCAAACAAGTCTATACCTTGATTTGATGTACTAATATAAAGAATACAGAATGTCTCAACAGGAGAAGTGTTCCACAGCAGAAACCAAAAAAACAATAGATTCTTATAGGCTAATATGGGGGATACCTAGTCTCACTCCAAATGAGGAGAATCTCTGGCTCAAAGATTTTTTTAGGCCAAGTGTATCCCTATAGGTAGCTAGACAAAACATTTGAACTACACACATTTCTCAATTTCAAATTCATTGAGCAATATACAGCTTTTAGTTTAGATTTCTACTTACCTTTTCCAGAGGAAAACCTATGTCATGAAAAATATAGGCTGATAAATACATACAATTTATCTTTCAATTAAAAATATTATTATATTATATATTATTTAATATATAAAATTACACAAACACACATATACATATAGGCATTCAGGGTATCTTTTCTAAATTGATAAACTGTCTTTTTTATATACATAATAAGCTTATTTTGAGCTTTGCCCCTGTGAGTTTTTCCATGAAGGATATCATCTTGTTAATCAACTCAGATTTAAATCCTTGTAGGTGAAGTCCAGACCCAGGGCCATGAAAAACCTCTCCTAGGAAGCCTTTTGAGAGATAGTCAGCCAGCCTCTTTTATAGTTTCTTGAACCTTAGCATGGGTATAGAAAACACAACAGAATAACCTCTGTTTAACCTTCAGGATATTGGAGAAAAGTTGCAAAAATTAGAAAAAAAAATGTGTTTGCATGGTTTATTCTAGCTTTAAACTAGCCCTCTTTCTGAATTATCTCTCCACCATTCTGCACAAATGGACAAGAAAAGTATAGAAATGCTAAGTCTAAAAGTGTGTGCCACATGTGCAGTTCCTTTCCAGGGAATTCTTCCAGGATAAATGGCTGCGATAGGTGCCACGAGACACCAATCCTCACCCTATTCCCAGATGCACTTCATCAGAGCAATTATAGACTGGTCTGCATGTAGTCTCACAGAAGAGCTTTGCTCAAAAGGGATCTTAGTTATTAATTAGACCAATAAAATTTGTCTTGACGGGTCAAAATAGGATACAAAGAAAGAATCATTCACTGGTAGAAGAATTACTACACAAAAGCACAGAGTTTCTGCTGATTATGCTTTAATTATATTTTGTGCTCATTCTACATTCACATACCTGTACCTTGCTTTTCTATAAGTCAGCAGACATGGGAGTAAGTGGATACTATAAGCAGGTCGATGTTTAAAGATGATGAGCATTAAACAAAGGAGGAAGTGACTAGTTGCTGCGAACAGGACTGATTGATGCAGAAGTAGAGTAGAGCTATTCACAATACTGAAGGAAAACAGGTTCATTCACTCCTGTGTCTTACTAAGGAGATGTGGCCAAGAGTACCACTATAGCTTTATCTTGTTTCTGAACTGGGACCTGGGTGTGCCCTATTTCCATGTTGCAGGGTCAGAACTCCCAGCTTACTTGATCCATATCTATTTTCCAAAAACATTTCCCCATTACTTGAGATAATCCTAATGAATGTATATTTCCTGCAATCATACAGCTTAAAGGACTCACTAGCTGCCAATTAATGAATGCTTATAAGGTTCCAGGTATTATTCTAGGTTCTTCAAACTATATTAAATATATTAACTATTTATTTATTTATTTATTTATTTTGAGACAAAGTCTCACTCTGTTGCCCAGGTTGGAGTGCAGTGGCACGATCTCAGCTCACTGCAACCTCTGCCTCCGGAGTTCAAGCAATTCTCATGCCTCAGCCTCCCAAATAGCTGGGATTACAGGCACCTGCCACCATGGTTGGCTATTTTTCGTATTGTTAGTAGAGACAGGGTTTCACCATGTTGGCCAGGCTGGTTTCAAACTCCTGACTCAAGTGGTCCACCTGCCTCGGCCTCCCAAAGTGTTGGGATTACAGGCATGAGCCACCGTGCCCGGCCAATAGATTAACTTTTAATTAATCTTCACAAGTACGTTGCCGGATGGGAAATGCTTTCTATGACCTGTCTATTTCTATAGATAACAAAGAGTGGAGCTAGCATTCAAAGATAGGGCCACATCACTCCAAAGCCGAGCTATACTCACCAGTTATAGCCAATTACTACAATTGTTTTAAAATTTTTCTTTTCTATTGACTTGCGTTCTTTATTCTTTACCCATGCAAAGCAGGAAAATATTAAAGTATATTTACTGTCTATGAACTGCAACATACATTAAGGTGCTGATTAATATGGAGGAATGAAATTAGATAGTGTCTAGCATTTTGTATCAGCATACTAGAATTTCTAGAAAGATATCAGGTTTCTCTTCAGTGAAGGAAGTGCTTGTCTCTAAGGTTGTTCAGTGACATTTATGCTTTCCTGTTCCTGCCAGGCACTGCTCTGAAGTGGAGCAGAATTCTTTTGACACTTCCACATTAGAAAAAAATCTCTGGTGCCAAATGGATTTATATACTCACTTCCATTGGTCCTACAATGTCCCTACCTATAGTTAGGGCATTTTTTTTTCCTTTGTGATTTGAAGTGTGTAACAGTTCTAATATAGCAAATTTAATACAATTTTTTATTAGATCAAAATTCAATAGAATGTTTCGTATGTTTTAAGGAAGGTTCATTGAATTTCTTCTTTTCAAAGGAAGTCTTCATTTGGAAAAATGCCTTTTATCCTTCTTGCCATTTACTCAATGCTTGTTTATATATTTGTGTTGACTATCAGAGACGCTTTTTGCTTGTGAATTTAGTAAATCATATTCAAAACAGTCATGATTGACTCTGCTGAATTATATTCCCCTTATGAGAGAAATGAAGGATGGCAGCAAAGATGTTCAAAAGTAGGATTTTTAAAAAATCTCTTTAATAATAGGAACTGAAACCAAGCTAATTTAAATTTTGACTGTGCTTGTCTCATTTTTATTTCTAAATTGAGATTTTTTTAATAAGAAAAAAAAAAACAAAAAACTTCATAGGCTGAAAAATAAACTGGAGCAGAGAAGTTTACTACCAAAAGATGAATACATTGTGTAGCAGTAGCAGTTTTGGCAACTGAAGTTTCCATATTTGGGATGATATAAAAAAAATTTAATGTAACAATGCATTCTCTGTCAGTACACGGGAACTCATGGATACATTTTACTGGATTATCCTTGTAACCAAGGCTACATCACTGCTTCTCAAGGTCTCTCTAAAAGACAATGTTTAGATTAGGCCATCCTTATTCAAACCACTACCTGGAGCAGAGAGATTACAAAGAAAGGCTTTGGGAGTTGGGTCGTGGGGTGTCCTCGCAGGATCTGCCCTTCACAGTAGTTTATCTATTTTAAGAATTAGACCTTTGAGGAAATTTTGTTTAAAGAAAAAGTTTCATGGCTTAAAAGGACAAACAGGTTTGTATACCACTGAAATAGAATGTTCTGAGTGTTTTCTGACATTCCAGTTCTTCTATAATGATATTTCTGCTTTTATGCCCCAACTTTTTATTTATAAGGGGAAAAAATGACCCGATGGCAATTCATTGAATATTTTTTAAGCAGTTCTTCCGTGTCCAAGGTTCCAATTTGCTACCCTTTTTTGTTTTTCTTTAAGAAAATCTACCGAGGGGAGATATATAGTTTTATATGAATATTAATCTGTAAAATCATGTGAAACAGTTCAGTGATCTAATAGATAGCTTGATTGTACTGATGCATGTGTGATTCGAAAGATAATTACATAAGATTAAACTTCTTTTCTCAGCAAATCAGAAGAGAGATCATGTTCATTTTTACAGCCTATAATAAACTTTGTGGATGAGAAATTGTGCTATTAATCTCAAGTACAATGAAAGAAATAAAATATTATGAATAAAATTTTTCCTTATGCTCAATGGTTAAAAAAATGTGGTCTCTATTTACAAGAATCATTAAAATGCTGTATTCATTATTTATAGAATAGAGCAAAAGGAAAATGATAAAACAATAAGGAAATTGCATAAAGAGATGAAATGTGAATCACATTTATCTAAGAGATGAGTTATGTTGGTAATATTTCTATAACAAAAGAAATTCTGTAGTACTCATTCTGAATAGATTTGGATTTTTAGCAAGATTACTATTAATGCATGAAGAGCTTTCTCTGTAAAAAGAATACATATATATACTGAAAATAAAATATCATCCAATATTTACATAGTATTTACAATCTGCTAAAGCCATGTTCTAAGCTGTTGTCATCTATTCATTCATTTAACTTTTACTACAACTCTACAGAATTTATACTGTTATCATCTTTATGTAACATATGAGAAGACTGAGGTCCAGTGAGATTAAGGAACTTGCTGAAATTATGCAGCTAGAAAGTTATGCTGTTGAGAGTTTCATTTAGGCAACTAGTGAAAGTGTTCACTACTAAACAAGGTGTTTAGGCCACTAATGAAAGTGTTTACTACTAAACAAAGATTTAAACTATTATCTTCAAACTGTATTTCTCCTCACTGTCACACACTTATCCCCAAATATCTCTTGGATATTTGCAGCTATAATGCTATAGCGCTTTGAATTATCTCTCTCAAAATGAATCCTGTAGAATTTCAGCTCTTTTCTCCCAGTCATGAACCAAGGTAGAGGACACTGCTGGAAACAACTCCTTTCAGGTGCAAAGATGGAGTGCATGCTTTGTAGGAAGTGGAAGTTAATAATAATAATAACAAAAGCAAATACAGTGAAGTTGCTTTTAACTGTTACCATGGGTAGGCAATTTGAAAGTATGTCATGTTAAAATACTCCTCTGCTTTGAGACCGAATGCTCCCACAACCAACCTCTCCTTCACTTGCAACAATTCTCACCTCCTATTTATTTATGCTGAGCCTTCTGCACTGCTGATTCCATCAACAGCCATGAATAACATGCAGCTGAAAATGTAAATTATCATGGATGCCTGCCTTCTCCCTCTCTCTATTATCCCTGAACCACCAATCAAAACCTTTTGTCAGTTTGTCCTTTTTGATATTTCTAGCACCTGTTTTCTTCACTCTTCTGGTTATTTTTATTGACACTTTCTTTCATTACTCACCAATTGACATACTTTTAAATACACTCAATGTTCTCTTTATTAAAAAAGAAATATTTATTAATTGAATTTTCTAAATTAGGAAAGTGCAAGAAAGAAGACGCAAATCAGTTATAGTGTCAATAACTAGAGTCAACCAATGAAACATTTATGCATATCTCCTTAAAGTTTTTTTTCTTTTTCTTTTTTTTTTTTTTTTGGTTTGAGACAGAGTCTCACTCTGTTGCCCAGGCTGGAGTGCAGTGGCACAATCTCGGCTCACTGCAACCTCCACCTCCTGGGTTCAAGCCGTTCTGCTGTCTCAGCCTCCCCGGCAGCTGGGACTACAGATGCATGCCACCACACCCAGATAATTTTGTATTTTTAGTAGAGGCAGGATTTTACTGTATTGTTCAGGCTGGTCTCGAAGTCCTGACCTCAGGTGATCTACCCACCTTGGCCTCCCAAAGAGCTGGGAATACAGGCATGAGCCACCACACCCAGCTCCTAAAGTTTTTTTCTATTCTCTCATCTTTCCTCTCTTTCTGTCTCTTAACACATCGGTCTCTCTATGCCTACCTATACATAAGTGTCTCTTAAAAATTGGGCTCATATTTTATACATAGTTGTATTCCCTGCCTTTTTCATTCATTTAGTATAAATAACTCATAAGAACATTTGAGAGTCAATGGATATGACTATTTTTTCTTTCAAAAGTAACATTTCTTAACGTAATGAAGTGTACATGAGGTTACGATTTTTAAAAATGAAATACAATGTAAAAAAAATCATGATCTCACCATATTTTACTGTATCTTAATTAAAAATTTCCCCTCACCATTTCTCATTTAGATTACTAATAATTATGTTCTCATTTGCATCCCTTTCTCAATTGAATTTACCCTCATCTCTCAACCTACCATTCATACTGCTTCCAGAACGTGTTTGTTTATTTGTTTTGTTTTGTTTCTGATGCAAAGTCTCAAGTTCTCACTCTGTCTCCCAGGCTGGAGTGCAGTGACATGATCTTGACTCACTGCAGTCTCAACCTCCTGTGCTCAAGCAATCCTTTCCACCTCAGCCTCCAGAGTACCTGGGTCTACAAGTGTGCACCACCATGCCTGGTCAATTTTTGTATTTTTTGTAGACATGGGGTCTCACTATATTGCCCAGGCTGGTCTTGACCTCCTGGGCTCAACGGATCCTCCCACCTCAGCCTCCCAAAGTGCTGGGATTAGAGGTGTAAGCCAACATGTCTAGCCCTAGGATAATGTTTTAAAAATTTTGCAGATGTAATGAAGTGCCATCATCTACCCTCTAACTTTATCATACCATATAAATTATCCCAATACACCAATACTCAAGCTTCCTCTAAAAGTATTTCTCCTATTACACATAATTTGCTTCATTCCTCAACCTGGTAGATGTGGAAGGAAGTTGTGTGTTAGGTAAGACTAGTAATCTCAGTAGGGCCAAGGCAGAATCTGAGTGCTATGAGGTTGGATCACCACGGAACGGGAGAGTGAAACCATCTAGACATTTCCAGTTTCAAGTCGCGAATTGTTCTAAGAAATGGGATTAGAGCTAAATCTGTTTAAAAATCTAGTTACATTCTTTGTAGCCAATCTTCATTTCTGCTAGTTTCCAAATCCTAAGTGATGGGATAGATTTCAGAACAAGCAGAAATGAATACTGGCTGCAAAGAATGGAATTGGATTACAAAGAGTGAAAGAGCTGAAGAGGACTGAATTCAGGTTAGTAACAAACACCTTAGCAGTGTTTCATCCAGAAAGAGACTAATTATATGAAATTATTTCTTAAAAATACCAGCATAACAGTGAGCTGGCAGATTAAATTATTGTGGAAGTGGTGGGAGATTTTAGGCAGAAGACAAGCTACTGTAGTTCTCATACTGTGTGATGAGGATAGAGGATAGGTTAGTACAGTAACAGGGTAGATAACACACTTTCCACCAGTTGTCATCAGCGTCAAAGCCTGAACCATGACTGTCTGTGCACTGCTAATGCCTAACATCTCCCTGGCACATAATATGCAGAAGGTTTTCTTCTATTTGGTTAGAGTGGCTTAGTTACACAGTTTCCGCGGGTTTCCAAGTTGAATGCTGAGTCTCATGAATCTACGTTTTCTAGGATTTCCGTTAAAACTTTGTTTATTAATTAGAATCAAGTTGACTGTCTCCTGTAAGGGTGGTCATTTGACAGGATATTTGCCACCTTAAAGAATTTATATATAGTAAAATAACGTCACCTGTCAGTTTAAAAAATTCTTCCTGGATGTGATATATTTTCACGCATTTTTCTCTACGTACTTTGTGAATGAAACTTAGATTATCTTTATTTGCCTTTATTTGATATAGTTTATTGGATGAATTCACTTTCAAAAACTACTGCTCATCAGTATTTCGAGTTATATTTTTATCTGCTTGTTCAGTTTGTTTCACTGCTATTGATTTTGCTTAAAGCCATGATGTAACTTTTAAACAGCAATGCTAGCTATCTAAAGTAATTCTCTGTTTTCGAAGTGCCCCTTAAAAGCTCTTTCTTTTTGTCTCCCCACAAAAGATTCTTAGCTTTCCATACTTTTTCTCCCTAAATGTAATCACGTAAAAACACGGATAGGATTTTTTTTTTTTTTCTTCTCATCCAGAATGTAATTGGGTGATCAATCCCTAATACAAAGTACTTTCACTGCAAAGGGCATTTCTGTTATTTTATACAGGCCTAGACAATTCGAAGAAAAACTTGGTAAATTATTTCACATCTGTTAATAAGGAAATTCTGAGATCAAAACAAAAGACACATGAATTATCCAAATCTTCATTTTTGTTGTTGTTGTTTGTTTGTTTGTTTTTGAGATGGAGTCTCACTCTGTCACCCAGGCTGGAGTGCAGTGGCACGATCTCAGCTTACTGCAAGCTCCGCCTCCTGGGTTCACACCATTCTCCTGCCAGTAGCTGGGACTACAGGCGCCCACCACCAAGCCTGGCTACTTTTATTATTACTATTTTTTTTTTGTTTGTATTTTTTGTACAGACGGGGTTTTGCCGTGTTAGCCAGGATGGTCTCAATCTCCTGACTTCATGATCCACCTGCCTCAGCCTCCCGAAGTGCTGGGATTACAGGCGTAAGCCATCGCGCCTGGCACCAAATCTTAGTTGTTTTTTTGTTTTTGTTTTTGTTTTGTTTTGTTTTTTTAACCACTGTGTTCCTTGATAAAAATGTTACTTGCTACACAACAACAAAATTAGGGTTTGGGACAACATGTCATAATCGCTGTTGTATTACAATAAAACTGTCAATTATAACATCTTATAAGAGTAATAAGCAGTATTTTCATTTAACTCCTGCCACAAAGCTGTTTATTTCCTGACCAGCCCATGGTCTCTCGCTATGTGACGTTGTGCTACAGATAGAGATGGGGGGAAGTTTTCTGAAAGTCTGACATTGCCATAATCAAAATAATGAATGTACTTATTGGCATCTGCTGCATTTCCTAACTGGTGAAAGCTTTTGGCTATAAATACATTTACAGAAAAAAGTGGAGACTCCAAAGAAAAGCATGAATAAAATTCTGCTGGCTCCAAACTATATTTTTAACAGGACAATTGGAGCCAAAGTATGTTATTTTCCAGCGACTGATGCTAATGGAAGGAAAATGTTGTTTAAATGCTTAGCAGATGTTTAGTGATTTTATCATCATCATTACCCACAAGCTATGCTAAATTATGCAAATCTGTTTGGAAATTTAAGGCTTATATGTACTTATTATACTTTATAACTATTTCTCACCACTTGGTAATAACCTCTTTAGGATAAGAGCTAGGCGTTTATTTTTTATTAATAAGAATACTTTGGTGTGGAGGTTACTTTATTTTCCTTCTTTGCATATCTTCCATAGCTACATTATAATAACAAATAAAAGTGAAAAGTGGGAAGCTTGACAGTGGTATTTGTCCTATATTTCTACCTATTCCAGTTAAGAAGATAGTAACTCCATGTTTGTCTAGAGTCAAGATTGTCAGAGCTGTATCCTATGCATTCCAGCCGTGTGCCAGACACTTCCTGCGGAAGTTCACTAAGGAAATCAAACTTCTCATTCTCACTCATTCACCTAAACTAGACAGAAGGGTGACAGCGAGTCCTCCCCACGTCCACTCTTACTGAAGCTAGTGACCAGGTCTCAGTGTTCTCGATCAAAGTCTCTTCATTGACCTCTTTCTGCTATCTTGAGCTACTGCATCTGGCCCCAAGAAGACCTGTTGCCTTGGTTCTCCAGCTTTCCTCCTTATAAATAACTTCCACAAACTTAGTCAGAATCTAGGGATATTAATCACATTATTAGCATGTTTCAGTTCCTCTCTTGTCCAAACATCTTGACATGAAATATATGGGTCTCTACAGACTGGCTAGTTTCAACTCTTGCCTCTGCTTCTTCCTAGCTCTGTGACAAGAACAAAGCACTTTCTGTGTACCTCAGGATGATCACAATGGGATATAGCTCAAAGGTGTGTGGGTTTGTGTCTTTGTGTTCATTGAATAAATTAGTGTGTATAAAATGATTACAACAGTGCCTGGCACGTATAGGCATCATATATAGTCCCTGATCTTACTATTGTTTCATCTTGACCAAGTGTCCTCACTGTCATCTTAAAAAATTTACCTTTTCCTGGCCGGGCGTGGTGGCTCACGCCTGTAATCCCAGCACTTTGGAAGGCCAAGGTGGGCAGATCAGGAGGTCAGGAGATCGAGACCATCCTGGCTAACATGGTGAAACCCCGTCTCTACTAAAAAAAATACAAAAAAGTTAGCCAGGCGTGGTGGCGGGGGCCTGTAGTCCCAGCTACTTGGGAGGCTGAAGCAGAAGAATGGCATGAACCTAGGAGGCGGAGCTTGCAGTGAGCCGAGATCGCACCACTGCACTCCATCCCGGGCGATAGATCGAGACTCCCTCTCAAAAAAAAAAAAAAAAAAAAAAAAATTTACCTTCTCCCACCCCTACCCTATGTTCTATACATCTATGTATGCATACACATGCACATATACCTACATACATGTGCACACACACACACGCACAAACTATGCTTTAGTCATACCAAACTAACTGAATGTTTAGGGAAATTTTACCACAGTTTCATGCCCCAATCCTTTCATTTGCCATCCCCTCTACCAGGAATTCCATCTTTTTAACATATCTGACCATCGATTTTCTCTTAAATATTCAAATTTTGCTCAAGCAATTATTCTCCAAATTTATTTGCTCTCTTGCCATTTTCCAGCATCCTTCCATCATTGGGCTACAGGACATTACTATGTTCTTGATAGCAGTTTACAGAAATGTACAAAGTATCCTTTCTCTTGCCAGCCTGTGGATATTTGGAGGGCAGTAGCTTGTGTTTCACCCGTGTTGTATCCCCAGAGGTGTCTGCACATAGTAGCAGCTCAGATGTTTCTTGCTAGAATGAATGACTTAGTAATTACCACTTCTAGGTAACTTAAGCATTTTTTTAAAATGGGTATTTCAAAGGGAAGTAAAAAACCAGAGTCTTGAATCCAAGTGCTATTTCCACCTTCTTGACATGCTGTAACAAACCTTCTTCCTTCCTTTTCTCTTTTGTCCTTTCTCCTTCCTTTCATAAACACTTGCTGTGAATTAGTGATGTGCTGCTACCATGCTAGGCACTGAGGATACATAAATTATAGGAACGTTATTGTCTTTTCCTTGAATGCAATGAAAATTTAATTTTCAAATCCTTTGTATTGACTTAAGAAAAATACTTGTTCACCTAGCAAAATACAGTTTGTCTTTAATATGTTAAGAAATATACAGCCCTGAATAGACATTACATTTTCTGAATTCTAATGAAATTTGCCATTATAAAATAAATTTATGTTAAAAGTGCTCTCACAACATAATTCTCTATTAGGTTTTTTAGTCATTCAGTAATCTGCTATATAATGAGTACTTTCAATGAACTTTATTTGATATTTTACCTAGGATTTTACCCAGAAAATATTGGACTCTTTATCTGATTGATTATAAATATTGGGAAAAGAAATACATAAGGCTAATCTTCAGGTCTACAGCTTCAGATTCCAGGTCTAGAAGGTTATCAATAATTTGAATATATACCAGATTGGGGTAAGACAAGGATCTGAAGCAGGGGATATGTAGATCCTTCTGGTCTCAGTATAAATTGTTGCAGTTATTGAATCATGTGTGAGCATTATTGGGAAGGACACAAAGGGAGGATATTGTGAGGATGTGGGAAAGAAAAAAGTTACAAAAGTGACAATATCCTAAAGTTGCTCATGGTTGTGGGTAGAGGACGCAGGTTCCATGCAGAAATGGAGTGATTCGACTCATGCAGATTCATTCTCATATGAATTAAGGACCAACCTGTGGTATTATGCAAGGGAAGAAGACTCTGGAAGTACTTCTCAGTGATGATAGGCAAAAACATTATCTAATAACAATGTATAATCAAACTTTGGGCATAGGCCTCCGACTGGGTGGGATAAAATATTTGAAGGGCCAGGAGGAAGGTAAACAGAAAGCAGTGCAACAAAATTTTATCTCTTGTTCTCTTTTCAGTTCCAAAGTGTTTCTACTCTAGGTCTGCAAGAAGATAGATCTACTACGTTTCCAATAATTCCAAATCCCAGGCAAAATCTTCTCAAATGCTTATAACTGATTTTTTTCCATTTATAACATTTTAAAAGTTTTTGTGTAACAGAATTATATTAGTATTAATCAGATATTATATATTTTATACTGTATCATTAATATTTCATTAACCACATTAATTACATAATAATCACACTACTAGTTCAAATGTGAAAATATTCTAGTGTATAATACAATTCATTAAGTTGTACTATATATTTATTATCTCTATAGGACAAACTACAATACCAGGTGCTTTCTATACTAGTACAATTTTAATCTTTTTCATATACACCATGGAATACTATGCAGCCATAAAAAATGAGGAGTTCATGTCCTTTGTAGGGACATGGATGAAATTGGAAATCATCATTCTCAGTAAACTATCGCAAGAACAAAAAACCAAACACCACATATTCTCACTCATAGGTGGGAATTGAACAATGAGAACACATGGACACAGGAAGGGGATCATCACACTCTGGGGACTGTTGTGGGGTGGGGGGAGGGGGGAGGGATGGCATTGGGAGATATACCTAATGCTAGATGACGAGTTAGTGGGTGCAGTGCACCAGCATGGCACATGTATACATATGTAACTAACCTGCACATTGCGCACATGTACCCTAAAACCTAAAGCATAATAATAATGAATTAAAAAAAAAAAAAAAACGGAGGTGGGAGGATAGCACACCTGGGAAGGTGTGCCTGTATAATTTGCCTTTGCTCCATACATTGAACTTTTTAAAAAACATTTATTTTAAGTTCAGGGATATACGTGCAGGTGTGTTACATAGGTAAACCCGTATCATAGAGGTTTATTTACAGATTATGTCATCACCCATGTATTAAGCCTAGTATCCATAAGTTAAGATGGGAACAACATTACATTGATCTTGAGTGTTACCACCGAATATGTTTTGACAAATGCGTATACTCTTACAATCTATATATAACTATGTGCTGGTTAAGACAGAAGGCTTCAATTACCCTGGAAAGTTCTCTCATGCTCCCTCCAAGTCAATCTCAATCCCCCCACCCACAGGCAACCACCACTGTGATATTTTCCATCCTAGATTAATTTTGTCTATATATTTCTTTCACATGGGCACATATTATTTCATAACACAGTAGAGTTTTTTAAAGCATACTTTTGTATAGTGAAACTAGGGTTTGATTCCTGACTCTTACCTTAAATAGTTATTTAATTTCCCTGAGCCTTAGGTTTCTTCTAAGTAATAATAAGTGTGGATAATAATAAGCGACCCATTGGGTACTATGTTTATTACCTAGGTGACGAAATGATCTGTATACCAAACCCCTGTGACATGCAACTTACCTATATAACAAACCTGCATGTGTACCCTGATCCTGAAATAAAAGTTAAGAAAAGAGCAACTATTTCACAGGATTGTCGTAAAGAGTATGTGATGCAATGAACGTAAACAGTGGAGTCATAAGTCAATGTAATGTTTGAAACAGTACATATGTTCAGCAAACGCTAGCTTTTATTTTTATATAATCATGGAAGTGTTAAGGTTCTTATTCTATACTAACATTTAAACTCTCTCTTATCTATAGTAGTGTGTGAGAGTTTAACTTTTGTATTCTCTGATCCAATGTGAAGAGAAACAATGGGTCAAGTGTTCCCATACTTTCAAATAAAAGATCAGGGATCATGGAAGGAAAGTTAAAAATGATAGTTCCTAAAAATCAAATTAAAATGTAGCACTGATGATATTCACGTCCTTTTGATAAAATGTTTGAGCAATATCAAAACTGTGGCAGCACATAACCCCATTTTATGAGCCTTAGAAGAACTTTACAACAGCCACCCCTGAAGTTTTATTCTGCCAGTTTTATGGATGACTCATCACCGACCAGATTTTCAGTGAAACAGGTGATGATATAAACCAACCTCCTATAAAACAACTCTAGTACAAATCCCATTTTTACATAATGCACTTTAATAGAACTGCTATTTTATGGAATGACAGTCACTGGATAGCTTGTGATTTCATGTGTTTTCTCCAGAGTGGGAGGCAGTTTCTTGCTTTGTACTCTGCTTTGAGCAAAAGGAAAACAGATTTTCTAGAGAATCAATAAGCATGGGATTATGTAAAAGAGGAGCAGGAGAAGAGTGAGTCTGCCAGGTTAGAGCCTGGCTTGGCTTCCAGGTTGGTCAGGGATTAGCCCTATAGGAGAAACAGATGAATTCTGCTGATCGGCAGTTGCTTCTGAAACATTGGCATCAGGGACTGCAAAGAAAAAGGAACGGGGTGTGCTGAGGCAGGGTTTTGAAGTAACTCTAACTGCAGCACCAACAAGGATTCCATCAAATATAAAACCATTTTTTAAAACCCTCTCTAGTCATTATAAGAAAAGTCTTAGAATATATCTGTTTTTTAAAATATTAAGGAAGATGTGAAAAATGGTTGTCATTCTGGCAGATGCTGATTGTTCTCCACTCATATCTCCCACCTTGATCACCTCATCAACCACTGCCTAACTTCCAAGAGAAAGTCAACCCCTGGCTTCTTGGCTTCTTTTCCTGAGGGTGCTCTCCTATTCCTGAAGACTCGTTTGCCACCTTCATGACAGTCTTCAAAAGCCACGAAATTAACTATCATGGAGCAGTCCTCATCAAAAATATCCAATGACTAATGGCATTGACATATGGATGCTCACCTACATTCCCTTCCCATGGCAGCTAGCTTAGAGGCACCTGTTTTGACTTTAGCAACTGGTCTCCCTTCCCTGTCTCATTTCCTCATAACCCCATGGTATTTCTTTCAATTCACAAATAAACCACTTGTATGAATCTTCATCTAAGAATCTGCTTTAAGAAGAATTCAACCTAAGGCAGGCATTACCCAAATGGTAAGGCAAAATATTCTTTATCAAAGCAAATGCGATATCAGCTGATGGCAGAGAACAGCTCGCACAAACCCCTCTGGCCTTCCTTGTGTGAATTCAATAAGTTCAACAAATATTTACAAAGTGAAGCCTAGATATAACACATTTCCCCCAGTTATTTAACAAGAGTAGAAATGTATAATATGGTACTTCATTCCATACAGGAAGTTTAACAAATTTTACAAAGTTCTTTCCAAAGGCAAGTAAAATATATATATATATATATATAATTCATATAATATAGATATAAAAATATATATATTTTTCATAAGGTGAATTCCCTTTCTTGGAATGGCATTTCTGATCAATTCCATAAAGTGGCAGTTTTGTCAGAATCACTTATCTAGTGATGAGGTTCAATTGTGTAACGATTTTTAGCTTATGATGGTTTCGAATTACCTTGAGCTAACTCTGATAAGGTGCATGGGTTAATTATATTTTTGAAGGAATTTGAAGACAGTAAGATGTGTATGCAGCTCAATGTATCCTTCTTATAAGAAATGATGTTTACCTTTAGTAGATTTATGATTATGATTGTACATTTGTTAAGATAGTAACTTTAAGGAAAGAACATTTCTAATGCAAATATTATTTTGTATGAGTAGCTTCCAGGTAAGTTGGCCATTGGATTATTTGAGAGTTATGTATTAGTTTCACATCAGTTTCCTCTTACTGTCAAAATTTTAAAATGTAGTTCAGGTTTACAAACCAGAAGATTCTATGCATTTATAGCTAAAAATTTGCTTTCCACGTATGTAATATTTATGTATCTGTAACATGCATCATTTGATTTGATGTCTGCTTAACTGAAATGTGATGAGTTGACACTATCAAACTGCCAGATTTTCTGAAACTTTAAGCCAAATGTTCCAGGGTATGTTCGGAAGGACTGGCAAAGCAGGGGGCCAAGGGAGGTAAGGGGACAGTGCATAAAAGCAGCAGATGCTGTCACATAGGGTTAGTCCAGTATTATCATTAAAATCCATTTGAGTAAAGCAGATAAGTCAATTATCTTATATGAATATTTAATTATATTATTTCTAATAATGTTATTTGTCTGGGGTTATTGTTGCAATGCAATATAGCCTGTTTCTTAAAGGAATAACTCTGAACTTTACAACAATCCAAGGAAATTAAAGCCTTTTTAAAAAATAAACCATTATAGATTGAAGATTATGAAAGCTGAGCAATACATTTAATGACTCATTGTAAAATTTAGGATCAACAGAATCTTTTAAATAACAGTGTTGATGCTCAGTGTACTTTATTTCACAATTTGAATATTATACTGTACTGCTAAGCCATATTTCATATTCATTAATAAAATAAATATTTATTGAGTATCTTCAGTGTGCCATGCACCATCCTAGTGTCTGGGGTTGAAAGGCAAACAAGGTGAATGTGGATTTTCCCTTCTGGAAATAACAAAGTCAGATATGTAAATGTAAACAATGTTGAATGGTAAACACAATGACAGTCACTGTATCAAGTGAGTATTTTGACTCCTGAACTGTATAGAACCCTACACTGAATGACTTTCATAATGACAACAGTTTATATTTAAGCACATACTTTGCAAAAAAAGAGCATTTACATGATCTTATTTAGTCCTTATCACATCCTTAGGGATTTTGTATAAAAGTAGATCTGGGTATTGTGGGGCCTGAGTTTTAAAGAATATGACAGTCCTTCTTTAAGAAAATAAATGCATTAATATTTTATTCAAAAATTTTACAACATATAGCAATGCACATATATTGTGTAGGCACTTGCAAATGTATCCTTGAGGTGTAATCTTTGTTGACTTCACAGTGAAGCCTCTTCCTAGCACTATTATTTTACCAACTTTTCAGATGAGGAAACCGAAGCCTAAAGAGTCAATGCAAATTTAAAAAGGAAATGTAATCTATATGAAAAATCAATATAGAGTTTAGGCTGTTAGGTAGAAAACTTAATGCCATGGACCTCAGTAACCGAATCCTCTGAATTCCATGGAAAAACAATGATGGCATCTTATTTAAAAAATTTAGTTTATTCAGACATGGGTTGACAGGTGGCATTAAGCTATTTCTACAGACGGAAACACAAAGATTATGAGGTACTCATCCTTATTGCTAATATTTATATCTGAATTAGAGAACATGCCTTGGGGACTGAGATATTTGAATCTAGTTCCCATTGGGTTACTTAAAATCTTTTAACTCACAACTTTCTGATGAAAAGTCTTCCACTAATCAGAATAGTCATTCTAGTCATATTATTTAATTTCCAGCATTAGGATTTGAATAAATTACTTCTTGAGTTGCCCAACATACAACAATGTCACATATTCTGTTAAAGTAGTTAAAAGGAATCTGACATTTGATTGATTTTCACTGTCGTCATGTAAATAAATGACAAATACTATTGTCACTGAGTTAAGTGAAATAGGTTTTACAATTTCATCTATTTAGTTTTCAACACTAATGTTTCCATGATATTTAACTCAGCTGCGGAAGACCAAAGGTTGATCAATAGCCAAGGCTTCCACTCAGAAAAGTGCACTGAGATTTATGGCTACCATAGAAGCATAATTTAAAAATATAAAGAAAGCTTCTTTTAAATTTTGAGGTTTGCCAACAGAATTGGACATGTATTGAAATTTCACTTTTTAAAAATTATACCTTTATATGCACATAAACAACTCTGCTGAAATTAAATTAATCTGGAAATGGCAACTTAGATTTATAGAAGCAAGTACGTTAAAAATTAATCAACTACTCCTCAGTCGTTGAAAAAATTCAGTGTTTTCCAAGGGCACTTCTACAGTAGCCGTCCAATGGCATAAGGGGCTACACTGTTGAGAGCACTTTAGATTTTCAGACTGAATCAATGAAGAACATTGGTAAGCACAAGACAGCCCTGGCAATCACAGCATCTCATGCTCAGGTTAACTCCAGTAAGGGGGAGATATTAGCAGGCATCATCAAATAATCCATTTTAGTCACCTGGAAGAACACAATGTACTGAACAGAAACCAAGGATCACCTATGAAGAGCATTTTGTTTGTGTCTATAAGGGCCCCACGCCCTAGACATGCTGGAGTGATCAGTATTTTCTAACTGTAATTCATTCTACTTCATGACCATTCTATTTACCTTTTCATCACCCTGATGAAGTTGAAACCTTTTCATCATTCAAACTCAAATTTAGTTGTTCCATACATGGCAAAATTAGATGTCTTAATTGCTATAATAAAATGTAATTACTCATAAAATAACCTGATAATATTATGACAAAATACTCTGGTCAATTTGGAATTTCACTGGTGCTCTTTCAACAGGATTCATGACTTTGGGAATCTAATGCTCAAAATCATTATATGTCCAGATGATTAAAGGTAGGGTACATACCTGGGCTGAATGTTCTGTGCCTGTTAGATAACTCACCATCTTAAAACAGGGACACACCAGACTCCCAATTAGGTCAATCTAGCAAGGGTTCTGTTGTTTTTAGCACCCCCTGGACCATTGGTGAATGCTACGTCTTCCATCCACATCTATTTAGTAAGTCAAATAGTTCACAGAATCATAGTAGGGGCTTCAAAATAATGTACTTCAGGTCAAACCACCTCACTTTAAATTAGAAAACTGACCCCCAGTGATTGTGTGTTTCACACACTATTAGTTGAATATACTCTGCAATCTGGATGTATTTTTAAGAAGTTCTGTATATTAAACTATATATCTTGGATTTTTTAAAATATTATTTTGCTTTTAGAAAATACTTCTTATCAGAATCTTAATATCCTTGAATGAGCATTATAGCATGACAAAATATAAAATTTCAGTATAAGATTTTAGCATTTCAGATAGCATTTTCTACAGACCAGAAAAGCCGTATCTATCTATTGATGAATTATTATTATTCCTAGTCATTCTGTGATGAGTAATTTTAATATACTTAATTAATAAACTTAAAAATATAGAATTTGTCTTTATATACTCTACAGTTTAACAGTTATATACATATAATTTTCTACTATATATGTATATATAATCTTCTTGAAAATTCTTTCCTTAATAGCATTACTGTAATTTTAGAATATTTACTAATAATACTGTTAATGTTGAATAAATAATATATAAATTCTAGGTTTGTTGTCTCTAATTTATAGTATTTATTCATGTTTGACTCACTAATTCTGAAGTGGCCAAGCTATTCCAATATAGCTATTCACATTTCTGCTAGTTTGTGGTCAAGAACCTTTATGGCACTCTAATGTTTTAGGGTAATATCTCCTTAAAAATTCTGTAAAAATTATTACAAACCCATCAGGACAGGATCCAAATCACAAAACTGTTAATAAAATGTGGACTAAGGAAAACAAAAAGACATCTAAATGGGCCCATTATAATGCAAAAAGGAAAACATTAAAAATACAGCATTAAAAGACTAATGTCACCTTCACAAAAAAGTGAGCACTTACTAATTTTTGCTTGGTAATGGTAATTGATTTTACATCAAGGTAATGATTAAGAATTCATATTTGAAAGGTAGACTTTTCTTTCAAGATTTCGACTTTAGCTACAAAATTACACCTCTTTCAAAATTGCCGGAGGAAAATTATCATCATCCTAACTTAAAACTATATTTTTTTCAGTCTGAAATGAAGGTCAACTTTATGCACAGTAACTGATTTGCTAATCTTTAAGCAACTTACATGAAGTGCATGGATGCAGCTTTTGGAATGAAATTAATGCATTTTTATTTTGCATTGTTTGGTGCAAAGGGCCCTAGAGTTGTTTACTGGTTAAATATGTTTATGTTTGCAAGGCCTCTATCTAAGTCAACACATAAAAATTTGCTTGCATTCTTCTTTCTTTTCTCCAAAATCAACATTCAATTCCACTTTCCTTTCAGGTGTTGTGTTCCACCACTGAGGCAAAATCTTATCTCAGGGTAGTTGATTGGTTCTCAATTATTTAGGCTTCTTACCTTAAAACAAAAGTGTGTGGAAATGAGATGACCATCCAGGGTTAGACACATGTGACCATGAAAAAAAAAAAAAATGAAGCAGTCTTGTCTGTCTTACCCCACAACCCATTCACAGTGCAACAGAGAACTTGGCCCCCTTGCCATTAGACCAAAGTACTCTGGCAAACATTAGAATTCCATCAGTCTTGCAATGGTTAGTGGGGATAATAGCTATATTTTTATGATAAGATATTTATAGGATTATTTGATTTATTATATAGGCATAGCCTGGTAACAGGTTGTGGAAAACTATATTAACAGTATACTCAGGCCAGGCACAATGGCTCACACCTGTAATTCCAGCACCTTGGGAGGCTAAGGCAGGCAGATCCCTTGAGGCCAGGAGTTCGAAACCAGCCTGGTCAACATTGTGAAACACCGTCTCTACTAAAAATATAAAAATTAGCTGGGCATGGTGGTGCATGCCTGTAGTCCCAGCTGCTCAGGAGTCTGAGGCAGGAGAATCACTTGAACCCAGGAGGCAGAGGTTACAGTGAGCCAAGATTGCACCACTGCACTCCAGCCTGGGCAACAGAGAAAGACTCCATCTTAAACAAACAAACAAGAACAAAAAAAAAAGTATACTCAGATTTTCCTTAAATGATTTAATCTCACTTGCAATCTCCTCCTCCACTCCTATAGATAGCAAGTGGAGACGCTTAAATCAAATCAGGTAATAAGCACTAGGTAAAGTCTCTTTTCGTTTAATATTCTCAGATTTACCCCTTCTCCCTCTTTAATAAGAACTTCAAAGGGCACCTGTGATCTAGTCACAGAGAGAATCAGAGAGAGGGGCCTGTGACCTCAGGCTGAACCAGATGAGAGAACAGCTGATCTCATCCACCAATGGGTGCTGGCAGCTGTCAATGGAGGTATGGTCGATTCAGGCTGTTCCCTGTTTTTTCTGCTAGTGTTTGCTGTGGAAATATGACAGTGGAAACTCTGGTTCATTTTCTAGTCCTCAACAGTGCTTCCAAGAAGCATTAGCTTGTAAGTGAGGGTATTTCCCTTTGAAACCTTGACCTCACCTGGGGTTTCGGCTAATCACACAACCCTGTTGGTTTAGTCATGGCTTCATTCGGTTTGAGACTGAATGGCTTTCAGAGTTAGTCTCCCACTTCCTTGGAAATCCTTTGTGCAGGTTCCCTGTCAGATCTGCATTCAACATATGAGCACGCCCCTCCCCTCTGCCACTGCATTTCCAAGGACATACAGGGATTCTCAGCTCCTTCACCTTACATAAGTGTCATGGGCCATTCTCTGATACCTTCTCAGGAACTCTTCCCTGCTAACCACATTCACATTTATTGTGTTTTATTGTTTTGCAGCTCCTGTAGCCAGTAGGTCTGGGGGACAGTATATGAGGTTATTCTCTTCCTGAAACCTAAATAGAAAACAAGAGAAAATATCCTCTATTTTAAGGGTTCACTCTTGGCGGGGAAGATATCTCAGAGAAAAATTAAAATATGCCATTTTAGTATCTCTTCTCTTCCAAATCATCCTATGTATTACATGCTTTTGTGTACTACATCACTCAAGTCCCACATAGTCTTAATAGGAAGACAATCATCTTCACTTCACATATGGTAGCACTGAGGTTTAAAGAATTTAGGTAACCAATCAAAGGCTGCAGAATGAGCAAATTTCAGGGCAGCTTTTGAATTCAGATATTGTAACTCCAGAGTACATGTATTCATCATAATCTAGCAATGCCTTTTTGTCCAGACTTACACAAAATGTCTATTAAAAAGATGAAAAGTTTGGGTATTTCAAAACACTAACAGATTTAATCTGGGGGAGAAAGGAGGAGGTGGGAATGATATATTTGACACAGAACCTTCAGGCATCTAGAGGAGCACACACCAGCCAGGCCCTGTACAGTAAGTTCTCTTCTTGTTGAAATGCTCAACCTGTTGTCCAAGATGGTTTATTCTTCACCTCGACAACTCACGCAACGCATCCGAATTCTGTATTTTCTGGATTATTCTGTCCATATATTTATGTTTACAATATGCCTTCACTAATGATTTTATTCATTAAAAGAAAGCTGTTCTATAGATGGAAGTTTTACTAAAATCAGTTTGAATTAATCAATTGATTATATAATTATATTTTGGATAAATTTCCCTTTATTTCAAACGTTTCCTTTATTTTAAGTACTAGCACAAAAATCGTAGATACTATACTTTCACATTTGACTTTTGTAAAAAATTTCTAATTTATTCTGTCTGCAGCAATAAAGCCAGATCATCCATAAGCATTCTTCTTTAACGTATAAATATTAGTCTTGTGAACTCAAAATTTCATGAAATCTAAAGAATATTTCAGCGGCATCTATAAAAGTGCAGCCTTAAAATCACAAAGCTGGGCGAGGCCTCAACCGGCCTTGACACCTTAGGACTCTTATGCTTCAGGCAATTGACTAGTTGAGTTCAAAGTGATAGCTGATGTTGCATAAGAACAGGATGATTCAGGAGGCTGAAGTTAAGAAGAGATCCAAGGTGAAGGAAGTTTTGCATGCAGTGCCCGTAAGAGACCCAGAGAATCCTGTGGCTAGGGAGACAGCCTACTCGTAGGGTCGTAAGTGAGGTAGCCTACCTATCTCTCAAACCGGTTCTGACTGTGACTTCTCAAGGGCCAAGGGAAGGCTGAAGTCTTTTCTACTTGGATTTTAAGATTAGCTCTGCACCTCATATGGCTCATTTCCAGGTATTTACATGGTGATAGCCATCACCTACAGAAAGAGGCATCAAAGGAGCTCAAGTTTTAGGGGTTCACAATGAAGCCCCTAATTCCTCACTTTGGAGCTGTTATATCTACACAGCATAAAAGGCTCAAAGGTGGCTAATGCCTGCCTACATTATATAGGTTACTTTTTTTTTATTACTCTGTGATGTCTTTAGAAACTCAGACTGGGAAACACCAAAAATCTTAGCAGTTATTTTTATCTTGGATGTGTCATGAAGATGTGGACTAGATTGAGGCCCATCTCAAGAACTGACCTATAATAACAAACCTGAAGTTTGAAATTCCTGTATATTGAGAAATGAAACCCACAGCAGCAAGGGCAATGACAAGCTGCGACCATAATGGCTGTGTCCCAACTCTGTCCCGGTGTTTCATGTTCCAGGAGTGAATAAATAATTTCATCTTCAAGAGCCATGAATTCTAGTCCTCCTTCAAAAGTCTGGCAATGGGCCCAGCTAATTTCATTTATGATGTGGACTTTTTTTTTTTCAGACTACGAGTTTTCAGAAAGTGAAAAAGGGCAATCATTATCTCATTACATGAGTGTGTTTCTGTGCTTTTTTTTTCCTTCCAGCAATACTTTATTGATTTATTAATCAGCAAGAAATCAAAGGGTAAGGACATGCCATTTCCTCATTAATTAGTCATTGGAACAAGCAACACTAATCAGTCTTACTTCAACTATAAATAATTAGTCTTTTAAAAGAAATTTTTTTTGGCAGAAGAGAGTGAAATATAGAAATTCTGTTACACTTAGTAATTTTTTTTCCACAGGATGAAAACTTACATATTGATATTAAGTTAAAGATTTAAACCTTGGGAAACAGATAATTCAGGAAATAACTTTTAATGCCTAGCAGTTTTTATTCGTAAATTAAAAAAGTTGCTTTGTCATCAGCTAACATTTATTTATATACCCAAACACCACCACTCCCTCCTTCAAAGTAAATAAATAAGTAAATAAGTCTGCTAAAGTCATATATAGTATGAATAACAACATACTTTAGGAACTAAAAAAATGAAGTCCTACTTATGTATTTACTGAATTGTGGTAACTGTTTCTACATTACAACAGCTTTTTGTTTCTATTTCATTTCTTAATGGTATCTCTAGGATATAAAATAATCTGGCAGGAAATATACTAAAATTCTGGGCTTTATTTCTGCCTGAAGTTTAAAAAATATTTTTCTAACTCTCAAGTTCCTGTCACTTGTTCTCTTGTTTTAAGTTCCATCAGAGATTTTAAAGTAATTTAAACTATATAATGCAGACTTTCATCTAATCGCTATTATTAAAATATCTCTACATCTATTATTTAGAACAAAGGGAGAAACCAACAGCAGGTTCATTTATCCATCCTCTACTCTTTCTTTATTTAGAATGTTTTTGCTAATAACCATGCCTCAAAAAATGTTTGTTCCATGAATGAGTTAAAAAAAAAAAAACCACGGTCCTGTTCTGTTTGAAGAAAGCATTTTGTAACTAAAAAAAATTTCTGTTGTCTGACACGTTGTTATGATTGATAAATGAAAAGAAGGAGATTGAAAGGATTCAACTAAAACTGATGGAAATCTAGTACGAGTGTAGTATGTTATTTGTATAATGTTATTTGAAGGAAGCTAGATAAAATTTATGGAAATCTACCATACACCAAGATATTATTTGTATGATGCTTATTTTAAACTGAGTACCTTTTGAATGGAAAGCATTTTAATCCCCATTTAAGAAAACCAAGTCTCCAAGAGAGTAATTGGTTTATATAGGATTTAAATTAATGTCTTTCTTATTTCAGTTCCCATTATTTTTCACGGTACGGCGTGATACATTCTACTATGCTACTAGTGGTGGATTGGTCTAAAAACTTTAAAAGTCCAATTACACTTGTAGATATATGGGGTCACAATAAATTAGAATGAAAGCTGTGAATACCTTAAAAGCCTCCAGTGGAAAAGGGAGGTAAGGTCTGATTTTTTTTAGATAGATTTTGTCAAAGGCACTTGGTCAAGCAGCAATCATACAGCTAGGTTTTGGGTGAATATTTGAGGCCAATGTTGTTTTTTGAGAGCTCTTACCTTGAGATCATTACCAGTGAATACTTGGTGTTAGTTAAGGACCCACATACTCTATGAATAAAAATTGCTGCAAAAACAGCATAAAATAAACAAAAATCTAAATATGTATTTTGATTGTAGACTTAAAGGTACCATTAATTTAGTGATTTGAGAGAAATGTAACCATTTAAATGGAAATAAAATTCATGCCGTTACCATACAGCATCATGTTGATGATTAATTTTTATCTGAAAGTGTTGTTGAGGTCTGGCATTAAAGAAACACCTGAACATGGACTGGTGAGTTGCATTTTAATAAGTTATGTATTTCATGTTTTTATGCATTTCATCATTTTAACCTTGCATTACAAAATAATGTTGACCAGAAACACCTCTTTAAAGTACTGCTTATAAAAAGAGAAATGGTGCATTATATTCTTGACACTTAAGGTCAAGTACTAAAGATGCATTGTATATTAATGTATCCAATATATCAGACAAGAAATTAATGTCTATCCTCCCTTTTGGGTCTAGACTACTTTATAAACCTATTTTTACTTTCTTCAGTTTGATTAATAGTATCCCAGAAATACTCTGCCCTAACAGCATCCAAGACAGCTTTGATATTATCTGTGAATCAGGAATGAAAGAATTCTCATTATATTTGAAATGATACATTTCAGAAATTGAAAATAATCTCACATATAGGTTTCATTAAGCACAACATAGTAGGTTGTTTTCTTCTAGCAATTTATTCAAGGCCAATGATTAATTATTACAATTTCTCCTGAATTATTTAATGGATTTTCCCACTAAAAATTTTGCTGGAATGGTTCAACACACTCTAACAGCATACATTAGTTTTAACAGCTATGATTGACATTCACAATACAAACTTATGTTATAATTTTTGTCATCTGGGTCAGTGATTTTAATCTGTGATATGTCCTTGAAAAACAGTATTGTTAATAATGTGTAAAATATGATAAAACAGAATTCTGCCTAAACCAAACACAAATAAAATGCTTAGGGGTCATTACCTTCTTCATTAATAGGCTCTGCATAGGAGCCTACTTTTTCCTGGTTAATTTTGCTATGTTGGTAGCCTCATAGAGAATCATTACTGCTGTGCTCTCCCAGAGACAGAAAGAATAAAACTTCTGTCTATCACTCTGTATACAAAACTTAATCCTAAGGAACAAAAAACATATTCCTGAAACATATTTTCACTCATCTTAAATATAAAATATAAAGTCTCTTGAAACATTCAAGTTGTTATGTTAGACTTTTAATAATTACAATATATATCCTATGGCTGGATTCATTCAAATGTAAAATTTCACTTGTAATTTACTCCATAGGGAGAAAAGTATATGGTCTGAGTGTGGGGAATTATTTATTTTTCCCTAGAAATCAGTACTTTTTTATTATATACTTTATTTCCAATACCTTAATTTTTCATATTATTTTTCTTAAGTGATTTTACTTTCAAAATTGCTATAGCTCTACATTAAGGGTTCTGAAAATGAAAAAAGAAGTAATGTGGCACTATTAATAGTTTTTATTCACCTAAATTTTGTCATACTTATACATTTTTTTAAAAATCCACTGACATCTTAGTTTCCAATGTTCTACAGTTTCTAGAATAGTCTTTGACTCAGAATACATAAATATGTTTATCTGAAGTGGTTCTGCTCAGCAATTTAATAAATTGTGCAGTCTACAGAGAATATCATTAATTATGTAAAGACTGATGGGGATTCATTTACTTGGTTTCTTTCTCAGCCACTTGACTTGTCTCTGTTTAATTAAACAATAATAAATGTGATGGTAGGGAGAAACTTATGCTGTCAGTGAACAATACTAAATATGTTCTTGGAATAGAGAAAGGGATTCTAGATGTCTTCATATTTAGACAGAAAATCACAGGAAGTTAATTAAAACACTTGCTTACTTGCCTACAACTTATTGACATATATCTTCAATCATATTTCTTAAGTCTCCAGTTATGGAGGACACTGTGAAGGCAAATTACTGTCAATGCCTCAGTATATTTCTTTATTTTATCTCTTGGAGAGTTTGTTTTCTTTTAGGAAAGTAGATTTTATGCATTTTATGTAATGTTCCCATGCCTGGCTTCGATTTGAAAATATGGCACTCCTTATATTGCCTGTCCCATTACATGGTAAAAATAGGAATATTAAAATATTAAAGACATTTTGCTGAAGGGTGGGGCCATTAGTTATATACAATAATCAGTTGTAAAAACACTGGGGGATGACACAATTATGAGCTGATATTCTTAATATAAATTATAAATGTAGTTTAAATATCTAAGATGTTTTAACTCTATGGTTGAAACATTTGAAAAGTTTTTACTATATGGTCCACGACCATATTAAACCACCAACAACAAAGGACTGGCATGAGAGAGACTTCATACAAAGATAATCTGTCAATTTTCTGGGTTTTGGAATTTGGGCAATTTTATAACCTTTCTACTGTTGTTTCTGTTTGTAAACTAGGCATGTAAATATCTACTTTGGAAGAGATATAATGTATATTTACTCATAACTGTGACATATGCAAAGCATCCATATCAGTGCATATCAGAGAATAGCTAAAAAAAAAAAAAGGTATACTTATTACAATTCCCATTATACTCTTTCCTCTGATTACAGGTTTTAAGAACAAGTTTCAGTGCTAGAAGTCAGCAGAAGCACAGAACATTTTGATCACTTAGAGACAGTATTAAAAGATCTATTCACTAATTAGTGGACTGAAATTTAATTTCCAATTTAGAGTCTGTCATTTCTTTTCTTAAGATATTGTTGGCCCAACTAATCTTAGAATAGATAATTTAGATCTCTGAGATGTAAATAAAATAGTGCATAAAACAAAGTTTTACAAGAATTTTCCCCATGGATATATTTTATTTAGCTGAAAGGAAGTCCTTGAGTTGATAGCAAGTCAACATGAATATATTAAAACTAATGCTATAATGCCATCAATAATTTATTAAATAATTGAAAATTCATATACGTAGTAAAAGTACAGTGTATAATTTATGAATTAAAGGATTCCCCCAAAAAATCACAATTATGCTTTCATAAGCAGTGTTGGTTATTTTCAATTTCAGAATTTGGTGTGTGATATTATATATATATATACATACATATATATTTGTTCTTCATCCCCAGTTTTTGGCATATGATTCCTAAAATCCTTGGAATCTTCAAAGTAATAAATTCTGTATGCTAATGAGTTGACTAGTAGACTGAGGGCTGGCAGTCCCTAGGTAGCTTCAGGATGGGGCTATTAACCAGAAAAACCAAGGCAGGATTAGAGGGTTGGGACTTTCTGCCCCAACCCACCCCCAGGGGAGGAGAAAGAGGATGAAGGTTAAGGTGATCAGCAATGGCCAATGATTTAGTCAATCATGCCTTTGTAATGAAAACTCTGTAAGAACCCAAAAAGAAGTGTTCAAAGAGCTTCCAGATATTCAAACACTTGAGGGCTTCTGGAGGGTCCTGGAGAGGTCATGGAAGCTGTACACTGCCACACTCGTCCCCTTCCCTGCCAATCTCTTCATCTGGTGTTCACCAATATCCATTGTAACTTCCTTTGTGATAAACAAGTAAGCATAAGTGTTTCCCTGAGTTCTGTGAGCAGCTCTAATAAATTAACTGAACCCAAAGGAAGGGTTTGTAGGAATGATTTGTAGCTCGTCCATCAGAAACACAGGCAGACCAACCCAGGGCTTGCAGTTGACTTCTGAAGTGGTGGGAGGGGGCATTCTTGCAAACTGAGTCCTTACCCTGGGATCTGATGCTAACTCCAGATGGATAGTGTTAGAATTGAACTGAATTAGAGGACACTCAACCTGTGTCTGCTGCAGAATTGATTGCTTGCTTGATGTGTGTGGGAAAACCCAAGCTCACTTGGTTACAAAAACCTTCTGTGTTGATTGTTGTGATGTAAGAGCATAGAGAAAAGTTTGTTCTTTTACAGAGATGAAAACAAAGCAACATAGAACAAAAAACTTTTGCAGAAACTAACCAAAGGCTTATAGCTCTAAAGTGTATCAGAGAACAGAATTTACAAAATAGCTAAGATGTTTATGTATTTACACATCAAAATATGCTTATTGTATGAAATACAAAAAAATAGGAAAAGATAATGGATTCAAATTCCCACTACCAAAGACAACTGTTGTCAATATTTTGATGTAATTATTTCTGCCCCTATAATGTACATTTTCTGTAATCATAGCTGAACTCATTATTTTTATGCAGTTTTATATGATAATAGTATTAACCATGACAGATTTCATTTGTATATTATTATAAATATTTTATGAATGCAATTTTAATAGTTACATAACAGTATATCTAGTAGCATTTCATCTAGTAGACATTTTATAATCTGCAGTTGTTCACCATTATTAAATATTTTGGCTATTTAAATTGTGTTAAACATACAACAATAAATTTTGGGGCCATAGGTTTCTATATAGTTTGGATTGCCAGAACTGGAATGGCTGAGTCAAAGTGAGATTTTCTTTTTAATGGCTCTTTATACACAGGCATTAAGTTTTCTAACATTCAAATTAGATACATATGATATTTTCTACAACTAAATCTGAGAAATTCACTCAAGAGACGACTGATCTAGTTTTATCCTTGAGAGGAGATTTAATTTTCAATAACATTTAGCCATCAGTTAAAAAAATATCTTGGCTGAAATCAGATAATGTAGGTTATGAATAGTGACCAGTAAAAAACTCTTCTACACTGTTACTGGTGTATTTTCATGTAACTATGTGGCATGAAAATATACCAATTTGCCTATGGCAGCTCAACTGTGGCAATTCAAAAGGTGGCATGATGTGATGTGAGCCCCTAATAATCTCCATTAGCAGCTTCTCCAGACAAGCACAGATAAGGATGCAGTCTAAATGAAGACAATATGTTTTATATACAAATGAGAATGTCACTCACCACCATCAGGATTGTCATCCCTAAGGCCCTACTATGTGGAAAATGTGAAAGCAAAAGTGACTTTTTTTTGTCTATTTGATTTGTTTTTTTGTTGTTTTGTGTTGTTGCTGTATCACTAACCTTACTACAATTGCTCTAAAGAAGATTGACTGTCCAAAGATGTTATTTTATTGTGTGTTTCTCTAACTTGGCATATTATGAAGTTGACAAAGTGATTTGTGACCAGTTAAATTCAAGAGTATATTTAAGTATATTTTACAAAGTATTAACTAAAGAAATATTATGTATGATTCTAAACACAATTTAATTGAAGTAATATGTCAGTTTTCAGTCCTTCCTTAATAAATATTTTTCTGATTCTCACACACACACACACACACTCATGTGACATTTTTAAAAAGTTCTGTTTCATTTGGAATTTTTTCTTCTTTCAGGATATATTAATCCTCTTCTTTTGCATTATCATTTTCCACATTTAGATATGCTGGAAAATCCAACAAACATTAAACTTGTGGAAGGTAAGGCTCAGGCTATTGTCTATATTGCATTAGTGTATCTTGAACATCCAGCAGAGGGATTGGCAATTAGGGAGCTGCCAATAACCATCTCTGAAGGGATGAGTTATTTTAATGTGATATTTCTTCTTTTTTAGGATACTTAAAAGTATTTTAAGATATTTTGTCCTGTTTCATATAATTACTCAAAGTTCCCATTAAGCACAGTCCTTGCTGATTGTGGTCTATGACATCAGGCTTCTCCCCGAGAAAGTTCAGATAAATGTTAACAGGGTGCTTCACTTTTACACTTTTTAGCTTTTTTTTTCTTTTCATTAACACTAATGTTTTATATATTTGTATGTTCTCACTCATTGATACCATGAGAATAATTGCATTCCCCTTTCTACACAGCAAAAGTTTTGGCTGAAGTCTAACAAAAATATGGAAAATCTCATTTTGCAGAAATACAAATCTGATGACCACTCGTGAGAAACAACCCAAGACATCCCTTTTGGATTCAGTAATTCAGGGTCTGTTCCTGTTGAAACATTATCTTAACCCAAATTATCCAGGCTACAAACAAACAAACAAATAAAAAACTTTTCATTAATTCCTTTTTACCATGCAACATCTCTTTTGGTTCTATTCAGAGGCCATACTCAGTATTATTTAGTAGAGGAACGAAGTCTGTGCTTTTCCAGAAGCAGAAGGGTTAGAAGATGGAACACAGAGTCATGTGTTACTTAAAGATGGGCTGCATTTTAAGAAATGTGTCCTCCAGGGGATTTCATGATATAAACATCACAGAGTGCATTTACGCAATCCTAGATGGCATAATCTACTAGACACCTAGGCTATATGGCATGTCCTATTTCTCCTAGGCTATACACTGGTACATGTTACTCTCCTGGATACTGTAGACAGTTGTAACACAATAGTAAGCATTAGTGTATCTAAAAACATAGAAACAAAAGCATAGTAAAAACACAGTGTGTGTGTATATATATATATATATACAGTGTATATTTTTTAGACAGAGTCTTGCTCTGTCACCAGGCTGGAGTGCAGTGGCACAATCTCAGCTCACTGCAACCTCTGCCTTCCGGGTTCAAGTGATTCTCCTGCCTCAGCCTCCCGAGCAGCTGGGACTACAGGCACACACCACCATGCCCAGCTAATTTTTGTATTTTTAGTAGAGATGAGGTTTCACCATGTGGGCCAGGATGGTTTCGATCTCTTGACATCGTGATCCGCCCACCTCAGCCTCTCAAAGTGCTGGGATTACAGGCATGAGCCACCACACCAGGCCAGTATTATAATTTTATGAGACCATCCTTGTGTATGTGGAAGTGGTCCATCACTGAAACATTGTTGTGAAGCACCTGGCTCTACCTATATTTCAGCTTATAATGGCTCTAGTCTTGGAAAAAGAAAACAGTTATCATGTGAATATTTTAGACAGATTCTATTTCTTCACACTACCAGAAGTTGTCACTCATAAATTGAGATATCCTTAGAACTAATTTTTGGACTTCATTGAATGGGATTTTTTGAGCAAAGAACTGAAACTGTTTGGATTAGTTTATTTTAGCTAGCCACTGCTTATGGTAAGGGCAAGGGAGAAAGACTGTTTTTTCAAGCATAGAAACAGAAATACTAAAATTTCAGCTCACGATCTTTAAGAAAAGAAAAGCAATGAGAAGTTGTGTGAATTTTTATTAAAATGTAAATGAATTACATTGTCACATTGATTCTACATAACCTTTCACATCTTCAATTTTTTCCTTCTACCCTCTCTAATTTCTCTATTGACCTATAGCACTGAGTGAAGTCGACACCCTTTAAAAGGTGGGGGTAAAGTGTTTTCAAATAGAACATTTATTTTTATGGCCACAGTAAATTATTACAGCTGAAACATTTGTACACAAGTAAGAAGGGACAAAACAGGATATTTTCCTTCCAGTCAAGTGCAGTGATAAAATTACAACCTTAATTATTTAACTCCTGTGGTAACTGATCTTAATTTTCATTCTCTGTATGTTATAGTAGGTACTTCCACCTTGATCTCTATCTTTCCTTCTTATTCCCTCCTATCTCATTTGTTCCTCTGTCCTGCCCTGTGCAATCTTCTGTTCTACCCATCCCTACAGGCCCATTCCTATGATTCAGCCTGTTGATCTGTCTCAAGTTCTTAGTCCCTGGCATCTTGGATTAGTGCATTATATTGATTTCAAGTAAACAATTCTATCTGCTATTTCTCCACTAAAATTTAGATTGATATTTCAACACAAAAATGACATCTGCTCCATTTGCTGGATTCTATCTCTGAGAGGTTATTGTGTCCCCAACAAGTAACAGAGATGGAATACTTTTTAGGCATGTTTTAAAGGGAGAATTAACAGAAATACTTGATGATTAGGTGGATATGAATAAGAACTTACAGTTACAACCATCATTATTTGGAGAAGGAGACAGTGGAAAATAAAGGGGTCTTGGAAAAAATCGACAAACATAGATACAAAGAAGATTATGTATTTGGTTGTGTTGACTAAATGAATACAGAGAAGAGATTAGGGAATGGTAGTATATGTTGATATATTAAGATAATTCTTGAAAGAATAGATGGTTCTGGAACTTCAATATATACTAATAAAAATGCCAAGAAATCAATGAAATTATTATCACTAAACATGTTCCTCATCAAAATACTACCTTGGAATTCACGTATAGCACCAATGATAAAACAAACAAAAAAAAATGTTCTATGCCAGGGTCATTTTTCTTCTTATTGGCACTGTAAAAACTGAAACCTAGAATATAAGAAAAAGGATTTGAAATTTGACAACATTGCAGGAATTTTTCTTAGGATGAAGACAAGTTGAGATCTTAGACACTTTGTATAACATTTAAGATAGAAGATGTAAGATGATATCATAACGTAGATGGTTGAACTGGTTTGAAAACAAGGTACATGAGTCAGGAACATAAATTTAAATATGTTAAAGCTAATAAGACTGCCATTTCACTAGCAACACCCAATTAAACAAATGGGAGGCACAAATCCTAGGGGATACATAGAAATTAGAATCTATGTATTATTTTGGGACTTGGGCTTTCTATTTTCAATATAATGAATAAGTCATTCACTTTTGAGTTAATCGTTCCGGTCATATATCTATCTATTTGACACAACTTTGGAAAAATCAACACATTTTCTGAATCTTCACTTTATAATTGACATTTTAGGGAAAAGTACTCAGAGAATATATCACTTTCCTTATATTTCCAAATTGTACCAAAGTGGGGTATATTTCTGAATTGTAAGCAGGAATATTAGTGATAGTTGATGATATGATTTGGCTGTGTGCCCACCCAAATCTCATCTCAAGTTATAATCCAATTGTCATCCCCACATGTGTAGGGAGGGACTTGGTGGGAGGTGATTGGATCATGGGGGTGATTTCCCCCATGCTGTTCTCAGGATAGTGAGTGAGTTCTCATGAGATCTGGTTGTTTGATAAGTGCCTGGAGCTCCGCCTCTTCTCTCCCTCCTGCTGCCATGTAAGACATGCCTTTCTCCCCCTCCCCTTCCACCATGATCGTAAGTTTCTTGCGACCTACCCAGCCATGCAGAACTGTGAGTCAATTAAACCTCTTAATTTATAAATTACCCAGTCTCAGATAGTATTTTTATAGCAGTGTGAAAATGGGCTAATACACCTGAAAACCTCAAGAAACCAGCTTTTAATTTGAGCCATATTTTTAAAGCTTGAAAAACTGGTTTATATGTAATTTAATGCTGGAAAAAAGAAATGAAGTCAGCATACTGTTAGACTAGATAAGTCATTTTTCCTTAAAAATATAAAGAAGATTCGTATTTTGAAGAACAATTGAATGATTAAATATTGGCTTAAAGTTATACTTAAATTTTAAGTCTCTTGTATCTGGAAACAAATTAGTGATCCTGTAACTAAACCTGCAAGCTTTGAGTACATTTTAAAATAGTATCATGGAACAAAAATCTAGAGGTACTTTTAAAGGTATAGCTGCTGGTCTAATTTCTTGAATTTAAATTTCAGTCACACTGTCACGTCTTAATTACAAAACCAAAAAGTCAGAAATTATATACCTGATTTCTAAGGTCAGTTTAAACACCTATCAATCTTCATAGTAAGCTGTATAAATTTATTTGATGAGAACACTTAGCAAATTTTAAACTTGTGCAAACAGACATTCTTTAGTAAGTTCCTACAAATAATTCCTTTGTTTTGTCTTTTGTGATATTATTTGCTATGAGGAATAATAACAATGAGCTTATGTACACTAATTCTTTTCTGGTTTTTACGTCAGTCTTGCCTTTACAACGTAAAAAAATGCTAGTTTATGCTATCATACACTAGGAAAAATGAAAGTGGAAAAACTTTTCAACCTGTATAATATTGCAGATCTTTCCATTTTTTTTTTCCAGTGGAGAAATTTTCCTACACTGAATAGAGACCATCTCAAAAGAGAGAGGTTATGAGGAAATAAATGAAATTCACTGGGGAAAAAAATTTGTACAAAAATATTACCCAGTGTTTCAATGATAATAGCCTGCAGCTTTCACACTAACTTGAAGATAAACTGTCATTAGTGGAAATAAAATGAAGCCTCCTGGAGTACTAGGAGGGCACAAAGTAAAGAAACTGGGAAATTTCCAATAGTAGTGTGACAATACAAAAGCCTCCTGTTAACTCTTGGTGTATGTCTTTCTATGCATATGTTTCTATGTGAATATATACTTATATGTGACAGTACATAAAATATATTAGTATTATCTAGACTGCTGAACTATTTATAGTTTTCTATACATGCCATGTCTTCTCTTCTGGTTTCTCTAGAAGCAGCTATCCTGTAATTATCTCTAGGTTCCACAATTCTCTCTTTCTCTTTCTCTCTCTCTTTCTCTCTCTCTCTCTTTCTCTCTCTCTCTCTCTCTCCCTCCCTCCCTCCTTTCCCTCTGACTCTCTGTATATAATTTTTCCCTATAGTCTTGGGCTTACCTTAAATGATGACCATCAAAAGAACATTTTGGGATCTTCTGAACTGTAACTAATCCTCCACTCACAGCTCCCATGTGCTTGGCTGGTGCTCATTTCTTTCTACCTCTCATTGTAGTTATCGGTATACATATGCCAATGGCTCCATTTGCTGTTATGATAAACATAAACTAATACCCGTGTAAGAGTCTCTAATTCATTTCATTCCATTTTGCTCCTAAAATAAGTAAGGTAATTCCATGGAAGTGTTATTTCTAACTGTTCATTTTAATTTGATTGAAAAGTGTGGGTGATTCTCTGTCAAATGTCTTTTAAGGTTAAGCACTGTTGGTTAATATACCACATTACTCACTGTAAACTCAAATGTAATGGTGTGTAAGCATTCCATATTCATATGCAAACTTCTTGTTATTACAGCATTCTAAACGTTGGGGAAGCAGAAGTCAAACTTTGTAAAAACAAAGAGACCAAGACAACTCGCATGGCAAGTCAATTCCAGTCTAGAGGTGCAGGAGCAGTGGACTGCCATGGATGAGGGATCTCTTTATAATAGGCATGAGATTCACACCATCATGATGGAAATGGTCATGAAGGGAGTTTGACTTACATGTTTCCAGAGTACATGTTAAAAAGTTCAAACATAATGATAAATGATGTGGTAAATACAAATCCTTTTCAAATGCTGACATCATTATGAGGCCTGTGTTGTAGGCAAAGGGCCAAGGCTCCAGGAGGTTGTGCCTGGATGGTCTTCCATTGGCAGGAGTGCAGTCAGTACCTCAGTATCTGCTGGGCTGGCTGGTCACCCTGGGATTGACTGTCATGGTCTCCAAGAATCCTGACACCAATGTTGTTCTTAGTTTAGCAGTTTGCACCCTTCAAAATTTTAAAGTCATCTGAATAGCAAAACTATTAACAGAGTCTTTTCCAAACATTTCTGAATCTACAATTTAGTGTATCTTTTAAATATCATTGGCAGTAAGAAAGAGCAATTGGAAGCAGAGGGAGCAGGCTAATTGAAAGCTGTAAAGAAGCCACTGAGTGAAAAGTGTTGAGAAAGAATGAAAGCAATTTTAAACTGTGTCAGTCACTGTTTAGTTTATGCCCTCCATGTTAGTTCAATACTGGTGCAGTTTCCTCTTCTCATTTTCTTTCTGTTTGAATGTGCAGTATTCTCAACTTTATTTACTGTCTGCTGTTCCTTGGTTCGTTGGCACATAAACTGCACCTGATTTAATGTTTTTAGTGCAAACCGTTTTTTCCAAAGAAAATCAAGCCATTCTTAAAAATGCATCTCTTGTTTCATGAATCAATTGTATACATAAATACTGCAGCAAGCAAAGGAAGTTTTATCTTTCCAAGGCTGAAGACACTTGGAAATACTTGCAGCATTTGTTTTAGACAAGAAAGAATAAAATGAGAAAGCTGGAGAATTAATTCTCCCATATTCTTTATTGTAAAATAATTACATAATTTTGTTTTAAAGTGACAAAGTGAGGCTCAGAAACAAACATTCACAGATTAATACTTAAATTTTTCAATGTATGTGGAATATAATTTTACAAATGGAAACCCCAGATTGGAGAAGTGACCAGCAGTATATTTAGGACTAGAATTCAGGTCTCCAGACCCAGTTCTGTCATTTTCTTACTACATTTTGCTACTTCTTATATATAGAAAACATTGTCTCAGAAAAGACAGCATATTGTGGTTGCAAGCATATTTTAGAATCATTAAAGGATAAAATACCATGAACTTCAAATAAATTAGTTTTAGCAGCATAAAGTAACTTTGTTATTATTTCCACATAAATAAAGCTCATTAGTGTATGGATAAAAAGCAAAGATTAGCCTATATTTTACAATTTTCTTGTTTAAGATTAGATAGAGTTGGTGATATGGTTTGGCTGTGTTCCCACCCAAATATCATCTTGAATTGTAGCTCCCATAATTCCCAAGTGTCCTGACAGGGACCTGGTGGGAGGTAATTGACTCATGGGGACGGGTCTTTCCCATGCTATTTTCATGATAGTGACTAAGTCTCACAAGATACGATGGCTTTATAAAGGGAAATTTCCCTGCAAACGCTCTCTTGCCTGCAACCATGTAAGACATGACTTTGCTTCTCCTTTGCCTTCCACCATGATTGTGAGGCTTCCCCAGCCGTGCTGAACTGTGAGTCCATTAAACATCTTTCCTTTATAAATTACCTAGTCTCAGGTATGTCTTTATTAGCAATGTGAGAACAGACTAATACAGTAAATTGGTAAGAGTAGAGAGGAGTGCTGCTGTAATGATACCCGAAAATGTGGAAGTGACTTTGGAATTCAGTAACAGGCAGAGCTTGGAACAGTTTGGAGGGCTCAGAAGCAGACAGGAAAAGTGTGAGAAAGTTTGGAACTTCCTAGAGACTCGTTGAATGGCTGTGACCAAAATGCGGATAGTGATATGGACAATGAATTCCAGGTTGAGGTGGTCTCAGATGGAGATGAGGAACTTCTTGGGAACTGGCATAAAGGTGACTCTTGTTATGTTTTAGCAAATAGACTGGCAGCATTTTGCCCCTGCCCTAGAGATTTGTGAAACTTCAAACTTGAGAGAGATGATGTAGGGTATCCGTTGGAAGAAATTTCTAAGGTGGCAAAGTGATTAAGAGGAAGCAGAACATGAACGTTTGGAAAATTTGCAGGCTGACATGGCAATAGAAAAGGAAAACCCATTTTCTGAGGAGAAATATAAGTTGCCTGCCGAAATTTGCATAAGTAACAAGGAGCCAAAAGTTAATCAGCAAGACAATAAGGAAAATGTCTTTAGGGAATCTCGGAGACCTTCATGGCAGCCCCTCCCATCACAGGCACAGCGGCCTAGGAAGTAAAAATGGTTTTGTGGGCAGGGCCCAGGGCCCTTCTGCTCTGTAGCCTAGGGACTTGGTGCCCTGTGCCCCAGCTGCTCCAGCCATGGCAGAAAAAGGCTAAGGTATCACTTGGGCTGTGGCTGCAGAGGGTGCAAGCCCCAAGTCTTGGCAGCCTCCACGTGGCATCGAACGTGTGAATGCACAGAAGTCAAGAATTGAGGTTTGGGGACCTCCACCTGGATTTCAGAGGCCATATGGAAACTCCTGCATGTCCAGGTGGAAGTTCGCTGCAGGGGAGGGGCCCTCATGGGAAACCTCTGCTAGGGCAGTGCAGAAGAGAAATGTGGGGGGTTGGAGCCCCCACACAGAGTCCCATGGGGCACTGCCTAGTGGAACTATGAGAAGAGAGCCACCATCCTCCAGAACCCAGAATGTTAGAACCACTGACAGCTTACACCATGTGCCTGGAAAAGCTGCAGACACTCAGTGCCAGCCCATGAAAGCAGCTGGGAGAGAGGCTGTACCCTTGCAAAGCCACAGGGGTGGAGCTGACCAAGACCATGGGAATCCATCTCTTGCATCAGCATGTCCTGGATGTGAGACATGGAGTCAAAGGAGATCATTTTGGAGCTTTAAGATTTGACTGCCTCTCTGGATTTTGGATTTGCTTCACCTGGGGCATGTAGCCCTTTCATTTTGGCCAATTTCTCCCATTTGGAACAGGTGTATTTACCCTATGCCTGTGCCTCCATTGTATCTAGGAAGTAACTAATTTGTTTTCACTTTTACAGGTTCATAGGCAGAAGGGACTTGCCCTTTCTCAGTTGAGACTTTGGACTATGGATTTCTGAGTTAATGCTGAAATATGTTAAGGCTTTGCAAGACTGTTGGGAAGGCATGATTGGTTTTGAAATGTGAGGACATGAGATTTCAGAGGGCAGAATGATATGGTTTGGCTGTGTCCCCACCCACCTTGAATTGTAGCTCCCATAATTCCCATGTCATGGGAGGGATCCAGTGTGAGGTAACTGAATCATGGGGGTGGGTCTCTCCCATGATGTTCTCATGATAGTGAATATGTCGCATGAGATATGATGGTGTTAGAGGATTCCTCTGCACATGCTCTCTTGCCTGCCACCATGTAAGATGTGACTTTGCTTCTCCTTTGCCTTCCACCAGGATTATGAGGCCTCCCTATCCATGCTGAACTGTGAGTTCATTAAACTTCTTTACTTTATAAATTACCCAATCTCGGGTACATCTTTATTAGCAGCATGAGAACAGACTAATACCTTAGGGTTTCTGATTTAGCAGTATGTTGTGAAAAGAAACTAGAATGCTTTTTGGGGGGCAGGCTAAAAATTCCATGTTACAAGTATTTACAGGCTGCTTTGAACACTAAAGTCAAGAGAAAAATCTATATTTTAAATGTACTAAATAAAGTTATTGGTTGTTGTGGGAAGACAGGGGCCACGAATGGAGGCACCCGCTGAAGCCATGGCAGAAGAACATAAATTGTGAAGATTTCATGGACATTTATTAGTTCCCCAAATTAATTTCTTACACCTGTCTTACTGCAGTCTCTGAACATAAACCGTGAAGATTTCATGGACATTTATCACTTCCCCAATCAATACTCTTGTGATTTCCTATACCTGTCTTTACTTTAATCTCTTAATCCTGTCATCTTCATAAGCTGAGGTTGTATGTCGCCTCAAGACCCTGTGATGATTGCGTTAACTGCACAAATTGTCATAAAGCATGTGTGTTTAAACAATATGAAATCTGGGCACCTTGAAAAAAGAACAGGATAACAGCGATGTTCAGGGAAAAAGGGAGATAACCATTAGGTCTGACTGCCTGAGAGCCAGGCAGAACAGAGCCATACTTCTCTTCTTACAAAAGTGAATAGGAGAAATATCGCTGAATTCTTTTTCTCAGCAAGGAACAGCCCTGAGAAAGAGAACGCATTCCCAGGGGTCGGTCTCTAAAATGGCCGCTCTGGGAGTGTCTGTCTTATATGGTTGAAGATAAGGGATGAAATAAGCCCTGGTCTCCCGTAGCACTCTCAGGCCTATTAGGACGAGGACATTCCTGCCTAGCAAATTTTAGTCAGACCAGTTGTCTGCTCTCAAACCCTATCTCCTGATAAGGTGTTATCAATGACAATATGTGCCCAAAACTTCATTAGCAATTTTAATTTCACCGCGGTCCTCTGATCTCACTCTGCCCCCATTTGCCTTGTGATATTTTATTGCCTTGTGAAGCATGTGATCTCTGTGACCCACACCCTATTCGTACACTGCCTCCCCTTTAAAAATCACTAATAAAATCTTGCTGGTTTTGCGGCTCAGGGGGCATCACAGAACCTGCGGACATGTGATGTCCCCCCTGGACACCCAGCTTTAAAATTTATCTGTTTTGTACTCTTTCCCTTTATTACTCAGACCGGCCAACACTCAGGGAAAATAGAAAAGAACCTACGTTGAATTATCAGGGGTGGTTCCCCCGATATCTGAAAATAACCTACATTGAATTATTGGGGGTGGTTCCCCCGATAATTGGTGACCAGAAAGAATACTATATACACATAATACCTACAAAATGAACTTAGCCAAACTTCTGCAACTGTGAGTGATAGATTCATGTGATTAAAGTCAAATTTTGCTGTGTTGTAATTTGTTGCTACACTGGACATTTACTTCTTGGACCACTAAATTTTAGAAAATGCTTTTTAAGGAAAACATAAATGACATTTTTCATGTTCTTAATGACTAGATGTCTGTTTAGAAAGAGAGAGAAGGGATCTGTCTTCTTCTTTTCATTAAAAAAAACATGTATTAAATGGTCACTTTCACTATTGGTGCTGTGAGCAAGAGGATTTTGTCACTTTGGTATTCATGTATACCTCTTGAACTTCATGAGGAATGTAACAATTCTGCTTTACTTTCCATTATCATTTATAAAAGTTTTGAGAATGCCTCTTATGTGTTTCTTTACCAAATCTGAATACATCAATCCTGTTTGTAAGGCGAAGGTGGACACTCTTATTTTGAAGCCATGATATCTCCTGCCGAAGGGTTTTGGTACCACTGGGATGTGGCACATTTTTCTGGAAAGGGCCAGAGCAGTGGTGATAAAGGGCCCACAGATGGTTTGTTGATGTGGTAGAGCCATGCTATTGCTACAATTATCACAGACACTGATAAAAAGGGTCTACTGAAATAAAACAGCTTTGTGCATCCTTTATCGTACTTCAACAGTCTTTCTAAATTGATGAAGTACAACTCAATGACAGTGCTGATATTGGTTCCTGCATAGAAGAATAAAGCCCAGAACAGGGAAAGAGCACCACTGCAGGTCACTGCTTATCTCCTTGGTTTGCAGAATGACCAGAACCAGCAGCCTTCCTGCACATATAAAAGGCAGCAGAAATGAATGTTCAGTCTCCTAATTAACAAATGAACGCATGAGGTTTGCATCATTTTCCTGGATTCTTACCAAGGGTCAGTAAGGAAATCACTTCTTTGAAGTATATCTCTATTATTACCTGACACTATAAGTCAGAGTGCTGTCTTTAGTGTCTGTGAACATATGTTCTCAGAAGATTAGCCACAAAATCACAAACTTATGTGAGAAAATTACTGCTCCATTAAAGTAATTTATGGGATCATGTGCAAAAGAAACATTAGATATGGCAACCAGAGTGATCGGACAGTATTTCATATTGTTAAAAGAGTGTTCTACATGATAAACTGTCAATATAAACAGCTGTAAATTACTTTCAATTGAAGTGTGATAAGGCTTCAAATGATTACATTAAATGAGCACAAGTGTTCAAGAATCACATCTGAATGTTGAAATTCAAATGATTTATGTTGAATTTCAAGGGCCCTCACTCAGTCTCACCTGCAAAATGTCACCTCCATGGTCCTATCTCTTCTCTTCTCATTTACTTTCTTGCTAAAAGGTCAAACCAGAAAATCTACTCTTTAACTTTCTCTTTGACAATGTCTAAATTCTTAAATCTGTTTAATTTTAAACTGCTTTGTGCATATGTATGGACTTTGTTTCACCTTCTATGTTTCTCTAAGATGCCTCATTAGTCTTAAACTATTAATACTTTTAGCTTTCCACTAAATAATCTATAAGTGGTAGTAACAATTTAAACTAAGATGTCTATGTTGCAAGCTGGAATCCTCATGCAACCTTGAACGGGTATAGGACCGAAAACCTATTTAATTTCTTGAAGCTGAAGTATTATTAAGTATTATTAATCAACATCATCATCACCATTGTCATCAAGGATAATATTAATTGAGCATTAACTATGTACACAATGTAAGGCATATTATCATGTGGCCAACATAATTTTCATAATTGTTTTGTGAGACAAGAAATGTTACTCTATTTTACAGATTGAGAGACTATGGATCAAAGAACAAAGTCCGAATTTCATTACCTGAGAGAATTAGAAAATGTCTAAAATTGAAGCATTTCTCGTTCTTTGATTTTTACTTTATGATTACAAATAGATTTATTATCAATTTGTGTTTCTGAGTATTGTGATTAAAAGTAGCTTTTGTGTAATAAAATTCATAATTACTATAACACATCATTACTAGTAAAACTCTCTAATTAGTTTATCACAAACAGAAGCTCAGGCCCTCCCTCCAAAGATTCTGATTTAATTTCACCTGGGTGGTTATAATGTACAGCAACATTTGAAAAACCACTGATGTAACACAGTTATGACATTACTCATATGGCCTAGAAATAGCCAAATTGGGATGTCAAATTGATTTCTGCCAGATGCAAGTTCAATAACTCAGTGGTTTGGTGTGCTCTGGTCTATTCATTATATAAGATGCAAAATAAATGAACTTTATTATTTGGTTGGTGGTGGGTATGCTGATTGCAAAATTTTTAAACCATTTCAACTTTCATGCTGAGAATAATTTTATGTCTCATATTAAGAGAATCACCCGAAATGACATATTACTTTGACATAATATCCTAGAATCAGATGAGTCCAAGGTATATCTAACATTTTCTAGAACACATTAACCTGTCTAAGCCATGTGTTGCAGGACACAGAAGGAAACTCGATAAAGTGAAGAAAACTTGACATTAAGAGACTTTACATTTGGCTTTAGTTCAGGTTCTGCCTCTAACTAGCTAAATACTTAGGGCGTGCAACTGCCTTTTATCTGCATCAGTTTCTCCATCTGAAAAGTAAGGTATTAAATGACTGCTAAGCTCTCTTGCAGCCTTAATATACTTTGAGTTCTATGTTAGTGGTATGTATGGTAATTCAAATTCCAAAAATGCTATACTGGGAAAGCTCACTGTACTGTTTCAAATCTCACTCATATCAAGAAGAATGGGCTGAATTCAGTATCAGTCACTCAAATGTTCATCAGATTCCTTATGGAATTTTTTGTTGTTGTTCTTATCCTGTTTCAATATGGATTTTTTTTTCTTCAGGGATAGTTTTGTCATTTGTGATAAACTCACCTAAGGTCTTCATTACATATTCTATTGTGATATGTTTTAATTTATCCATAGCCTAATACATACTCTAAAATATTACGATTATAGAGAAAGGCATAGAATTGTGAGTTTTAAAACTATCCAAATCTCAGAGGAACTGTTCTGCTCACAGTAGCAATAAGAAATGCACAAGAGCATTGGAACAGGCGGGTTAGCAATAGAAACATATTAATGGGTTGTGGAAAAACTACCTCACATTTGTTATTATACTTTTCAGACTGAAGGGTTTCATGCTTCATAATAATCCATGATTTGTCATAGGAAGGCAGAAAATGTGGCCATAGTAAACCTGAATCTGAATAAGAGAGAGTTCCGTGTTGTTGGTTGAAGTTCTTATCACAAAGATGGCCCTTCGTAAGTTTTCAGAGAAAAGAATAGGAGAGGAAGAAAGGGAGGGAAGGAGGGGGAGGAGAGAGAGTATATGAATGGGAGAAGGTAAGAAAAAGGGAGAGGGTAAAAAGAAAAGAATATATTTTACTTAAGCCAGGTCATATCAAATTTGGAAAGAGGAAAGTCACAGGGTCACAAAGAATCACAAGGCAATATTTATGGGATTTGATTTTGTGATAACGTATAGTTTTGTGGATTCTGCAGAATTTTTCCGCATAGTATGTGCTATGGAGTAGAATATCCTTGGCTACTTTGTGGCCCATGCCATTTCCTCTTCTTCGGCTCTCAGTGGGTGAGCCTCCTTTGCTTCTGCCATTGCCAAAAGCAGCCACCAGGCCTGCCAACAGTGTGGTCTACCTCCCACATGTAACATCTCTACTGTGACCCAACTCCTGTTAGAGCAGAAGATGTCTGAAGCAAGGGTGCTAACGCTTGAGGGTTCTTTCATGCTCTACTCACATTTACTAGAGTTGGGTGGGATGATATTCTGAGTGACAATTACCTGCTCTCAGAATCACTCTTCCCTTAGGAAAAAGCCATTCATGGGCTTCCTTCAACAATACTAGTGACTGACTAGACTTAAAAAAAATATTTCTAAGTTTGAGACTAAACTAAGACTTTTTCTGCAAGAATAAATACAATTACACTGCAATGAGTGTTTTAAGATGCAGGGCTAGTGGAGTAACTAGGAAGAAAAAGGATAGAAACGGGATATAAGAGACTGATTTCAGGCCCTAGCTTTAATATTAACTAGGTTCTGGAATAGAGGTAAGTTGTTTGAATGCATTATGCATTCTTAAACTGTAAATAACATAAAATTAATGAAAATGAACCACATGAAAACATTCTGTGAAGGGATTATTGGTTCCAAAAATAAGGGATGCCATAAACTTCCAGGTAGAAGGGACATGCCATCCACAATACAAAAATAAATCAAGTTATTTCAGATTTGTCTTTTGTAATATTAGATACCAGAAGATTACAGCATTTGGGCAGAAAAAAGAATGTGACCAAGGATTTCATACCCAAATTGTCATTCATATATAAAGGCAACAGAAAGTCCATTTGAAATACATAACACACCAAGGAAATGCACATCTGCAAGACACTATAAAAGAGATTAAGTTCTTTTTAACTATGATATGAAACTGGAAGAAAGCACAGATTCAATTGAATAGTTTATGATTCATACCTATTGAATGTAGACTTCAATAACTATGATAAAAGTTATTTATCAAGTAACATGCATAATTTAATAAGCATACATCAAATCAAATTTAAAGCATATAATTCTTGAGGGAAAGTGTACAGAAAGAAAGATATGTACAGTATGAACGAAGACAGAAAAACAAAATCATTTTTCCTTCTGTTGGTTTTGTTGCTGCTGTTTGGGGGAATGAAGGTAAAGGTAAGATAAAAATGAGCCACAATTCCCTCTTCTTTACTGGGGGCATTCAGTAAACACCACTGCATAAAAAGAAAATGGAAATAGGCAAATATGAATGCAATATCAATAATATGCAGAGTAGAATTCAGCGCACATTTTATTATATGGGATTGAGAGGGTGTGTTTTACTGATAGTGATTACAATCCTTAACAAAAATCTGGCTATATGCGCTGACACATCTATTATGCAATAATTGTCAGCAATTGCCAAACAAGTTGAGAGAAACAATTTTAACACATCTCTCTTGGTCTGATACATTATATAAATAAAAATGCCTGATGGAAAGATTGCTGAATAAGATAATTACTGAGTTTTATCTTAAAAATTTATATCTGAGTACATACTCCAGACAGAATATTTATTTTAATTCCAAGTACTTACACCAAATACCCATGCAAGGTTTAGAAAACTGAAGCCTACATTAGCCCACAGAAAGAAGCTCAGTGTGTTCTACAAAAAAAAAAAAAAAAAAGAATAATAAAAAATTCACTCCCTGAAAATAATATTTAATTATATGTGTAATTTTTGAACTGAAATGAAATGAGAAAAAACTAGAGGAATTGCTTTATCAAGCCCTCGAAATTTACTAGAACTGTATCAAAGCACTTACTACATGCCAGGCACGAGTCTCATCTCTGGAGACAGGATGCCCGAGCCATAGCACTGCTCCCTTGGAGGAGCTCACAGTACAGAAGTCAACATTAAAATTTACAAAGAGTTCCATCTAGCTCCTGTTCCTCTTCCAATTCAGAGCCAGCATTTGTGTGTTTCTTTTTTTCCTGGAAAGTTCCAACCCGTAAATACTTTTGGCTTTGAGAGTTACATGGTCTCTATCGAAGTTACTCAACTTTGCCATGGTAGGATGAAAGAGCCATGGAAAAAATATAAACCAATAGGTGGGTGGCCTGATTTAGTCTGCAGTTCGGTTTGCTGTTCCTTGCTCTAATTAAACATACTTTCCTCCCAGCCATCACACTAAAAAGTAATATTTTTTTCAATTATGTTTTTTAATCTTCTTTTTTACAATCTTTACAGGATAGCTTACTCTACATATTTTAATACAAATGTGTTATATTTAGACTAGATTTAAGCTATAGTCTAGGGTTTATAGAATGTTTATGGATTGGCCTGGGAAACTGACCACTGGACATAATATTCATTTTTGGACAACCTGTGTTCTGAATTCAAAATATCTCCCATGTTTGAGCATGATTTTTGGAATATGGGATGTTAGTTTTTATTTCTTTAACTTTTAGCAGAAATGATACAGAAAAACCATCTCTGAATATGGAGGGAAAGAGAAATAGTGACATTTGCAAAATAGAAAATAATGTAGTACTTTTGATGTTTATCTCACTCAATTTAGAAATTTCTAACAACCACTTTTTTTGCAATTAGGGAGTATTTACATAAATGCTCAATCACTTTCCTGCTTTTCTTTGAAGTCTAATGTTTCAAAACTTCTTTCAACTACAAAGGATAAATTCATCAAGATAACTAGATTATCCTTTGAGCCACACACATTTCCTTTGTAAAATATTCAGCAACTCCAATCATCCTTCATGAAGTACCAATATCCACCTGGGGAACTGTAATTCAAGCTTTCAGGAAGAGGTTGGTAATCCTTCTACGTATGGTATTTAGCTGAGCCTGAGACCAAGAGAATAGAGCAGAACACAAAAACAAAAATTAAAATATATTCTATTAACTAATGTTTCTTCTCTTAGCTCTTATCATTTAATTAATCCCTACTGTAATTCTCCATATTAGCATCATACAGTATTATAATTTCTTACAGTAGGCTTCAGTGTTTAGGATTACACAATCTTTTGTTGTTTGGAGTCTATTTAGTGTCAATTATATTCCACATTATCTCATAGACTGTCTGCCATTTCAGTTATTCTGGAAGTCTCATGTTTCATTTTTGTAGTCCTATTTGGATTCTTGTTGGTTTATCTTCAAGACATGTTATCAATTGATTAATAAAATAATACTTAACATGTAACCTCATTCTGTTAGATACTAAATGAGTTGCAAAGTTCAGTACAGCACCTAAGTTCCTCAAACTTATAGTCCATGATTTTTGCCTTTGAGCATATTGAGTAGTTGGTTCAGGGCAAAGCTGGAGCTTTTCTGCATCTGGGATCTTGGGAGTTGAGCATGGGCATATGGAAGAAAGGGAAAACAAAATAGGTGGTCTTCACAAGAGACCTAGGGGGAAGTCCCAAGATCAAGTCCATACTTCTGGGCAGAGATCAATAGCTGTGCCCAAAGTAAAGAGCCAGCTACTGTGGACTACAAGCTGCAGTAAAAAATATTCCGAGTGTGAGCCTCAAGAGATTCCTCGAGGTAATGGTCAGGTAAAGGTAACAGAAAGGGAGGATATTTCAGAGAGCCTAAAACAGAAAATTATAGGTGGGAGGAGTATTATAAAGGGTTCTGAGTTGGCTTAGACAAAATGTCACGACTCCAGCCCAAGCTTGAGTGTCATGGAAGTGACCCAGCTGTTCCTTATATAAATTTGGGACTTTGTGCACTCTGATGGCAGTTGAGTTTCTAGTAGGAATTGCAGTGACACATTTATTATTATTATTATTATTATTATTATTAGTAGTAGTGTGGTGATAAATTCTCCCGATGGTGCTGACAGCAGATCTGCAGCAGCGCTGGCTGACTGAGCCTCTTGTTTCTGAGCCCTTTAGTCACAGTTGGATGGCCTTTTACTGAGGGTACCAGTTTTCTATATACCATAGGGTTCATTAAGAGAGCAAGCCACAAACTCATTACCAAAGGCTTGAGTAAAACCAGGGGGAAAATGTTGGAAGGCCATGAAAGTTCCAGGTATCTTCTCATCAGTATTCAGAGAAGAGAGTTTGGGGCCAATGAAGGGTTAACTGCAGCTAATGGATCCCATGGCTGATGGGACCAAATGGGAGATGTGTCCTGCTAGAATCCCAGACACCAATTGTTCTGGTTTCTCCTTCTTGTATTGTGAGATGCAAGCAGGGTTCTGAAAGGCCGGGCATCCTCTGGTGGGAGGTAATAACGGAGGCACTGGACATGGCATACATTTATAAAATAAAGCAGAATCAAGTTTAAATCTTGAAAACAGAAGCCTTTTGCAAAACATGGAACGTCCAAAAATACCATTCCAAGAAGAGAACATTTATAGGATAACTGTGACTGTAGTTGTTAGCTAAAAGGAATTTTTAATAGAATTAAATGGTAATGTATAAAATAAAGGAACAAGAAATAAGAACAATGACAAGAGAAGCTCTCATTAAAAGGTGGTATTTAATAGGACACAGAAAGACGAGCAGGACCTAGATAGAAAATTGGAGTACAGATACAGCATATTAGGAAGTGGTTAAATGTGATCTTACAAGAGAGGTACCAGAGTAAGTGAGACATGAGTTAGCAAGGGAACAGTGAGGAAGTTCGATGTGTGAGACTGGATCAGACGTGAGTGCCTATGAAGTCAAAGAGAATGAAGTTAGACTTGGGAAGGATATTTTCAAATCAATAATTTAAAGGGTAAAAGTTGTGTTAGCAAAGGATTAATCTGCTGTGCCAGAAGGAGAAAAAGCTTGTCAGAATCCTGTGCAGAGATCCAAACTCGAGCGATGGAAATGGATAAGAAAAGATGCATAGACACGCAGTTGTAACAAGCTGTGAAAAAAACAACTCATGAGAGGTTCCCTTTTGCTGCTTTGGAAGAACATATTCTGTGTATTCTTGGGGAAGTGTGATGAACCAGAAAGGAAGGAAATGGTTCTCTGCTTGCCTATATGTAGACCTGCTATTTTCCTAAGAATGAAAATATGCACAGATAATATGTACATGTCTCCTGCAAATTTTTGAGCCTCCCAATTGCATAGCCTTTTTCAGGAGGGTTACTGTGGGAATGTTGTTAAACATTAGAGGAAAGATTATTGGACTAGTGAGGTATCCTATCTAGGCAAAATCGAACAAACAAACAAAAAGATTCTCTTGTCTCTAGAATCTTTTTCTCACACAAGTACACAGTTATTCTCATTCATATTTCCTCTCCAGTTTGCTTTCAGGGAAGAAGATACTAAATATTTCAGATTTAAAATTTTCTTTTTCTTTTTTATTAAATAAAGTATTGTTTCTACATTATTTCTCTGAGCACTGGAGACTCTGTATTGCAGCTGTTTTGATTATTGGAATAATTTTCAACATAACCTGGACATTAAAATATATTCCAGAAATAATAAGAATGGGAGTATAAGCTCTAAGCTAACCTACAGGACCAATGAGCCTGCACATCAACATAAGGCAGGATATTTAATCAGCTCCTGAAAAATAAACAATATCAAGAGTGCCATGCACTCTACTTGTGTAAGCATGTGCTTGACCAGCAAATTCTCTCTAGGGCCTGAACAGTTTCCATTTTATTATATTTTATTTTTTTGTGGGACAAGACTTAGAAAATGCTCTGATTATAAAATTTAACTTCTATTCACGGTCAAAAACCTTGAGTTCCAGAAACAAGGCCAGGCTTGTGTTGCCAAGTAAGCATAAAACTACAACAAAATTCAATATAATATTTATTTTGAATGTTCATCTGAGCAGTAAAAAAGTGAAGTCTTTAGTTATTCTGCAGTTACTATCCTAGTCCTATTTTTAGAAAAAAAAAGTTCTTGGATGGCATGAGAAAAAAATGTATTATCAAGTGGCACGGTTATGGAAGGATATATAAAACCGCATTGATTTAGACACTTAAGATTTGCAAATGTTACCATATGCTAAGCCTTGTGCTACTCTTATTAGAAATAATAATAAGAATTTATCATGGCATGTTACCCTAAACGCATCTAGAACTTTTTTTCTGTTACTGATAAGAAAGCTAAAGCCAATAAATATTAAGATATTAGTCCCAAATATCAGAGATGTTTAGTGGCAGAGCTGAAACACCCAACTCTCCTAAATCCTAACCTCCTTATTCTATTTATTTTGGCATCATTTATGCTAAAATAATGAAAGTGAATCATGCATATCACGGGTGTGTTGGCAAAGTTGGGTATAGTCATCATGTTGTTCCCCCAAAGTGCTTAAAGTAACTTGATGATGGTATATTTTGCAGAAGCATATGCATTCAAATGCAACGTTAAAGTCATGAAAGAGTTTCTACTCATAACAGAAGTGCAAAATGGTTCTCAGAAATTTACAGACTATGCCCTGGGAAAAGTGGAGCCAAGAAATAAGATAGTAGGCAGAGTAGAAGGAAGAAAACCAGTAGCATATGATATCCCTCCTCCTGCTTTTGTGTTCAAACAGTCTGCAAGGCACAGCACATACACCTGACTCTGAACTTCACGTGAACTGGTTTTGAACCACAGCAAACTTACTTAGTGGTTACTGACCTTGGTGATATTAACTTCTTTGAACATTTTTTAAAATTTTGTTTAAACATAAAGTGAGGACAATGATATACAACTTCAAAGACCTGTGGTGAATATTACATTACGGCAAATCGAACCTAAATAATTTAGTATTTGGTGTGAAGAATAAATGGAGGCTACAACAATCATTACTTCCTACAACAGTGCCTAGTATAGAGAGGGCTGTTGATTGAGGAAGAATGAAGGTGGGAGAGAGCTCCTCAGCAGCTGTGTGTTGAATACATACATTTCAATACACTAGGTTAAAAAAAGAGATAATGCAAATAAAATAATCACACATTAATACTGGGAATTTAAAAATTTATTGACTTTTAAATGAAACATATTTATAAGGCAGATCTATTTTGATAGAGAATGGATATATGCCCCATTGATTTTATCTTAAAATTTAACAACTTTAAAAAATAAATTAAAAGGAAGGAAATGCAAATCAAAACCACAATGAGATACCATCTCACACCAGTTAGAATGGCAATCATTCAAAAGTCAGGAAACAACAGGTGCTGGAGAGGATGTGGAGAAATAGGAACACTTTTACACTGTTGGTGGGACTGTAAACTAGTTCAACCATTGTGGAAGTCAGTGTGGCGATTCCTCAGGGATCTAGAACTAGAAATTCCATTTGACCCAGCCATCCCATTACTGGGTATATACCCAAAGGACTATAAATCATGCTGCTATAAAGACACAGGCACACATATGTTTATTGCGGCACTATTCACAATAGCAAAGACTTGGAAGCAACCCAAATGTCCAACAATGATAGACTGGATTAAGAAAATGTGGCACATATACACCATGGAATACTATGCAGCCATGGAAAAGAAAGAAAAATGAAGGATAAAGAAAGGAAGAAGGAAAAAGAAAGGAAAAGGAAAGAAAAAAATGAAATAAAAAGAAAGGCAGGAACATCTGATAAATATGCAAAAGAACTCACTAGTAGCTGAAGGCAGAATTGCTAGGCTACTTAAATCCTAAGTGTCTAGTCAAAGAGGCTGTGAATTAACACTGTTGTAATTATTGAAGTGAAAAAGCTACACAGAGTCTCTAAACTTTCCCTGAGGGTGTTTCTCCTGTTACTTATTCTTTGTGCCAAGACATCCAAGAACATACAGAGTTTAGTGCTTTGGCAACTGCTGTTACAATGTTTGAGTGAAATCCTGTTTAACTGTGAATGGCTTGGAAGTGGCGGAGAAAGTGTAACATATACACACACATACAGCACTGACACTTTCCTACTAAAAATCATTTCATATTGTTTTAAAGAAAATTGGGCAATGTATCCAACAAGCTGTTGCCATAAAAACATTTTTCATCTCTTCTTCGTCAACATTTATACCAAAATAATAGAGATTATCTTCTTGAAACTTTTTCTTTTCATTTTAGTCATTAATCTATATTCTATGATAATTAAATTTTGAAAGGTCTGAAGCATTTATCCCTCAATTTTGAAATATCACTTCAGACTATAAAATCCTGCATGAAGATGGGCTCTATGACCTGGCCAATTCACTTAATCTTCTGGGACTTGTTTACCTCACTTACTAAATGAAGAGTTTGGATCTTAGGATCTCTAGGATACCTTCAGGTTCCCAATATTTAATAATTCTCGAAAAACATGCTATTTGTGTGTGCGTGATCATGTTTTTCCTATAAGGGTACATGAGCCTAAAATTCATAGAAAACTGTGTTTAAGGCAGGCACATCAATTAGTTTGGATCATTATTTCTTTTAGTGAACTAAATGCTGAAGTTTTTTTCTGACTTTCTAGGTTATATTTCTTTGATATCAAAAAATATCAGATAGTCTTGGCTTTCCACAATTATTTTAGGGTCAATTACGCCCCCTCCCCAAGTATTCCTTATGGTTCTATTTTTATTTACCCCATGTCCCAAGTTACTAAGTCTTCCACGGCGATACCCTGTCCAGAACGGCCATGATCCCATCTGCAACACTTTCATCTGAACATAGCTTTCATTGTCCCCTCCAAAACCATCCCTTTCTTACTAACCCCTCATCTCTTTCTCTCTCAAAACTTCTGTTTCCCCAAAAGAGCTTACGTTCACTAGGTGATCACAGAGGAGCAGATTAATTAAACCAATTTAAAATTTAAATGAGCGACACATGACCTGGTTTATTTCAGTCAGGAAAATCTGCATGTTGTAAAAGTCTCAGTTATCTTTAACTTCTGGATTCATTCATTAATTTACAACCAGTATTTGGGAGATAACAGCAGCCCTAAATCATAGGAAGTGACAGAGCTGCTAGGTGGCTTTAGACCAAGCCTAGGTTTATCTAGATAGGAAACTAGCTAAATTATCTCAGGCCTTTGATCTAACCTTAGTAACAAGCAGACCCAACTATATGATTATAAGAACAGAACTGAAAGAATAATTTTGCATCTTTGTTTCTCTTCATTCTATCTGCAGGTGAACCATTCAATTTTGCATAATATATGTAATATTTTGAGCAATAATTTAGCAGATGTACTGTTTTCATCTAAACGTCTGACACCTGAAGATTACAAAAGTTAGCATTAAAAATATAGGAAATTTTAAAATGTTAATCACACAGAATTGCACACTGGAGGCCAAATGGAGGATGCGTAGGTCACTAATTGTATAGATAGAAAGGATTCTTAAATTACTAATCAAACATGCCCAAAGCTTATTTTCTGTATTGTATGGAGTAATACCTAAATGAGAAAATAGCAAACTACGACATAATTTAATCTTTGTAGCATGTTCGATAAATTTGATGTGTCAAAATTTACAGTAGCTGCAAATAAAGTATAGGTCTAAATACTAACAGAAAAGAAATACAAGCACATAAAGAATATGTTCCAGGCCGTGCGCAGTAGCTCACGCCTGTAATCCCAGCACTTTGGGAGGCCAAGGCAGGCGGATCACGAGGTCAGGAGATCAAAAGCATCCTGGCTAACACGGTGAAACTCCATCTCTACTAAAAATACAAAAAATTAGCCGGGCATGGTGGCAGGTGCCTGTAGTCCCAGCTACTCAGGAGGCTGAGGCAGGAGAATGGCGAGAACCCAGGAGGTGGAGCTTGCAGTGAGCCGAGATCGCGCCACTGCACTCTAGCCTGGGTGACAGAATGAGACTCCGTCTCAAAAAAATAAAAAATAAAAATAAAAAAAAGAATACGTTCCAGTAGTTTATGAAATAAAATAAAATACAAGCAACCTAAAGGCATTCTCATAGGTAAGAGGAAGGATTAAACTTGGTGATCGTGAAATCTTTACAATATGGTTCTTTTAGTTCTAAAATTGGAGGCTTCTAAAATTTATGAAACAACAGAAACAATAAGAACTCTCCATATAGGAAAGTAAAAGTAAATAAAATGAATAGCAAAGAAAAATCATGAGAATGCACCCAATATTGCAAATAACAAAAGAGGGAAGAGCCAAAGGATTTCTTACATATAAATACATATTCTTGTGTTACAGATAGAATAGTTCAAACATTATTTTTATCAGAAGACATTGGGAAGTCAACCTTTTGATTTGTCAGCTTGTTTTTTCATAGCTTGACATGTGAAGAGAAATCCAGTAGCAACTAAACTAGAAGTAAACACTAAGAATTTGAGGCATTCTTTAAAAGTAATAGTATAACAGCTGGACTGGTTCAATTTGGCTTTTACTGTTGTTTTTTCAGTTGTAAGAGCAAATGAGTCGAACACCCAAAGAAGAAAATACATCACATTATGGGAACCAATCCTAAGAAAATGTCAACCTGTAGAGATGTGTGTGTTTGAACAAGCTGACAATAGTCTGTTTTTTTTTTTTCTTCGTATTGTATCTCTTGCCTGGAATACAGAGCCTTTGTTGATGCCTGAAATTTTTAAGAACCATGAAGAAATTAAACATTATCCCAGAATTTCTTATACTAAATCAATACAGCAAAAGAACTTAGTCAAGCAAAACAGGCTCTTAGGGGGGCCCCGCTGCCCTTCAATACTGTCCAGATGTACAATTCAGGAAATGCTGTAGACATTAGAGTCATTCAAAATTTACAACCCCTGAGTAAGCAGCATGAAAGGACTGCAGAGTGGAAACAAAGAACGATGCATGTTGAGCAGAAGGGGCTGGAGTGAAAGACAACAGAATCCATGGCAAGGACAGAGCGCAGAATGGATCTCTAACCCTCTCAGGCAAAACTGGACTAAACCTGTCTCTATTCAAAGCAACTATTCTGTCCCTACTGCCTCCTGGCTGCTTGTCTTCCCTGACCCCTTCTGAAGGCATGAAGCCACTTGTGGCTATAGCTAGAGGCACCAAACCTTCTTTCAATTGGTGTATTATTTTAAATAGTAAGTTATAAGAATACCAAAAGATAGTCTTTCTAAATTTTTAAAATCCAATTTACTTAATTTAGAACACACAATGGCAAATTTGCTTACACATTATCTAATAATAAAGCAGTCACATCAGAATGTCAGTTTCACGGAGGCCAGGAACTTATCTGTATCATTTCTATTGAATCTCCGGCAGCTAAAACAATGCTTGGTGCATAGTAGGTATCCCACATATTTGAATGACAAAATGAGTCAGAGATGAACTGAAGCAGAATTCAGCTTCATGGAGAATTTCTGATTCTCAGGCAATTGGATATTATGATTTTTATCCTGTTTAGGATAAACTGAATTTCCTTTGCCTGGCTTTCCAAAGGATGTCCAAATTCTCTGTCAATTTTTATTTCAATAAAAAATGAGAGCCAAAATCACTTCCCCTAGTACTCTTGATCTTCTGAAAGCTAAATTATTTTTCTTCCTTTTACCATCCGTTATGCCTCCAGTCCCTAAGTTTAATTAACTTGTATTTTTCTAAAGGAACTGAGAGGCAATATGATCCATAGACAAAAAGGGAATTATTTGCTCTGTTTTTCCCCCAATTATCAAATTATCAAACATGAGTCTTCAACACTTAGAAGTTTGAAATCAGACTTATAATTTTTGTCCCTCAATATGCCATACCTACAGGGCATTATGAGGATCAATTCATTATTTGGTGCAGAAATAATTTCTTTACTAGTACTTTTGTTTATTCTGACATGTAAAAGAAGAAGTTTAAATGTCTTTCTAAAGTATATATTTCCATTTACAGTGCATGTAAATTTCCCCAAGGGTAGCAATAACTGTAGACGTGGAAAGTAAGAGATAGCACTAGAATAATGTGAGTCTCTTTTCATTTTTCTGTACTTTCCATAGCTCCCACTAGGGACATAAGCCAAGGCCACTAAATATTTCACAACTGCAATAGGGTTATGGCCAGTGATGCAACAATAGAAAAAGAAGAGAGGAAGAAAGAAAAACAGACAGGGATATTGGAAAGAATGGAGTGAGGAGGGAAGAGAGAGACAGACAAAGAAATAGCAATTGTAATATTACAGAGGAAAATCCAAACTTAGAACTAAAGGGTGTGCATATGAAAAACAAAAAGCACATAAAGACTAAGAATATATTTATTTATATAAATCAAATAATAACTCACTCAGTCATTGAGTTTTATCCAGAAAGTCTCTAAAGTTTTCTTAATGGTTTTCAGTCATTCACAATCATTAAGATTCTATGTAGAATCTAAAATTAATGGCAACCATGTAATCATAGGTGAGAGCTACAAAGATTACACTCTTCTGATACCAGGTTCATGTAATACATCTTTGCCCATCATACTGAGATGGATCATTAACGGTCAATTTCACTCCAACTGAACAGCCCCACCTTAACCATTCTCTTACAATATGGCCTTGTTAAAGGATGTATTAGAACCAGAAACCTAAACACGGAGCTTTCATCCTTCACTTCCTCAAAGAATACCTTGCAGTGGCTTCAAAACTGCCTCTTAGCCTTCTTGCCTGGTGACCATGTGCTTCTGTCACTACTTTACATTTTTCAAATTTATTTTTTAATGATTCACAATATCAGCCTCCTTATCGATTCAAATAAAAATGCATCTTATATTCCCCAAGGTGACTCTGCCTCTGGGGACCCATTACCATTATTGCTACTGACCAGATCACCTACCCATTTCCTTTTTTTTTTTTTTCCCCATTCATTACTAAAATTTCATCATAAGGTTGTAAATCCAGGATTACATGGAGCACAAGTTTCACAGATGTTGTTTGACTCATTCATTCATTCCTTACTCATTCAACATGAATTTATTGTATTTTAGGCACCAAGCTATGAGGTGAAACCAACTGTTAGAGGAAGGAAAGTAACCAGATTGTTAAGGAAGAAATGGGTTAGTTACATATGTTTTACTAACCCATTTCTTCCTTAACAATCTGGTTACTTTCCTTCCTCTAACAGCTGGTTTCATAACTAACCCATTTCTTCCTTAACAATCTGGTTACTTTCCTTCCTATAACAGCTGGTTTCAGCTCATAGCTTGGTGCCTAAAATACAATAAATTCATGTTGAATGAATAAGGAATGAATGAATGAGTCAAACAAGATCTGTGAAACTTGTGCTCCATGTAATCCTAGATTTACAACCTTATGATGAAATTTTAGTAATGAATGGGAAAATTGGGGGCATCTATGAAGTATTGTATTATTTGTCCAGAAAATATGTAATTTATTGATTATTTCCTCCTCTGGATGCTTTATAGTTTTTGTTTGTTTGAGACAAGTCTCGCTCTGTCGCCTGGGCTGGAGTGCAGTGGGTGATCTCGGCTCACTGCAACCTCCGCCTCCCCGGTTAAGGAGATTCTCCCTGCCTCAGCCTCCCGAGTAGCTGGGATTTCAGCTGCCCACCACCATGCCCAGCTAATTTTTGTACTTTTAGTAGAGACGGGGTTTCGCCATATTGGCCAGGCTGGTCTTGAACTCCTGACCTCAGGTGATCCGCTAGCCTCAGCCTCCCAAAGTGCTGGGATTACAGGCGTGAGCCACTGCGCCCAGCCTATAGTAGAATCAGCAAAATTCATTTCAAACTATAGGCTGTGTGCGTTGCCTCACGCTGGTAATCCCAACATTTTGGGAGGCCGAGGTGGGCGGATCACTTGAGATCAGGAGTTCAAGACCACTCTGGCCAATATGGCGAAACCCTGTTTCTACTAAAACTACAAAAATTAGCCGGGCATGGCCACTGCTCCTGGCCTTTAGTTTTAAATGAATTGAATTTAGGTGGTAAGAGTGAAGTTACTAAGTCCAAAAAAGTGGAGTTCATGGAGAATTTTACATTTCTTATTCTGGGTATTCTGTTGTTGTGGTTTTTGTTTTTGTTTTTGTTTTGTTTTGTTTTGTTTTTGTTTTTGAGACAGCATCTTAGTCTGTCACCCAGGCTAGAGTGCAATGGCAGGATTACAGCTCACTGCCTCCTCCCCTGGGATCAACACAATCCTCCTGCTTCAGCTTCCTGAATAGCTGGGACTACAGATGTGCACAACCATCTCTGGTTATTATTTTTATTTTTTGTAGAGATAGGGTATCACTGTTGCCCAGGCTGGTCTTGAACTCCTAGCTTCAAATGATCCTCCCACCTCAGCTTCCCCAAGCATTGAGATTTCAGCTTGAGCCACAGCTCCTGGATTTATTGTGGATATTCTTGATTGAGATATTTAGTCATTCAGAGCTGTGCATTGGTAATAGCTACTGCTTGAGCATGCTTTTATCCACATATAGATTACATGCTACTACAAGTTAGGAATCTCATCATCTGTTTTCAGCTAACACATGCTGAGTATATTTGTGTGTACAGCATTCTGTCAGGATCTCTATATGATATACCATGCAGTACTGAGCAATTTTTAGAGTCCTAGTTCTCATGGAAATTATTGTTCTGTAAAGAAGATAAATATACCAACTATTACAAAAAATAAGTTATAAAATTACAGAAGTGATAGAAACTTTAAAGGGCAATTAAATTTGTCAAAGAGGTCAGAAAACATATGGCATATAGCATCACAGATTTGAAATTAACCTTATACCCTAAAATATGCATGTATATTTATTATGCTATAAACTATACAACCAAGATATAAGAGAGAGTGTGTGTGTGTGTGGGGGGGGGGGATTATTTGAGGAAGCAGATAGTGTTACATCAGTTTATTTTCTAAATGGTCAATGTTTATAGCAAACAAATTGGAAAATTCAATTATTAAAAACATCTGGAGAAAATTAAAACAAGATACATATAATATGTACACTATTATAAACTTCAAAAAGTGTATTATTCAATCCTTAATATGAGATTAGATAAAAACATAAATTTACTCTAAAAATGTATAATAAGATAAAAAAGGTTTAAGGTAACTGAACAAAATTAAAACTAAATACAAAGTTATCTGCACTTAATTCACTAAAAATGCCAGTTTTTTAAAAATCCTTTGAGCAAATGTACTTCTACTTGCTCTGGTGAGGAGACTGGAACATTTAGAATCTTGTGAAAGCAGATAGGATTATATCAATATTTCCTGATATTAATAGGAATTTTAAGGGATTAAAATGAAACAAAACAATTTTATTAGAAAAAAACACACAGCTGGAGAAAACCAGACTAAGCAGGCTGTAGCACTTCGGGACCTCTCAGGTTCATTGGTCCTGATATCATAGAGCTTCTTTGGACCAAAGAGTCAGCATTTTCCAGATCTATCAGACCATGATCTTCCCCTGCAGAATATCTTGCATGTCTGTACTCCAAAGAAAATGCATTGGAAAACACTAAGGAAGAGTTCTTAAATTGAGAATTCTGAAAGAGCCCACTCATTTCTAGCAAGTGTTAACACTGTACTACACATGATTGCTGATTAATTACAAGATTCCTCCAGTTATCCACACAGAAATGAAAATACATAATGATCAGAACTTAATTAATTATTGAAGATCTAGTGTGATGGTAACTGAATGGTTCCAAAGGCAATGCCCCTCAATCAAATTGTAGTCAGAATCGTTTATCTGAGAAATATGAAAACAAGAAAGAGGAGAGAAAAATCAAAAATTTTGTGGTCAAAAAGGAGAATAAATTCAATAAAATTTTTGGAACGTAGAGAAATCTGGACCACTAAGGTGGCTGTGCAGTGTATGTTTCAATAAGAATTTCTCAACCTTGGTACTATCGATACACTGGGCTGGAAAATTCTGTGCTGTGGGGGTGGTCATGTACACACTAGGATATTTAGCAGTATCCCTGGCCTCCACCCATTAGATGCCAGTAGCCTCTCTCTCCCCGGAGCTGTGACAACAAAACATTTCTCCAAATATTGCCAGATGTTTCCTGGGAAGCAAACTACCCCAGCCTTGAGCTATTTAGTTAAAAAGAAGAAATAGATATTTTCAGAAGCAAATTGTAAGAAATACAAGGATGGTAGGTGAAAAAGAAAACCCAAGAAATAACATGAGCTGGTAACAAAAAAAGAAGAAACTTCCAAAGTAAATATCATATTTTAAATCATAAGCAAAAAAAAAAAAAAAATACTAAGAGCATTTTTTAAGAATTTGTAGAAGAAATAAAGGGACAAAGCAAATTTGTCATTTTTTGAAATTTTTACAATGTTTTAAATTTCAATAATATGATTTATTTAGTTTCTAATTTTTAGCTGAATTAATGACATGAAATAGATTCCGTATTCAAGGTGAATATAATTTTAATTAATTTAAATTTTGTTACCTCTATAGCACTATTTAAGATATCAATACATCATTTAAAAATATATGATGTTTATTTCAACATTTTTAAAAGTTTATTAAATTTATACATTATATATGTTTTATAATACTATTTCCAGAGCATTTAAGAAAACACATCTTTTCTTTTACATGTTAATAGAAATTTTGGCCAAAGAAAATTCCCAAAGTGGTGTTGATGCGTGATGAAAAACGCAACAGGCCAATTTGTGTTTTTTATACCAAAGAGTGAGAATTCATAAAACACTTGCTCATAGCTTTCCAGAAAATATTACTTGAGTTGATTAAAGCAAACCTTGAACCTATAGTGATTATAATTAAGTTAGATTTAAAATATGACAAATAGAAAATTGTTTAGCTATTTAAAATATTTTGCTGTTTTTTTTTAACCTGCTTGTATGTATACTTGGCATATGTGATTCATTTTGGTGCTTCCCTCTGTCAGCACCTCTAAATAACTAATATCAAAGAAATAGGCTCAAAGAGATACAATTAAATTTGCAAAAACTACCAAACGCAATAATTACCTAACTATACTATAAAATATTCTTTTGTCTCAAATATATTTTTTTCTACTTAGTTCTTGTTTGCCTAGAGAGGTTATTTAAAGCTAAGAAGGATTGGTGTTTGTCCATTGATAATAATCAGGAAAAATTTTAATGGAAAACTCTACTCAGTATAGCAGAATATAATGAAAAAACAAACACACAAAAAATCCAGAAAGCTGTTCCTTTGCTAAGTGAATATCCACACATATGAATAACTCTTATTTATTTATTTATTTATTTATTTTTAGACAGAGTCTCGCTCTGTTGCCTAGGCTGGTGTGCAATGGTGCAATCTTGGCTCATTGCAACCTCCGCCCCCCAGGTTCATGAGATTCTCCTCCCTGAGCCTCCTGAGTAGCTGGGATTACACGCAGCCAACACCATGTCTGGCTAATTTTTTGTAGTTTTAGTAGAAACAGGGTTTCACTATGTTGGCCAGGCTGGTCCAGAACTCCTGACCTCGTGATCCGCATGCCTCGGCCTCCCAAAGTGCCGGGATTACAGGTGTGAGCCACCATATCCAGCACTTATGAATCACTCTTAATCTCTTTACAAATTCTCTCTTGTCAGTTAGTTTTGTTTGCATAGCTCTAAAAGCCATTCATATTTAACTCAACCTAATCATATTCTTCTTCAATTTTTTAAAAATTAGTTTTCTTAATATTCTCATATTTTCTATGTTAAGATATGACCACAAAAACCATATTTAAAAATATTAGTGGTGAGGTGCAGTGGCTTGCACCTGTAAAAAAAATTAGTGATATTCAACATTTAATTTTTAATACAACAAGTATTTATCAACTATCAAAAAGATGAGTAAAAACAAGTGTTGGCAAGCACGTGAAGAAAAGGGAACCCTTGTGCCCTTCGGTTGGAATGTAAGTTGGTACAGCCATTATGGAAAACACCGCAAAGGTTCATCAGAAATCTAGAACTATTGGGCCTGGCACGGTCGCTAATGCCTGTAATCCTAGCACTTTGGGAGGCCAAGGAAACCAGATCACCTGAGGTCAGGAGTTTGAGACCAGCCTAGCCAACATGGTGAAACCCCATTCTACCAAAAATACAAAAATTAGCTGGGTGTGGCGGTGCACACCTGTCATCCCAGCTACTTGGAAGGCTGTGGCATGAGAATTGCTTGAACCCGGGAGGCAGAGGTTGCAGTGAGCCGAGATGGCACCACTGCACTCCAGCCTCAGCCTGGGTAACAGAGTGAGACCCCCCAACTCCAAAAAAAAAAAAAAAAAAAAAAAAAAAAAAAAAAGAAAGGAAGTCTAGATCCAGCAATCACACTTTTGGGTATATATCCAAAGGAAATGAAATCAATATCTTATCTTAAAGTGATACTTGCATTGCTATATTCATTGCAGCATTATTCACAGTAGCTAAGATATGGAAACAAACTAGGTACCTATCCATGAATAAATGGATAAAGAAACAATGATATATATATAATAAAATATTATTCAACCATAAAAGATAAGGAAATCTTGCCATTTGCAACAACATGGATGAACCTGGAAGACACTATGTTAAATAAAATAAACCAGACATGGAAAGACAAATACTATGTGATTTCACTGATACGTGAAATCTAAAAAAAAAAAAATCACATCACAGCAACAGAAGAAGGGTAGCTGTCAGGGGATCAGAGGTATGGGAAATAGAGAAATGTTTTAAGATGAGTAACTTCTGAGAATCAAATGTACAACATGGTGACTATCGTTAATTGTACTATACTGAATACTTGAAATTCCCTAAGAGAATAGATCTTAAGTGTTCTCATCACAAAAAATAAGGTAAACTGTGAGATAACCGATATGTTAGCTTGATTGTGGTAATAATTTCACAATGTATATTTGCATCAAATCATCACATTATGCCTTCAATATATATACATTTTTTATTTCTCAATTTTATCTGCTAAAGTCGTAAAAATATTTATTAAGCTCTTACTATATGTCAGGTACTACTTTAGATTCTTGACATATCTCAGTGGAAAAAAGAGATAAATATCCCTAATATGTGGCTTACATTCTAATAGCAGAGATAGTAGGAAAAATGTACAAATAAATTGGGTAAGTTAGAATTATATCTGGAAAAGAAAATGTGGAGAAGAGAAAAGTGCTTGGTTGGATTGCATTTTTAAATAAGAGAGTTGAACAGAGAGTAGAAAGTGATAGTTGAACTGATAGCAGAAAGTAGCAAAGGTGCTGCTAAGGAGGATATTTGGAAGATAAAACAGCCAGTGCAAAGTTCCTGAGGTTCAAATATGGCAGTATGTACAAAAGCCTGGAAAAAGGCCACTGTGGCTAGAGCTGAGTGAGCAGGAGGGAGAATAGTAGGTTATGAGGGAAGAGGTAATGTAGGCATTTTGTGTAAGTCATTTTAAAGGCTCTGGTTTGTATCCTGAGTGAAATGGACAGCCATTTCAGGGTTTTGAGCAGAGGAGTAATATAATTTGACTTTTACTTAAGGGGTCATTCTGGCTGCTGCACTGAAAATAGTTCTTGGGTAAAAGCTAGAAGCTGGTAAACCATTGGGTAGGTCATTGCAATAATTCAGGTTTGAAATGATAATGAACTGAGAGGAGTGAGAAAGTGGATGCACAGAGAAGTGTTTGAACTCTAGATGTAATTTTAGGGAGCATTAACAGGACTTTCAAGTAAACGTGAGCAGGAGAGAAGAGTCAAATAAGACCTCATGTTCTTGGACTGAACAACTGGAGAAAAATAGAATGGCTACAATCTGTGGTAGAGAAATCTAAGGATGGTACATACAGGGGCAGGGCTGGGAAGATCTCTTTCAACATATAGAAAAAATAACGGGAGTCTCTGTCCTTACATTATCTGTAGGATAGGGAATGTATGAGCGTACACTTCCAATATTATATAAAATTTTCCTTCATGTATAATACATGACTGTGATGGTTAATAATGAGTCCTTACATTATCTATAGAGTAGGGAATGTATGAGCACACATTTCCAATATTATATTAAATTTTCCTTCATGTATAATACATGACTGTGATGGTTAATATTGAGTGTCAACATGATTGGATTGAAGAAGGCAAAGTGTTGTTCCTGGGTGTGTCTGTTGCCAAAGGAGATTAAGATTTAAGTCAGCGGACTGGAATAGGCAGACCCACCCTCCATCTGGGTGGGCACCACCTAATTAGCTGCCAGCATAGCCAAAATAAAGCAGACAGAAGAAGGTGGAAGGAGCTGACTTGCTGACTCTTCCAGCCTTTATTTTTCTTCCCATACTGCATTCTTCCTGCCCTCAAACATCAGTCTCCCCTCAAGTTTTTCAACTCTTGGACTGAAACACCAGTAGTTTGCCAGGGGAATCTCAGGCCTTCAGCCACAGACTGAAGGCCGCACTGTTGGCTTCCCTACTTTTGAGGTTTTGGGACTTGTAATTGCTTTCTTGCCTCTCAGCTTACAGAAGGCCTATTGTGAGACTTCACCTTGTGATCCTGTGAGTCAATATTCAATAGACTCTCCTTCATATATACATCTATACTATTAGTTCTGTTCGTCTGGAGAACCCTAATGCAATGACCGACTCAAATTTGCTGTGTCCAGACAAAAATTCAGTATCTTTCTCCTCAAACATACACCTCCTCAAGTATTCCTTGTATCTTTGAAAAGGAACAACAAAGATATAGTTGTACTAGAAAAAGATCAAAGCACCATTCTAAACTCCTTTTTATCTGAACCACACATTTTTAGATTCTTAAATAACTTTTGAGTTTATGTCCTCTTCATCCTTTCTGCTATATATCAATCCTATAATATTTCTCACCTGAGCCAATGTAGGGGCTCATTAATACCTCAGCACACAACAGCTGCAATGCCATTAACAAAATTATTTTCTTCAACTTTCAGCTGAAGTATTGTGGTCATCTGAAAGTCTTTCATATTCTCTCCAATTTGATTTGAGTCTCTTCTTCTGTGTTTCCACAATAGCTTAACGTGGGTCCACTATAATATTTATATGACCAACAATTAGTGTCATTTATCTGTAAAATGTTTAATGTATAAGTAATTCATACTAGAGCTATGGGAATTCACCTGTATGATTTATGGATTTGTGGTTTGGTTGCAGGGTCTGTTGAAGAAAGTGAAGAGAAAAAGTACTCGCTGGTTGGTAGTAAGACTTCTACAAAGTTCTTTCTCTTTGATTGAGTTTACCCAGTTGTCACTATCAATTAAAATTCCCCAGCTTCACGTCTGGGAAGAAATTCTCCAAAGTGCCTGATTCCTTCCCCCTGCACGTCAGGTGGGAAGCCTGCTTCATTCCATGTCTTCCACGTTACTCACATGTGGTTTCGGACTTCTTTTTTAATTTCGTACCATTACACAGCTCTTGGACCAGATTTGAGCTTTCACTACCTGGCTTATGCCTTCAGAGCCCTTAGGTGCTCAAGCATTAAATCCCGCTGTCTTCCAAACCTTCTGTTTCTTCTTCTACAGAAAGATTTGCTCCATCGTGTCTGACCACTTCTAACTTGATTCTGATCTTCTTTAAGGTATACAGAGTTAACAATCCAAGGGGTTTTGGCTGGATATAAGTATTCATAGTAAGTTTTTTAAAAATAGCTTAAATGTTCATTAATTTCCAAGTTTATTTTCTAGTGAATAGTGATTAATAACTAGTATGCAACCGTGTACATTGCTACATTAAAAAATTTTTAAGTGTATTTCATTTGCATTATGATTTAAGTAAGTTCATGAAGTTAGTATGAAACCTTACCCAATGTTATGACTGCTGAGTCTATAGAAAACAAATTCCAATTTCAAAACAAATTAGCTTTTTGGAGTACAGTCCATTGGATGCTTAGCAGTGGATTGATTAAAAATGGGGGAAATATGGCCAGGCGTGGTGGCTCACGCCTGTAATCCCAGCACTTTGGGATGCCAAGATGGGCAGGTCACCTGAGGTCAGGAGTTCGAGACCAGCCTGACCAAAATGGTGAAACCCCATCTCTACTAAAAATACAAAAGTAGCCAGGCATGGTGGTGGGTGCCTGTAATCCCAGCTACTTGGGAGACTGAGGCAGGAGAATCACCTGAACACAGGAGGCAGAGGTTGCAGTGAGCCAAGACCATCCCACTGCACTCCAGCCTGGGCAACAAGAGTGAAACTCCATCTCAAAACAAAAGCAAGAACACCACCACCAAAAAAACAGGTGTGGGGGAATGTGAGCCAAGGAAGTTGCTAAGTTGCTGCAACAAAGTAACAAAATAAACCTATAATTTATAATTATTTTAAATATTAGGTATTAGGTACATATTGTTTTGATTTTGTAAAATTGAACATGCAAATACACACAAGTGATTACTATGATACTGCAAGGAAAAGAAGGGTTGATATACAACTAAAATACATGTTGGGAACTATCATGACCTAATGCATCTTTTATCATTATGCATTACACAAATGATGCTGCTAGGTCCAAAAAGAAAATATTTTATTTTTGTATATTATAACCTGCTAACTTTTGTTTTATGCTATATCTATCTCACATAAAATTTTTATGTATTCACAAATATTTCCAACATTAATTCATTTTTGTGACATAATAAAGTGGGGATTTTAATTGAAGACATACAGATAGATATAGATTTAGATACATATAAAATCTGGAAAAGCCATAGTGCAATTTAAACATTACTGAAAAAGATTTCAATTATTCAGTCAAAAATACTAATTGATAGACTGACTTGAAATGTTTAGCTTTTAATAATCAAGAGCATCAAACTTGGATAACTTCTATAACCTATTTTAGAATGTGCCTAAATGTTTCAAAAAAGACAATTGTCATAAGAGTTTTTCAATAATATTCCTCTTTTCTTTGCATATTTTAAGACTGTTTGGTAGCAAACATATTCCACGATTCAAGCATGCCATCTTTTGGGAATATTGCTGATTCATAATACAATTATCATAACTAATTTTAATTAAGAAAACTTTGGTTTCTTTTTTAGTTGTGCTGAATTAAACATTAAGCATTTTATTTTAAAAGCATGCCTTCTGTACTTTACTGAACATTGACAAATTCTTTAAAAAATATATTAGTAATATGTTATGCTTTTCCAAGATAACAAAGAAAGTTGAGAAAAGAAAAGTTTACCCAAATCACAGTAGATTTTTCTACCGCTTCACAGCTTGGACGTTTAAAGATAATTATCATAGATTATAGTTCTGTAAGGGCACCGTTTTTTAATTCCAAACTGTGAATGTTCACAGAAATATACACAAAGAGCCAAAAATACTATTTTGTAGATTACTTTAGGCTTTAACTTAGGGTTGTTTCATACACACACTTCACATAAACTTCTTATCTTTTCAAACTCCTAATAACTTCCTGAAGACTGGTCCCACCTGAAAGATTAGGAATATAAGCCTCAAAGAACTCCCAGAAAGACGAGATCTAAACACAAAATTGTCTTTTTATGAAACATAGAGAAACGGAAAATGCGTTTAAAATGTATGACACATTTTGTAAAACTATAGAGAAGAATGATCTGAAAGGTAGCCTACTGGGAGTCATTAGAAAGAATCAATGTCCAAAGCCATGAAAAAGTAGCTCAATGTTCATGCCTATGCAATAAAGCAGGGAAGAGACCACTTCTTTAGCCAAATGAGAAAGAAACTGAGAATTCACCTACTGATGGTATTCAAGTTCATCAAGAGTTGTTATTAAGTTGCTGTTCAGGAAATGGAAATCTGCCCCTCTAATAATGTCAAGGAAGTTGCTGCAACAACGTAACAAAATAAACTCTACAATTTGTCATAGAAGGCTGGTCCATAATATAGTAACAACCAAATAACCACATAGGTACATACCTACCTAAATACACACTGCCTTCCCTAAATAACTTTAAAAAGAAAAAACAAAAAAAAAACAGTAATTCATCTCTTCAGGATCAACTTTTCTTGGAGTAAGTAGATGAGTGATACATGAGCCGAAAATGCCTATACTTAAGATTCTGTTTTTTAGTGTGTGTTTAATGAAGTCTTAGAACATATTTAATAGGGCAAATGTTACCGCATTTATCGTGAAAGAAAGCAAACCTTAAAAAGAGAAAGTTATTCAAGGTATACACCTATAAGATGTCTGCAAAGTCCAACTGGAAATAAATGTTGACTCACCAATTTTAAGGAAGAATTTTTTAAACACTGAGAAAACTCAGAAAACTTACCACTAATTCTACCTAATTTAAACATATGACAAAGAAGCAAATATAATATCAACAGAACTGTGTGTACTGATTTTTATTTTCAGAGAAAGCACTTCTTGTCACAGGCTGGGGTAAAAGGAGACGAGGCTGAGATGGATTCCGAACCATCAGTCTGAAGAGAGCTGGGTCTGGAACACTTAACTAAATTCAACCAAATGCTAATTATAAACCTTCAAAAGAAAGGCATTTCTAAATAAAAACAATCTTGTGTAAACCTTGAATGATCTCTTTCTTTTGTCTGCCCTCTTCCTTACAAACACACTTAAAACAACCTTTCTTTTTCTTTTTTTTTTTTTTTTTGTTTTTTTCTGAGACCGAGTTTTGCTCTTGTCACCCAGTGTGGAGTGCAGTGGCAAGATTTCAGCTCACTGCAACCTCCCCGTCCCCGGTTCAAGAGACTCTCCTACCTTAGCTTCCCGAGTAGCCAGGATTACAGGCGCCTGCCACCACGCCCTGATATATATATATATATAAAATATGTAATATTTCTAGTAGAGATGGGGTTTTGTATTTTTATTTTTGTATTTTTAGTAGAGACGGAGTTTCACCATGTTGGCCAGGCTGGTCTTGAACTCCTGACCTCAGGTGATCCTCCCACCTCAACCTCCCAAAATGCTCGGATTACAGGTGTGAGCCACCTCGTCTGGCTCAGCCTTTCCTTTTAGATGATATTTTGAGAACTGATGAAGAATGTAACAAAGACAGAAAATTTTATACTAGAAAATTGTCACTGATTATTATGTACACTCAATTGCTTTAATGTTATTTTTATTTTTTTTATTATTATACTTTAAGTTCTAGGGTACATGTGCACAACGTGCAGGTTTGTTACATATGTGTACATGTGCCATGTCGGTGTGCTGCACCCGTTAACTGGTCATTTACATTAGGTATATCTCACAATGTTATCCCTCCTCTCTCCCCCAACCCCCCAACAGGCCCCAGTGTGTGATGTTCCCCACCCTGTGTCCAAGTGTTCTCGTTGTTCAATTCCCACCTATGAGTGAGAACATGAGGTGTTTGGTTTTCTGTCCTTGCGACAGTTTGCTGAGAATGATGGTGTCCAGCTTCATCCATGTCCCTTCAAAGGACATAAACTCATCCTTTTTTATGGCTGCACAGGACTCCATGGTGTATATGTGCCACATTTTCTTAATTCAGTCTATCACTGACGGACATTTGGATTGGTTCTAAGTCTTTGCTATTGTGAATAGTGCTGCAATAAACATATGTGAGCATGTATCTTTATAGCAGCATGATTTATAATCCTTGGGGTATATACCCAGTAATGGGATTGCTGGGTCAAATGGTATTTCTAGTTCTAGATCCTTGAGGAATCACCACACTGTCTTCCACAATGGTTGAACTAGTTTACAGTCCCACCAATAGTGTAAAAGCATTCCTATTTCTCCACATCCTCTCCAGCACCTGTTGTTTCCTGACTTTTTAATGATCACCATTCTAACTGGTGTGAGATGGTATCTCATTGTGGTTTTGATTTGTATTTCCCCAATGGCCAGTGATGATGAGCATTTTTTCATGTGTCTGTTGGCTGCATAAATGTCTTCTTTTGAGAAGTGTCTATTCATATCCTTTCCCCACTTTTTGATGGGGTTGTTTGATTTTTTTCTTGTAAATTTGTTCTTTGTAGATTCTGGATACTAGCCCTTTGTCAGATGGGTAGATTGTAAAAATTTTCTCCCATTCTGTAGCTTGCCTGTTCACTCTGATGGTAGTTTCTTTTGCTGTGCAGAAGCTCTTTAGTTTAATTAGATCCCATTTGTCAATTTTGGCTTTTGTTGCCATTGCTTTTGGTGTTTTAGTCATGAAGTCCTTGACCATGCCTATGTCCTGAATGGTATTGCCTAGGTTTTCTTCTGGGGTTTTTATGGTTTTAGGTCTAACATTTAAGTCTTTAATCCATCTTGAATTAATTTTTGTATAAGGTGTAAGGAAGGGATCCAGTTTCAGCTTTCTACATATGGCTAGCCAGTTTTCCCAGCACCATTTATTAAATACGGAATCCTTTCCCCATTTCTCGTTTTTGTCAGGTTTGTCAAAGATCAGATGGTTGTAGATGTGTGGTATTATTTCTGAGGGCTCTATCGTGTTCCATTGGTCTATATCTCTGTTTTGGTACCAGTACCATGCTGTTTTGGTTACTGTAGCCTTGTAGTATAGTTTGAAGTCAGGTAGCATGATGCATCCAGCTTTGTTCTTTAGGCTTAGGATTGTCTTGGCAATTTTTGGTTCCATATGAACTTTAAAGTAGTTTTCTCCAATTCTGTGAAGAAAGTCATTGGTAGCTTGATGGGGATGGCATTGAATCTATAAATTACCTTCGGTAGTATGGCCATTTTCACAATATTGATTCTTCCTATCCATGAGCATGAAATGTTCTTCGATTTGTTTGTGTCCTCTTTTATTTCGTTGAGCAATGGTTTGTAGTTCTCCTTGAATAGGTCCTTAACATCTCTTGCAAGTTGGATTCCTAGGTATTTTATTCTTTTTGAAGAAATTGTGAAGGGAGTTCACTCATGATTTGGCTCTCAGTTTGTCTGTTATTGGTGTATAGGAATGTTTGTGATTTTTGCACATTGATTTTGTATCCTGAGACTTTGCTGAAGTTGCCTATCAGCTTAAGGAGATTTTGGGCTGAGACGATGGGGTTTTCTAAATATACAATCATGTCATCTGCAAACAGGGACAATTTGACTTCCTCTTTTCCTAACTGAGTACCCTTTATTTCTTTCTCTTGCCTGATTGCCCTGGCCAGAACTTCCAACAATATGTTGAATAGGGGTGGTGAGAGAGGGCATCCCTGTCTTGTGCCAGTTTTCAAAGGGAATGCTTCAAGTTTTTGCCCATTCAGTAAGTTATTGGCTGTGGGTTTGTCATACATAGCTCTTATTATTTTGAGATACGTCCCATCAATACCCAGTTTACTGAGAGTTTTTAGCATGAAGGGCTGTTGAATTTTTTCAAAGGCCTTTTCTGCATCTATTGAGATAAACATGTGTTTTTTGTCTTTAGTTCCGTTTATATGATGGATTATGTTTATTGATTTGTGTATGTTGAAGCAGCCTTGCATCCCAGGGATGAAGCCAACTTGATCGTGGTGGATAAGCTTTTTGATGTGCTGCTGGATTCGGTTTGCCAGTATTTTATTGACGATTTTTGCATCGATATTCATCAGAGATATTGGTCTAAAATTCTCTTTTTTTGTTGTGTCTCTGCCAGGCTTTGGTATCAGGATGATGTTGGCCTCAAAAAATGAATTAGAGAGGATTCCCTCTTTTTCTATTGAATTGGAATAGTTTCAGAAGGAATGGTACCAGATCCTCTTTGTACCTCTGGTAGAATTCGGCTGTGAATCCATCTGGTCCTGGACTTTTTTTGGTTGGTAGGCTATTAATTATTGCCTCAATTTCAGAACCTGTTATTGGTCTATTCAGGGATTCAACTTCTTCCTGGTTAAGTCTTGGAAGGATATATGTGTCCAGGAATTTATCCATTTCTGCTAGATATTCTAGTTTATTTGCGTGGAGATGTTTGTAGTATTCTCTGATGGTAGTTTGCATTTCTGTGAGATCGGTGATATCCCCATTATCATTTTTTATTGCATCTATTTGATTCTTCTCTCTTTTCTTCTTTATTAGCCTTGCTAGCAGTCTTGCTAGCAGTCTATCAATTTTGTTCATCTTTTCAAAAAACCAGCTCCTGGATTCATTGATTTTTTGAAGGGTTTTTTGTGTCTCTATCGCCTTCAATTCTGCTCTGATCTTGGTTATTTCTTGCCTTCTGCTAGCTTTTGAATGTGTTTGCTCTTGCTTTTCTAGTTCTTTTAATTGTGATGTTAGGGTGTCAATTTTAGATCTTTCCCGCTTTCTCTTGTGGGCACTTAGTACTATAAATTTCTCTCCACACACTGCTTTAAATGTGTCCCAGAGATTCTGGTATGTTGTGTCTTTGTTCTCATTGGTTTCAAAGAACATCTTTATTTCTGCCTTCATTTTGTTATGTGCCCAGTAGTCATTCAGGAGCAGGTTGTTCAGTCTCCATGTAGTTGTTTAGTTTGGAGTGAGTTTCTTAATCCTGAGTTCTAGTTTGATTCTGCTGAGGAGTGCTTTACTTCAAACTGTGTTATCAATTTTGGAATAAGTGTGATGTGGCACTGAGAAGAATGTGTATTCTGTTGATTTGTGGTGGAGAGTTCTGTAGATGTCTATTAGGTCCTCTTGGTGTAGAGCTGAGTTCAATTCCTGGATATCCTTGTTAACTTTCTGTCTTGTTGATCTGTCTAATGTTGACAGTGTGGTGTTAAAGTCTCCCATAATTATTGTTTGGGAGTCTAAGTCTCTTTGTATGTCTCTAAGGACTTGCCTTATGAATCTGGGTGCTCCTGTATTGGGTGCATATATATTTAGGATAGTTAGCTCTTCTTGTTGAATTGATCCCTTTACCATTATGTAATGGCCTGCTTTGTCTCTTTCAATCTTTTTTGGTTTAAAGTCAGTTTTATCAGAGACTAGGATTGCAACCCCTACTTTTTTTTGTTTTCCATTTGCTCGGTAGATCTTCCTCCATCCCTTTATTTTGAGTCTATGCGTGTCTCTGCATGTGAGATGGGTCTCCTGAATACAGCGCACTGATGGGTCTTGACTCTTTATCCAATTTGCCAGTCTGTGTCTTTTAATTGGAGCATTTAGCCCATTTACATTTAAGGTCAATATTGTTATGTGTGAATTTGATCCTGTCATTATGATGTTAGCTGGTTATTTTGCTTGTTAGTTGATGCAGTTTCTTCCTAGCATTGATGGTCTTTACAATTTGGCATATTTTTGCAATGGCTGGTACTGGTTGTTCCTTTCCATGTTTAGTGCTTCCTTCAGGAGCTCTTGTAAGGCAGGCCTGGTGGTGACAAAATCTCTCAGCATTTGCTTGTCTGTAAAGGATTTTATTTCTCCTTCACTTATGAAGCTTAGTTTGGCTGGATATGAAATTCTGGGTTGGAAACTCTTTTCTTTAAGAATGTTGAATACTGGCCCCCACTCCCTTCTGGCTTGTAGAGTTTCTGTAGAGAGATCCGCTGTTAGTCTGATGGGCTTCCCTTTGTGGGTAACCCAACCTTTCTCTCTGGCTGCCCTTAACATTTTTTCCTTCATTTCAACTTTGGTGAATCTGACAATTATGTATCTTGGAGTTGCTCTTCTTGAGGAGTATCTTTGTGGCATTCTCTGTATTTCCTGAAGTTGAATGTTGGCCTGCCTCACTAGTTTGGGGAAGTTCTCCTGGATAATATCCAGAAGAGTGTTTTCCAACTTGGTTCCATTCTCCCCGTCACTTTCAGGTACACCAATCAGACGTAGATTTGGTCTTTTCACATAGTCCCATATTTCTTGGAGGCTTTGTTCATTTCTTTTTACTCTTTTTTCTCTAAACTTCTCTTCTTGCTTCATTTCATTCATTTGATGTTCAATCACTGATACTCTTTCTTCCACTTGATTGAATTGGCTACTGAAGCTTGTACATGCGTCACGTAGTACTCATGCCATGGTTTTCAGCTTCTTCAGGTCATTTAAGGACTTCTCTACACTGTTTATTCTAGTTAGCCATTCGTTTAATCTTTTTTCAAGGTTTTTACCTTCTTTGTGATGAGTTCGAACATCCTCCTTTAGCTCAGAGAAGTTTGTTATTACCGAACCTCTGAAGCCTTCTTCTCTCAATTCATCAAAGTCATTCTCCATCCAGCTTTGTTCCATTGCTGGCAAGGAGTTGCATTCCTTTGGAGGAGAAGAGGTGCTCTGATTTTTAGAATTTTCAGCTTTCCTGCTCTGGCTTCCTCCCATCTTTGTGGTTTTATTTACTTTTGGTCTTTGATGATGGTGACATACAGATGGGGTTTTGGTGTGGATGTCCTTTCTGTTTGTTACTTTTCTTTCTAACAGTCAGGACCCTCAGCTGCTGGTCTGTTGGAGTTTGCTGGAGGTCCACTCCACAACCTGTTTGCCTGGGTATCACCAGCAGAGGCTGAAGAACAGCAAACCTTGCAGAACAGCAGATGTTGCTGCCTGATCTTTTCTCTGGAAGTTTCAACTCAGAGGGGCACCCGGCTGTATGATGTGTCAGTTGGCCCCTACTGGGAGGTGTCTCCTAGTTAGGCTACTCAGGGGTCAGAGACCCACTTGAGGAGGCAGTCTATCCATTCTCAGATCTCAAACTCCATGCTGGGAGAACCACTACTCTCTTCAAACTGTCAGACAGGGAAGTTTAAGTCTGCAGAAGTTTCTGCTGCCTTTTGTTCAACTATGCCCTGCCCCCAGAAGTGGAGTCTACAGAGGCAGGCAGGCCTCCTTGATCTGTGGTGGGCTCCACCCAGTTCAAGCTTCCTGGCCACTTTGTTTACCTACTCAAGCCACAGCAATGGCAGACGCCCCTCCCCCAGTCTCGCTGCCGCCTTGCAGTTGGATCTCAAGACTGCTGTGGTAGCAGTGAGTGAGGCTCCGTGGGCATGGGACCCTCCAAGCCAGGCGCGGGATATAATGTCCTGGTGTGCCATTTCCTAAGGCCGTTGGAAAAGCGCTGTATTAGAGTGGGAGTGTCCCAATTTTCCAGGTACCATCTGTCATGGCTTCCCTTTGCTACGAAAGGGAATTCCCTGACCCCTTGTGCTTCCCGAATGAGGCGATGCCTCACCCTGCTCCGTGGGCTGCACCCACTGTCTGACAAGCCCCAGTGAGATGAAGCCGGTACCTCAGTTGGAAATGCAGAAATCACCTGTCTTCTGTGTTGCTCAAGCTGGGAGCTGCAGACTGGAGCTGTTCTTATTCGGCCATCTTGGAACCTCCTTCTGCTTTAATGTTATTATTGAAGAAGAGTACAGAAATGAAGATTCTCAAATTGCATTAAAAATTGCTTAGAACAATAAAGACCTAAGATCTAGATGTTTGGAAATTCCATTTCTGCCACCTTGGCCATTAAACAAAAAAATAGTTCACCTTATTTTATTTTTGATTATTTTAACCTAAGTTAGATTGAGGAATCATACATACTATTAAATATATTAAATTTTCAGCCAAAATACTTTGATTCACTTTCCAGTTTTACTTTTTGTTACCTCCAACCTCTCTGTGCCTGAATTTCCTTGCTGGATTTAAACTCTACACAGCTGATTTCAATGAACTCTTAGTAAGTTCAAAGAAGAGCTTCTATAAAAATGCTGTAAAGCAGCTGGGCGCAGTGGCTGATGCCTGTAATCCCAGAACTTTTGGGAGGTCGAGGCAGGTGGATCATCTGAGGTCCAGAGCTTGAGACCAGCCTGGCCAACATGGTGAAACCTGTCTTTACTAAAAATACAAAAATTAGCCAGGTGTGGTGGCAGGCGCCTGTAATCCCAGCTACTCAGGAGGCTGAGGCAGGAGAGTCACTTGAACCCTGGAGGCAGAGGTTATAGTGAGCCGAAATTGTGCCACTGCACTCCAGCCTTGGTGACAGAGTGAGACTCCATTTAAAAAAAAAAAATGCTGTAAAGCAGTTATTACTTTAAAACAATATGTAGAGGAGAACTCTGTGAATAAATAACAATAATTTAATAGCTGTGACCACTATTTTACATAAATTAAGTTTAACATAGGAGAAAGTTGTAATTTTTTCAGTGAACTTTCTTTTTTTTTTGAAAAAAATTAAAGGAATATAAATCACTACAGTTGCCATTCCCCATCACATGTATATCACCAGTTTTCTTCTGTGATTTCAAAGGATGGATTAAATAACTGATCTAGGTGTTTTACCATGTATTAATGTGCTCTTACACATTAAAACATGAACAATCATTCTTTATTTTCTCTTTGGTTTTCACCATGGTTACACAAATGTAAGAAACAACATAGTAGCCCTTAGACTACTATGGTACATAACATAGTAATGTACCATAATGTACATAATGTACATAGTAATGTACATAACATAGTAACAAACTCACATTTGTTTGAGAGATTGAAACCCTCTGCACATATAAGACTTTGTCATTATCTTTAGATACCACTTCAGGTTTTAATTAAATATAATTATGTTCCAGACGATGTGGAAAGAGGTATCCCCAGGAGCTGATAGCGTCTCTGTTCTAGGATGACTAATATAAAAAAAAGGAATTTTCTGTGTTTATAATAATGATATTGTCTTCCAAGTGTAGTGGCTCACGCCTGTAATCCCAGCACTTTGGGAGGCCGAGGCGGGAGGATCACCTGAGGCCAGGAGTTTGAGACCAGCATGACCAACATGGTGAAACCCCGTCTCAACTACAAATACAAAAAAAAAATTAGCCAGGCATGGTGGTGGGCACCTGTAATCCCAGCTACTTGGGAGGTTGAGGCAGGAGAATCACTTGAACCTGGGAGGAGGAGGTTGTAGTGAGCCAAGATCCCGCCATTGCACTTCAGCCTGGGCGACAAGAGCGAGACTCCATTTCAAATAATAATAATAATAATGATATTGTTTTATGCAATTACTTATAATTGTATTTACTTATGTAATTACTATATAATTGTTATTACTTATGTAATTACTTATTTCCTTTCTTCTTAACCTCTATTCCTCATTGCATATTCCAAGTGTATATTCTGCAAATGTGCCCAAGCCTCTACAGTAAGTCTATGACTTGAACTCCGTTCAGTTTTTATCTATTGAACAAGTATATGTTATCATGACTGGCCGGGACACACAGTTATAAGAATAAAATTGTATGAGAGGCCAAAAGATTCCCCAGTTTCTAGAATTTACTGTTTAGTTGAATTAAATTTTCTAGTACTTGTTATCCTGAAATATCACTTTAATTTGAGAAAACATCTGCACAGTCCTTTGGAGAAGTCAACTTAGATTAAATGCCTTAAACAACAAGACTAGTATCAGTGATTTAAAAATAAATGATTTGTGCTACCTTTTCCCAGTTCAAAGGAAGTGTAACCTATTGAAGAGTCTAGGATCCAATGTCAGGTACAAGTAGATTAAAATTCCAGTCTGACCACATAGGAGCTTTGTATCTTTTCACAAATTATTCAGGCTTTCAAAGCCTCAATTTTCTCATCTGTGAAATGGTAGTACTAAACAATTCTTACCATCAAACTCTGTTGTAGCAATTAGAGTTTATATCTATGTGTGGTTGCTGGAACACAGCAAACCAATAAATATTATCTGTTCCTGTTCTTATGAACAATATGAGTGACAGTAGAGGGCAAATCCCAGATATACAATTTCAATATCCTTGATTTGTGAGTAACTGTCTTGTGAAGGAAACCCCCTGAAGAGTATAAAACTCTCTGTTTTGGCTCTGAAGGGAAGGAATACCCTCTTCCCAGGTTCTTTTGGTCTATAGATGCTTTTTACCAGGTGTAAAGTAACAGCCCAAAAGGTTTCAAATACTTTCGGAAGAGTGAGTAGTGCCCAGAGAGCTGATGAGGCAGGTCCAGTGGCATCTCTGAGCTGTCAGCCTCGTGCCCATACTCTCTGCCAGTTGCCTGCTCCCTTTCTATGGTTCTGTAGAATATGCTGTAAATGCTCTGTGAGACTCTTGGGGAATAAAGTTTGCACTGATGGAAGCCTGGGTCAGACCAAACTAACTAATGAGTACTGTCAAAATTCCAGTTGTTATCTGAAATTCAATATTGACTTCCTTGTCAATGTTTTAAGGATACCTAAGACTTTAAGAGACTTAGCTGTGCCTGTATCATGCTATCTTTGTCTAAAATAGTGCAGAAGAAGTTTTACTCTTACTGAAGTATTTATTCTGGTGCATATGATGAAACAAATTCTGGAATCAATTTTAAAAAACACTGTATAGCTTATAGAATTAGGTATAGTAAGTCTTGCATAAAACTGAAAAACAACTAAAAATTAAAAATAAAACGGGAGTTGCGGGGAATATATAGCAACCCTTTTGAGCCACATATACATCACTATATTACATCACAAAAATAACTGTTACTTCACTATTTTAGAAGCTCAGTCATTATTACACTATTTTTCCAAACCATCCATTGTAAAACTCAGAGCAAAGCTATGAGGAAGATTGTAAGCTCTTTTTTTCAATCACAGTCTCTATAAACTAATGTACTGTACTCAAAACATAAATTGAAACAAGGAGGTAAAAGATAGATGAACAATCAGTGTTTTCCAAATTGCTTCTTTGGTAAGCAATTGAAAAATACATTCATATGAATGTATTTTTTTAAAAAAAAAAACAAAACAAAAAGGTGGAATGAATTGAAGAGGCAGAGCAGATCATAAAATAAAACTGGAAGTTTAATAATCTGCTACTTTTCCTCTAGACATAGAAAATGTACTTTATGAATACCTAAAAACATTATGATAATAGATTATTGCTGTTATGTATTATTCATATGACAATGGATTTATGTAATGTGTCTACATCAAGTAAAAGAGATTAACCAGAAGAAACTAACTTCAAAGTACATTGTCTTTTAGGTCTCCAAAGTAATAAAGATCCAAGCTTGGATCTTTTAGGGTATTTGCTCTGCACCATTTAGAATGCAGTTTCTTTCCTTCATTAGGCCCTCCACATGAGATAGAGCAAATCAGAGGCTACAGAAATAGAGATTTCTTCATTATACTGATAGTCTCAGACGTTTGGGGCTGCTAACCCACTAGCGGTTTTATAAGCCTTATTCTACGTGATCCACCGATTTCTCAACAGCTTTGCAAAAGATTTTCCACCTTTGTTACAGTTTGACTACTATTTCCAAATAAACAACAATCCAGTCAGACTTTGTAAAAGTAGATGTTTCATATAGAAATTTGGCCACGCTTCCTAAAATATAAGCAATTCTTACGCGTGAGTATCAGTTCATACTAAAAAGCTCTCCTGTGTACTCTAGTTCAACATAGCTCTGGTTGGAACATGTAACTGCTCGATAATTATTTTTGTTAATAATGTCATGAAAACATTGTACAAATTTCAAGATCATAGATTTTTAAAATTTTACCATTTTTAATTACTATGTTCAATTTTCCATGAAGCAACACTGAAATAAATAGCAAAACAAAACCAGTAACATGAAACATTTCCATAATATGTGAAATGGAAATAGGAATGGTATACACCTTGATTTTACTATGATGCAACTAAATGTGAAATACACGAAACCCTATGAGGACAAGTACCAAGGTGAGTTACAACAAAGAAAATTGATTAAAGTATTTCTATTTTGATCAAATTTGTTTTGTAAAGTTGTGCCACTGCAAAACTCTGAGAGTAAATCATAAAATGTATATTTTTATATTGAAGGTTGATGGGTAGAGCACTTTCAGAACAATTTCCTGTTGAGTGACCAGTAGGAAGTTATAAGGTCCTCAACAGGAACAGATTGATCCATACATAGACAGATCAGAGAAATATGTTTATTAAGTACTTTGTGTTCATCACAAAGTTCAACCTAGCAGAGATTTTCTGTTATATTGTCCATGTGGTGACTCCTTCACAAGCTTTAAAGTAATTATATTATTTTATTTTATCTTATTTTAAACTGACAGATATAATTGTATGTATTTACCATGCACAGTACAAGATGATGTTCTAAATATATATACATTGTGGAATGACTACATCCAGCTAGTTAACATATGGATGACTTCACATAATTATCCTTTTTCTGGTGAAAACACCTTATATCCACTCTCAACATTTTTCAAGAATGCAATATATTGTTAACTATAGCTACCATGTTGTACAATAGACCCCTTGGGCTTATTCATCCCATCTAACTGAAATTTTGTATCCTTTGATCAATATCTCCCCAGTCTCCACAGTACCCCAACCATCCCTCCCCTGTAAACACAGCTTTTGCTCCTTACTTCTATGACAGCAACTTCTTTACATTCTACATATGAGTGAGATAATGCAGTGTTTGTCTTTCTATGTCTGGCTTATTTCATTTAACATAATTTCCTCCAGGTTCAGGTATATTATTGAAAATGACAGGATTTCATTATTTTTAATGTTCAAATTGTATTCCATTGTGTATATACATCACATTTTCTTTATCCAGTCATCTACTGATGGACACATAGATTGATTCCATATCTTGGCTATTGTGAATAATACTGCAATAAATATAAAAGTACAAATATCTTTTCAACATACTGATTTTATTTCCTTTGACTATATACTCAGTAGTGACATTGCTGAATCATATGGTAGTTCTTTTTTTTAATTTTCTGAGTAACCTCCATACTGTTTCCCTCAATGGCTGAACTAATTTACATTATCAACAGCGTTTGAGAGTTTCCTTTTTGCCACATCCTTGCCAAGACTTATTATCTTTTGTCTTTCTGATGATAGCTATTCTAAGTAATAATTTAAATTAAACAATGATGGTAAAATAAAATTTGTAGATGACTGTTCTCAAAATACTTCCTTCATTTTTAAAAAAGGTTGAATAGTATTCCATTGTGTATATATATAAATATATATGCATATATATGTATCTATATATATGCATATATATGTATACATATATATGCATATATATATGTATATATATGCATATATATCACGTTTTCTTTGTCCATTCATCAGTGATGGACACTTACATTGCATTTGATATTTTGGCTATTGCAAATAACGCTTCAATGAACACACAGATTAACCTAGAGAACATTATGCTAAGGGAAATAATCCAGGCACAGGAAGACAAAAACCACATGATCTCATTTATATATAAAATGTAAAAAAAAAAAAAAAAATTGAACTCATAAAGCAGAGAGTAGAATGGTGGTTACTATGGATTGGGTGGGTGGCACCAAATGGAGGAATATTGATTAAAGGGTACAAGGTTTGAGTTAGTACAGGAAGAATAAGTACGAGTACTATATTCACATACTCACAATGTATTGTACAGTATGATGACCAGAGTTGATAATAATGTATTGCATAGTTGAAAACTGCTAAGAGAATGATATGGTTAGGCTTAGTGTCCCCACCCAAATCTCATCTTGAATTGTAATCCCCAGGTGTTGAAGAAGAAACCTGGTGAGAAGTGACTGGATTATGGCGGTGGTTTCCTCCATGCTGTTCTCATGATAGTGGATGAATTCTCATGAAATTTGATGGTTTTATAAATGGTAGATTTTTCCTGCACTCTCACACACTTCTCCTTCCTGCCACCTTGTGATGAAGGTGCCTTGCTTCCTCTTCGCCTTCAGCCATGACTGTAAGTTTCCTGAGGCCTCTTCAGCCATGCTCAATAGAGTATCAATTAAACCTCTTTCCTTTATAAATTACCCCATCTTGGGAAGTTCTTTCTTTATAGCAGTATGAAAATGGACTAATAAGAGAGTAAATCTTAAATATTCTCATTACAAAAAATAATAAAGATTAGTGGTGATATATATATGGTAATAAGCATTATTGACTCATTCCACATTGTCTAAAATAATTTTTCATTCATCAATTCAAAAAATGTAGTGATTTCTACCTAAAGTTGGGCCACTATCAACAATACTATTTAATGTTCTATTGAGAGTATTAATAAAAGCAATTATAGAATCAAAATCAGAAATATAAGAATTAGAGGAGCTAAATTGCCCCTATGTAGGTGATATAGTAGTAGATCTAAAGATTAAAATAAAAGAAATAAAAAATCTACAAAGATATAAAATTAATATAAAAAATCTATATAACCTTTATATATAAAAATGTTAGGCAATATATTCTGACTCTCTGTAAACAGTTATTAAAAACATATTTTTACAAGTCCTGTTGTGAACATGTTTTTATTTCTACAGAGTAAATACTTAGAAGTGAAATTGATGTGTCATAGGGTGACTGTATGCTCAACTTTATCAGATATTACCCAAGAGATTCTCAAAGTTACATGATTTTTCATTCCCACCAGCAGAGTATGTGAGTTTAGTTACTTCACCTTTTCACCAACAACTGGTATTGTTAATCTTTTGTAATTTTAGCAATTCTAGTGAGTGTGCAATAGTATTTGATTTTGCTTTTAATTTACATTTTGCTAATAACTTATTACATTAAATGTTTTGTGCTTATCAGACATTTATCTTTGTAAACAGTGCAAATCTTTCCCCCATTTTTACTGAGTTGTCTGTTTACAATTGATTTGTATGATAACTTTATATATGCTGAGTACAACTGCTTTGTCAAAGATATATAATGTGAATATTTTCTCCCATAGCTTAGCTTTTTCATTCTCTTAGTGTTTTTGTTTATTTGTTTGTTTAATTCTGAAGAGCACAGGTTTTCCTTGTTTTGTTTTTCATGAAGCCTGACTGGTCATTTTTTTTTTTTTTTTTTTGTGGCTAATGCTGTTTGTGTGTTTCTATGAAATCTTTGCCTAGCTCAGGTCCAGGAAATATTCTTCTACATTTTCTTCTAGAAACTTTTGAGCTTAAGATTTTATATTTAGGTCTATGTGCCATCTATAATTACTTTTGTGTGTATGGTATGAAGTATCAAGATTTATTTTTTTCCTACACGGATACCAAGTTTTCTAGGTCTGGTGGTTAAAACAATTGTCCTTTCTCCATTACATTACTTTGGTGCCTTTTTGGAAGATCAATTGGCCATATCTGCGTGGATCTAGTTCTGGACTCTGTTCTGTCCTTTTAGTCTATTTGTTTATCCTCTCACTATCCTAAATAATGTCATTTAAATGTAAGCCTAACACTGTGCTGCTGTCACTGTCCACCCAAATTTGATGGGCAAATTTAGGTAGAAAATGATTCTTTTTGTGAACTTTCAAGCTTCTGATACAAGCTGCAATATTCATGGATTAATTTAGATGACAGCATAGGATAATGAATGAGAAAAAGCCCTTGGAAACAAACAAATATGAATTTGAATCCTATCATACAGGAAATCTTTTTATGTTTTTAAAAATGTCATTTTCTTCACCTAATAAAGTAGGGATCATATTGTCGATCTTATAACTGTTTTGAGATATTTATTAAGATACCATAGTTTTTTTTGTGGTCCAAATTTTTTTTTATTATTATACTTTAAGATCTAGGGTACATGTGCACAACATGCAGGTTTGTTACATATGTATACATGTGCCATGTTGGTGTGCTGCACCCATTAACTCCTCATTTACATTAGGTGTATCTCCTAATGCTTTCCCTCCCCCATCCCCCCACCCCACAACAGGCCCTGGTGTGTGATGTTCCCCTTCCTGTGTCCAAGTGTTCTCATTGTTCAATTCCCTCAGTGGAGTCTTTGACATATATGGAGTAAACATAACATACCTAGCAATATAACACTATACTCATAGGCAGAGAGGGTGAAGATTATTTGTAGAAATGTAAAACATGGGCACAATTTTGAGTGCCTGCTCTATTACTTCTTTCTTTTTTTGTTCAGATTAGCAATGTCTTTCCTTAGATTATGTTCTCAATGATTTTTAATGTGTCATGTTCTCCTGTGTATAAAAGAATGCTATATTCTTATACATTACTATTTTGTGATTATAGCCTTTGTAATATCATAATTATCCATGTTCATCATTTTCTCATCATGTTGACAAATGATAAAAAACTTTACTATTCATGTGCATGCCTTTTCAAGGTTTTCTCCTACTTCTGAATTTCCCAGCATAAAAAATAAATCAGGCGTGCACATCTTTATCAGTAGGAAACACAGCAATGTTACTTAGAGCATTTCCCAATAGGTTTACTCTTTCATTACTGTGTAATTAACCCCACATTGAGAATTCTATTGTGAATTCTTTTGCAGCAGCAAATTAAACATTTGACTTGAATACTATTATGTTTCTGTGAAAGTGACTATCGTGTCATTGGGAAACAGACGAGCAATGTTATGAGTAATGAAGAGTTTTCAGTAAAGTTTTCAATGATGCTGGAAGATGTGCCCGAAGAGAAAATATTCTATATATTTCAAAGACCCCACCATAATTTCTGGCACGAAATCCATCAAAATCTAATAAAGTAGCTTAATTAGCATGATCATCTTATTAATAATTTACTGGTTGGCAAAGGCACTAATGGGATTATAATGCATCATTTTAAACATAAAAGAACATTATTGTGATGCTCATCAAGGTGAGCACTATAGAAGTAAAATCTGCACTAAACAAATTTGGTATCTTTAAAATATAACTAGATAACCTGCCATTTCCTGATAAAGCACAGTCCTATAAGATAGCATATTTTCTTTCTAGGAATTCTGCAATTCATATCTAAAAATGATTTCAAGGTAACCATTCTGACACTTTGAAAAAAATATATATTTGTTCCTGATCAACAGGGCATATTTAAAATTTTTCCGTAAAATGGCCTGGTTTAGCAAATCAACAAGAAATTAGCAAAAATCACTATCAATATTTAATATTAAAATCCTCATCCACAGAAAATGAGATTTCCTAATGGACCTTAGAATATTTGTAATGTTCACTGTATATTCATAAAGCATTTTGTAGACAGACCGTACAAAGAAGTCAACGTAACAGGATAGAGCAGATGTCTATTCTAAATCCTCCTTAGAGTCACTGAGAGTCTAGAGTGACAGGTGATCTTTGATTCTAGCTGTCTAAAGGGATTGATAACAGAATACAGAGCCTGCAGTTCCTAGGTCACTAATTGAAATTTGATCCTGGTATATGCCTAGGGAAAAGTAGATTTGGGTAGGCTTCCGACTTTAATCATCTGCATTACAAAAGCCATTATTTTATGGATACGAGTGTCCTTCACATTCTAATATAATGCTGCTACAGCATGAAAAGACAGGAAAAACCCAGCCATCCACCTATACTGGCCTTTCACAAGACATGTATTTTAAATCTTGTTTGTTACTATGAATCTCCTCCAAACTGGCTGTAGTGCAGCGTGGCTCCAACTGGGCTGCACTGCCTACTAATTGACAGTCTTACTTTATGAACTAAAAACAAGAGAGAGTGTGCTTCCTCCCCAATTAAACATAATTCAATCCCTAGAGACATTGCCACATTGCTGATCCAGTGCTTAACAACAGTATTTTAAAGAGAAAGAAGAATGATCAAATTCAAGCAAAAGAATTCCTGGCAATTGAATCACTGGGGCTTCAGTGGTATTTTGATGACAAAGAGAAGTGGTCACTTCTGGGTTATCATTTGTCTGAAATTAAAGTCTGTATTCAATGTCTACACAGTTTTTTTCTTTTAATGACAGTTATTGTTTAGGAAAAAGACTAAAGTACTTGAAGCCCAACTAAGTGAACTGCGTGTTTGTTTGACAGAAAGATTTCGCACCATTAGTGAATCATTCACTAACACAGCTGCCTGTCGTATAAAAACAAATATAGACTATGCAATGTTGGTTTCTGAAAAAAGAACTCTACAATGAGTATAAGATCTGGATTAGATTTTACTACTTAGAAACTACTTAGGAAGAAATGTTTTCTTCCTCAGGAAAAGTTCATATATTGTTTAGCTATTAATAAATGTTTAAGGCATTTGCCCCCGAAATTTGATGAACCATTTTTATTAATAGAATCTTTCAAAACTTTCTAGCTCACTACTTTATAAATATTGTGTCAAGTTAATTATTCAATATCTTAGCCTGGTGGTCTTGGTGGTTTCACAAAGACAAACGCATATGCTAAAATGCAGAGCCATCTATTAACGAGAACAAATCCCTTTGCAATAAATAACTTCAAGGCAAATAATGTGGCAAATCTTGACAAGAATAAAGTATATCAATAATGATTAGGTCTGCATTATTGAATTAATAGAATAGGTCAGAGGAAAATCAAAACCAAATTCAGTTTTGTGTGTGTTTTTCTCCTCCAATAAATGGTGAACTTCCTATGGCTGGGGACATAAATATTCTATGGCCTTAGTTTATCCCACTATATAATACTAGGCCCTTAATGAATGCTTACTGAATGTCTGGAAATATAATATTGAAATATCTTTAATTAGATGTGATGTTTGCATAATAAAAATAATCTGAACATTTAGTCCAAGTGTAAAAAATATTTTCAATTATTTAAAATCCACAATGTTAAGTTCCTTTTAAAAAATAAATTACTACAGAGATCTTAAAATGATATGTTATACATTTCTTTCAACTGATTGGGGTTTAGTTGTACTCATCATTAATCTGCTGACATCTGAGCTAAACAATATTCTTAAAAGAAAATATATCATTTAAAGGTTAGTGGTTTAAATTTTTATTGTATTTCTATTTTGTTTGGCAACTATTTAATAACAAATTGTATTACCGTAATTATATAGTAAGTATGTAATTCTGTCCTAGATATTGAAAGTGCAATGCAGCAGACACAAACTCATGGCTGCTTCTGAAGGTGAAAGTCGGCTTCCTTTGCCCCGTTTGGATGGCTGGATTTAGGTACAGCTGCCTTCAAAAGCTGATATACTAAAACACAATTTTTGTAGAGACATGAGGTACAAATACATTGAATTTCAGAAGTAGAAATCAGTGTGGGAGTTTCTCCTCTAGGATTTTTTTCCTAGTCCATTCCTAGAGAACTATATTGCTGTGAGACCATGGTCAGTAATAGGAGACAATTGGACAAGGAGAGCTGCTTACCATGCAGAAGGAAAGAATTCTTATTTCTCCACGTACCTCCACTGGGAAACCGGCACACAGGCAATTTTTCTCACTCTATTCAATCCACATCAAGGACACAAAAAGACTTTGGTACTTTTCTAAATAATACCTTTCCCGAATGTCTTGCTGCAAAGATTTCTAATTGTCTGCCCAATATCTACTCTCTTTTTCTTCCTTACTAATAGCACCCCAGTTTGGTTTGGGATAGTAATGTGCCGAGCTAAAATATAATATGTTCTCGTCTACTTTGGAAGTAAGAGAGGCCAGGTGCCATCATTCTAGCTAAAGCTGTTTAAAGAGAAGTCACTGACTAAGGCTTTCAGGAAGGTTCCAAATGTGACTCAGCTGGTCACTCTTTCTGCCCTTGAATCTTCATTCTTTCTCTTTCTCTGATCATGGACATGGGGGATAGAGCTGTTGTCGCTTTCTTTCAACCACGAAAAATGGCCTAAAGCATCTCAGAAAAAGTTTGAGTTTCTGAACGTCAGGATCGCATTTTGTAAAATTATTTTTCAGAGTCACTGTTTGGGGTCTTTCTGTTGTATCTGACCAGTCCAAATTCCAACGTTTGGACAAAATTCATCAAATCCATCAACTGAGTTACATCTGTCCCACAATGACCTACTGCCAACCCTGAAGTTTTGAAAAGTCATGCGGGACTTTCTTCCTGCCATTTCCTTCCATTATACCTAAGCCCTGCCATTCACTGTTTCACTCTTTGTGTCACACCTTATTTTGTTTTATTATCCATTTAGCTGCAGTTATAAAGTCAAAAGCTGTTAATAGAAAAGTTGATGAAACAAAAAATTAGTTGTACAAAAAAGTGGGATTTAGAGAGGCAGGAAGAAACAACACAACAAATAATAATGAGATAAATACACTTTCTTCATTATGTTTCTTTTATACCAAATTAACATGAGAGTATGAGTCGAAGTTCTAGAATGACATAGTCTCAGCACTGAAATGTCAATGAATAACAATGGCTATAACAACAGCCCATTCAACAATAGCAAAGTAAGCTAGAGGTTTACACATACACTCATCCACTAACTCAAAAGAGTAATTTTAGCCTGGGAACAGGAAGGAATGAAATTTTTTGTTGTTGTTGTTTGTTTTCTATTTTTTGGTTTTTAAATTTATTAAAAGTCTCAGGGTGCAATAGCTCACACCTATAATCCTAGCAGTTTTGGAGGCTGAAGCAGGCAGAAGGCTTGAGCTCAGGAGTTCAAGAGCAGCCTGGGCAATGTGGTGAAAGCCCCTCTCTAACCAAAATATGAAAATTAGCCAGGCGTGCTGGTGCGCACCTGTGGTTCCAGCTACTTGAGGGGCTGACGCGAGAGGATCACTTAAGCCTGGGAGGCAGAGCTTTCAGTGAGCTGAGATCACACTACTGCACTCCAGCTGGGGCAACAAAGCCAGACCCCATCTCAAAATAAATAAATACATAAATAAACATTTTAGGAAGTCACAAAAAGCTTGTGTGTGGGGAAAGAGTGACACAAAGTGTAACTTTGCTTATTAAAAGTAAATTAGGGCTGGGCATGGTGGCTTACACCTGTAATCCTAGCATTTTGGGAGGCCAAGATGGGAGGATCATCTGAAGTCAGGAGTTCGAGACCAGCCTGGCCAACATGGCAAAACCCGTATCTACTGAAAATACAAAAATTAGCCTGGGATGGTGGCACATGCCTGTAGTCCCAGCTACATGGGAGGCTGAAGCAGGAGAACTGCTTGAACCCAGGAGGCAGAGGTTGCAGTGAACCGAGATTGTGCCACTGCACTCCAGCCTGGGCGACAGAAGGAGACTCCATCTCAAAAAAAAAAAAAAAAGAAAAGTAAATCAGAATTTAGACCTATGATATTCTAAAGTAAGAAGACTGTAAACTTATTGTAGAAATGTTCTTATTCATTACACAGATTATTTCAGGAAACACAATACCATTAACTAATTTATTTAGGAGAGTAGATAATTGAAAACATTCTAATATGAAACATAGTATTTCAATACCACAGGAGGGAAAAGTTATAATGCAAGTCATTCTGAAAAGAGTTTCAACATTTTATACTTCTGGAGGTTATGTGATTTGAATAAAAATAAGTTTATAGGAGTGATAATCAGAAGACTGGACATAATTTTCTGGAGACTCAAATGAGACAGCGTAATTTAAATGTGACAAGTTTTTAGAAATGAGGTTTTTGTCCTTATTCATGGAAAACTAATATTTTAATGACTTAATATCTAATTTTAGGCATATCATTAGCAAACTCCAATCCATTATTTCTGTTTGCTCACTTGTGACTTCAGGAGAAGGTGAGTTTCAGTTCTTTATTTTCAAAGACTTTTAAACTGGCATAATAAAAAGAAAATAAAACGTGAAGAAAAATTTCTTGAGTTTTCAATTTCGAAGGAAATTTGAAAAGTCAAACAGCAATGAAGTCATTCTTTAGGCGGTGCACACAGGGCCACAACATAGAGCCACACAGTATGATTCCAAGAGCACCACTGACACAGACAACAATGGCAGCCTAGCAATCCACATCCTGTAACTTCATGGCTCTGGATTTGGAAAATCATTTGAGAGGCTTGATTTTATTTATTCCCTAAAAGGAAAAATACCAAAAAGGCAAAGTTCTTCAGAAACTATGTACTTCAGTCATACTAACTACTGGATGCCATTCTAGACATTGGACTTCTTTTTAAAAGTCATTTTCTTACATTGAAACATTTCTAAGACTTAAATGTTAGACCTAAAACCATAAAAACCCTAGAAGAAAACCTAGGCATTACCATTCAGGACATAGGCATGGGCAAGGACTTCATGTCTAAAACACCAAAAACAATGGCAACAAAAGCCAAAATTGACAAATGGGATCTAATTAAACTAAAGAGCTTCTGCACAGCAAAAGAAACTACCATCAGAGTGAACAGGCAACCTACAAAATGGGAGAAAATTTTCGCAACCTACTCATCTGACAAAGGGCTAATATCCAGAATCTACAATGAACTCAAACACATTGACAAGAAAAAAACAAACAACCCCATCAAAAAGTGGGCGAAGGACATGAACAGACACTTCTCAAAAGAAGACATTTATGCAGCCAAAAAACACATGAAAAAATGCTCACCATCACTGGCCATCAGAGAAATGCAAATCAAAACCACAATGAGATACCATCTCACACCAGTTAGAATGGCAATCATTCAAAAGTCAGGAAACAACAGGTGCTGGAGAGGATGTGGAGAAATAGGAACACTTTTACACTGTTGGTGGGACTGTAAACTAGTTCAACCATTGTGGAAGTCAGTGTGGCGATTCCTCAGGGATCTAGAACTAGAAATTCCATTCGACCCAGCCATCCCATTACTGGGTATATACCCAAAGGACTATAAATCATGCTGCTATAAAGACACATGCACACGTATGTTTATTGCAGCACTATTCACAATAGCAAAGACTTGGAACCAACCCAAATGTCCAACAATGATAGACTGGATTAAGAAAATGTGGCACATATACACCATGGAATACTATGCAGCCATAAAAAATGATGAGTTCATGTCCTTTGTAGGGACATGGATGAAATTGGAAATCATCATTCTCAGTAAACTATCGCAAGAACAAAAAACCAAACACCGTATATTCTCACTCATAGGTGGGAATTGAACAATGAGAACACATGGACACAGGAAGGGGAACATCACACTCTGGGGACTGTTGTGGGGTGGGGGGAGGGGGGAGGGATAGCATTGGGAGATATACCTAATGCTAGATGACGAGTTAGTGGGTGCAGCGCACCAGCATGGCACATGTATACATATGTAACTTACCTGCACATTGTGCACATGTACCATAAAACCTAAAGTATAATAATAATAATAATAATAATAATAAAAAGAAAAAAAAAGCAACATTTCTAAAATGGGCTATAAATACATATTGCAAATTTTACAATATGACAAATGTAAACACTTTCCTTCCTTTCTCTCAATTTGGGAATAATCGAAATTTGACAGTCATAGTAGGATGGCTCTCTCTTACCGTAAACCAAAAGATGTATTATTTTACACAGAATTAGAAGAGAACCCAATTAGGGTAATACGAAGTGAAAGTTTACATAGATCGTAATCATGTAATCTATGTTCTAAGGTTTGTTTTCTGTTTATAAGTGGTAGAGTGAATCACCCTTGAATTTTAAAAACAGGGAAATTAGATTGGCTATGAATAGATTTTTCTATCTTTAATTCCTCCCTCTCAACTGTTTCCTTCTTGTTAGAAAGCTTCTTTCATTCCTGTATAACTGCTCTTTCATGAAAACTTGGGTGTTTTTTATTTTTCTCTTTTCTTTCATAGACACATTTGTGTTAGGGATCATCATGCCGGTGTATAAAGTTTGTACCTTGCACAAAGATGCCCCGCTGAAGGGGCAAGTGTCTGTCTGAAATTTAGTCCACATGCTGTCCACGAAGTTGTGAAAGGCAGTGTCTCCCCAGAGGAAAAGAATGAGGGGAGTGAAGAAAGAAGCCCTCTCTTCACTAACCCCTGAACTTTGGGGCTACATCTGTTCAGGATATGGAAGGGCAACTTTTTCTAATTCATGCAGACCTCTTATCATCTAGCAGCAGGCCTGCTCTTATTAAGATTTTCTACTCACATTCCAAATATTTCTAATATATTCAATGGAGTGCTTATTGTGAAAGTTAATTGCAATATGGTGAGATGTGGGTTAATAACAAGGAAATACAAAGCAAACTCAGTATGTGCAAAGTTAAGAAAAAACAGCAGAAGTCATAGCAGCTGTCAGTATCTCTGAAATACCAACAAGCAAATCAATACTGAGCCCTCTTTGAGATCATCTTTCCCGGTGGACTATAATATTAAATAATAGTAACCTAAAGGCTATGAGTCTTTAATAATGCTTACTAAATTTATTTTGAAAATTTACCTTGAGTTGCACAATATTTGAATTTTACGTTTTTCTTATATGGAATGATGTGTGTCTTATAGGAATTTTCAAGTTGCAACTTTAGTGAAAATGTAATAATGCCTAATGAATTATAAAATAAAAGGAAATCAGATTTTTAATTTCATCAATAGAACTCAATAACATTATTTTTAATGCTTGAAAAGAAAACCACTTAATGTGGGAAAAAATAAGGTTGAGTTTTCTTGAAAGGTACAATCTTACAATTAATAAATAATTCACAAGTGAATCTAAAACTTTTAATTATGTAATTGTTATTTAAATATAGAACACTTTTATACAAACGTTAAAGAAAATGAAAACTATATTTCTTATAGTGTTTCACCATCAACCTAGCTTGCTTCTTGACAACCAAATAACAAATGGCTACCAGAACAATCTGTCCCTCAGCCTGAAGTAAATCCATAAAAAATACAGTCTATCTACACACAAAATTTAAACATTGTTTCAATGCAATAAAAGGATAGTGATATGTAAATATTCAAGCACCTCCACATTAGAAGACATAATCAAGTAGTCAGATGTTTTACTCACACCTAGAATCACCTTCAATATAATAACGACAAATGTAGGCTGACACACAGGTGCCGTATGTGCCACTCAGGCACCATGAGCAGCATTGGTATTTGTGACTTTCTGAAATGGTGAAAACTCACAGTTGTGACCTGAGCAAAGTATGTTTCCTCCATTGACACTGTAGTTACATCTAGAAAATTAGTGCACATTAAAACTATGCAATATACTTTGTATCTATATACAAATTTGAATTTGTTTCTAGATTCAGAAATTTGTAAAGAGATTTTGGAATTGCACAAACCTACAGTCATTGGGTGGTGGGAAATTCTTTGTAGGGTAGGCCAGACATGCAGATTGCAAGATGTTCTAGTTGTTCCGATTTTCCCCCTGTAAATGTCAATAGCCACCACCCCCTTCATAATAATCCAGAAAATCACCACAGTAAATTTCCAAAATATTCCCTTTGTTTCTGCTACGAAAATCTCTTCCTTGGAAGAGAAAAATCACTGATTCTTTTTCTTTCTTCTCATGGTTGTTTGTGATGTAGAGAGTAAACTGAATGATGGGATTAAAGTGAAGATCCATTATCAACAAAATATCGTTTGTCCCTATCAAGAACTGAAATCCCAGCATTTATTAATTACCCAAAAGAAATAATGAGAGATGCTGTCAGTCCTTCAGATTTTTCAACTTCAAGCCGAACACTTGAGGGTATAGATATTTTAATGGCTAAGAATGAGAATTAATAAATGAGAATATATTTTAAATGCTCTGTCTTAGTGTCTACCTAATTATTTCGTTCACCATAGATCTTCATGGCATGGTTCTGAGACTTTACTTGCCACAGACATTAGATGCCCCAGGACAGAGACACGTGTGGCAAAAGTGTGATGAGGGAGCATGGCAGAGGATGGCATCAGTGTGCACCAATAGGAGATGGACAGATGAAACTTGAGACATTGAACAGGAAGAAGACTGCCATCAACCCTGGGACTGTGCAAGAACCCTACTACTTCTTTATCTAGTCTTGAAAACACAGGATGATATCTCATTTTCTCTTTTATAAGTCGTCTGCTGTAGTGAATTGTTGAATAGAATTTTTGGAAATGGAGCTTTCTTCAGCAACAGAAAAGGAAAAATCTACTGAGTCATAGTCTGATACAAAGAAGCCAGTCAAGCAAATGAAAGGGTGGGAGGGACACAGGTATGAAAGTGTTACATTTTATCAAGTCAGACTCCTGTAGCTGCAAAAATATTCCAACAGAGGGCTTTGACTGGACGCTGGAGCTAATGGAAATGCTAGATACCTAAAACTGGTTATGAATTACATGTTAATTTCATACAAAGATAATGCAAAGATGACTGACATTTGTTAAATACCCCCCAAATTGTGCTATTCACTGTGCTACGTACTTTCTATGAACTTGATCAAGCATGTATTATTGCCCCAATTATTTTACAAATGAGAAAACTGATGTTCATGGACCTTAAAAACACTTCCAATTCCACAAACTTCTTAAATAGAGTCCCTTAGTTGAATTTAGGTCTGTCTTATACAAAGACATATTACATTTGTGCAACAAATTAATATTTTTTAAAATAACTGACAGACTGAATGAAGGAATGAGCACACTGAGAAAAAAAAAAAAGAATGATAACTCAACAGCCACAAACAGAAATCTTGAAGAAAATTAATCATAAACACAGAAGAAACTCTTAAGGTGGGCACAGTTTTGTTCAAATGGAAGTTTATTACATCTTCTAATACAAACACATCTTCCATAATCTTTCTCATTGATTTTTAGAAGCCCTTTTAAATTTAAGTGTCAATAGTCAAAAAGTTATTCTAATATCAATAAGAAAAGATAGCAAAACACAGCACTCTTAAGCCATTTTGTGGTGGGAAAAAACAGCTCCACAGACCTGATTGGTCATTGCAATCATAATTAAAATGGCATATAAGTGACTCCTAACTTACAAGGGTTCAACTTAAGATATTTTGACTTTACAATGGTGTGAAAGCAACACTCATTCAGTAGAAACTGTACTCCAAATTTTGAATTTTGATCTCTTTCTGTGCTTGCGGTCTGTGTTATCATAATTTCTCACATGCTCGGGGGAAGCAGTGGGTCAAAGCTCCTAGTCACCCACGCAATCACGAGGGTTAACAACCAACACACTATAGTGGATCATGCTGCCAGATGATTTTGCCTTGTTTTAAGCTAATGTCAGTGTTCTGAGCATGTTTAAGGTAGGTGAGGCTTATCTATGCTGTTCTGTAGGCTAGCTGTATTCAACGTGTTTTCGACTTAACTATATTTTCAACTTACAGTGGATTTATCGGGACCCAACTGGAACTTGGGGAGCATATATTTGGTAAGTGTTTGTGGTTACATTCCAAAGTACTCAGAATTATTTTTGCACCGTGTTTGAGTTAAGAAAGCATAGAATATGTAAGCCATTTACAAATGTGTTTCTTAAAGTTCTTTTGGTATGTCGTTTTGATGAGGTGAGTTGTATTTATAAAGAAATGTCAACTATGTGAGCAACAGATTTCCCCATGATATCAACTAAATAAAATCTGTCTACACACACACATATGTACACGCACACAAACACATATATTCTTAGAAAGAGATATAGAGGATCAAACATGTTATAAACTGAACATGTTGATTAGTCAAACTGAAACGGACTCCAAGGTCTGCATGTCCAAAGGTTATATTTCTTACTCATACTGAAATGTCCCTAATACCTGTAAATGATATTGTCTATATTGTTCAACATATAAGTTTATTTCATGATCAAATTTAGTAGTAATATTGAAAGGGAACTTAGGAAATCTACACAGTAACATATTAAGTTCTCAGTAATAACAACAACAAATTTATCAATACCAAACTCAAGTAATTAAAAAAAACTTGAGGTGAAAACCTGAATATAGTTAATAAATTTGTGGTGAGCTGTCAACCTTTCTTCAGACCTTCCATGTCATTTTAAAATTCAATGCACAAAGTACATTACATTTTCCACATAGTAACATTTTGCACCTACTTCTTCATAGACTTCCCAGACAAAAAATGTTAAAATAACAATGTGACATTTATCATCAATTTATACTTAAAGTTTTATGGTTTTAGAGCTTGAGAATGTTTTCTCTCTTAGGATGCTTTTCTTATATTATGTCACATATCTGGCTTTAGCCTCATGATATGCAAGGAATGTAGTTTGCAAAAACCAAATTTAACTGAAAAATATTTAAGCATAATTTGAAAAGAATAAAAAAACCTAAACCTCATTATAAATATATTTAAATATGGTGCTCATTAAGAAGTAACTAGATGACCTTTCAGTAAACTTTTAAAGAATTAAATATTAAGTATATATAATTCTTTTCTACATGTTTATTTTTAAAATAAAAACCTTTTGATTAAAAGAATAATTTTAAATTATGATTTTACTTAAAGTGATTTAATTTAAATTGTAATTAAAAGTTAATTTTGAAAAAAAACTAACCTTGGTCTTATCTCTTGGCAAATTACTATAGTAGTTTATGGTACACAAAATCATCGATTTTATGGTACACATAATCATCTATTTTCTAAATTGAAAATAACTCTTTCATGAGTGTTTTTATGCAGAGGCTTTTATTTAAATAAAATAATACATGCATTTTCTTCTTAGGCTTTTAATTATAATTTGTAAATAACATAAATTCACAGTTTGCTAGTACAGCGTAATCAAGCAGCTCACCTTCTTCTTTCAAGTCCTAAATATTTCTTTGTGTTGCAGAATATGCAAAAGAAAAAAAATGCCACAGACATTTCAAAAGAAGCAAATATTCCACCTTGCTTTTAAGGACAGATGAAACATTCCTATTTTCATGTGGCAGATGAAATAAGTAGATATTTCAATAATATATTAACTTCTCCAAAGGCATATATTATGGCCTGAAAGAACTTTTAAAATTATACTTTTATAACAACTTCGACATTGAAAAATATTCACTTTATGATTTACTTGTTAGTCTCAAGAGAGAACAAAGTTTCAGAGCAAATCAAAATATAAAATTCATATTGCATACTGTGGAAGTATATTAGTTCTGTTTTTATGAGACTTGACAAAGGCTACTCTATAATGGAGACCCCAAGAAAAGTTGGGCAATACCTAACACAGGTGAATAATTGAGTAGTTGATATGGATCATTTGAGCTGCATCCAACATTTTCCCCTTTTCAAGTTTTAACAGTTTGCTTTTCTTGTAGTAATCACTCAACAGTGCCATCATGAGGAATGGCCATGCAGAGCATTTTAATCTCAAATCACACAACTTGGTGCTAAAACTTTCTGTCTGTTTCTTTTGCTGGGAATTCACCACGAACAACGGCACTGCTATTTTGACACTTCGAAGCAGGCCCCAGACTAGCAAAGCAACGTAAATCCAACAGTAGAAATCGAATTGCTGGATATTGAATGAAGGGCCGGCTTAGAGCCTAAATGAGTGTGAGTCACTTAACTGCCACCACCTGCTTCCGCGTTTACAGAACTAGTGCATGGGGACATTACTCAGGTTCTTAGGGAGCCCCACCTACTAAAGAACCAAACCAAACCACACCAGACTAACCAACAATCACACCAACTCTGAGTTTCTGTAGAATCAGACCTCTTGAGAGAGCACAGCATGAACTCTCTACCACCCCTGGTGCCCCTCCAAGCCACACTGATTTCCTCTGAACATTGAAATGCCTATACTTAGAGCAGGTGTGCTCTACTCTCTCTTCTGTCCTGACTTCCCCACCTCAACCAGCTTCAAACATTCAAAGTCTCTGGAAGATAACTGAAGATATAAAATATTCTTCATGGTAAAGTTTTGAGGTCCCTTGTGAGTCCACTATCATAGAAAAGACTGACCCCTAGTTGTCTTTTCTAAACTGCAAAATCACCCTAATGGCATAAATGCCACATAATTTATGGAAGGATAACAAGACTATTGGCAGCCATCTGCCATGCTACATGTGGTGATTTCTGGTAGTATACAATGTAAAAATCACACTCAGTTACTATTAAGAAGGGCACAGAGTAAGTACACTGATCAATCTGATCATCTTCTTAGACTTTTTTTGATACATTTGCTCATGTGTGGAAATGCTTTTCATTAGTAGAAATAATAGCTATAAATAATAAACAATGAATAATTTTAGTAAATGAATGTGTGCTGTACAAACATGACATCACACAATATAATTGGGGGGTATTTACATATCGGTAAGCTTAATATTTTCACTATTATATTAGAATAAAAAGGAGTATGCACACACAGACTATCAAACAAGAGGACAGAGTATTCGGGTAATTGAGATTAGCTTGATTTTGATGGAATTTTACCAGCTTGAACATAGAGAGACAAGCATTTTTTTCTTCCTTGGTATTTTTCTTATTTCATTATAATTACTGGATTTAGTTAAAGGTATATTTCTAATATATTACCAATTACAAAGGTATTTTGTTATTATACTGTGATTTAGCATATGTCTAGAAACCTGTATGTCCTGGAAGAAGTTAACTCACTTTCTAAGATTCAGTTTTACTAAGGTACGTAATAATATTGTCAATAGGAAACATTAATAACATTAGTTAGGCACTTGTTATTGGTAAGGCAATTTGTTAAGCACCTCATATGCGTAATATTATTTAAATTTCATAAATAACCTGGAAACTCTATTCCAAATCTCCAGTCAGATATAAAAGCAAGACTGAGGTTTATAAGACATGCTTCTCCATTCTCAGACTCAGAAGCCTAGGAGACTAGAATCATAGATTTTAAAAACTGCAATGGATTTTAGAGATAATCTAGTTTTATTCTCTCATAGCTACAAAAACTTAAACTTTGAGAGATCATATAAATTGTCTAAGGCTATCCAACGTTAGTGGAGTATCTACATCTTTTTGAATTTTTTCATCTAATCATATCATAGAACTACACTATTATACCTTTTATTTATACCCAAAATACCTAATAATGAGATATCATAATTATATATTTTTAAAATTTTCTTCCTCTAAAGTGTGCTTCTTAATTTTAAAATAAGTAGGACATTTTCTACGACATCTTTCGTTATAGATTCAAAGTTTAAAATATTGCTACTCAATGTGTGGTCCATAGATCAGTCTCAGCATTAGCATCATCTGGGAGCATATTAGAAATGTTACATTATAGGTTCCACTCCAGATGTACTGAATCAGAATCTGCCAAGTAGTTTATATGCATATTAGCATATGAGAATTGCTGCTCTATGAAGTTCCTACTCTTGATACACCAACCTCCCCAATACCAACTCTAACAATGGCCAGTGCTATTATTCAAGGCCAACAGACATCTGTGCATAACCACTTATTGGCCTATGTTCTAAGTAAACTGATCATCTGTAAAGAACGTATTTTAGCAGAGACTGTAATCTCAGATACAATCTGAGATATAGATACTGCATGAGTTTATTACAGATTCTGTATTAGTCCATTCTCACACTGCTATAAAGAAACTACCTGAGATTGGGTAATTTATAAACAAAGTTTAATTGACTCACTGTTCCACATAACTGGGGAGTCCTCAGGAAACTTACAATCACGGCAGAAGGGAAAGAAGACACCTTCTTCACAGGTGGCAGGAGAGTAAATTCGAGCACAGGAAACAACTGCCACTTTTAACACCATCAGATCAAGACTTACTCACTATCACGAGAACAGCATGGGGGAAACCGCCCTCACAATCCAATTACCTCCCTCCCTCGACACGTGGAAATCACAATTCAAGATGAGATTTGTTTGGGGACACAGAGCCAAACCATATCAGATGCATAATCATCTAGTACTTGCTGGTTATTGTTTATTTTATGTCAAATTAGATAAAGCCTAAGCCTTTGATGTATGTTGCAAAGTTAAGCTGCAAAGATGCTGAAAGTTTACAAATTATAAAGCAAGACCTATAATATTCTATTTGAAGGTGCATATTATTGAAGTTCTGAAACAATCTTGTTATAACACTACATTTCTTAAAAACAAACAATTGGCATGGAACCCAGGAAGTCGCAATGTAATAAGAATGAAAGATACATTTTAAAACAATCCTTGGACTTGTTGGCAGCTTATAAATGCATACATCTCTAATAAAAACTATGCGAGATAATGAATATATTAGTGTTCTGATTTTAGTAATCAGTTTACTCTGTATATCAAAATATTATATTGTACACCTTACATTTATAGGAAGAAAAATAACTTAAATGAGAGAATAAACCTCAGTCGCTATCTATCTGAAAGTATTAACAATCCAAATAACTGAAATCTTATTAAAATAAGCAAACTTTTGAAACAGTAGAACATAGTAATGCCAAGGGGAAATTCTTAAGAATATGAGTCATATTACCTTTATTCACATTAAAAAATAACTACAAATATATTGTAAATGTTGGGTTACAGTTATACTCTCAAAAATGTTATGTGAAAGTATGTTAAGATTGGAAACAATATTATTCATTTTCTTTAAAGGCAGCAATTGATATGGTTTGGCTCTGTGAACCCACCCAAATCTCATCTTGAACTGTAACCCTCTTAATCCCCAAGTGCCCAGGGTGAAACCTGGTTAGGGGTGACTGGATCATAGGGATGGTTCCCCTATGCTGTTCTCATGATAGTGAGTGAATTCTCACAAGATCTGGTTGTTTCCTAAGTGTGGGGATCCTCCCGCTTAATGCTCTTCTCTCTCATCTGCCACCATGTAAGACGTGCCTTTGCTTCCCCTTTGCCTTCTGCCATGATTGTAAGTTGTCGGTGGCCTCCCCAGCCATGCAGAACTGTGAGTCAATTACACCTCTTCCCTTTATCAATTACTCAGTCTCTGGTATTCCTTTATAGCAGCGTGAAAACAAAATAACACGGCAATAAACAATACACTTTGAAATAAAGGTCATTTAGAAAATTGTCTCTTCAAAATGCTTGCTGTTTCAATAACATACATATGTGTTAAATTATCAAAGTTATTTTTCATTAGCAAAATTCTCTAAGCTAAATATAATTGAATTATCACAAACTTTAACAGTGACCTAAATTCTTTTTAAAAATATTATTAGGAAGCAGAGTCTCACTCTGTTGTCTCAGCTGGCTGAAATGCAGTGGTGCAATCATTATTCACTGTAGCTTCGAACTCCGGGGCTCATGCAATCCTTCCACCTCAGCCTCTCCAGTAAGTAGGACTACAGACACACACCACCACACTTGGCTAGTTTTTAAATATTTCTTTGTAGAGAGGAAGTCTTGCTATGTTGTCCAGGCTGGTCTCAAACTTCTGGCCTCAAGCAATCCTCTTGCCTTGGCCTCCCAAAGTCCTGGGATTACAGGTGTAAGCCACCGTGCCTGGCCAGTGCTGACATTTCTAAGTAACCCTTGAACTATATCTCATGTTGAAAATATCATCCACAAACAAAATAATTTTTTAACATAATAAAACAAACGTTCCTTTTTTGATATTAAATGTATTTAGGCAACACATATTGACTATGATATAAGTATAAAAATTAATATAAACTTTTGGAAACCACAGGCATGCAATATAACTATATGCTAAAGCACTGAAAAGTTCATTTAACAATGCCAGTCTTTCTTCAACAGTTAAAAATTAGACTTTTATCGAAAGATATTTTGGAATGACTGTTGCTCAATTGTCCTGAATTTCTTTTGGATTTAAATGCATTTTGTGTCAATGTGTTAAATAATAAATTTTGAAATAAAAAGCAGTGTTTAACTCCTTTGTGTTTGAGATCCAAGGGTCCAGGGAGAAAGAACAATGGATTATTTGATATAAAACAGTCCTGATATTTTTCCTTATTGCCAATATTTAGTGTTTGAAGATGCCTGGACCAGTGTTTTTTCTCTTCCTCGTGTAACCATGTCTTTCTCCCTCATCTTTGCCTATCTTCCTGGCTAATGGGAGTGTTAAGAGAAGGGCACAGGAGTAAATGAGGAAACCAGAGCAAAGTAAACTGCAAGAGATACTTGAGATTTATTTAACATTTCCCAGAGGTAGAAACCAGAGTGCTGATCTTCATTCTCTGTTTATTTTCCTATAAATGAAATTGTAATGTTTTCTCCCTTTATGGAAAAGAATATTCAAAAATTTAGGAGGGAAAAAGACAAATGTTTTCCACGTTAATTGACTTTATCCTAAGCCTTTCAGTCTCTATTTCCAGAAGTTTTGTAATTGTAAAAAAAAATACATTATACAGATACCTTACCAATCTCTGACAGACGATGATAAATAAAGCTTCCTGCACCAGCTGAGGCTGGCTGAAAGGCAGGGCGCAGTCAAGGGTCTCATAGACAGGCCCGAGAGCTCTGCCCAAATCCCAGGACATAGAATGACAAGAAGTCACTACGACTTATCAATAGGGCCGTAGTATATGTCCCAGAATATAATTTTCCAGCGGCCAACTTTCATCATCATTTTTTATGATCCTATCATTTCTAATTCATGCCTTCATTATCTATGTAGCAAAAGGTAATTGTTTATTTTGCCTAGACCTTTGCAAGAAAACTACAAAATTTTTATTACACGTAAAGCTGCTTATCATAAATTCCTAATTATAAATATTTTCTACCTTTCTAGGGATTATAAAAATCTCAGGACGGAGACCTTGTATCTCAAGCTTTTGGAATCTCCAGAGCCTACCACAGTCAAATGTTTTCTTTAATAATGCAAAAAATGTCTATAAGTCATTTCAGCCAAACCTCCAAAACATCGGACCACTATTTTCAAGGAGTTAAAGTAATTTCCACTGTTGGATGTCTCAGCTGTCTAATTATTTGGATAGTCTCAAATTCAAAAATGAGAAACAAATGTCTAATTTATTTCTATACTTTCCACGGCACATCAGAAAACAAGCTTCATATCATCTACCCATATGGCCAACAAGTTAGGGTAAAAATGTTTATGCGTTTGGATATGTTCTTCCTGCTCACAAAGCTCTCCAATTTGCAAATGTCACTTTTCAGAAACATTCATGAGTAAGGTAACTGAATATCTATTACACTGTAAAATAATCTCTACTAAGTAGATATTTTGCATTATTTAATAATTTTTATCATGTTTTATAATATTTCAGTATACTTTTTATTAAGTGATGTTAACTAGCATGTCATTTGGCAGAATATAGCAACATCATATATTGTTGCATATAATATGAAAATATAAAAATTCAATTAACATAGATTTTATATGCCATCCTTCCTTTAATTAAGCATATCTTAATGTATTTGAATGATATTTTTATCTCACTTTTTGGCCATTTACATGAGTTATTATGTGGATATTAGAAAATACACTGGTCTAATCTTTGCTAATTCTGCTTAACTGTAATTTCTAGCTTCCCAAATAAATTCTGAAGTAAATGTAAGAGGCAATTACAAATTATTTTGCAAGATTATTTATAGACTGTATTCTAGTATTATACCCATAGTAACTGCATAATAAATATTTAATGTATTTTAAAATAACAAAAAGTAAAAATCACTAAAACTGATTACCATCGTGTGCCTGTGTCTGCACATTCTGTATTTAATCCTATGGCAAGCCTTTGATAAAGTGCCTTTATTTTGCAATTTTGCATGTTAGAAATCTGGGTCTCAAAAGTTCACATAATTTGTCCAAGGTCACTCAGGAACAGAGCCAACCAAACCCCAGCTTTTCGGAGACAAATGCCTGTGTGCTGATAACCACTGCAAAATACTTTCCCCAAAGAATATGTAGACTATTTTCAAACACCATTAGTACTTCTACCAAATCAATGTCAACACATTTCAGCAAGTAATTACTATAAAAATTACTTTCAGCAATGCTACAGAACATTAGATTGCAGTGATCTTTATTTTAGGAGCTTGTAGGATAGGATACCCATTCATAGTAAAGGACTGTTGATTTCTTACATACATGGAGATTAGCTTTGACGGTGGAGACAACTTGCCACAGATAATGAAGAGAGTTGGGCACCCTGCCATAGAGAAGTTACCTAATATTTTAAACTCATCAATGATGGATCAATAAATACATGCATACATTTATAAAACGCATAATAGTATTCCAATTTTTGCTTGCTTTGATGAAGTTGGTCTAATCAAATCTTACATTTTAAGCTGAATTAAAGTAGATTTCAAATATTTTTGGTTTATATAATCAGATACCTATAAAAAAAAGGAGGCCAAACAGAAACAGATACAATTTTGCAAAATCCTTTTAAGACTGAATAGACTTCAAAATACAATTTAAAGAACAAACTTATACCTCCCCACAATTATCCCTCCCCACACCTAAATCTGTGCAGTGCATTCCATGTATAGCAATGCATATGCTTTTCATTCTAGATAGCCCAAGAGTCCCAGTCCTTTTTAGCACCAGGGACTGGTTTTATGGAAGACAATTTTCCACAGATGAGGGTTGGGTGTTGGGAGGGGGTGAGGGGATGTTTTCAGGATGATTCAAGTGCATTACATTTATTGTGCACTTTATTTCTATTATTACTACATCGTAATACATAAAGAAATAATTATACAACTTATTATAAAGTAGAATCAGTGGGAGTCCTGAGTTTGTTTCCCTGCAACTAGATGAGCCCATCCGGTGTGATGGAATGCAGTGACAGATCATCTGGCATTAGATTCTCCTAAGGAGCACACAGCCTAGCATGAACAGCAAAATAGAGTTCACACTCTATGAGAATTTAATGCTGCTGCTGATCTGACAGGAGGTGGAGCTAAGACGGTAATGGTAGCGATGGGGAGCAGCTGGAAATACAGATGAAGCTTAGCTCCCCAGGCCACTGCTCACCTCTTGCTGTGCGGCCCAGTTCCTAACATGAACCCCCTGGGGTTGGGGACCCCTGAGATACACAGTTTGGCAGTCAAGCGCATCTGTGGAACATACAGCTTTTGTAATGCTGATGTTTAAGAAAACTGGTAAAACATATATTATTCTGTCTTATTAAAGATAATAAATGCTTACTGCCCATATTTCTTTGTTTTTTTTTTTTTTTTGGAGATGGAGTTTCACACTGTCACCCAGGCTGGAGCGCAGTGGCGTGATCTCGGCTCACTGCAACCTCTGCCTGCTGGGCTCAAGCGATTCTCCTGCCTCAACCTCCCAACTAGCTGGGACTACAGACACACACCACCATGCCCTGCTAATTGTAATTTTAGTAGAGACGGGGTATCACTATGTGGGCCAGGCTGGTCTCAAACTCCTGGCCTCAGGCAATCCGCCCGCCTTGGCCTCCCAAAGTGCTGAGATTACAGGTGTGAGCCACTGCACCTGGCCCAACTGCCTATATTTCTAACCAGTGAAAATTTCTTTTCTATTTGCTGATAGACAATTAAGCGGGATAATTTACTCTTTCAAAATTTTCTTTTCATTACATGTTTAACAGAAGACTAATTCCAAAACCACTAAATATCTCCTCATCAAAGTGACTTCCAAACATGGCCAATGTTGGAATTGTGAGGTTGTCCTCTTTTTCTTGGAACAGTCTTTTCCTGCTGTTTGCTTGGCTTTTTCTTTAGGTTTTAGCTAAAATGTTATAATAGAAAGAGTTTCCTTAATCACTCACTGATGACCTTACCTGTGGACTAATTGGAATGATTCAATAATTTTAATTTCTATGTTGTCATACATATTCAATAAAAGAGAACTTGAAGGTAAATTATTAAGATAAAATACTATAAAATGGACAGTGCAAATAATTTTGAAATTAAGAAAGCATAAGTAGGATATGTGACTTCATAGGAGCATAGAATTAAATGGAAATTTTTAAATTAAAATGTAGAAAAATGAATGTGTTATGTGGAAGTTGAGAAAGCGGATAATAAAGAAAATAACTGGAAGATACTTTCAGTTCCAGGCCTAGATGATTAATCTTTCAAAAACATGCTGATGCTCAATGCATGTTTCTGAGTAGTCCCTCTTTACCCATTTCTTAGGGAGTGGTTGACACAGTACAACTCCAGAAAGGAAATGCTTGAGTAGCTAGCATGGTTTGTCTTTAGTGCCACCACTTGAGACTTTGTCATTTGAAAATCCATATGTGGAAACAAACACAGTATGAGAGATCCTCTAAATACTGTAATTATACACATATAAATGAACAAATAGCAGATCTAAAAGCTTTTTTTGAAAAAAAGGCCCTATTGATGCCAATTTGATAAAAGAAACAATGTCATTTTTACTTGCAATATGCTGAAATCTCTCTTTGAAAGTAGATACATGATTCTAATTTTGCCAACAACACATTTTAAATTCCAAAAATTGATATGTGGGGTGATTATACGGTCTGTAAAACGAAAATGCCTCAGATTATTGCATATAATAGTTACCCATTTTCTCACAATATGAAGACTACTCAAATTGCAGTAATATTTTTCTGATATACTTTGGGCAAAGAGTAGATAATAAATTAAAATTTAAAAATGTTTTATTTCACACTGAGCAAATAAGTATAAACTATCTTTTAAAATAACTGTAGTTGTCCTATTAAACAACAGTCCCTTTGAATATTTCTGTTTCATTTTTGGTTTTGACTCATACAGATATGTCAGTTTTAAGGCAGTTTTTTTTTCTGTAATACCAAGATTACTTACAAACACACTTGTTTGCAACTAACATTATATTACAATCATAATACTTCTTAGTACGATGTTTTTAGCTATCAAAACACAACAAATAAATGTATATTTGTTGCTATAACCTAGCTATATGCACTTTAAGGAACAATTTGTATACAGAGCTAACCCATTTCAATTCCATTTTCAATTGTATTTATTTAACACTCGTTGCGTACCTAGAAACATTTGGGTAATTTGGAGGACATAAGTAAATATATAAATCACAGTGTTTTATCTTAAGGAATGTGTTTGTCTTCAAGTTATCAGTTGGCTATCTATAAAAGTAGTAGCGACTAAGTATTAAATTATATTTAATTAGATTCTATATTTGTCTTCAAGTATTTTACGGCAGTAGAATATTGGGTAAATATTAAGCTTTTATTATCTGAGAAGCCCAACTAGAACTACTGGCTGGAATTTATGGGAGTGTAAATCTGTGTCAATGTAAGGGAAGAACTTGACAAAAGTAAGAACTGTATAAAAATGGAACCAGTGAGCTTTAAAATGTTTGAGCATCCTTATACTTTGAATATTACAGCACAGAGGTATTTGGGCTAATTTCATGTAGTGGTATAATGCAACCAGTACAGTACCTAGTATGATGAAACATGTTTACTAAAGTCTAGTTCCTTTAATACAACCATTCCCTAATACCTATCAGCCTAAGGGAAAAAGTACAGGCTCTGCTCATGCAGATTATGGACTAATAGAAAAGAGGGTAATGTGTTTTTAGTAGGCATCACTGCAGGGATCATTGTGAAGAATATAAAATTTGAAACAGGCTTCGCTAGACTGCCCAACTTTGAAATGGTTCAGAAGTGTGTACTAAGTTGCAAAGGTAAGGATGAAGAGAGAGTTTAAAATATAAACAAATAGAATAGAAGTACTTATTTTTATACTTATAAAATTATATTTTTGTCATATTAAAAATGGAAATGAAATTCATTGACATTTCCTAACAACTTCAACAATATCAACTCATCTGCTGGATTATTACACACTAAATATATGTAATTATCAAGATTTTCGGAAGCTACAGCTATCATTTAGAAGATTTGGTGACATCTTAAGTACTCTATTTAAAGTACTTGTTAGATGCAATAATTCTTTTGTTGACACATGTCTTTAATTTGCATGCAGATAACAAATAATTCTTAAGATAATAGCTTGTGGAAAGGACAGTCAGGCTTGGGTTTAAAGGCACGTGATCAGCCATGTGGCTTAAGAAAAGCACAGAAAATCTTTTAAAATAAAATCCGGTAGAAAAAGGGTTGCAGAAGTTGTAAGCTTTCACAGCATGGTTTCAAATTTCCCTTATGATAGATACACATTTACTTATAAAATGAGGAAAATATTTGTGGTTTATTCCGTGAAAATATATTTCTCACCTTCCTTCTGTTGTTGATACTATGGGGTAATTTATCACTTTAATATTAGATAATTGGAGGTGGTTTTCATTATTTGTGATCACTGTGTTCCTTATAAGTCCAGAAACCAAAGAATTTGCCTGCCGCGTCTTAGTATTTCACCTGTGATTAGACCAAATTGCCACAGGGAGGTGTTGATACATCAATCTGCTCCAAGATTCTGAGGCTTGGACCATAAATGAGTTTCCTCTAAATCAGCATAGATAAAACAGGAAAAATGAAAGGAGGGGACAAAATGTAAGAAGGTGTAAGAGAAATATGATTCGAAACAGCATGTTGTGTTAGAGAAACTGCAAAGATCTCAGTATGGTCGGTTAGATTATAGGGTGCAAATGTTGGGTTAGGAGAAGACTAAATTTAAGAGACAGGGAAGAACTAGACAAATGCAGTACTATAACAAGATTTGTGTTTTGGGAAAGTATTTCTGGCATAGATATAGATGATAAGCTAGAGGGGGAAAGATTAGAATCCGGGAGACATACCAGGAGGCTACTAAATTAATGCCTGGAGGGAAATGCTGAAAATCTTAACTATAGAAGCTGTGATAGGAATGGAGAGCAGGGGATGGATACAAGAAATATTTCAGCATTAGGACTGGCAAATATTTTAAAGACAAATATTTTCCCACTGCCATGAAAGCAAAAGAAAAAGTTATTTTCTCAACAGCACTCTCAAGAAAAGCTTTATGGATTAGCTATTGTATGAAATGAATACTCAAAACTGTGCTTATACATTAAACAATTATCATCTTTTAACTTTAGTAATAGCAATCATATTTACAGTTTTCGACACAGACTTCAACATTTCCTGACAACTGATTTAAAAACAGCTTTTATGTATACCTGACAAAGCATTTTCAGAAATATTTTACATAGCTTTAAATAAATGTTTTCACTACATGACTATTACATGTATTTCAATAGTACTCAAATGATAGAACTACATTGCGAAAGTACCTTATTGTGAAGAAGAACACAAATGACATATATATTAAGATTTAATGTGCTACCATTGAAAGAGCTGCATTCCTCTCTTTATTTCAAATATATTTCTTTATTTTTTACCAATATAATTTTTAAGTCTCCAGAACATATCACAGTGTCATCAAGGAATAAATAAACAAAAAGATAGAAACATTATGCCAATAGGCTTTTTCCTTTATATACAAGCAATCAAGCCTTAAAATGTTGCCTAGATGCAAGCTGCAACTTCTTAGTTAGAGAACTTGAACACAGAGACAGCACTTCACTCTCAGCCAGCTATGCCACGGTGAAGAGCACTGGATCCGGAAATAGGCCAAGCTGGTGGCCCAGGGAAGTCACTTCTCCATGTGTCTCTGATTTTTTCATTTGCAAACTGAAGCATTATTATAAGAAATAAGTGACCTAGTACACATAAAGAGTAGTGCCTGATTTGAAAGGCTGGGAAGAAAGATTTAATAAGAAGTCAACACAACAAATATTAGCTATTTATGTAATACAAGCAGAACGTTTTATAAGTATAATATGTACTGCTGCCTGGAGTTCTAGAAAAGGACACTCATTGATTGATGCTGAAAATGTAAATTTTTGCAGAATTTGTGGAACTCAATCAGGCAACATTTATTAGCCAAAAACTAAACATCTTCTTTGATCAAGCATCCCTGTCTTTGGAATCAATTCCACAAAAATAACCCCCTTAGTATCTAGAATATTGGAATAAGGTTGTTTTTGTTTATGTTCTTAATGGCAGAAGCAATGTTAACACCCCACCATGGCACATTTTTATCTCTGACACAGTACTATTTTTGTCAACTGACACAATAAAATAGTTTTTTTTTTGGAGACAGAGTCTCACTCTGTCACCCAGGCTGGAGTGCAGTGGCGCGATCTTGGCTCACTGCAAGCTCCGCCTCCTGGGTTCACACCACTCTCCTGCCTCAGCCTTCCAAGTAGCTGGGACTACAGGTGCCCACCACAACGCCCGGCTAATTTTTTGTATTTTTAGTAGAGATGGGGTTTCACCGTGTTAGCCAGGATGGTCTCGATCTCCTGACCTCGTGATCTGCCTGCCTCAGCCTCCCAAAGTGCTGGGATTACAGGCGTGAGCCACCGCGCCTGGCCAAAATAGTTATTCTTAATTCTGTACTGTGAACATACAAAAACACAATTAACTATGCTACTATTTCCTTTTAACTAGTCATAACAGAATAACTTAAATGCTTATGTTAAGATATATAAATAAAACTTACATATACTACAGAAGTGCATGAGGCATGATGAAATTTCATTTTTGGAAATTTCATCACTGCCATTGAAAATCTCTTCTACTGTAAGTTAAGCATTCGTTTTAACATATTCTTTAGGTATGAGGACATTAACCAAGTGACTTAAATCATAAGTATACTTTATTAGCTGAAAAACTGCTGGTGGTGGCAATATATATAACTTGAGTAAAAAAATAAAGTTTTATATTAAATACCAAATCTCATGGGATTATACGTGGCTGTCTGGCATATTCTGTGGAGAAAGATTCTATGGCCATATTCAAATCCACTGAGTAAAATACCATGAGAATTAGTAACATTAGTATTGATGGCAGCATCGAACTCATTGTGTTATTGTTGCTATGAATACATAGAAAAAAACACCTGAATCATGTTTTCTTCAGTTGGTTGGCATTAAAAACACTAAGCTAGCATAATAGTTTCATAATCTAAAAATCTGATAGTCATATTTTATAGTCCAGACATATTTTTATTTGAACCAAAAAATGTTTCAAATATGCTACGTAACAATTTACATTTTAACTTAGAATTTATTAGCAATTAAGTAATTTAATGCATCATAGGCCATTATTTAACATGTACTTTATAAATTTTTAAAAATAAGACCCATAAAATATGCTATAATTTCACTATGTGACATAATTAGGCTGAAATTTTTCATGTAGTTCTGTTTATAAATTTTTGACCAATGTCTGAAAAAGACATATATATATATAGACAGTCTGTACTTATAATGTTACTTAATAATTTGGTTCCCATTAAGAGGTGACTGCTTAGAAAAATGAGTTAACAGTGATAAAATTTAATCCACATGGGTTTTCTGTTAGTTCAAAATAACTACTTCAGTCTATGATATAGAAGTGACAATAAGCACCTTTTTTTTTTAATTTTACTTTAAGTTCTGGGATACATGTGCAGAACATGAAGGTTTGTTACACACGTATACATGTGCCATGGTGGTTTGCTGCACCCATCAACCCGTTATCTACATTAGGTATTTATCCTAATGCTATCCCTCCCCTAGCCCTCCACCCCTCAACAGGCCCAGGTGTGTGATGTTCCACTCCCTGTGCCGATGTGTTCTCATTACTCAACTCCCACTTATGAGTGAGAACATGCAACGTTTGGTTTTGTGTTCCTGTGTTAGTTTGCTGACAATGATGGTTTCCAGCTTCATCCATGTCCATGCAAAGAAATGAACTCATCCTTTTTCATGGCTGCATAGTATTCCATGGTGTGTACTTGTCACATTTTATTTGTCCAGTCTATCACTGATGGGCATTTGGGTTGATTTCAAGCCTTTGCTGTTAAAAATAGAAGCACCTTTAATTTTAAGAGAATTTTCTTAGAGGTATTATTTTATTTGGCATATCATGGTATTTCACCACTTAACAGACTGTTTTTTAACAATACAAACTGTGCCTATTTTTTTTCATGTATTCCTTTCAAATAATACTATAATTGAACAGCATAGATGACATTATAACAGTAAATAAAAATTATGAGTCCAGGCAAGATTTTCCTTTTCACATACTATTTCAATATGACATCTAATGCACAGAGGTGAACAAATCCTTCCTGAATTTGATTAAACTTTATGTAACTTGATTCCATCTTAGACGTCCCAGACAACACAGGTTTAGTAACTTTGACAGTGCATATGCAGGTCACACCTCTATTGCCTGCCATTTTCTATGATTCACATTTCCAGATCACCATCCCAGTGCAGATGAAGAAGGTTGTGAATGTACTAGAAAAGGTAAGGAAAAACTTATATATGTTTGGGGAATTTTTCCTGGTAAAAGTATTCTCAAAATCTAATTTCACCTCTTTCCTAAACATAAAAACATTAAAGCATGTATCACTATTTATGTTTATGAGGGTATTTCAAGCAAATCTAAATCACAAGGTAAATACAGAATACGGCCCCCAGGAGCTCCTCTTTATTTTTTCAACATTTTTACAGTATACCCAAAATATGTGATCTTCAGCAAGCAAATTCAGAGCCAACAATCACATCTTTATATCCAGATTTCCTACTATCAGGGGAGGCTTTAAAATCTGCAGTGTCATAAAAAATCAGTTACTTCAAGCTGTTATTATGAATAGCTACCTCCAAAGTGAACTAAAGAAGAGTTTAAGAAGATATTTTTCAAAACTTACAATTGAAGAAAGAATCAACTTTGTTTTCTAAGTGCAAATGCTTTGTTGGAAAGAATAATTGGCTTAAAACATTTAACCTTCATGATTTTACAGAAGGATCATGATGTAACAGCCAACTAAAGGCATATATAATTTACTAAATAGTTACATGGACAGGATAAAATTGGATGTGTACTGGCTAAAGTTTGTAAATAGGCTGTATTTTAAATGGCAATGTTATTTACCACAGATAAAGAAATGGTATTCTAAGCATCTCTGTAAAATAATACCACTAATAGCACTGGGTAGGAATATGAATGAATGAATGAATGGGAGAGTTTGGAAGTCTTAACCAGAGTAACACCAAATCTTCAAGTCAATATCAATGGAAAAACCAAGTCTTATTCTTTACTGGTTTCTAAACTATGCAGAAATTATTTCATGTTCATTTAGTTTAATATCAACCTTATTGTTGGCAATTTCAATATATTTGTGGTTTTACTGAGAACAGTAAATCTCAGTCCCTTCTCTGAGTTCTAGATTAGAAAATAACTCACAGAGAGGAAATAACATTCTTTATATAAGTATTGCTGATACAAAAGAATAAGGCTTAAATGTGTGATACAGTGGGATTCATTAACCTTATTTCTAAAATTAAACAGAGTCTCAAGCCATAGGAAGAACCGAACACCATAAGGCTCTTCGTGCTATCACTATTAGTGCAGAGGCAAAGCCTACTTTTATCTATTGTTCAACAGAATCTATTCTTTCTGCAGGCAGCCTGAAAGGAGAAAGGAGGGGCTGAGCTAAGCACATCTAGGTCCTTTTCCCATAGTCACCAAACAGATAAGTAACTCTACCTAACATAGGAAGGAATGAATGAACTGTAGACATAGACTCTAAGAGTGTGATAGACGGACTTTTCTTCCCATAAAACGAACTGTTAGGATGGAGAAAGAGGAAGCACCTCCACATTCCAACATTGTTATCTGCTCACAACTAAAACATACAGGTTCTATAGAGCCCAGGAGATGGGAAAATCCAGTGTTTTAGTGAATCACTCTGTTACAAGTATTCTTTTCAAGGCTTTCATTTGAAAATTAAAAGCTGTATATAAATGATTGCATCATTATTCTTACTTATTAAAATGGCAAAAATAAGCATATAATTTATTTCAGCAGTCCAATATTGGTTGTAGAAATATACCTTATGTTTCCGATAACTACTTATCTTAAAATATGTATCTCTCTAGAAACAGGTAACAGCCAGTTTCAGATACTGGTATAGAAATAAATATAAAATTTTATTTTATTTCACACAACACTGGTTTTGAGGCTTAAAATTACTATATACGCTGTTTTATAACTTTGCATGTAGTAAAAAATGATAAAGTAAAGCACTTCACAAATCAGGACTAGAGATGGGAAAATCTTTAAAGTACATGTTTTATTTCTTCATCCCACTGACATCAGTCACTAAACAGACAACGTGTACAAGTTGGATCTCCATATGTTTAATATTTTAAAGAAAAGCACATTTGAATTAAGAATTTCTGAGCCTAGACTCTCTCCTTATTCTGTATACCATTTACAACAAATACAAAAATCTACTTCTTAAAAAGAGATGACAAGTGTAGACATGTCACATTTATTTTCTTTCAATCATAAAAAAGATTAACAAGACAAGAAGCTTTTGTGAACTTTAAGAGATTTGAGTAAGTTTTTGTCTAGAAGAATTTACTAATAAGGAACAGTGAATTAAATCTCAAAGAAATTATAGAACTTGAAAGGTTTTGCCACTTAAAATAGACAAAGAACATATATCATCATGCATTTCTTAACAATAAGGATATATTTTGAGAAATGTATCCTTAGGCAATTTTGTCTTTGTGCCAACGTCATAGAGTACACACTCACAAACCTAGATAGTGTAGCCTACTACACACATAGCATAGACTGTATGGTATGGGTTGTTGCTTCTGGGCTACAAACCTGTACTGCATGTTATTATACTGAATACTATAGGCAATTATAACACAATGCCTCTTTGTGCATCTCATCATACCTAAACATGGAAAAGATACAGTAAAAATATAATATACAAGATGAAAAATGGCACACCTATATATGACAGCTCCATTATAATTTTATGGAAACACCAACATACACGTGGTCCATCATTGAACTGAAATGTCATTATGGGGCACATAACTGTAAGATTTAAAATATGATGTGCACCAAACAACTTTGATATCATCTAAAATGATATGTTGTAGGTTTATAACTGCATAAAGGTTAGTAAGACCTAAATTAAATTTTTGGATTAATTTTTTTACCTAATTTTGCCATATATTGATGGTAAAGAGTAAAATTTGAACAATGATTCTTAATTCCTGAATATCCATGCTATAATAAAATCGAGATTATATATTTTTCTCCAATTAGTTAATAATTATTAGTTTGCATTAAGCAAATAATGTGCTATGCTTTATCAACCAATGAATTTTGCTTGCCTAAAGCTCCTTTTAAGTTTAAATTGTTTTCATTAAGACAAGTTCATTACTACGTTCAAGGTCTCTATAAACCAGCAGTATTTGTTTTAATATGCATTTACATATTTTATATTTAAAATATACCATTTTGGGAGAAGTATATGAATTGAGGAAGAGAAAATAGACTAATATACTATTGCTTAATACTGTTGCATTAGTTACTTAAAATAATTGCACTGGAAAAGACCTTTCTACAAACTTGTAAACAACTTAAATTCCTTGAATGGTGTTTTAGAAAATATACAAATATACACATTTTTACATATAATACTTAATATATGTGCTATATTAAATATGTATCTATGTACTTTATAACATGTATTCAAATGTTTTTATAAAACATATATGAACAAATACATATATATTTATACACATATATATTAATGTGTGTGTATATATACACGTATAAAATCATATTTGTTAGAGAATATTTGAATCAATTCAAAACACATTTCCCAAATGTGATGGTCAATGAAATTATAGGTTAATAGTTCTACTAAACGATGTAAATTGGGCTTTATGAGAGATCATTTATTTAAGTGAAAATTCAGTTAACTCTAAAAAGTGAATTTATTAGACACTAGCTTAAACTCCTCATCATTTAGAACTGCACCATCAAGGTCTTTATAATATGTTCAAATAAATGCAACTCCCTAAGAGTAAAATATTTTCTTTAAACTTCCCACGTGTGTCCCGTGTATCTACATCTACAGGAAGGGAAGATACACGATTAGTTACATCAGCTCAGCAGCAGTTCATTTTCACTATCTGCAAAGAAATCAGATTATATTTTTACATAACCATAGTGATGAGCTTTGTTTTCAAGTTTATTCTAGTCTGCTTGTACAACACATAGTATTAACAGTTTTTATATGTGTGTCAACAGAGAAAAAGAAATAAGTCATAAGCAAATACATATTTGAAATGCAGTTGTTGTGAAATAAACATCTTCTGTCCCTCATATTAAAAAGGTATTTAGGAACAGAAAGTTTTAGCATACTCGTCACATTTTAAAAATGTGTACCAAAGAAAAATGATAGTTTTAGATTTTCATGCTACTTTTTGTCTTGTGATGACCTCTCCTGGTTGAGTTGCTCATTATCTTAGATTCGTGTAGTTTCCATCTTTTTCTCCTTTGAATGTTTTATATTGAGAATATAACTATCATACTTTCCTTCAGAGCTACATATAATGTAAATAAAAATGTTCATTAATGTAAAGTACAGTTGATATTTAAAGTACTGAATCCATGAAGCTCATTCTAATCAATAAAGTTCTGTAGCATCCTTATTATTTAATTCATTTCCAGCATATAGGGCAACTTTGCATTTTGGTCACACAGTTTAAATTCAAACGAAATAAAAAGCCACCTTAATTAAGCCATTACGCATTTTTAAACAATAGAGAATGAAAGCCAAGTTAGTAAAAAATCTTAATGGCCGTAACTATTAACCATCTTAAAAGTAATTGTTTCTATGTTCTCTGTCTTCAAATTCTAATTAAAAAGTTAAAAACTCGGAAAATATTTATGAAATAACAACTTTTTTATCTTAAAATGCATTAACCCAATGGCTGCCAGTGTTCCATTTGCTATGCATGGCAGATGTTTCAGATGGACCCATCAGAATTAAAGTATACAGAATGACGGAACACGGAACCCAGGAAAAACCCTGGATATGAGGACCTTCAATCAGTGAATATAATAAATTTAACATATAAGGAGTTTATTTTCCAGGAAAAGTGGCAGGAAATTCTATATAACCAGACCTTGAAATGGAAACAGAAATTTCATCAAACTAGTTTCCCAATGATAGAGTTACATATTTGTGTAAATATCAACAGCAAGCATTATATCCCCACAATTTGTTTAAATTTATAAAATTGACATAAATATTAACAATATTTAACTCTTTGTGATTTAATTTGTGTTATAAAAAATGCTATACAATGTTTTCAAGTTCATTACAAACTTAGATTGCCAGTTCGTTTATCTCCTTATCTTTATACATTGTGAGAAAAGAAAAGCTAATACTGTACTTAGGAAGATATGTCAAAACAGTAATACTGGCTCATAACCGGATATTATATAGTAGATTCCTTATTACAACTTATAATGTCCTTTTTCAATGCTATTCTTGTTGATAGTTACCACTACAATAAGAACATTATTAACAAAGATGCATTAATACATCCCAAAATCTTATAAACAAAGAGAAGACTACTTCGCATATGACGATTTCTGGAAAATATTAAACTTTTCTTTTCCTAAATGGACAAAAAAAATCTTCCTTTTAAACTCTGAAATCTCCATGATAATTCTTTACCAACTTACTCATTCTCAGAAACTAGTATGCGCTTATGAATATTATCCTAAGATTCCTATAGGCAGTCTTTCTAGTGTTTTAACTCTTTCTGAACCAAAGGAACAATCATGCATTTCCTCTCTACATGCACAGTATGCACTTCTAAAGGAATGCAGAAAATGGGCCAGAATCTTCCATTTCTTTCTAAACCTCATGAAAACACGGGCAGTCTTAAACACACACACACACACACACACACACACACACACACACAGTTGATTAAAATGCAGATACACATATTGAATAGAATTATTTTCCTGAAAACCCTATTAAGAATCTGTTTATTACTACATTAACGACGCTTTGCACTGAGTGTCCCAAGTCCCGTACTGCATCAGTCATATCCATGATATCAAAGCATCAAAGAATTAAAGCAATTTCAGTTACAATTTCGCTGCCTTCCATTTTAATAAGCAAGTACTAAAGGGGCATTAACTTTTTAAGAGAACGGGAGAGGTTAAAGAGACCCTATAGGTGCCCAAACTGTTTAAAACATGCTCCTCTTGTTAACCTCAACCCCGTGCTCATTAAGTTACAACCATAAATAAAAATAAGAAACTTCGTTTTGCCATGGTCTTCACTTTTCATTCACTGACCTACCTAAGCCAAATGCAGTTAACTCTCCCTGCACAAACAACTCCTAAGAAGCTGCCATCTACACCAGTCTCTCTAGCCAAGCTCTTGCCAACCGATCACCAAGACCAGGAACAACTTTCCAGAAACATCACCAGCGTCACAACCCTGTGTCTTCCAAAACAAAAACGCTAGGTTTCGAGTTTGTCTACTGCTGTGGCTGCAAGTGTGTGACAGCGGAGACACAAACACATCAGGGTGCGAGCACTGCGATGCGCTTCGGGGTTGATACCCTGGTGCCAAACATCAATGCCGCACTGAAACTGCTCCAGAGCAGAGCGAGGAGACGGCTACTTACGGGACGTAGAGGGAGCCGTCCAGGCTCTGCAGAGGCAGCTGCTGACAGTCCACAGCAGGAGCGCTGCCCCGCAGCCGGCGCGCGGAGCCGCCCGCATCCTTCGCCTCCTGGCCGGCGGCGCTCCAAGAGCTCGCTGCGGAGATGCAGTCCGTCTCTCCGTAGTTCTTGAAGGGAGATGGGCTGTCCTCAAATACGCGAGGAAGCCAAGCCCCTCCCGCTTCCTCTTCTCCCCTCACCCCCCTCCAGGCTCCAGTTCTTCTGGGCTTGGAGCGGCAAGCGAGTCAGCCTTCGTTCTCCCTCCGTGCGAGTAGTGCCTCTTGCACTGTGTGCCAGTGCAATGCCGGGGGAGGAAATTCAAACCAAGAAGGCAAAGGAGGGGGAAGAGGGGAGGGGACGGACACCTACCCTGCCCTCTCCTTCTTGAAAAAAAAAAAATCACCAAAGGACGGGGGAGGGAGGTAATCAGAAGAGCGGAGGCTGCAGAAAAGGAAGGCAGAGCGACGGAGACGGTGGTGCAGCTGTTGCCACTGCGGGCGAGCGCTCCCTCCACCGCCGGGCAGCGTGACTCGGGGGGTTTCCAGTCGCCCGTCAGCTCACATGGAGAGCTTGTGCATGTGGGGAGCGCGCACCGCAGCCGGGGCGCACGCACGGCCTCAGCGCTACGCGGCGCGGGGAAGCATTTCCCGGGCGGCGGAGCGCGAGCAGCAGCAACAGCCGCGGAGAGCAGGAGACGCCGCCGCCGCCGCCGCCAGCGCCTGTGAGCCCGGGCGGCGAGCGAGGCGGAGGGAAGCCCTCCCTTCTCTTCCCTTCTCGGTCCCCTCCTCGGCTCCTCCTCCTCCGCCGCCTCCTCCTCCTCTTCCTCCTCCTTACCGTACCCTTCTGGCTGTCAAAACCCTTCTGCCCTGCCCTGGCCTCGTTTGAAAGCAAAAGGGAGACTGAGCCGACCGGTCGTGGTCCATCAGCTGGGGCGGGGGCGGAGCAAGGAGGCGCGCGCCTCTCCCGGGGCGGGAGGTGATGCTGTCCGCGGTGCTGAAGTTGGGGATTTGCTGTGTAATCCTAGAACCCTGCTCCAAACCTGGCTGCCCCCTACCCGGCTGCCGTAAGGAGAACACCCTCGCTCAGATGCCTTCTCCTTTCCTTCTCTCCTCCCCTTCAGATAGAGATGGTACAGGCTCCTGGAGCTCCGGCACCCCGGGAACCACAATCAGGCGTCCGACAGGCAGGTCTTCCGAGTGGTCCTAACACCAAGTGACGGTGCTAAACATCCCAACTGACTGGAGCAGCGAGAGAGGACTGCAGATGCCGTTAATGCACATGTTTTCGATATGTAATTAATTCGTACTCATACATATGCACACGTACACCAAACACACGCTGCTGCCAGGAGAAACTACACTTAGGCAAACACGCATACAAACACAAACACAAAACGGAAATACATAAGCAGGCATATGGGTAACTATTTCAAGGTACCTGAGGCATTGCAAGCACTAAGAATTAAGAATGTTTAGAGAGACCTAGATTTTCTTTTCAGATTTAGATAATTTTAATAATAATTATCAAGCTCTTCTCCCTAGCTCACAGCTCTTCACACTCTACCCTCTATATGTTTTTCTTCCATCTAGCCTACTTAAAGTATTTGAATTCTTATGTCTCTGCAGAGCCAAGCATTCTACTGACTTTATTGACACAATTAAAAATCATTGGTCATCTAAATATCTAATGATGTTTGTGGAGGACTAAGTAGGAGTAACCATGTCTTTCAATGTTATGCAATGAATAAGCATTTGCATTTAAAGATAAATAGAAAATTTATGGAGGCTTGCCTACTCCTGGAATAAACTGAGTTTTTAACGTCATTGTTTGGTCTTAGAAAGGTCCACTGTAAATAGTACTGTGTATTCACTGCATAATTAATATGGTGTTAATGGGTCTGATTCAGCACTTTTTATTTGATCTTTGTTTCTTGTTAATTTAAAAGGATGCTTTGTCCTAGTAAGAACTGCAGATTGGGTACAATATGGAAAATGAAGAAACACACAGATGACTAACGGGAGGTAAACTGCCTCCTCATTCTATAAAATACTCCTCCTGTAAAATAATACAGCAAATGCATTCTTATGGATTATAAAATGTCCTTTTGCTGTGTGAATTACCACAGACTGTCAAAAGTCAATGACCCTTACCAAAACACTCCAGTAAAGAACTGCCATCAGCCATTTCTAAGAGCTCAAAGAAACAAGTCATAGGAAAAAATACTGTCAGAAAGCGTAACTTTTCAGAACAATCTATTATTTAACTATGCCTCTCCATTTTAACTATCATACTGAACTCCAGTAACATAGCATTAAAGTATTTTCAATAGAAGAAAAAAGGCAACGATTGAAAGTATTACCATTTCAGTAACTCAATGAATGCTATTCCATGGGTATCTCAAGCAGAACTGAAACAATTCCATTTCCCAGATTACCAAACTAAAAGACATGCAATAGACATCTATTTAATTCTTTTGTAACAGAAAATGATATACCTGAGGGTGTATTCTTCTCCAAAAAGCATTCTCATCAGTTTTCAGTAATTTCTCCTAATGAGAAACAACAAAACTCAATTTAATGACACATGTAAATACCTGCACCACCTCTGTGCCATATAGGATGGTCTTATTTCATGCCAGTATGAGCTAAGAGCCTGCTTTAATCTGTTTTCAATGCACTTTGTCAGGTTTGAAAGTTATGTCACATCATTTGTAACACAACTACCTCTGCCTTCGATTTGTGTTAATTAGGTATGGACATCTGGAACTCAAAATACTTAAAGTCTTAAGACTTTAATTGTTGCCAAATCAGAGATTCCCTAGAGTATAATGCTATGTTCTTCCTATCCAACTCCATTAGAGTTTATATTTTCATCATTATTACAATTAGAATTTAGAATTAAGCTTCTTCTTCCTTCAGTTATCAGTATGACTTTTAGTGAGAAGGTAGGAATTAGTAAGTCTGTTTGTTCTGGTCAAACTACACGGTCCAGCAAAACTGGTAATCCAGTCAATGGACTTACAACAGTCCAACCAGATGTCTAGTAGATATGACAAGCATGAAATTTCTTGTTTCCAAGAGTGAATTCATTATTGATTTCTATATTACATTCATGTTTGCAAATAATTGAAGACAGCTAATAATGATTTGAACATATGTCTCCTTAGTTGGGAGTAAGGTCAATTAAAGCTTGAAAGTAGTAAAACTAAGCAGACCAAAGGTACACACACACAAACCCACCCACCGCCCCCCCACCGCAGCCCCACCTCCCCCAAACACACAGCATGACCAGAAAAGACAGTGGGCAATTTGCATTATTTTGGAAGTAGAGCAATGGAAAATAACAAAGAATAGACATTTTCTCTTTCCCACTGCTCACGTCCTCTTTACTTCAACAGATTTTTAAAAAATGTTAGCTTGATCCCATGAGTAGTGGCTTCATTAGCAGTATACACATTCTTCATTTGCATCCCCAATATTAATTGAATATCTACTATTATTGGGTTTGGCATTATGCTACATAGAGATTATGCCTATGACCAAGACAGATATTACATTGGTGGTGAGTGGTTGAATAAAGGGACCAAAATAAGTCCATATCATCTTTATGCTAACATTAATTCAAGTAAATCTTGACTGGCTATTTTTTCCAATATCTTAATACATTCTTAAAATTAATATCCTCAACAAATATAAAAATTATTGTTATCACAATCATCATTATTATTCCAGAGTTCTGTAAATAGTCTGCCGCAATGTAAATTATCTCAAAAGTCTGCCCAAATTTTGGAACTTAATTGAAGAAAAAGAGTCAAAATATTTCAATCCTAACAGTTTGAAGTGATTGCATGAAGCACTGGAAAAATTCAGGAATTTTCAATAGGTTAAAAAAAATTGGTATATGTCTAGGTGAGTGCCTTGGAGTAGAATTTCCTTCTGTAAAGGGAGCTGTCCAACTATGCCCAGAAATCAGTGAATGCCTGCTGAAAAATCGGTCAAATTAGAGTAGATACATTTGCCAGTCTGATTGCACCCTCTAAGAAGGCTTTAGCACCTGCTTCTCTGAAAATATACAAGCTGTCTGGAATGTTATTCTTTAGTGAGCATGAACAGGATAAAGTAGAGTCCCATAGTAAAACCTCTGGTGAGCTGAAAACTCTACCTGGATTTTGGTCCTTTAGCACTGCTAATTGTCCCTGGGCACTCTGAGATACTTCATATCATAATCAAGTATCAATTCGAATGACATACTGAGGAAGATGCATAAACTGAAAGGGATTTCCAAAATTTCACTTTATTTTAAAGGTCTCAGGGAAATGCATCACACTGAGTGTTATTTGGACTAAACACCTTGAATATATTGCTAAAGAAACAATTCATGTTTTGGCTGTTTAATGTTAGTAGGAAAGGTAAAATCAGCAAAGGGTGGTCTTAATGCACTGGTAAACATACTTTCAATTAGTATAAGAAATTGGGAGGAAAAATGGTTAAACTAATTTGTATATTTAGAATATAAAACTTGACCTTAATACTTATTGCATTCTTTATGTTCTGTGGGGTGAGGTGGGGGTCACAGCCTAGCTCTGTTGCCCAGATTTTAAGTGAATTTCTTTTGAGTGTCATAATCACATAGAAATTAGGAAGAAACAGACGGTCATTCAGGAAGCAAGTTAGAGTGGAAATTGAGCCTGGTCTCTGGGATTTGTGTATAGGCCTACGAACTCTTTGTGTGACCTTACCCACACACCGGATGCTTTCATTTTCTCACCTATGAGATCAGAGTATTATTTACACCTATAAAACTTGATTATTTTGGGAATTAAACATAATTTATATATTATACTAGGCACAGAAAGTGTTCTCTATAGATTAACTACTAGTACTATTATTATTATCCAGATAAATTAATATACCTCAAAGTTCTAAACTGAAGTTCTAGAATCTTAAGTTTATCCCTCAATAAATTCATATTGCAAAATCATTTAGATTTTTTTCTGGATTAGAAAAAATCTTTTATCAAGGAGAAGTTATTTCAAATTGTCTGAACATTAAGATCAATTTATCTATTAATGTGAAAGCAGTGTGAAAAAATAAAATGCATATTGGAATAAAATTTTGGAAATATATTTGGAATTTGAAAGAACTATGAGAAAGTAAGGTCTATAGAAACATAAGGCAAGATGTGGGGCTTGTGAACTGAAGTACACATTTTCCAACAAAGATCACTTCTTAAGATTTTGAAAATTATCTTTGTTTCAATTAAAAGAGAGAAAAATAGAGTTGTTTAAAATTATTCTGAGCATTAAAGTATTACTACTCCATTGAGACTAGACCTTATGTTATAGATGTACAGACTGTCTAAGCAACAAGGAGGACCCATTTCCTAAAGCAATAGTTTCAGGAGATGAAGGAGAGGGGAGAAAAAGGCCTTTCAGCATTATAGGCTGGTTACAGAGAGGCAGTCAGGCTCTCAGAATTGCAGTTCCAGGAGTGGTTGCTGCTGAAATATTCAAGTTTATGAGTGGATTGTTTCCTGAAAAATCCAGGATTAAGTTGGAGGGTAGTGGGTCTAATCAGTATGACTACCCAAAGCAGACTGCCTACAGCAGGCTTTAGGAAGTAGGATTTGTTACAGTATAACCCGCTCACAGTTTGCAATTTATCATCAAAGGTTTGTTTTAATACAAAATACTAAACTATAATAGGAAGGCTGTTGAGTACATTTATGAAGCACAGTCTTATGGGCAAGGGCTTAAAGACCTTTAGATTTTATAACTCAGGTCATTTGATTTGATAGAATTGAGTAATATGTCTAAATCACATAGGCCAATGCACGTTTTGCTGACTTTTGTGTGAAATTTGTGATATGAGTAGCTAGGCTGTGGAAAGTATCTTAGTCTGAATTTAGAGATGTGTGCTATTACTATGTTAACAGCAGATTGTGTAAAGTTTTATGTGGACTTTTCTTGTCAGACAGGTTATTTAAACTTTTATCCTTCTACTGATGTCATGATTATACATTTTAGACCACAGGGAATTGGGTAGAATTTACTCCCAAATAGGAGATCAGTAAGTCCACAGAAAATATTTGGGTTGATAAATATCAAGAGTTAATATGATTTCATCTCTGGGGAACGAGGGTGAGTGTGAGAGCATAGAAGAGGAGATGGATAAAATTCTATGAAGAATTAGGCAACAGCCTTCATTCCAAATACAATTTCTTTGATTCGGATTAAAGATAGAAATGACTTGAACTGGAGGGTTATGTCTATGTCTGTGACTTCCTCTTGGAATGGGGCCTGTGAAATCTTTTTGGTAGTAAGTGAATACAGAGGTGCATATTGAAATAGCAAATGAAAACAATAGTCATGACCACTGGATTCCAGCCCTGGGATATTATCTGGTTCTAAATAATGGAGGAGAGGTATTGTGATACTTTGTTCAGGTACTTAAGAGGAGATGAGCTTGTATGTAAAGAACAAATGTAAATAAAATTAAAAATGATTTGTGAGGACTACAGGAAGAAAAAAAGGCAGTAGCTGATACAGACTATCATCTTTGGTCTAAGTGGAACTAGAGAAATATTATGAAATGCTCCAAATCTACTTAATGTTGACACACATTCTCATGTATGGTACTTCATTTGGTTTCTAAGAAAACTCATAAAATCCTCAAACTTTCAAAATAGGGTGAGACTGATGATAAAGAATATTGTGTAGATAGCCATGGGAAGGATGCAGAGTTGTTTTATTTGGGGCAAAAGATGGATTTAAACATTTGACAAACAAGCTTGCCTAAATTGTCACATTCTTGACAAAATTTAGCAACTCAGTGGAATAAAAAGGAAAATGGAATTAGGGTGGTGACAGACAAAGGATATTTGGAAGAAGTAAGTTCATCTAGAAGAATTTACAGACATTGTCTTTTTCCTGGGTTGATAAAAGTTTATCATTCCGCCTCACCCTCAAGGAGATATTTCTGGACCAAGATCAACTATAGTATCTTCAGTTGATTTAAGGAGAGAAAACCCTTGCACTAAGAAGCTTTTAGTGTCAGTAAAGAAAAATGGTACACTCCAGCCATATTGAATATTAGGGCTAGTGCTATATGCTCTGTCTAGAAAAGAATAAGCTCATTTCTGAGATGTAGAGTCTAGGATGATGCTGGCAGGTCCCATTTTCTTTATTGTTAGTGTTCTTCTAGACATATAGCAAATTGGAGAGTACATACTTATAATGGGGTTCATGCGAAAGCCAAAAATCAACTTTTAGTAGCAGCAACATCATTTACAACAAATAAAAGTTAAGAAAACACACCATCTAGCAAATAAATTATAAACGCTTAACTCAATTTTAGGAGATGGTTTCTTAGAAAAAAACCCATAAAATGGCTGGCTTATAAACAACAAGCATTTATTTTTCAGTTTTGGAGGCTGAGAAGTTCAAGATAATGTGCCTGCAGATGTGGTGTCTGGTGAGGGCTTGTCTCTCATAAATGGTACCTTCTAGCTGTGTCCTCCCTTGATAGAAGAATAAAAATTCTCCCAGGCCACTTTCATAAGGACACTAATCTCTTTCACATGTGTTCTGTCCTCATAATGGATCCAACCACCAAACACCTCATCTTCTAATACTATTAACTTGAGGCTTAGGATTTCAAGATATGACGTCTGAGGGTACACATTCAGACTACAGCAATTTCCCAGTTGTTACCTCTTTACATTCCATACAATATGATGTCTGCTTGTTGAATGTCCAAACATCTGAGATCCTCAATATTTTCCTGGAGTATTTCTTGGAATTTCATATTCTGTTTTCCTCTTATTAGTTTTTGAAAATGCTAGATCTACTGACAAAGTTGAATGACATTAGGTAGCATCCAAAACCCAATCCAGTGATTAGATTGAAGTCAGCAGTCAGATAGACCAGACAAAATAATATAGCAAACAGGGCATATTATTCTGGAGAATCTGGACATTTTAAGAACAAAGTAAACGAAAGAACAAATGATCATTTATTGTTCACATGGTAGGAGTCGACATTACTGATTTGAAACTAAAGATTACTAATTTTTTTTTCATCTGGAAAGATGAATTGATTTAAATCTCTCTATAAATTTATTTACTATGTCCTCAATTTGCAATAGTGGAGCTATATAGTGCAGCAAAATTTGAGATAATAATTACTGCCTAAATGTTTTAAGTTAGTTTGCATAGTTACTGCCAAAACATTTACAGCTTGCTTCCATAGTTCTTACTGAACCTAATTTCATGTAAGGATGCACCCTCCCATCAAACAATAGGAAACACGAAGCCCTCTTTCACTTTTGCAGAGCTGAAGGCAATTATGGAACCTAAAGTTGTCTTTTATATCAAATACCTAGAACAAATAATAAATTTTACTTCAGTTTGAACTATGTGATGATTATAAAATACATTTCAGAAACGGCTTTAACTAAATGCTTTAGTACAAACATGTTTAATTCGTCTTTTCAAATATGTTTTCTCACTTGAATATATAAATTTTAACGTTCCCCTATTATAGTAATTCTGCTAAGATCCAAATAACTGTGTTATTACAATTGAATGATCATCACGGTAGTTTATGTGATAATATAATAATTAATGATAACTTAGTCTATTGAAATTTCCACGTGATTACCATTTATCCAGGAACAGGGAGGAGAGAGAGGAGATGGTTTTTTCATTTATATCTTGTTTAAGAATATTTCTAATGTACACCAGCTCACATATCTGCTTTAGTATGTTGAGTAGATTGAATGTAATTTAATCTTTCTTTAAGAATTCATTAATTTGATAATGCAATTATCATTTCAACTTTATGTACTAAAATTGAATTAGATTGAAATATTTCTGATTCCAGAGTTAGTGTGACTTTATGTTAAAATTGCTTTTTCTCTACTTCTCTTCATCTCCTTAAATCTTCAAGAGTCCATGCAGCAAGTTGAAACTGAGGTTGCTTACCACTTGGAAGGTAATTCTTTAGTTCCCTGAAAGACCAAATAGGAATAAAGCTGTGTCTGAGAGGCAGGAGAGGTGAATGGAGCAAACTCTGCCTGAGATCTTTGGGGCAGGCTGATCTAATTTCACTCCTTTGTGTGTGTGTGTGTGTGTGTGTGTGTGTGTGTATCTGTGTGTGTGTGTTTTTTCAGAGTTCTGCAATTCCAGTGGTCAAGAATTAGCCCAAACACCAGGTAGTAATAAACAGTAATTTTAAAAATATTGTCTTGCTTATATTTCTTTGGGACTAGAATGCATGTATAGCTACTTGTAGAAGTCTAAGCCTCTATTGTCTTAAAAAAATTAACTTCAAATATACTATATGTATCCTAATTCAAATTCTTTGATCTTATGTCATTTTCATAAATGCCAAGTATGGAAGACAATGCTATTTTTTGTGGAGTTTCAATTACTGACATTCAGGTAACAACATTTGGTTACTGTAAGGATTATGGACTGACATGTTGGTATTTTCTTTATTTAGAAGGCCCTGGATCATTTTGTCCATCATCTTGGAATCCCTAGCCGAGAATAAAAATAATTTAAGAATAAAAATACCATTGTGGAAGTCAGTGTGGCGATTCCTCAGGGATCTAGAACTAGAAATATCATTTGACCCAGCCATCCCATTACTGGGTATATACCCAAAGGACTGTAAATCATGCTGCTATAAAGACACATGCACACGTATGTTTATTGCGGCACTGTTCACAATAGCAAAGACTTGGAACCAACCCAAATGTCCAACAATGATAGACTGGATTAAGAAAATGTGGCACATATACACCATGGAATACTATGCAGCCATAAAAAATGATGAGTTCATGTCCTTTGTAGGGACATGGATGAAATTGGAAATCATCATTCTCAGTAAACTATCGCAAGAACAAAAAACCAAACACCGCATATTCTCACTCATAAGTGGGAAGTGAACAATGAGAACACATGGACACAGGAAGGGGAACATCACACTCTGGGGACTGTTGTGGGGTGGGGGGAGGGGGGAGGGATAGCATTGGGAGATATACCTAAAGTATAATAATAATAAGTAAAAATAAAATAAAAAAAGAATAAAAATAATTTATTCTTAAAAAATATTTTAAGAATAAAAATAATTTTATAATTATTATATAAATAAATTAAATAATAATTTAAATAAAAGTAATTTAAGAATAAAAATAAATTAAGTATTAAAAATAATTTAATACTGGGAGTGGCAGAAACAAGTTAGGTGTAATTTATTTCCATGCGAATGTGTGAGTGTGGGGGGAATGGCATATCTAACTAAAAGAAAGGCACATGTATCTAATTTTTACAAGGCTATGGATATGATACTCATTATTTTAGGTATAATCTACAAATGTGCTTTACATTTAATCGATAATAAGTAATTTTATATGCTGACACTCCATTGTGTAGAACACTTTTTATAGTTATGTAATTTAAGTGTAAAAACCACCATCATCTGCTCTTAACACATTTGAAATAAGACAATGGTCATTTTTACAATTTATGACATCTTGAGTTAACGAGACGACCTTTCTTCATATTACTTTTTAAATTCATGTACTGTGGAAGTGTTATTTACGTTCACATTGGGTTGAGTAACCAGAAGGATAGGCTCAAGGGAGACTTTTCTGTTCTCTATTCTACTAGAGCCTACTACTTAAATTCCACCGGAAACAGAGAGGAATGAATTGGGATGGGAATAGTTTAAGCTTACCTTTAATATACACTCAATAAAGTATTCCTAATTGATTAGAATGCAGTTCTTGTTCTAAGTCATTTGTTATTAGTTAACATATGCAATCAAAGTGTCTTAATAAGAATTCTCTCAATTTTATTGACCAAGAAACTGTAAGCACATTTTTTTTCTTCTTGTTAATGTTGGTCCTGTGATAGGAAAAAACATAGGAAAACTTTACACTAAAATAATCAACTTCACCCTAAAATGATTAACTTGCCTAAGATAATTCTGATTATTGTCCAGTGCCTCTGTACAGAGGAGGGTGAACACGTAGAAAATTAAACTGAAATAGGAACAAGATGTTTGGTGACCTCACAAATGTGTTTGTAAAGAACCATAGCTATTGTATGCAATCAATAGTGGCTTCGTGCTCTCTCCACTCAGCCCTCCCCTGGAAAGTCACCACCATCACCACACCAAATAAATAGCGCAATCTATTCCATCCTTTCTCCCTCATACAACTTGACGTCTTTCTTAGTATACAATTTGCCTGTCATTTACCACTCACTAAGAGATACAATCAGGACAAGTGGAGAAGTGGGGCAAAAGGGGAAAAGAAGCACACACTGAGGATTGCGGGGCTCTCCTCCTGTGGAAATGGCATTGACATTATTCCCCCTTGACCTCAACGATTTCTAATTGACTAGGTTCACAAAGATTTATCCTTTCATGATTCAAAAAACCTCTAGCCAGAATGTTCCCAAAGTTTTCATTCAAAAATAAAGTAGGTTTTTATACAACTAAATTCAAATTTCAAACCTGAGTCCAACGTCCCTGTCTTCAGTGGTGAAAATGACAACTGTATTTCCCTAATGCTCTGGTGAGTACCTTTCATAATAAATATTGTATTTAGTTACATGGCAGAACTATTCATCTTTAGGGAGACAAGCAATGTATTCTGTACCGCATCAATATACGATTCACTATGTGAAGCAATCACAGTAATTCATTTCTCAAATTTCAGTTCTCAACTTAATCCTTCTCATCTCATTTCATTCAACATTTGAAGACAATGTAAAACTTGAAAAAATTGCTTTAAAATAATTAACAAACTAATTATCTACTCCAGGTTACTCTGGAAAGAGTCACATAGACAGAAGTTAGGTAACTTTTCCCCTTATTTGACTTCAAAGACCATAGAGTGTATGGTTCTTATTTTCAGGAGAGAGGGAGAAACAGAAAGAGATGGAGAGAGAGAGAGAGACAGAGAAAGGGATGTTTTAGCTTCTCCAAGCAAAGTGAGGAGGAAAGTTACCCAGATAATTACTGCCATCAGATACTTTTGCTTGCTTATCTCTGTTGAAGACCATCATCTGAATAACTACCTTTGGCTTCTCTCTACTGTGCAGAAATTGCTTATCATAGGAGGAAATTTAAAGAATATGATGACACTATTCCATTTCTCATTTTACAATAAACAACTACAATAAAAAAATCAAGCAAACAAAATATCATTAGAACATAAAAGAGTGTGTAAAAGTCTAAGCTTTGAAACTTGTATTCCTGAATTCAGACCTTTAGCTCATATTCCACAGTGTCTGTAACATTAAGTACATAAAATCAATGGACTGAAGTTAGGTGACCAAAATAGTACATTACAACTTGGTTATTTTAGATTCTTAAGAAGAATGATATCAATTTTAAACATAAGAAGTATATCAAATGAAAATATATCAACTTTTGTATTCTTTCCTCTTTTTCACATAGTTCTGTGAATGCAGAGCGTGATCAGTTAACTTCAACATTTATTAAACTTTAATGTTTATGAAAACATTAGAGGAAGGGTTTCAAAACCCTTAATATTTAAATTAATCCCAAGATTATACTCTTGAATAGCACTTATTATTTAAAAAAAACTTTAGAGAAGAAATCAAAGGAAGAGAACAAGATAAATTAAAACTAAAAAGTTTTCCAAAAAGACATGATTTATGGTTCATAGTCCCATAGTGAGCAGAGTATGAGATTAAGAACAACGTGCACAGATTGATTTTAGAAAAAAAAAAAGTGAGTGACTTCTTCCTTTGCTCTAGTAGGAAATACTGTAAAATAACATAGGTGTTTTGAAACACTAAAGAGAGAAAACAATGACTGACTAATCCAAAATCCATCAGTAAGTCACTGTCCAGTCAATTCTGTTTTATGTCCCCAAACAGTCTCTACTACCTGTCACATAAGGGAAGAAAATACAGAAGATACAGTACTTACATTGAAAATAAAAATAAAAAGTAAGAGAATATATTTATAAATGATATACCTGATAAGGGGTTAATATCCAAAATATATAAGGAACTCAACTCAACAGCAAGAAAACAAATAACCTGATTCAGAAATGAGCAAAGGACCTGAACAGACATTTTCAAAAGAAGACATGGAAATGGTTAGTAGGTTTATAAATAATATTGAGTATTACTCATTATTAGGTAAAAGCAAATTGAAATCCCAGTGAGGTATTACCTCACACCTGTTTGAATAGCTGTTATCAAAAGGATATATTATGATAAGTCTTGGTGAGGATGGAGAAAAAAATGTAAGTACATAAAAAATACATTATAAAAAATGTAAATGTACAACCATTATGGAAAATGATATGGAGGGTCCACAAAAAAAAACTGAAAATTATGTTAAGAAGAATAAGCCAGGCACAGAAAGGCAGATACTGCATAATTTCACTCATATGTGGAATCTAAAAAAGTTGATCTCATACCCCAGTGGTTGAGCTGGGGTACCTGGGGATGTATTGGCCAAAGAACACAACATTTCAGTTAGATAGGAGAAATAAATTCAAGAGACCTATTGTACGACATGGTAACCATAGTTAACAACATATTGTGTTCTTGAAAAATGCTAGGAGAGTGGACGTGAAGTGTCAATTTACAAAAAAAAAAAAAAAAAGAAAGAGAATAGAACTACCATATGATCCAGCCACTTCTGAGTATGTATCCAAAAAAACTGAAATCAATATGTCAAAGGGATATGTGCACACCCATGTTCATTGCAACATTATTCATAAGAATAGCCAAGATATGGAAAAAACATTAGTGTTCATAAGCAGATAAATGGATAAAAAAGATGGCAATATACACAATGAAATACTATTGGGCCTTAAAAAAAGGAAAGTCTGTCCTTTCTGATAATGGATGAACCTGGAGGACATTATGCTTTGTGAAATAAGCCAGGAACAGAAAGACAAACACTACGTGATCTCCCTTACAAGTGGAATGGAAAAAAGTCAAACTCATAGTAGTTGATATGCTTTAGCTATGTCCCCACCCAAACCCCATCTTTAATTGTAGCTCCCATAATTCCCACATGTCCTGGGAGGGACCTGGTGGGAGGTAATTGAATCATGGGGGCAAGCCTTTCCCTTGCTGTTCTCGTGATAGTAAGTCTCATGTGATTTGATGGTTTTATAAAGGAGAGTTTCACTGCACACATTCTCTTTCCTGCCACCAGGTAAGATGTGACTTTGCTCCTCCTTCACCTCCTGCCATTATTGTGAGACCTCCCCCAGCCATGTGGAACTGTGAGTACATTAAACCTCCTTTTCTGTATAAATTACCCAATCTTGGATATGTCTTTATTAGCAGTGTGAGAACAGACTAATACAGAAGTAAAGTGTAAAACGACAGTTATCAGGGTTAGGGGGTGGGAGAAAATGGCGAGCTGCTTTTGGTCAAATGGTACAAATTTTCAGTTAGATAGCAGAGATCTATAGCATGGGAGAGTGACAATATTCAATAATAATATATATTTCAAAGAAATTTAGCAAATCTCAAATATTTCACCACAAAAAGTGATAAGCAAGTGAGATGATTGATATATTAATTAGCTTGATTTAATCATCCCACATTATATACATATATCAAAACATCACAGTTTACCCCATGAATGTATAAGATTATGATTCTTCAATCAAAAATAATATTAATAAAAAAGAAAAGGCAGTTTTTTTGTTCATGATTGACACACCATGTGATCATCAGTATGAGTTAAAGAATGGTGAAGAGGGAAGATGTTACGCTAAATAATTCAGTGTACACATATATAACTTGGCACTAGATCTGCTTCTGGTTCCAGAGGAAAATAATCCATCTGGTTATAGAGCCAGCATTGAGATTGCAGAGCAAGAATGAAATCACTCCCATCTCAGTACAGCTCATATTTACCTAAGTAACATAAGAGTGTTTTTGGAGAATTGCACTTTAATTCAGGGTCTTTGATATGTTCTATCGTGCTCCTTAATGATTTTCATGGCAACCACAAGTAGGGAGTGTTGTGGGCTAAATTGTGCCCCGTCAAAATTTCTATGTTGAACTCCTAACCCTCAGTACTTGAAAATATAACTATATTTGGAGAGAAGACCATTGAAGAGGTAATTAACTCTAAATGAGTTAGGGTGGGGCCTGATTCAATATGACTGAGTCCCTTGTATGAGGAGGAAATTTGTACACAGAAATATCATGAGAGTAGGCCATGTGAAGACTTAGGGGGAAAGACAGCTATCTACAAGCCAAGGAGAGAGACCTCAAAAGAAACTTACGTTGATGACATCTTGATTTTAGACTTCTAGCCTTCAGGACTGTGAAAAAATACATGCCTGTTTTTTAAGCCACACATTCTGTGGGACGTTGTTATGACAATCTTCGAAAACTGATCCAGGGAAAAATAGCTTTCTACCTAGATTCAGTCAAGATAAAGAATTACAAAAGTCCAATCTCCTGTCCTAAAGACAGTTTTTTTGAATTCTCTTTTTCACTTTTCATCTTTCTCTTGATGTGTAAGAAAGAGAATTGAATGCAACAAGAGTTACGCTATGTCACTTAGTAGAGTAGTCAGGCATAGCATCTGTGGTCAGGAACTGTGTTGTCTTTCTTGCAATAGTTGATGTTTGGTTAAGTGCTCAGTGAAGCTGCTTTTTATTATAGATTGCACCAGATTGCTAGTATACACATATGGAAATGAGTTTAACCCATTTGCAGTCTCTAGAATCTATTCTAGAACCCTAGCTATGGATATAATCTCTATACTGCATGGTAGTCTTTGGTAAACACAGGTCTTTTGACATTTTAATTTCTTCCACTATTATTCCAAGTGAAGTAACTCAAGAGTGGAAAACCAAAAACTGTAAGCTCTCACTTATAAGTGCAAGCTAAGCTTTGAGTACACAAAGGCATACAGGGTCATATAATAGATTCTAGAGGCTCAGATGGGGAGGCAAGGAGGAGGGCTATGATAAAAAACTACATATTAGGTACAATGTACACTGCTCAAGTGATGGGTGTATTAAACTCTCAGAATTCACTATCATAAATTCATTCACTAACAAAAAAACCACTTGTAGCCCAAACTCTATAGAAATAAAAATTAACAACAAAAACAAAAAAGACAGGTCTATGTCAAGTGTCTTCCTTTGAAAAGTTTAACCATTCTCAGACATTCAACCACCAACCATTTCCTTTTAAAATTTCTTAGTTCCTGTTATCAGAGTACATTTACGTTTTCAGAAGAATCAGACTATAAAACTGTATTTCTTTTCATTTTTAAAGGATGTATTATATACTTTAGTAAGAAGATTACAAATACGGGTGGCCCTATCTCTAGGAAGAAGTTTGCAAAATTGAATCAGTCTTTTGTGGTCACAATGTTGTGAAGTATTTCTGCACTTATTGAGTGAGGGATGGTAGACACTGTGCATTGTACGGTGGAACATTCATTTATAATTAATGATTATAGAGCCCAAATTAGTGTTAACATGAATTCAAAGTATTTTCTGCATGGTTTCAATATACACTGAATTTTCCCGAAATGCAAATATAGTGGAAATTGAGAGAAAAAACTATTATTTTTTCTTAACAGAACTTTACTTAACATTAAATACCATTTTAGAAAATCATGTCACTGATGGCAACACTAGCTGTGAGACTAAAGTATACCACTAATAGTATTCCTACTTCTGCTGCTTATGTATTTCAAACAATCATGGTGAATCCGAGTAGCAATGGGGCTCTGCAAACTTCATTATGTTTTCTACCTTCTCTGTACCTGCATATTAACATTAAGAAATGCATATTATTTTATTATAAATTATTTTTCTTACATTTTTATTTATATTAGAGTTTAGGCATTATTTTCAAAATATTTTTGAACATTTTTTTTTGAAATTGTGTGAAATTGTATAATGGGTTATACTATCTATAACCTTTGTTTCAGATAGTATTATAAAATATTTGTGTAAAGTGGTGCTGTGTGTCTAGAATTGCCTCTGGGACTTGCCTTTAACTCAGTCTTACTGCAGTTATGCACCTGCAAACCTTTAAAACCCGAACACAAATTGTCTTGAAACTTGAATTTCTGAACTATTTTCTAATTTAGAGTGACTGGGAAGGAAGAAAACTACAAGCGTGACTGTTTCTGTTCAAACTGGCAACCCCTTCAAGAGCTATTGAATAATAGAATGAAGGCCATCATCCCAGTGAAGGAATTCTCAATATACTTTCATTAGTAAGCATGTTTTTCCATTGTTTTAATCTTAGACCTGAAATGTAGAATGATTAGTGGTAACTATTTTGGCTGCTTAGTAGCTGGTTTTGCTACCCGGGTAAGTTCTATGAAATTAAGAGTTTTGATTTATTATTTCACAGTTGCATGTGGCAATTCCAGGAACCATTCCAAAACTACAAAGATTAGCTCATTTATCTTCACAGCAACTACTTTATCCCCACTACACAAAAGAGGAAACTGAGGAAGAGACATGTTAACTTACCAAAAGTCGGTGATATCCAGTAAATTGCAGAGCCTGGACACAGTTGTCTGGCCATGGAGGCCATGGGCTTAGCTAATTATGTTACACTGCCTTCAAAGGTTGCAATATAGCAAACGAGAAAGAACATGGCAGTAAAAGGATTAATGAGAAAACAGAATTAGATGATATTGCTTTTTTCATAAAGGGATCTTTAAGTTTCCACTTATGTTAAATTCATCATCCTATATCAAGTATGAATAATCAATGGAAGACCACCTTCAAATAAGAATTAATTTAATTGTTTATGATAAATAGAGAACCATAAACATTTTCAATTGCAATTGCCTTTTAAATGAGGAGAAAGAAATAAACAACTCAATAGCTATTATTAGACATATTATTTGAGCAAGAAAGGAAAGAAGAGACAAAGTGGGGGAGGGGAAAGAGAGAGAGACAGAGATAGAGAGAAAGTGAGAGAGAGAATGGAAGGTAAAAGGTACAAGCAAGCAGGGAAAAAACGTGAAAAGAGAGCAATGATTACTGACTTTATTATAAGTGAGAAATCTGGCCATTTCTTGTCCGCCTAGTCTAGGCAAATTTCTGGTGTTTTAGATTATTTTCTTTTCTCATTCAAATGCTTATTTTAAAAGGATTCTGTGTTTAACCAGCTCATTTACCAGTGCCCCACTCCCACCGTGCCTCCAGTTTTCAGGAGCTGGAAAAGCTGGAACAATAATGGAACAATCATAATACTCCTTTCCAGACAGATGCACCTTCATTGATTTTCTTTATACATCCCCTTTCTGTAACATCCTCCTTTTGATCATATAATACAATTAGATCTTTGTCATAGCTTCTGTTTTTAAAATGTGCATATAATATTTTAATCTGTGGAAGTGATTATAACATAATGTTATAATGTTATAACGTTATAACATAATGTTATAATGTTATAATATTATAACGTAATGTTATAGTGTTATATTATAACGTAATGTTATAATGTTATAATGTTATAACGTAATGTTATAATGTTATTAATATTATAACATTATAATATTTATAATGTTATAAATATTATAATAATTTTATGTTAACATTTACTAAAATGATTCAGCACTGTGCATCAATGGCTGTTTATGGATAGAAGTTGTTGGGCATTGCTAAAGGAAAGCAAGCTACTTGCAGATATCAATGAATTCAGATTATTATTAGAAGATTCTGGTGAAGCAGCAATAGTAGAAGGCAAACAGTAAAAAATGAAAGTTTCCGCTGCATGGAAATATTTATTAATTTTGTTATTATTAATTTTGCAGTTAATTCTTAAGTTTCCTCTGTTATTATTATTTTGTAATTGTCATCTTTTTAGTGTTCACATAGCCTGTTGTCTTTTATTGATTTCCAAATATCACCATTTGGTCAATATTTACATTTCAATGTCATGTTTCTTTCCCTCTAGAATAATCTCTTTTGAATATGACAGCCATATAACTTTGTTTTGTTATTTTGAGCACTTAGAATTGGGAGTCTTTGCTTCATATTTTTCCAATGTTTCATAGCGTTGATATTTCTTGTTGTTTTCTTTTCAATGATACTGCTTTTATTTTTAACTAAGCAAGGTTAACATTAGTCCTAGACTGAAATAGTTGTATGTCCTACCATTAGATTATGAAATAATATATTGTCTACTTAGGCTATTCAAAACAATGTTTCTTATATTTTTGTTGATTAAATTCATATAAAAGTTTACAGTAAAGATAATGACCCCTGGTGAATAAATATCTACCTATATATAGTCTCTTTAACCTGAGGATTTTGGTGTTGAAATGCTCCAGATGTATATATGATTACTTATTTAATTGTAGAGAATATAAGTTTCTCAATGTGTAGTCACTATCTTTCTACTGGAGTCATAATGATTAGTTGAAAAAAGCTGTGATATATTTTTCAGTTAAAATTCATACAAGTAGAAATGATAGAGTGTATAAAAATCAGAAGCTACAGGCACGAATGTATTAGAATGATAAGTAATCATAAATCTTGATTGCAAGATGTCCGCTTTTCTCAATTGATCTTATTTGACAATAGTCAACAATACAGTTTTTAAACATTCTATATTCCTGGTCTCAAAGCCACACTGCAACTAGGATTATTGGTCGATTGTTTTTCTACCAACTGACCTTGACTTAGAAGAAATCCATATTCTGTTTATATTAATAACCTTTACATTTGTTCCTATATAGAAAAAATGTATTCAGTGCTCATGAAATAATAATATCGCATTCATTTCAATACAAAGACTTTTACTTGCACTCTGCCCCATGATTCTAATTAAACTTGAAAGGGAACAAATAACATTTAAAGTTCTTTAGGGAATAATGTTACACTCTTATTGGTTAGTTCATCCTCCTTTCAATCTTCTCTAAACTCTTAACTTTAGGTCTTTCAAATGAATTTAGTTTTTATATAAGAGTTAATATAAATATGCAGTAATTATATTCATACCCACACATATATGTACATGTTTTGTAGCCTTCTCCTTTTAACTTAATATAGCATGAATATCTGCACTCCAACACATATTCCACTGAACCATGCTATTTAAATTATTTCGTGATTTGCAACTGAAAACGTATGGGTCACTTCTAAATTTTAGTTCACCAATACCTTACTTCTGATTATATATAGTATTCCCACGATCTTATGTTTCTAAATAATGTTAGCATTAGCATTAGCATTTTGTGTATACATTTTTGCACTAATCTCAGCTTACTTCTTCAGGGATGGCTTGATGAGTATGCAGATCACTCTCTGTTTTCCATGAGAACACCCCGAAGATCCATTTACTGCCCTTCTTTGTCCTGCCTCGTTCCAAAGCAGGGTAACCCTCAGGAGCTTCATCACTTGGGACCTTGGCTTTCCATCGTTCCCCTGACAACAATGAGAGCCGCTGGCTCTGGCAGATTAGCTGGTGGGAGGAAAGAGAAGTTGGGGTGCTCCTTCTGTAGTGCTTGCTTCCACCTCCTAGTGGCTGGCCTCGGGTTTGACAACAGCTGAGTTCTGTGGCTTAATCTCCTATCCTCTCTTCATGCTTGGGTTTCATCAGTCACTAGACTTACCTCTTCTGCCTTAGAGGTGGAAATGGCTTCCCATGTTGTTAGTCGCTAAATGCTTTATATGCTTTGATTCTTTTACTCTTGGCCACACTTCTGTAAATAGCACCTCCATCAATCTCCCCTTATTTATATCTGTTGAGTAGGTCATCTATTTTCTATCTGAATCTGATAGAATAGGCAAAGGGATACAGCGACATTTTAAGCATTTGGAATATATTGTCACATTTTCTTCACAATTTAAATATACCCCTAGTAATGTATATGAATTTAAATATTCCTATAACTTTCTAACATTAGATTTGCTGTTTTTAATTATTGTCAAGATAACAGGCAAAATAGAACATAATACAGCATTCCATGATTGCTAATTAGGACAAATATTAAGAGAGAGAGTGTGTGTGGTGCGTGCGTGTGTGTGTGTGTGCACGCACCCATGCTTGCAGGTAAGTATACATAGCAATGTGTCTAAAAAGTGCTAGCCACGAATTATGTCCACATTTCAACTCAAGCACAGAATAGACACGTGAATAGAGGCAAGACCTTTCTTCTTTAAATAATATTGGCCGGGTGTGGTGGCTTAAGACTGTAATCCCAGCAGTTTGGGATGCCGAGACTGGCGAATCACCAGAGGTCGGGAGTTTGAGACCAGCCTGACCAACATGGAGAAACCCTGTCTCTACTAAAAATAAAAAAATTAGCCAGGCGTGGTGGCGGGCGCCTGTAACCCCAGCTACTCGGGAAGCTGAGGCAGGAGAATCACTTGAACCCGGGAGACGGAGGTTGCAGTGAGCCGAGATCGCGCCACTGCACTCCAGCCTGGGCAACAAGAGTGAGACTCTGTCTCAAAAAAAAAAAAAAAAAAAAAGCCTTTTTTTTTTTGAGATGGAGTCTCGCTCTGTCACCCAGGCTGGAGTGCAGTGACGCGATCTCGGCTCACTGCAAGCTCCGCCTCCTGGGTTCACGCCATTCTCCTGCCTCAGCCTCCGGAGTAGCTGGGACTACAGGCGCCCGCCACCACGCCCGGCTAATTTTTTGTATTTTTAGTAGAGACAAGGTTTCACCGTGTTAGCCAGGCTGGTCTGGATCTCCTGACCTCGTGATCCGCCCGCCTTGGCCTCCCAAAATGCTGGGATTACAGGCGTGAAGTCTTATTTTTTAAATTTTCTGTGAGCCAGAGATAATAGTAATATTTGGTCCCTTCCAACTTTAAGTCTGTGATTGTACATCCCCATCAGATACAAAAGGACAGAAAGAAATCCTGCATATTCTGATAATGCACGATTGAAGAAGCAAAATCCACTTTGTGTGTTGAGTCACTGAGTCATTTGTAAAGCTACTTTTTTTCTCCAAGAACTGATGAATGCCGTGATGTATGTTATTTCTTTGGTAATATACTTCATCAGAGAATTATTTTTACAATGCCCAATGAAGTAGACTTAACCTTTTACTGTGTTAAGGGTCAAATTCTGTTAACAAAGAAATCATTCATGCTAATAAGAGAAATGGAATTCTACGTTTTTATCATTTCACATTTATGTATTGCTTTCCTGAACTTTTTTGTTGGAAAACTCTCATTTTGATATCTTTACGTTATGAATGGTTGGAAACATTACCTGAAATTAAGTGGTTCACTTCATCACGTTATTTTTCTTAGTACAGAATGTTTCCTTGGATTTTAAAAAGGGGTCTTGTGGCATGATAGGAAAGAGAGTATTTCTTGGAAGACAAGGAGCATGAACCTCAGAAGTAGCTCATTTGTACCGGAGGTAATGGTGTGAGAGATAGGTAATGCTAGGGCCTTTGAGAGGCTCAATGAAGTGGAAAAGGTAGATAGAGAGCTTACATATTTTCTGCAAATGTGTAGAATTTGCAATACTAAACCTGGGAAGAGCATGTAGTGTGTGATGTGCTTGCTTTGCATATGGGCATGGTGTTATTGACTCACCTTCACCAGGTCAAGGGCTTTGCATTGTTGGGGTGATAGATTTACCCTGCTCAGTTTGCCTGTCCTCCATGAGCAGGAACATGAGTTTGTGAGACATCTGTGTAGGGTTAGGAGGGCAGCTGAAAGCTGTCGAACAGAAGGGAGCTAACAGGCTTGTGCACAAATTAAACTTGTAAGTGTAGTGCCATCAGTGCTCTGTGGAATGCTGAGCAACCGGAGCAAGGTAGGAAGGGAAATCTTTAGGGATGTGGAGCATTTGGGGGGATTAATGAATACCTCAGAGAATGGGAAAATCATGATATTTCTATACACTATTTGCAAGAAAAATAATGTACAGAAATCTTATGACATATTCCAAAAGCACATGTAGATGTTTAAGCATACATTTAGGCTTCTACATTTAGTAAACTAGATTTTAAAATGTTTTTCTAACACTTAACAGAGGATCTGTCATTGACTCAAACTATCATTAAAACAACAGCAAAAGCCAAAGAAAGAAAGAAAGAAAAAGTGTAAGGGCTCTCCCACAAATGCCTCAGGTGAGCAGAAGAGAAAGGCAGACGGCAGCCTCTGTGCTCAGTGGCAGCTGGCCAGCTTGGCCAGAATTGGCCGGAGATCCATGACCCTTTGGCTCTCTTGGGAGAGAGTAAAGTTCTGTCAGCTCATCCATTCAAATAATTAGCAAAAGATATTCTTTCCCTGCTCCATCTGCTTGCATTTTTCCTAATAATTGGAACACTGAATAATGTTCCCAAGTCCTTCAGCTTCTCTGCCGCCACAACTGATCACATCTCTGGGGAAAGACCCAAGACTGAGAGAATAGTCAGGAAATTAAGTCTTCCCATGTGAGGGGCCTCCATGAGAATATGAGATCACCGCAAGCAGAGGTACATCAGGGCTCAGGAGTTTTGTGAGTGTGAGGTGGCAGAGATCATTCCACTTTGAAATTCACAGCCTTCAGCCTTCACCGTAGACAGGTGTCTTGAACATACAAGGCTTAGGAACCATGATGCTTACAAAAAGAGCAAGTGTTAAATCTTGTACTCAATCACAAATCAACCTTAAGAAATTTCCTTATAATGCTGGGTTGGGAAGCTTGATATATATATGTATATACATATATTGTATTATATATGTATGTATGTGTGTATATACACAGACACACACAAATACACACACATATATATAAAATCCTACAGCGGTGGTACTCTTATGGATATTCCATTATGGATTTCCCCAGACAGGGACTATGACTCTGCCTTCCTCTGCATGGTACCTAGCGCAGCACAATGCATGATGGCACTCAATTAAGTCCAGTTGACTTGGTGACTGTAAGTGCTTCAAACCAGTGAAGAATAGAAAGAATCAAAGTGGAATGTATGTTTGCATTTTGCTATTAATGTTAAATTACCTTTTCAACTCTAAGGCCCTTCTGACTTTGTTTCTTCACTTGGGACTGTGAGGGTGAATCTCAGTAAAAGAAATGATTAGCACCCACCTCAGTGTTCATTCACTCCACGTGTTTTACTGAGTATCTACCACATGCCAGTATCAGAGATGCCTGATTGACTCCATTTCTGCAAAGCAACCACTATATTTTTAAGAAGTAAAGTGTTCTAATATTTGTCAGTGTAGATATATTCAAAAGTAAGTTAGCAGCGATTAACATTTGTACTGATTTCTATGACATTTAGAAGATTTTATATTAATAAATTGTAAGAGGAAGTGGTTATCTAAAAACTAAATTCATTTTCCTGAAAATACATATTTTTACTGAGAGTTCATTCTACCCAAGATACTTTTTTTTCTTCTTCAGACAGCATATAAGTTATGAAACTGGGACAAACACTTAGTTTTTCAGATATGTTGTCAAATGTTTTTTCTACTATTCTTTCTACTCCCTATCATATAAGAATGGAGCTACTATTTACTTTTTTGAAAAGAACAATTTTCCTTTATAAAAAAGATTCTCTTAAACATTGTCATGTTGCAATTAAGATGTGAAAGGATTTAAAACAGAAACATCTCTCTATTGCAAGCAAAGTTTCAGTGTGTCTATAACAGAAGGAAATGAAATAAAGTATGATAAATGCATTTCAATGGTCAATTTAAATACTATAGTTACATAATGTTTAATAAATTTAACCTACTAATAGGAAAACATCATTTGTGGATTTCTATTTTATTTGAGTTTCAGCTCCTTCAAAAAGTAATATGGAAATAAATAAGTCAATTTCCACGTAGGATAAAGTAACCACATGGGCAAAGTTGAATTGTTATATATTTTATAAATATAACCTATTTGCTCATCAAGTCATCTGAATTTTTTCCTGAACATCTCTTTTTTTAAATAAAACTTCTCCCACTAAAGTAGGTACATTATTGAGATATATTATATGCCATTTTAAAATACGTTGTCTTTCTGTAGGTTTGATGTCATTGCTTTATGCTACCTTTATGCCCATTAGGAAGCAAAGTTGAACTCGATTTTAAAATGTAATGTCTTTACAAGAATCAATGTCTTCGACACTTCATTTTGTAGATCAGTATAATGAGGCTTTAAAGTGTAATAAACAGGCCAATATCATAGAACTAAGTTTGGAATCTGGGCCTTGTGTATCCGCATTATGTTATCATCCACTGAGATGCTGGTAGATGTTTGAAGCTAGCTCCCTAGAGTAAAAAGCCTTGAATTATAGCATATGTTGATTTTCATGCTGTAAGTACCCTCACCAAGGCTGATTTAAACATATTACCATGACATCATTGAATAAGGAGTTACAAAGGGATTTACAGTAGTTCATCATTTTACATGATTTCTGTTGTATTGTTGAAATAGACATAAATAATCTCAAAAGCATAGATAATAAAACATTTAAAATTAAGAATTGGTGATTTTTTAATGTTAGTAGATAATTGTTGTTTATAGAATTTATTTAATTGTAAAGGCATATAACCTTTAAGAAATTAAGAATGGCTGTGTTTAACAACTGACTGATTCCTGACTATTTAACACTTGGTTCATACAGCTCTTGTAAGCTGGTACAAGCTGATCCCGTCACACCACTGGGTCACGAAAAATATTGATGTGTCATTTTGGGTGGTTGAAAATGTTTCCAATATGAATCTTCTCAATTTTGTTTTCATTGGCATGTGATGAAAAAAAGAGAAAGAGAGAGAAGAGAGAAATAGTTTGATATCTATATCAAATTGGGCACAAGCGATATAGGCTGCAGGACTGAAAATGTTTAAATTTTAGGCCATTGCCTGAAGTTTCTGAAAAAATAGTCACTTTCTTAGCATTTTTTTTAACCTATGAGCACGTGCACACACACACACACACACACACACACACACACACACACACCATCTTATCTCTCCATTTTATGCTTCTTGGTCCTGGGTTTCCAGGCTTGCAAACTTGTTTAGTCTGTATGAACATTTGCTAGAATTCAGTCCCAGAGTTTTCATGTAAAAACTTTTGCTGATGAAGTATAACACTTATACTACAGAATCATCACCATACTACAATGTATAAGAGAACCTAATTATATTTAATGGTAAATCTATAACCATATTGTCATTAATGTTGTTAACTATATATTAATGCCATTTCCTCCTATGAGCTACATTATTTTTCCTGATTCTATTTTGCTGTGATTGTTTTTTGCCAAGCGAAATTCATTGTATGGGTTGATGTTTGATTCATGTGGTGAAAAGTTTACACTAGGTAAACTGAGATTAGGGTAGGGGTTTTACACAAGGAGCATAAATGTACCAAAGCGGAAGTGAAATTTGGAGTGATATAAAAGGTTCTTAGAAAAGTGGATTATGGCAACAACAGAAGCCATCAATTATTATTGGCCCTCAAATACAAGTATGGGGAAATAAATTTTATTCAGCAGTGTAGGGGAAATGTTAGCATTTAGGTGGATACTTCTGGGTAACTCACTCTCTGCCTAGTATGGGACAGCAGAGGGTCACTCATAAAACCGCCTTCATGAGTACATATCAGTGGCATGGGTGTTAGGCTTCTGAGGACAAAGCAGAGAAAACTTAGCCAGTCATCAGATATGGGGTTATGAAATTGACAAGTACCAAGCAGTCCTGAAAACTCTGGTAGCGTATGCAATAATCTTTAAAATTCTTTACAATCCTCCAACTCTGATTTCACTGTATTATTGTTGGGATGATGATTACTATCTGGGGAGGTGATCCTGATGTGCCAGATGGTAAAATGAAGCTCTGAGGCCATGACTAGCATTGTGAAAGAGCAGATTGGCAGCTCTCCTGCAATCTGATAGGTGCTGGGAAGGCCTGAAAAATCCTAAAACAGCTGCTCTTTGATGTATCATCAAGCTTAAATTTACAATATTGGAGATTTATATTTTTGGGTCTTGAATGAGTACCTTGATGAAGAGGAAATATAGCAGGGGAAAAGATTTTAAAAAGGTAAAACTACATTAGTTATTCCCAACTCATGGAAGAAAGGAACTCTGTTTTCAAATCAAGACATTTAGATGAGAGAGAGAGCAAACCCACCTCACATGGATATTGGATAGAAACTAGATAAAAGGTCCAGCAGGGACGATGCATTTTCAGTGACCCCAAGATTAGATAAAGGTCATAAATAAAAGGAAGAATCAGCAGGAGAAACTTTTACAAGGGTTGACCCTCTTTACAGGACAAGCTTTGATTAATCTGATCTAGCCAAATAAATTTTATATTCATCTGTGTAAGGGATTTTTATTTTCACATTTTACAAACTATTCAGATTGTAAAATGTATGTCAGAATAGTCTTGACCACAGTATCAGGCAACAGAAACAAACACACACACACTTTCATTTTATAAAATGAAATGTGTGGTTTACATTTATTCTAGAACAGATGAATAAAAAAGACGAAAAGTACAGTGAATATCCACTAGGTGGCGAGTGTGCTATGTCCCACTCACCTGCTTAAGGTGGCGCTGTTTCATCTTGTTCATCAAGATCTTATCAGATTGTGTTGTGGCCAAACAGATGTTTGAAGTGGATTTTAGAAGCCAGATAATAGTTTCCAATTATTAGAGAGTAACTCGCCTTATGAATTAGATGCCTTCCCCAACCACTGAGCAACATGAAGGGGTATTTATTAGATCGCTATGTGTTTTAATACCACTGGTCACCGCTGCCAGGCTTTTCATCTGAACTCTGTTCTGGTTATATTCCCAATATCATGCAATCTGGAGTTAAGAGCACCGTCCTGGGCTACAGATTCTTTCCTGTAATTTTCCTCGTACTAACGACTGTTAATCAACCAAATGGACCTGAGATCCTCTTCCTTTGGCACTTTACAAGTCTTTGTTCTTTCTTTACGGCCCTCTTATGTGAAGTACCACATTTTAAGCACTACACACAGAGGATTAATAATTGTAGGCTTGGAAGATAAGATCAGCTGATAGGGACATGTACCTACTCAAAGTTACACTACAATGACACTTCTGCCTTAGAAAACCTCTCATTTATGAACCCTTTTTGGGGGCAGGAGTAATTTGCATTAATTTGATGTACCAATTAGACAAAATGTAATAGTGATCTTTACACTTTCTTAGGTGTATTCTCTTTCAGTTTGACTTAGTTAACAAGAATTGCTTTCTTCCCAGCTTACAATGAACTCTAATCATTTGTGTTGTATCCTTTATTTTTCTTTACCCCTTTGATTTATCACATATCAATAGAAAAATTACAAAAGTAACATGATCCTTATCTAGTAATGCTGAAATTTTTAAGAATGTCAATTATAATGTTAATCTTGAATCAAATTGTCATTCTCTTTCTCAAGTTCATTTAGACTTAGCACATTGTGATTTCTGATTGACTATCATTTGTGCAAAGTATTATAGAGAAGTCAAAATATAAAGAACACAGATCAGTTGAAAAATCAGGGTAGAAAAATATCAATAATGTTATGTAAGTCAATTATTAAAGTAACATCTACATCAATCTCATAAACAATAAATAGACATAAAGGAGCCTCTTTACTCTTAAGTTAGTTCCCCTAAAAAGCCAACTCTAGCTTCTAAGCACTCTGAATTATCTGCTTTTCCTCTCTGGGCAATGTCCTTATTTGCTAAAAGCTCCCGATTCTGTCAAATTAGAAAGTAACTCACATTAATTTATTAATTGCTTATACATTCCTATTTTTCCTTAACAGGATTTACTTAAGAATAAAGAAATGCCTTAGAAGGAATTTTTAATGCTAATGTCTTGGGCAATAATCTGAGTATTCTTCCACATGCCAGGATCATGAATGTTGATATGCTAGCCAGCAAAGACGTGTGCTCCTCTGAAGATTCTCCATAATGGGAGGCTTAGATCAGAGCTGTGGAGAGACAGCCCATTAGAATCCTGGCTCTACCACCAGTAGCAAAAACTAAACAAAACAAAACAAAACAAAAACATTGTGCAAAACAAAACAACAACAAAATGCTACTTGTGCAAAAATAGTGGTTTTGCACAAGATGCTAATATTTCTGAACCCCTGCTTCCTACTATGCTAATAGGCAGGTGTGGGAGGGGATAATAATACCTAATACATAGAGTTGACGGAAATTGAAATGAAACAGTACATTGACTTAACACTTTGCTTGATAAAGAGTAAGTTCTGAATCAATAGTTACATTATCAGTTTTTACTAATGTGATGAAACATGGATCAGATAAAAAGCAGGATATATCACCATTGTAATTTGATTTTATCCTAATTTCCAAGAAAAATAAATTTAAAATATTTTAAAACCTACATTTATTAACTTAATCCCATTGCAGTGCACATAATTTTAGTGACTTTTTAAATTACAAACAGAAAACTTGTTATCAAGCCATTCAACACTTGAAAACTGTACTTAAGATTATTTACACAAAATAATATTTCTCAGTATTTTCCTCTACTTTAGCCATTTAAAATTTCTCTAACTGGTGGGCTGCGGTGGCTCACGCCTGTAATCCCAGCACTTTGGGAGGCCGAGGTGGGGGATCATGAGGTCAGGAGATCGAGACCATCCTGGCTAACACAGTGAAACCCCATCTCTACTCATAGGTGGGAATTGAGGAACGAGAACACATGGACACAGGAAGGGGAACATCACACTCTGGGGCCTGTTGTGGGGTGGGTGGAGGGGGAGGGATAGCATTAGGAGATATACCTAATGTTAAATGACAAGTTAATGGGTGCAGCACACCAACATGGCACAGGTATACATATGTAACAAACCTGCACATTGTGCACATATACCCTAAAACTTAAAAGTGTAATAATAATAAAAAAATTTAAAAAGAAACTCAGACATTTGTCCCACCTTCCCCTGTTTTTAATAATGCTTGTTGTTTTGTTCCTACAGTGTCTGAGTATTAAGTATTTTCTAATGAGACCTTTTGTGAATAAGACGGTTAACAAAAGAGTGAAAACATTACTTATCAAAATACTAATAAATATTTAAATATAAATATACTTATTCTTAAGTATATTTAAACATACTTATTCTTAAGTATATTTAAACATACTTATTCTTAAGTATATTTAAACATACTTATTCTTAAGTATATTTAAACATACTTATTCTTAAGTATATTTAAATATACTTATTCTTAAGTATATACTTAAGTATATACTTAAGAATATTTATATATAAGTATACTCATTCTTCAGTATATTTAAATATAATTATACTCATTCTTCAGTATATTTAAATATAATTATACTCATTCTTCAGTATATTTAAATATAATTATACTCATTCTTCAGTATATTTAAATATAATTATACTCATTCTTCAGTATATTTAAATATAAATATACTCATTCTTCAGTATATTTAAATATAAATATGCTCATTCTTCAGTATATTTAAATATAAATATACTCATTCTTCAGTATATTTAAATATAAATATGCTCATTCTTCAGTATATTTAAATATAAATATACTCATTCTTCGGTATATTTAAATAGTTGATACAGTATTATATCTTCTAATTAGGTTTCTAACAATAATTTTAAAAACTATGACATGTTTTCTTCCTATTTTTTTATGGCTGAATCAAAATGTTGACATTTATAACTTGGACCCCATATTCTATAATGTCACACTGACATATAAAGCAAAAATTTTTTTTAAATTTTACTTTAAGTTCTGGGATACATGTGCAGAACATGCAGGTTTATTACATAAGTATACATGTGCCATGGTGGTTTGCTGCACCAATTAATATGTCATCTAAGTTTTAAGCCCCACATGCATTAGGTATTTCTCCTAATGCTATCCCTCCCCCAGCCCTCCAACCCCCTGACAGGCCCTGGTGTGTGATGTTCCCCTTCCTGTGTCCATCTGTTCTCATTGTTCAGCTCTCACTTATGAGTGAGAACATGCGGTGTTTGGTTTTCTGTTCCTGTGTTAGTTTGCTAAGAGTGATGGTTTCTGGCTTTATCCATGTCCCTGCAAAGGACACGAACTCATTCTTTTTTTATGGCTGCATAGTATTCCAAAATATATATGTGACACATTTTCTTTATTCAGTCTATCATTGATGGGCATTTGGGTTGGTTCCAAGTCTTTGCTATCATAAATAGTGTTGCAACAAACATATGTGTGCATGTGTCTTTACAGTAGAATGATTTATAATCCTTTGGGTATATACCTAGTAATGGGATTGTTGGGTCAAATGGTATTTCTGGTTCTGGATCCTTGAGGAATCGCCACACTGTCTTCCACAATGGTTGAACTAATTTACACTCCTACCAACAGTGTGAAAACATTCCTATTTCTCCACATCCCCTTCAGTATCTGTTGTTTCCTGACTTTTTAATGATTGACATTCTAACTGGTGTGAGATGGTATCTCATTGTGGTTTTGATTTGCATTTCTCTAATGACCAGCGATCATTAGCTTTTTTTCATATGACAAACATATCTTATAACTAGGTTTAATTCTAGTCCAGTATGCTTTTTGTTATAATATGTTAGTTAAAGCTCAGACAGGAAATGCAATTCTATTTTGGGGAATTAAAATTAGTGATGTGGTGGTCACAAAGATGTGGGAAAACTTTTAGGATAGTAGAAGCCATTGTCCTTATTAAGGTGTACAAAGAATTTTCGACCTGTTTTTTTTTTTTTGTTTGATTTTCAACTATTTTCTCTACATTGTCATTTTAGCCCATTGCTATGTCAACCAGTTTCAGCTTGCCCTGTGGGGGAAAAAAGCCTATTAAAGAAATTCCTTACAAGAAGAATTGATATCTCTGTGTATATGAATGTAACACTTTCAGAAGACTGCACTGAAAGCAACTATATTTACAAGGCTTATCTGTCCTGTGTGTGTGTGCGCTGTTGTGTGTGTGTGTACTTATCTTAGTATTGTTAATGTTGTTTCTCATTCAGAGCCTTGTGAAATGGGACTGCTATACACATTTTAAGTTAATATCAAAACACACCCACAATGCTTTTGGTGAAATTGTTTCATGTTGCCAAGCATACATATGTCAAAAATCTCTCCTCTTTATCAAAACAGATACTGTAGTTACAGTAGTTAATCATTGAAGTAGCTGGCTATGTATGCCATTCACCTTCATAGGAATCAGAGGGATTGTAAGAATGAACTTGAGAACTGCATAATGCTTGCCATCCAGGAACTAGGGTTAGGATTGGAATAAGTAATGTGTGTAGAAAGTGCCAGCCAAAGAGAAGGGAATCACTCACTATGCATGAGTCCTGGGGAAGATCAGAGCACTCATAAAAGGCATTTGAGTTAGATCTTAAAGAATTTGTTTACTATATTTAACCATATTGATCTTGAGAACAATTCCTTTGTATTTCTTCCTCAGAAATGAACTAAAGCAGATAAAGTCTTTATAACCTATGTTTTCAAGTATATGAAATTACTATATCATAGTCTGAGACCAAGTGTACAAATATGAAAAGTGGAGACACAAAGTAATTTTCCACTTACTGCAAGTCAGAAGCAATATCTGTCTCGATTATCATGAGATTTTACTTGAAAATGACCTCATCTTTTTGTACTTTCATGTATGGTAGACCTAGCTTGAAAATCATTGTATAGACAATAGATTTTCCTTATGTTGTTGCACAGATCACTGGCAATTTTGCATCATTGAATGCAACATTGTATATCAAAAATTTGCATATGTAAATTAAATATATCACTGCACACACGGCAGACAAATTTGTATATATTGTTTTGCATCTATTTGTATATACCATTGACATTATCGCCGTTTAATAATAGATTTTGTTAATGCACAGATAATATGTACATTTCTTTTTTGCTATTCTGCATTTTTTTCCAGTGATGTCTTTTAGAGCTGAGCCTCTGCCCCAGAAAGTAATGAAGCTTCAGTAAGAGTCCCTGAGGCAGATGGCATGGAGATGTTATTTGCATCCCTAATTATTTGGTTAATAAACAATAAACTATATTTAGTTACTAGTTAGAAGATTTTCATTTTGTAAATGTGCCTCTGACCCTTTTCTTTCTTAAGTGAATGAAACAGTAATAAATATCTAAAGCTTTTTTTGCACAAAATGCTAGATAGAGACTAGGTTTTGAGAATCTATTTTTAAATTCACTTAACGTTACCCACTTAGCTAAAAGCCACTATGTGAGCTAAAGGAATATCCTGCTGTAATCAGTTACATCTAAATTCTTAACATTTCTACTTTGAATTGTGGATCCTCTCAGCCAGCTTCCCGGGTCCCTTTGAAGCAGGCCTATGCCAAGATTCCACACCTCTCATGGGGAACTAAGGAAGTCCATTCTCATTCCCAGCTCATCAGAATACCCTGTCCACTCACTCTGCTGACCCACATAAGCTGATTGTTCCCTGATGTATGGAGAAGTGATTGTGATAATGTTCACAGGAGGGGATGTGCTAATGCATGAGTAATAACTGGAGCCTGGTAAAACTTATTGAGACAGAATTCTAAGCAGAATTCCACACTCCTTTCCTAGTGTGGTCCACTCTGAGTGCTAGAGTTTTAATACAATCCAAGGATTTCTCCAAGATAATTGTTAATGACTTAATTTTATGAGGATTTTATTTCTGTAAACAATCAAATAATTTTTAAGAATGAATGAATATATGAATATACACATAGAGAGAGAGAGAGAGACTTGAGTAAGAATATCTGCATAAAATAAATTAAGCCAAGAATAAAATCTAGAATAAATACAGTAACTGCTCTGGAGAAGTCTTCTAATTCTGCTTTACTGGAGATACAATGAGAACCACTAACACTTTTTTTTTTTTTTTGAGACAAAGGCTCACTCTTGTCGCACAGGCTGGAGTGCAATGGCACGATCTCAGCTCACTGCAACCTTTGCCTCCCCAGTTCAAGTGATTCTCCTGTCTCAGCCTCCCCAGTAGCTGGGATTACAGGTGCCTGCCACCTCTCCCAGCTAAATTCTGTATTTGAACTCCTGCCCTCAGGCCATCCGCCCACCTCGTACTCCCAAGACTCAGCATTTTGTGCTTCATTATATCATATTTTCTATTTAGTAGAATTGTTTCTTTAAATTTTCAATTGAATCTTATATTTAAAACAAATTATATTAGACCTACTATTTGAGTTCCTGAAAAGATTATACATGTTCAAAAGATCATATAGTTTTTAAATGAAAAAAATTAGCACCACTAACTACATCAGTATTAATTCAAAAATATATATTTTCAATTAAAACTCAGAATAATGCTGGTGTATAAAATATATTATAAATGAATACTCATATATGTATATTAGAACATGTCTTTTAAAATGGCATTAAAATATGCTAATAAATATGCATGATGTTTATAGATTTCCTATATTGAAATGCAGACAATATTTAAAGTAAATAGCATACAATTTTACAATACAATCGTATGCAAATATGATTATATACAACATTGATACTGATTATGTCTGTCACTGCTACAAAAAAGTTTTTTAAATACAGACTTTAAAAATTTGTTGGATAGCATATCATGTTGGTAGATTTTTTGTGTGTTTATATTATTTTAAAGCTAAATGGCTAATGTGGAATAATAAGTTTTAAAAAATGATTCATAATTTACTGTCAACTTACGTTGGTATATACGTCATGTTTATTTTTATTTTTTCATACTCTCAAGGTACTAAAAAGCACATCTGCTATCCAAATATTTTTATTGAAGTGCTGCAGAAATTGAAATCGTTTCTACTCCTGGACAGTAAAATATCACCTGTTTTTGGTTAGTTAATTGAACTAGTAATTATTCTTGAACATGTGGGTTGGTTGTTTTCTGCCTGAAATAATTACCCAATGAAGCTTGTACTAGGGCTATCAGCAGGAAGCTAACAATTGGGCTGTTGGTGAGAAGAATGTACATAACACTTCTGTGTCTGCTGCCAGATGGAGAAGCAGATGGGTGTGTAATACATGCAAAACTAACTACATGATCTAAAATCTGCTCACTACCCATTATCAACAAGGTCAAATTTTCTGGAAATCAAATTTATCCAACCAACAGATTACTTAAAATTAGATAACAACAGGTTTTCATTAATAAGTCTATATTTTTACCTGCAAATCCTATTTGAGCCAAATAGTATATTTATTTCCTGTTACTAAAATGTGTACTAATGCTAATTTTTATAAATTTATATAATTAATCAGGTAGTTACTAAAAAGAAAATGAGGCTACTTCTCAGTGTTTCTTTTATATGTCTTTTCCAGAGTAAAGATTTAAAAATTAATTAAATAATTAAATTTGGCAAAAATATTTCCCTTAAGCGCGGTAGAGATTTTAGTTTGAAGACAAATTTACATTTGTACTATGTAGACCTGTGTATACATGAGCATATAAACACACATGCATATGATTTATTAAAATTACTGCACTCTGCTATCCTAGAGAAAGAAGTTCAAATTTTTCCAACATATTTGTTTAATATACTCATTGGGATTTTAATCTTAATTACATGATTCGTATAAAAACATTATTTAATGTTTAACATTAGCATAAAACATTAATTAATTAGTGTTACTCAAAGCAAAGTGCACTTATTTCAGATAATCCCTAGTTACGCATCAAGTTTTCCTTACGTGTTTGTCATTACAAAGGAAAAAATAAACTATCAAAGAATATGTTCATGTCACTAACTCAGAAAGGGAAGTTAACCATAACACTCAGAAAATAACACTCAAAAAGCACATATGTACATTCCCAGTAAACCTGGAAAGGAAAATCCAGATAGTTACATGCCAGGTCTGCTTGCCTGAAGGTAGTAGCTGCTAGAGCCATTCTAGTAGGAACACTTAGCTAGTAATTTGGTTAACTGCTGGTGGTTGAGTGTGATCTAACATGAGAATGAATAATCTCATGCTCAGCCACCAACCAGCATGGGTTTTACTTCCAGGAGCCCCACCAGTTACTTGTTGTGAGGATCTAAGAAAGATCTTCTCATGGCTTTGACAAGTGGGTGGGTGTGGGAGGAGCAATTCTTCTGGAATATGCCCAGAGCCTTCTCCATTAACAAAAGCCTCCTCTCCAGTTCTTTACCAGAGCCTTACAGAGCTGCATAAAAAGCATTTTTCCCACTCCAGGCCTCTACAGGCTTCTTGTCTTACCTAACTGGGAGGGAAGCAAAACAACATAAGAAGAACAGCTGCAAAGTTCAGAGGCCAAAGACACAAACTCACTAAATGAGACTTAATCATAAGATTATAGAATGTTCCTCCTTCATTCCATACTCTACCACAACACCAATACAGTTTCACTGTAATGATATTGAATTGTAGGCAAAGGACCTGCAAGATGTATACTCTCTCTGAGAAGATGTCCATAGAGGAACCCAAAGTCAAGAGGGGAAATTAAACAAGGACACTGTAGGGATTTGAAGTATCAGGCATCTGTAGCGATGGTAATCATTAAACAAATTCAGGCTCCCATTCAAATACATGCAATTTCTCACAGTAGACGATTTTTTTTTTTGGTTACTCTTATTCAATACCACATGTTCAACTTTCAACAAAAAATTACAATAAACACAGAAAAGCAAGGGCAAAAAAGTACGAAGATGGAAAGCAAGCATCAGAACCAGACTCGGATATGACACCAATGTTGAAATTACCAAGTAGGGAATTTGCAATAATTGTGATGATATGTTAAGGACTCTAGTGATTAAAGTAGACAACATGAAAGAACAGATAGGTAATATAAGAAGAGAGATGAAAGTTCTGAAAAAGAATCACAAATAAATATTGGAAGTAAAAAACACTATAATAATAGTGAAGAATGACTGGATGGACTCACAAGTACATGTGACACTGCTGAGGAAAGCATCACTGAGCTTAAGATAGATCAATAAAAACTTCTCATTTTAAAACGCAGAGATAAAAAAACGCAGAAGAGATCATCCAAGACCTGTAAAAAATTTCCAAAAGACGTAACATGCACCTAGTTAGGATGCCAGAAAAATAAGAAAGAGGAAATGAAAAGGAAGAAATATTTGAAGTAACAATGTCAGAGACCAATTCAAAGGTAATAACAGACCAAATCACAGATACAGAAAGCTAAGAAACAACTACGATTAAAACACAAACACACAAACAAATAACTATACCTAGACAAACAATATTCAGACTACAGAAAACTAAGGTAGAGTTTATGTAACTTTTCTTTTCTTTGCCATAAAAGTTAAGAAGTTATCAGTTTAATATAATGTGTTATAACTGTAAGGTTTTTTTGTAAACTTTGTGGTAACCACAAAACAGAAACCTACAATAGATAGACTTAAAATAAATAGCCCAGAATCAAAAAGTACCACTAGAAAAAAATCACTTAATCACAAAGGAAGACAATAAGAGAGGAAGAAAGAAAGCATTATAAAACAACCAGAAAACAGGGAGGAAAATGGCAGTAGTAACACTTAATCTACCCATAATAACTTTGAATATAAATGAATTAAATTATCCTATTAAAAGACATAGAGTGATTGAATAGATAAAAAGACAAGACCCATCTATACGCTGCCTAAAGTACTCACTTCACCTCTAAAGACATGCACAGACTGAATACGAAAGGAGGGATAAAAGAGTAGAACCAGCTATATTTACATCAGACAAAATAGACTTTAAGTGAAGAACAGTTAAAAGTAAAAGAAGGGCATAATAGAATAATAAAGGGGTCAATACAGCAAGAGTATAAAACTCAACATCCCACTGTCAGTCATAGACAGATAATTCAGACAGCAAATCAATGAAGAAACATTGGAGTTAAACTTCACTGTAGACCAAATGGACCTAATAGACTTTTACAAATATTCCATCCAACAACTACAGAATACATGTTTTTCTCAATAGCACATAGGACATTTTCCAGAATAAACAATATGTTAGGTCACAAGATAAGTCTTAACAATTTTTTTTAATTAAAATAATATCAAACATCTTTTCTGACCACAACAAAATAAAACTGGAAACCAATAACAGAAGGAACATTGGAACTGGTACAAATCCATAGAAATTAAATTAAATAATATGTTACTGAACAATAATTAGGTCAATGAAGAAATTAGAAACTTGTTGAGAAAAATAAAAATTGAAACACAGCATATCCAAACATATAGGATACAGCACAAGCAGTTCTAAAAGGAAAGTTTATAGAAATAAATACGCACATCAAAAAAGCAGAAAGACTTCACATAAACAACCTAATGATACACCCAAAGGAACCAGAACAGCAAAAACCAACTAAACTCAAAATGAATAAGACTGAAAGAAACAAATATTATAGAAGAAATAAATAAAATTGAGGCTAAAAAATAAAAAAAAAACCCATCAAATCAAAAAGTTGGTATTTGAAAAAAAAAAAAAAACAAAATAAACCTTTAGCTGGAACGAAGAAAAAAGAGACATTACAATTGATACTATAGAAATGGAAAGGACTATTAGAGCCTATTATGAACAACTATATGCCAACAAATTTGAAAGCCTAGAAAAAATAAATTCCTGAACACATATGACCTATGAAGATTGAATCATGAGGAAATAGAAAATCTGAACAGACTAATGAAGAGTAACAAAATGGAAGCAGTAATACAAAGTCTTATATAAAAAAGACCAAAGGTGGATAGTTTCACTGCTAACAATCATGTACATTTAATAAAATTCAACATCTATTTATGATAAAAACTCCCAGTATACTAAGTATAGTAGGAACATACCTGAAAACAATAAAACCACATATGACAAACCCACAGCTAACATCATACTAGACAGGGAAAAATTGAAAGCTTTTCTGGTAGGATCTGAAAGACAAGGATGCCCACTTTCACTACTTTTATTCAACATAGTATTGGATGTCCTAGCCAGAGCAGTTGGGCTAGGGGAAAAAAAAAAGAACATCAAAATTGGAAAGAAAGAAGTCATATTAGCCTTGTTCACAGGCAACATGATCCTACATTTAGAAAAACCTAAAGACTGATAAATGAATTTAGTAAAGTTGCGGATAGTAAAGAAATACAAACATCAATCACATTTCTATACATCAACAGTAAAGAATCTGAAAAATAAATCAAGAAAGCAATCTTGTTTACAATAGCTATTGAAAATAATAAAATACCTAAGAAAAAAAATAATAAAAGAAGTGAAAGATCTGTGCAAGAAAAACTATTAAACACTGATGAAAGAAATTAAAAGGGAAATTAAAAAATAGAAAAATATCTTATGCTGATGTAGTGAAAGAATTAACATTGTTGAAATGTCCATATAACCCAAAGTGATTTACAGATTGAGTGAAGACCCTACTAAAATGCCAATGGCATTTTTCACATAAATAAAATAAGTAACCATAAAATTTGTATGGAATTACAAAAGTCATCAAATGGCCAAATCAATCCTGAGGAAGAACAAAGTTAGAGGCATCAGCTTACCAGACTTCAAAGTATACTACAAAGCTACAGTAACTAAAACAGCATGGTATTGGCATAAAAGCAGACATATAGACCAATGGAACAGAGCAGTTAATTCAGAAATAAATACACACATTTACAGCCAACTCATTTTTGACAAAGGTTCCCAGAACATATATTTGGGAAAGAACAGTCTCTTCAATAAATAGTGCTGGCATATGCAAAAGAAACTAGACTCCTAGTTCTTGCTATATACAAAAATCAAATAGAAAATGGATTAAAGACTTAAGTGTAAGTCTTGCAAATGGGAAACTACTAGCAGGAAACTTTGGGGAAACACTTCAAAACATTAGTTTGGGCAAATATTTTTTTATAACACCTGAAAAGCATAAGCAACAATAGCAAAAATAGGCAAATGGGATTACTTCAAGCTAAAAAGTTTCTGCACAACAAAGGAAGCAATCAACAAGATGAAGAGACAATCTACAGAGTGGGACAAAACGTTTGCAAATTATCTATCTGACAAAGGCTTCATAACCAGAATATACAAGGAACTCAAACAACTCAATAGCAAAAAAAAAAATAAATAAAAATAAAAATAAACAATTTTAACATGCACAAATTACCTGAAAATACAATTTACAAAAGAAGACATACAAATGGACAAAAGATGTATTAAACAATATTCAACATTACTAATCATTAGGGACATGCAAATCAAAACCTTAATGACATATCATGTAACCCCAGTTAGGATAGCTATTACCAAAAGGACAGAAAATAAGAAATGTTGGCAAGAATGAAAAGAAAAAAGAATGCTCATATGCCATTGGTGGGATTGTAAATTAGTACACCATAATGGAAAATAGCATGAAGCTTCCTCAAAAATTTAAAAAAAAAATTACCATAAAATTCAACAACCTAACTCCTGGGTATATATCCAAAAGAAAGGAAATCAGTATATTAGAGAGACATCTGTACTTCCATGTTTATTTATTACAGCCCTATTTATAATAGCCAAGATGTGGAAGCAACTTGTGTTCATCACCAGTTGAATGAATAAAGAAAAATGTTTTATATATATATATAAAATGAAATATTATTCAGCCGTAGAAAAGAAAGAAATGCTGTTATTTGTAGCAACATAGAACTGGTGGGCATTATGTAAATGAAATAAGCCAGGCATCGAAAGATGAATATCACATGTTCTCATTCATATGTGGGAATTAAAAAAAATTATCTCATGAAAGTAGAGATTATAATGATAGTTACCAGCAGTTGAAAAGAATAGGGAGGAGGAGTAATAAAGAGAGTTGTTTAATGGGTCCAAAAATACACTTAGTAAAGTGTTCAACAGCACAGTAGGGTGACAATAGTTAACAATAATTTCTTGTGTATTTTAAAATAGCTGTAAGAGAAGATTTGGAATGCTGTAAACACAAAGAAATAGTAAATGTTTGAGATGATAGATATCCTAAATACCCAGGTTTTATCACAATATATTGTATGCATGTATCAAAATATCACATGTATCCCATAAAAAATGTACAATTATGATGTATGAACGAAAAACTGTGCCCTTCATAGGTAAAAAAGATACTAAGACATTTCCAGATAAGCAAAAGCTGAGGCCATTTGTTACCACCAGGCCTTCCCTGAGAGGAATGCTTAAGGGAGTCCTGCAGGGTAAAATGAAAGGACACTAGAGAGTGACTAGAAGCCATATAAAGAAGTAAAAAATTTCAATAGAGGTAAATACATGGGCAACTATAAAAGCAACATTATTTTAACAATAGTTTGTAACATCACTTCTTGTTTTCTACATGATTTAAAAGACTGATACAGATGGGTGCAGTGGCTTACACCCATAATCCCAGCATTTTGGGAGGCTGGGGCAGGCAGGTCACTTGAGAAGGGGGTTAGTGACGAGCCTGGGCAACATGGCAAAACCCCATTTCTACTAAAAATACAAAAATTAGCTGGGCGTGGTGGCGGGTGCCTGTAATCCCAGCTACTCAGGAGGCCATGGCACGATAATTGCTTGACCTGGGAGGCAGAGGTTGCAGAGAGCCAAGATCATACCACTTCACTCCAGCCTGGGCCACATAGTAAGACTCTGTCTCAAAATAAAAGATTAAAAAAAAAACTAATACTTTAGAAAAATAATTACTCTAAAGTCTAGTAGGATTATAAATTTTAACTCCATATTTTGTTTTCTACATAATTTAAGTGACTTATGCATTTAAAAATATTCTTAGTTTATGTTTTGGGTGACGTCAACAACTGAAAGGGGAGGGGACAGAGCAGACCAGACAAAAAACCAGAGTTGTTGTATGTTATTGAAGTTAAGCTTGTATACATTTGAGATAGAGTGATAACTCTAGAATGTTAAACATAATCACAAATTTGTATGTTCAAGTTTCCTGCTGGTATCATGTCTATTCTGTATGAAGAACTTCCGTTAATTTTTTAAAATTTTTAATTTTTTTAAATTTTACTTTAAGTTCTGGGATACATGTGCTGAATGTGGTGGTTTGTTATATAGGTACACGTGTGCCATGGTGGTTTGCTGCACCTATCAACCCATCGTCTAGGCTTTAAGCCCCACATGCATTAGGCATTTGTCCTAATGCTTTCCCTCCCCTTGACCTCACCCACGACAGGCCCAGTGTGTGATGTTCCCCTCCCTCTGTCCATGTGTTCTCATTTTTCAGCTCCCACTTATGAGTGAGAACATGCGGTGTTTGGTTTTCTGTTCCTGTGTCAGTTTGCTGAGAGTGACGGCTTCCAGCTTCATCCATGTCCCTGCAAAGGACATGAATTCATTCTTTTTTAAGGCTGTATAGTATTCCTTGGTGTATATGTGCCATATTTTCTTTATCCAGTCTATCAGTGATGGGCATTTGGGTTGATTCCAAGTCTTTGCTATAGTGCTGGCATAAACATACGTGTGCATGTGTCTTTATAGCAGAATGATTTATAATCCTTTGTGTATATACCCAGTAATGGGATTGCTGAGTAATAATTCTTTAAAACAAGTCTGCTCACTAAAGATTCTCTGAGTTTTCTTCCAGCAGAGAATGTTTTAATTACCCTTTACTCCTGAAAAATATTTTGTGCTGGATATAGAGTTATGGGTTGAGAGTTCTATTTTGTTTTTCTTTGAGTACTTTAAAATACTATGCTAATTCCTTCTGGCCTACATACTTTTAAATGATGAGTCCACAGAAATTCAAATAATTGGACCCCTACAGCGAATATGTCATTTTCCTTTGGCTGTCTTTAAAACTGTCTTATTGTTAAATTTTCGCCAGTTTGATTGTGATGTGTCTGCATGTACAGTTTTGGGCCCCTTCAGCTTCTGGAGTATGTGAGATTATGCCTTGCCCAAACTTAGAAATATTTCCTCATACTTAACTTTTTTTCAGTCCTACATTGTTTTCCTCTCCTTCTGGGACTCTGAGACACAAATTTCACAGCATTTGCTATGGTTCCGTAGCTCATTTTTATTCAATATGTTTTGTCTGTGTTGTTCAATTGAATACTTTCTGTTGACTTCTCTTCAATCTGACTGACTCATTCCTCCTACTTTCTGTTACTGAGTTTATTTAATGAGTTATTTTTTATTTTAGTTGTATTTTTTCAGTTCTAAATTTTTTTCCTCTTTATACCTATTTTAATTACTTTTTCTATTTTGACGTTTGTTTTCAGGACTGCTTGGGCAAACATTTTTGTAAAAAATTAAAGTCTGTGTAAGGTAATGCCAACATCTCTGTCTATTTGGGGTATCCATTATCTTTTCCCATGCAAGTGGAGATTGTCATGGTTCTATTCTGAGGCTGTGATTCCAACGGCAATTCAGTTTTTAGGCTGTGCTGTTATCTCTCTTCCACCACGCGTGCTACCCAGTGGTCAGCCTTACCTCTGTGTGGAGGTCTATCTGCTACCACAGTTTTCAGTGTCTATTGTATTCTAATTAGGGACATAGTCACACATGGGCAGCTTGTGTTGAGCCTAAGAATTCATAAACAGCCTCGCTTTCCCAAGATCTTCTCTCTGCTGTCTCCTAGCACTGTCTAGTTGGCTGGAGGCTAATGAAAAAGTTAAATATTCTAAAACCATCACTGTTTTTTTTTTTTTTTTTTTTTTGAGACAGAGTCTTGCTCTGTTGCCCAGGCTGGAGTGCAATGGCACGATGTCAGCTCACTGCAACCTTCACCTCCCAGGTTCAAGCAATTCTCCTGCCTCAGCCTCCCAAGTAGCTGGAATTACAGGCGTCCACCACCATCCCCAGCTAATTTTTGTATTCTTAGTAGAGACAGGGTTTCACCATGTTGGCCAGGCTGGCTAAAACCATCACTTCTGTGATTGTCCTGTAATTTTTGAAGAAAAACAAAGGAAGAAAAAGAATCAATGGGTTTGACCCCACTCTGAGAGCCACGGCTCCATCTCACAGAAGAAATTTCAACTCCTATGGCATTGCTGCCTCTACAGTTGGCTACTTTTGTTGCCATCTCGCTCCCAGCTTAAGGTGGCCTGGGGCATGGAATATAAGTAAGTGAAAACGTGAAAAATTTTCCCAAATCTTTCTGAGCCTAGAAGTCTCCATTTTTAACTCCTCAAGCCAGAACTAGAGAGTTTCTCTCTCTGTGTGTATCACAGTGCTCACTTCTCAGTTCCAGGGTAGTGAATACCCAAGGAACAACAACAACAAAAAGTCAAATTAGCTGCCATTTCTTTAGTATTTTGAATTTTGGTGCTTCTCCTGACTCTACCTACTTATATTTGTGTTAGCAAGACCTCAAATAGTTATTCCACATATTTTAACTAGGTTTTCTAGATGTAGTGTTTTCTGGATGTAGTGGGAGAGAAATGTCGATGCATGTTTGCTTTATTTTACCCAGAATGGGTACTTCTGGTTCAATCATTTCTTTAAGAAAAAACTTTTTTAAAAGTTTTATGAAATCCAATCTGTATGTTTAAAATTGATATCATTCTTCTAAGTCACAATATAAACAAGTTCTTTATCCTATATAATAGTTCTTGGCATTCCCATGTTCTTATGGGAGAAGATATTTCAAATCACAACTACGAAAGACACAAGAGGCTTGTTTTAGTCACCAAATTGTAAATTTCTCTCAGATACTTTACAACTCTTCTCAACTTTAGTTTCTCTTTGCAACAGTTCTCATTTGCAATAGATGACCTAGCTTAATGGGAGGCACAATTTCACCGACTGTGAGTTTATGTTTTGTTTTGTTTTTTAATCATTCTCTTGAGGTAACTTTATTTTTCTCTACATTTCCACCTCTTGCAGAGAAAGTTTCTTAAACTTAATCTGCCTAAGATTTTGATTCCTTCCCTAATGCCTACCTTGGCCCCCCAATATGTGATTATTACCGTTTCACCATATCTTCCTTGTTACCCCTGTCACAGAATCCTTGGACTGTCACTTCACGAACTAGAAACCTCTGTGGCCAGCAGCATGTCTGCCTGAGTAATTGATTGTGCCCCTGGGCTTGTTATGTCCACTCATCCCAGCAGGCTGTGCTCGGCTTGTGCTACCAGCCAGAATCACACACCTGTCAAGGGTGTGCCAGGCACGTAGTGGAGAGGAGTGTGTGGGCAAGCAAGCGCATGGTCTGGCTACTGTGCACAGTGGGGTGGGCAGCTACAGGTGCTGGCACAGGTACCAGTTCTGTGCCAAGCTGTGTGCCTGGACCAGATGTATTGCACGCGGTTTCCACTGTGGGCACCCATGTCTGGATGAGGAGAATGCGGTGGCACCTGGAAGTTTGGAGATGCCAGGAGCTGCAGAGCCCAAAGAGAGTGTCACAGGCCTAGCTTGGGGGGCTCCTAGGTCTAGGCAACCTGAAGGGCTAAAGCTCTTCTCTCCTTCTCCTAATCTACAATGTGGCAAGCAGGGGGCATGTTTCAGGCCTGTTTGTGTTACAGCTCTTTTAGTCCTGCCATTTAGGAGTTCCCGAGTTCTTGTCCCACATCCAGGAAGAATGAGGTACACAGACAACTGGAGTGAAGGGTAAGCAAGGTGTAGAGGAGCTTCATTGAGTGGCAGAACAGTTCTCAGGAGACCCAAAGTGGGTAGCTCCTTTCCACAGGCAGGTCATCCTGATGAGTGTCCAGCTCTCAGCAAACAGAAGACCCACAGTGGGTAGCTCCTTTCTGCAGGCAGGTCCTTCTGACTGGCTGAGGAGGTGCCAAATGGGTAGCTCCTTCCCGCAGCTGGTAGTCCCCTCTGTGTGAGTCTGGCTGGGTCTGGGGGTTTTTATGGGCTCAGAAGGTAGGAAGTGCCTGCTGATTGGTCCATGGGCAGCCATGGCTGGGCACAAAAAAAGCACCATAAGTGGCTGACTTACCCGGAACTGACAGCTTGGCTCTGGGCTTCAGGCCATCCCTGGCTTGAAGGTGGGGCTTCACCAAGGATCCATGCCTTTCCATCCAGGAACGTTTCTGCCTCCTGTTGCCATTAATCATGTCATTCATGGGGCCCAGACTGTTTGTGCCAAGGGAGTCCAGAAGGCCTGTGCAGAGCCATCCTCAGCGCCCCCTTGACTGCCCTCTTGTGCTCGTCGGTGCCAAATTCCAGAGAAAGCCAAGGCTGCAGGGGGCTGGCATGTCAGTGCCTCCTCAAGCACACACCTGGCCAGGTTGGGACAGCACCCATGCTTGGCTTTAACTTTGCTCCGAAATCACAGTGGGTGCTGGGAGTTGGGGAGAGACAAGGCAGTGGCAGCAGACACTTCTGAGCCTGTGAGGGAAGCAGGGCTTCCCAGGCCCTTGAGAGCACAGGAATGCTCGGGTCCTTAAGTTGGCAGCCATAGCTAGGGGGTTGCAGCTGTACCCAGGAGTGCAGGGCTCCACCTGCCAACTTGGAAAGGGTCAGGGCTCCCACCTGCTCCGGGCTCCCTCCAACTCCACGGGGCATGCAGCGCCGGCCACACCTCCCCAGCTGCAGCAGGAATCCCCACAGAGGCTGCTCCAGATGGGACACCACTGCCGTCAATCATATATGTTTAAGTTTCTATCTATCTATCTATCTATCTATCTATCTATCTATCTATCCATCTATCTGACTGTCTGTTTCTCTATCTGATGTATCTTGAGGTAGACATAGAGAGATCTTAACCTCTACATCTCTACTGTCATTTAGCTAATTTTCTATGCAGAAAATTCTAACAAAACCTTTATTTATTCAACGATCTCAGCTGTTATCTACCAGCTAAGAACTTTTCTAATCTTGATCCTCCAAATTCCATGATGTTAAAACCAAATATAAATTACTTAGCTCCCAAATTTCATTTTCAGAGAAAAAGAAACTGTTACTTTTTTTTTTTTTTTTTTTTGTGAGACGAAGTCTGGCTGTGTTGCCCAGGCTGGAGTGCAGTGGCGCAATCTTGGCTGACTGCAAGCTCCACCTCCTGGGTTCACACCATTCTCCTGCCTCAGCCTCCCGAGTAGCTGGGACTACAGGCGCCCAACACCACGCCCGGCTAATTTTTTTGTATTTTTAGTAGAGATGGAGTTTCACTGTGTTAGCCAGGATAGTCTCGATCTCCTGACATCGTGATCCACCCGCCTCAGCCTCCCAAAGTGCTGGGATTACAGGCTTGAGCCACTGCACCCGGCCAACTCTTACCTCTTGGTGTTTAATTTTATGTCATATATGTTCCATGTTATTGCTCTTACACCTCTTCTGGGTAAAATTTTCTTAGAATATTTATCTTTTCTTGGCTTCTACCAGTTTATTATTCATATTTGAGAAGTGTCTTTGTGTATAAAGTTATATAGAAATCTGTGAAACTATGAAAATAACTATGAAAATAAAAGCAGACAGGTGCGGTGGCTCAGGCGTGGAGGCTGGCACCTGCAATTCAGCTACGTGAGAGACTGAGGCAGGAGAATTACTTGAAGCCGGGAGGTGGAGGTTGCAGTGAGCTGAGATCGCACCACTGCACTCCAGCCTGGGCTAGAGAGTGGGACTCTTAAAAAGAAAAAGAGAGGAGAGGAGAGGAGAGGAGAGGAGAGGAGAGGAGAGGAGAGGAGAGGAGAGGAGAGGAGAGGAGAGGAGAGGCGGGGAGGGGAGGGGAGGAGAGGGGAGGGGAGGAGAGGGGAGGGCAGTGGAGGGAAGAGGGGAGACGGGAGGGGAGAGGGGAGATGGGAGGGGAGGGGGGAGAGGGGAGGGGAGGGGGGAGAGGGGAGGGGAGGGGGGAGAGGGGAGGGGAGGGGAGCATACAAGGAGAGGAGAGGAGGGGAGGGAAGGGGAGGGGAGGGGAGGGGAGGGGAGTATACAAGCATCCAGTTCTTTCTTATGCCCCTTCCCCCACAGGTTCAGAAGTGCCTTCTGTATGACTATAAATTTTAAAGGAGATTACTTCTTTCCTTTTTTCTTAGTTGAAGCCAAATCTTTATTTTTTAGTACCCCATTCCTTCTTATTCTACTAATCATGAAGTCTAGTCTAGCTATTTGATTTATTTCTTTATTATAGATAAGAAGCTTTCTAAAAAATATTCTTACTGCATGTTTAGGACATCATATTTTAAGTTCTAATTTGTAATTAGCTTTCACATTAGATCCCCTGTTACATACACAAACATATAGTAATTAGAGATAAGTAGTTAAACTGTTAAATGAATTGTTGAAAACTACATGCTCCTACTTATAAGTTCAGTAGTATTCGTAAATAAATAATGTGAACAATAAAGTCCTATAAACAAATAAATAAATGTATACATATATATTTTTTCCCATTCAAACAGATTTGGGACAGTATCTGTTCCTGAGGGAGACACTAAGGCTCAGACAAATAGTGTCTTCATATTTTGCCATTATAAATATTTTGGTATCAAAAATTATTTAAACTTATTACTACTTTATAAAGAAAAAAAGTTGCTCTTAAAGTTTCTCTCTTTAAACTATGTGAGATGAAAACTGCAGTATTTGCATTTCTGCAAATCTGGTCAGAATCAGCACATTAATTTTGCTAGTTTTGCTGGCTGTGCATAATTTTTGTGCCACTATTAATTTTGTAGGTATATGCAATGAGGTTGTTCTTTCCTTGGCTTTGAAAACTACATTAATTTGGTATACATTTTTAAAAGATGTGTTGTGAAAGAGAATACATTTAAAGGAAACAGAAATATAAGTTAAAAAAAAAATTATGTACAATTACCCTAAGTTAACCTTGACTGTAATAAGAGTAATATAATACAAAAAAATGTACTAATCATTAAATATTTAAAACTTCATAGGAAAAATATGAAAGTAGCAAGGCTTATCTTGTTTACTGCTATTACCTCTATATAGAGAAGAAATAACTGGTACATTATAAGTGGTCAATAAATATTTGGTAAATGAAAGAAAAAATGAGTTAGCAATATTTATAAAAATAATGTATTTCTTAAATATACAAATAGGTATTAAGATATTCATACATACATTAAAAACTAACTCAGTGACTATTATTTAATCACAATATCAAATAAAGCAAAATATTTGAGGTTCAGAACATTATTCCCAACGGAAAATAAAGCTATTTTATTTTACAATTTAAGAACTAATTCAATTTTAATTTTTGGAACTTAGGAATTGAATATAGTAAAATAAATAATTCTAGATCTGAGCCTTGTTTAGAGATGAGTGCCCATAATAATCAGACTTTTGATGTTTTTGAAGATATACTTTGTGTAAATACAAGAGTAGAAAATATTGAATTCTTAAATAATATACTTGGCTGGCAAGCGAAATGAGTTCTCTGGACTATATTGAAATCAATATTTTCAGAAATGTGTTCAGGAGAAAGTGTCAAATATTTTTAAAACTATATGCAATATAAACTATTTCTATACAATCTGTGGACCTAATTAGTGTTAAAAAAAAATGGTCAACGATGAAGACTGAGGAGAATTGACAGAAATGAAATAAGACAAATAATTAAAATCCCAGAAGGGCACATGTTTCAGGGAACATATCTATTTCTTAATAAAGTTGAACTTATTGATAGAGAAAGATGAGAAATTGATTGACAAGAAGGGAACCAAAGCTCTATATTAATCCCTAGAATTCATAGAGGGATGGAGAGACATCCACGTTGACTTGTCAAAACCAGCACTGACAATAGTAGTCATATTTTTAAGCTTTTTCTACTACAAGTCCCTACAGAAATCACCTAAATACTGCAAATTAACAACACAATGATAATTTCTCATACTTAGTACAATTATAATATAAATACAAAGTCAAGCTTTTTAATTTTTGAATATGTGGTTAAATCATTTAGTTGAAAATTACTTTTTTAATTCTTCATGTACAAATGCTTTTTGTAAAAGTCTTATACAAACAAATTTTCTGATTTTCTTAGTAATTACTTATTGTTTGACGAATTTTTGTAAATAAATTTGCATTGTAAGGTTTAGGTGACTTCTAGCCATATACATTATAAAGTGTGTGTGTGTGTGTGTGTGGGTGTGTGAATGGTTCAGCCTCAGTAAATGGGAAACAAATCAAATAGAATTTTAAGTTGTGGCAATATTTGAAGGAATACCTGAGTTAATAGAATATCTTCTTAGATTCTATGTTTATAATTTTATAAACATCTGGTAACAAATTTTAAAACTAATCAGTCTTTCCGTTGCTTTCTGTCTTAGTATGTTTAGTGCTGCTATTAAAAAAAATACCTGAGGCTAGTTAATTTATAAAGAAAAGTTTATTTGGCTTTTCTGTATTCTGTAGGCTAGAAGATTGGACATCAGGTGAAAGCCTCAGGTTGCTCTCACTCATGCAGGATGTTTAAGCCCGCATGTGCAGAGATCATATGGTGAGAGAGAAAGCAAGAGAGAGAGAGAGCAGGGAAGTGCCAGGCTCTCTTTAACAACCTGTTCTCAAGGGAAGTAATAGAATGAGAACACACCTCTTACCGTGAGAAAGGCATCAAGCCATTCATGGGAGATCTGTCACAAACCTCCCACAAGGTTCCACCTCCAACACTGGGGATCAAATTTCAACATGAGGTTTTGGAAACAAATATCCAAACTGTAGAATTTTCAATTGGTAAAGCATTCTCTTCCGAAACCTAAAAAACTCCTCATCAACATTTTCACCAGTCATGTTTTTAGTAGCCACACAATTTTAGGGATCTCACACTAAATTAAAAAGTATTGTTATAGTTCCGGTCAGGCAGAGAGCGCGGAGAGACGCAGAACGCAGCCCGCTCCTCCAGGACCCTCCAGGCCCTCCGGCCCCGGGCCGGCGGGTGAACTGGGGGGCCCCAGGACAGGCCGAGCCCTCTGTCCTGCAGATACCTGAGGCCTCTGCTGTGGCTGCCCACTGGCTGTGCTCAGGCCTTGAAGCCGCAGCGAACCTCTCTTTCCCACCCCACCTCGGTGACTGATGGCGGCCGTGGCGTCTCCCAGCCCGGACCCCGCCGGCCGCAGGGTCTCCCGACCCAAGCCTGCCCGGCTTGGACGAAACCCCCGCAGAGCCGCCGGGACGCAGCGCCTTTGGGCAGCGCTGGGCGTGGTGGGCCAGGAAGTATGGCGGCCGCTCGAACGCCGCGCGGCGGAGGCCATTAAGGCGTGGAGGGCCCGGGAAGGCGGCCTAGGGACGCAAGCAGTCTCGGCCGCCTCTTTAGGCCACGGAGCCGCGCAGATCCGGTTCCCGGGTGACCACTCTGTCGCCATTGGGCGAGACCTACCTAGTCCTGACGACAACGGACAAAGGCCTTAAGGGGCCTGGAAGGTGAGCGAGGTTGCGAACGACGACGGGTGGAACGGTTAGCGGCCATCGGGCGGTTGGTCTTAGTTCTCCCAGACTTTGCTGTCGGAAGAGAGAAATGGTAGAATGACAGGCCACTTTTGGCCCGTTGGAAATGCCCACCACCCTCTGGGAAGATTTACTGGCCGATTATGGAAGGCCTGTGTATATAATATGAAAAAGCTGCTCTCAACTCCACCCCAACCTTTTAATAGAAAACATTTGTCACATCTAGCCCTTCTAGATGGAAAGAGGTTGCCGACGTATGATAAAATAGAGTTAGAAAGTTACACATCTTGTAAATTCTCATTTGTTTAAAAGAAATCATAGAAAATACATGTCTTCTGGAGATGACTTTTGGAAATGGAGTTAAGACGGCCTCTGGAAGCGATACGTCCACGTTTGTTAAGTGGGTTAGATGACATGGAGCTGGAAGACCTGAGAAGGAAGAGAAGAAGGCTCTATGCTAGACTGGTCATATTTAGAAGACATTTTCATATTCTATCCATTGTTTCGTGTGCATTTGATTCCTCACTACTCTGTATATAGTTGACAATGTTAAGCTTTTTTGAGATGTTTATTCTTTTTAGATGTTCTGAAGTGCCTGATATGTTAAAATTAGAGGTAGAAAAATCACATTTTGTAAATACCTTTTTGTTGCAATTCATAGGAAATGTTTTTTGGGGGGAATGGCCAAATCACCTGTTGAGTAATACTCATTGTGTTTGTGCAGTGGTTCAGGGGAGGACAGAGGAGGGGGAGGTGCAGAGAGCTTTATGCCATCCTGTTTACAGCGAGGCAAGATGAATCATTCTCTCTCTGCATTTTGTTTTACTTATCTGCGTATATAGTGTACATAAAGGACAGACGAGTCCTAATTGACAACATCTAGTCTTTCTGGATGTTAAAGAGGTTGCCAGTGTATGACAAAAGTAGAGTTAGTAAACTAATATATTTTGTACATTTTGTTTTACAAGTCCTAGGAAAGATTGTCTTCTGAAAATTTGATGTCTTCTGGGTTGATGGAGATGGGAAGAGTTCTAGGCCAGAATGTTCACATTTGGAAGACTCTTTCAAATTATAACTGTTGTTACATGTTTGCAGTTTATTCAAGAGTGCTGTATACATAGTAGACAAATTAACTCCTTACTTGAAACATCTAGTCTATCTAGATGTTTAGAAGTGCCTGATGTATGTTAAATGTAGAGGTAGTAAAATACCACTTTGTAAATATCTTTTTGTTAAAATTCATAGGAAATACTTTTGGAAATTGAATTGTGAAGCCACCTTTGTGAGCAGTATAGTAATGTCTATACTTGTTCAACGGTTTAGAGGAGGTGGGAGGGAAGAAATTGCAAAAGGTAATATACTAGTGTGTTCATACTTGGACATTTTCAGACACCATTTTTCTATATGTTTTGTGCATTTTGTTTTGCTCTGTATATAGTGTATATAATGGACAAATAGTCCTAATTTTTCAACATCTAGTCTCTAGATGTTAAACAGGTTGCCAGTGTATGACAAAGTAGTAAAATTAGCATATTTTGTAAAAAAAAAAAAAAGTATTGTTATAAATTCATTTTCATTAATGGTAATCCTCTTTTCATTATCCTTGCATGTTATTCTGATTTTTCTCTCACTAAGAAATGTGCTAAAACTGTATTTTCATAACTGTAATTTCCATTGCTTCAAATAATAATTTGGTGAATACTACATCAAATCACTAATCTTTATTTTATTATGAAATTAGGAAAGAAATCCAATTATAACTAAGTGGGCTTGATCTTTTCTTCAATGTTTAGAAATGTGTGTGTATGTATATTATTATGTGTGTTTATGTATGTTATTAAGAAAATCACAAAAAAGAGAAAATACATTGACTGTTCATTGGATGGAAGTGGATTATCATAAAGATGTTCACCCTCATCATCTTCATGCTGAGTAGGCTGAGGGAAAAGAGGAAGTGGGGTTGGTCTTGCTGTCTCAGGGGTGGCAGAGGCAGAAGAAAATGCATGTATAAGTGAATGTGCACAGTTCAAATTCATGTTGTTCAAGGGGTGACTGTATACTCTCTATATACATATTTCTACATAGATAACATTCTATATATTTCTAGACATTATATTTATTTCTAGCATATGTTTTCTGACATAAAATCTTTCTAATTGGAATTTTACAACGGTGAATAATTATAGTTTTATCAGCAGAAATTATATTTTACTAGAAATACCAAAATATTATGGCCAATTCTATCAGCTCTCTATAAATAGAATGATAGCAGATTAATGCTCCAATGTTATTACTTATAGTTTTGTCCCTGAAACTCATGCTTAGTGATAAGCTTTTGCACAAAATGGAAAAATCAATTTTATGGCCACATACACTACAGTGTAGGCCACTTTTTCTCACTCAGCCGATGTTTAGTGTCGTTGTCCAAGGCATTCCATTATCTTAGTTTAAAATTTATGTACTTCAGCTCACTATATAATATAATGCGTAGTATCCATCCCCTTCAAAATTACATGACACGTTTTTGTATCATATCACTTCACTTAGATTTTCTTTGTTGTAATATCACTATTACTCTCCAATGATCATCATGGTGCAAAGGAAGCCATGGTAAACCCATGTGAATCTCAACTCCCAATTACAGTCAAAACTTCCCAGATTTTAAAAAATAGTAATTAATTTAATGGGAGAATAAGTAATCTAATACAGTCCCCAGTATATAGCAGTATTTAACAAATAGCAGTTTTATTATTTAACTATTTAATGTAATTAATGAGGATTGCTACCCCTTACAAATTAAGATGTGTGAAATATATTCAAAAGATAGTAGCTACCAGTGTAATAAAAAAGTTGACAAAATAAAGAATGACAATAGGAGGAAAAGGATTTAAACAAAACAAAAATAGACTATGTGTGTTCATTTCTTATACACAAACCGTGGTCTCTGTTAATGTCAAAAGACATTTACTTGCAATGAGTTATAAGCAAAAGAGTTAAACTATTGAGCTCTGTGATAAATCAAATATGAGAGTTTATTGGAAGGTTCAGTGTACATAATGCATAGATTACTTGTGTTCAAAGAATAAGAATTTAATAACATATTAAACTTTACTGATTTATATTATATTTTCTGTGATGAGTATAAACAAATGTTAGGTTTTTACAGCGTCTCCTTTGATTGACAGAACATTAGCTTTACTTTGAATTGAAACTGCTATAATACTGTTATGCTGCAGAAGCACTGGTTGATGGTAATAGTTGATAACATCTAAGGTAATGGATGTTATTATTCAAGGAAAATAACAGTGAAAATTAAAATATTAATTTATCTTAAACTTTAAAATACTAATGTTTAACTATAAAAACTAAACATTATGTGTCAAATCCAAATATATTATTGTTAAAGACAATTATAAGCTGACTTCATCAGATATAATTATTATACAGAATATTTTGTTTTGGTTATGCATTTTTTTAAAAAAATTATATAATGGAAAATATCTAATTGCAAACATGAGAAAATGAATTATGTGCCAGTATACTCTACATGAAGAGTTAGTACTTAGTGGATAAGTAATATTTTAATTAAGATGTTGTAATTTCTTATAATTAATATACAAATGAGGAAGAAATAAATAATGGCAAAATAAATTTTCAATGTTTTCTTAATTATTTTAAAATGACAAGCTTAGGGTGTTTAAAAGAAATTTAAGCAGTATAATTTTGGCAGATATCAAAGTGTCCTTTATATTGTTTCTTATAGGTAGCTTTATATTACAACATTAATCAAACATGGATCATTCCTCCTTATTTTATAGGAATTACAAACACTTGTGACTATGAAGTTGTCACTTCAACTGCTGTATTGTACAAAAGATTTTCCAGCATGATGGTAAGAATTTCAAATAATAATTTTCTCAGTAAAACAAAAACTGAAGTTTAATAAAGTAAGTTGTTCATGAAAATATGTATGAGAACATATGTTCTTTTGAAAAACAACAAGTAGAATATTTCCTTACAGGAGTATTAATGATCATAATGCCTTTAAAATAAAAAAGAAATTCTGTAACTACAGAACTATAAATTCAGAATATCACCTGGAGGATACTCTTGACAGATGTGATACGCCATACAACAAACCTCAAAAAGACAATAAACTGAAAAGAATCTTGCTAATCACACATACACATATCATGGTCCCTCATATGGGTCCACACTACACAATGAGGTCCACTTGAAGGCTGTGTGGAAGAGAACTGAAATCTATGTGTATATAGTTTACTTATAAAAGTAATTATTATCAAGACATTTAAAAATTACTATTTTTTAAGTTTTACACATTATTAACTATAATGTTTTTACTTTATATTTTTATTTAGGTAAATTTTTCATGAACAAAACAATGTATATCTTCTATGTTAACAGAGAATGAATATATACATAGATTATATCATAATATTTTAAATAAGCTTTTATCATTAGCCATGGAAATTTTGTAATGTTGAAGGACTACATATTTATTTATTACATGTACATGTGCACTTTCCTACATGTGTATTATACTTTAATAATAAGTCTAAAATATATAAATTTGAAAATCTGTAATTACTTAGGATTATAGTATTTATTAATCTGTCATTACTTAGGATTATAGTATTTATAACAGAACATTTATTTAATATATCTGTGCATATTTTGATGATTTTTTATAGGGTTATGTATAACTAGTAAGAAGGCCAATATCTCATTTTTCTAATTTACACTAGTGGTTAATACCATGTAACCCTGAAAATATCCTACATACTTTTTAAAATACATTTTTAGATTTAATTTTTCAAACATAACTCATAAGTCTTAGAATAGCTAAAATTAATCCATATACAACCCGGCACTTTGCAAAATTTTAATAACTTGATGTAGTGATCCCTTAATGCTAATCAAATCTATTTCTTTATTTTAGGTTAGTCCTGTGATTTATGATTCAGGCAGTGGAAAATGGCTTTACATAGCATCTTATGTAAAAATGTTTTCTTCTCCCTTCCTATAGGCTGTTAAGCTGGTAGTGAACACATTTTCTTTTTGACACAATGTACTAATTTTGATATTGGCATATCACACTTACTGCAAAATACAAGTTATTAACATGATTGTATTTTTATACTTAAATTTAAGGTAAATGGTAATTTCACACAGTGCTTCACTTCCCAAGTGCTGTAAATTTTATTAATGTAGTTTCAATAAGTAAACATGTTAAGCTAAGACCAGTTGTTATATGTATAAATTCAACAATAAAACAAAGGCTCTAATTCAAAAAATAAAACAGAGACTCAAATTCCTAGGATTTGGATGTATGGTAATTCTAACATGAAAGTCACAATATGGGATAATAATAATGTTTGCTGCTTATGTTAAACCATCTTCCATAATGTTGTAATGTGTCTTGGGGTCACACCCTGTTTCTAATATGTTCCAATGAGAAGTGACCTTGAGCAAATTGTTTAATCTCTGTGTTTCAGTTATTAGTTCACTTACCTGTTAAATGATTATAATAATATGTTCAGGTAGGTTTTTGAAATTTAAATCAGAGGTTGAACTAAAACCTTTACAATAAAGCCCAAAAATGTAAATATCAATTAAAATATTTTTTATTATCATTGTTATTCTTGGTTATTATTTTTATATTGTGCTATGGCAGAAGTTCTGGAAAGCATCCACAAATTACAATATGAGTGAATATGAAATAAAATATTTTAAATGTCACATTTGAATGTAAACAGCATTCACACCCCTTCAAAATTAAAAATTTCCAAGTCAAATATTCCTATATTCATTAAAATATCAACAAAATTCTTGTCCTTGAGATGAATTTACTGATTTTGGTGTTAACGAACAGCAGTAAGTGATAACATCAGATAAATCCAGTCCAAAATGTAAAGATATATTTAAGCAATTCCAGATTAAATTGAGCTTCACCGAGGTTAGGATCTGAAAAGAATGAGGTCTTCTAGTAATCAGAAAAGCTCTATGTACAGAAAAGATTAATATGTCATCCATACTATTTGATTAAAAGTCCATGACATTGCCTTTAAAGTTCTTGGAGAAATTGATGGGGCCAAATGTGTAGCAACTTCACTGATAGCTGCTATATTTTAATTATTTTGAATAACTTGATAATCGGCAGAGACATATGAAAATATTTTTTCAGATAGGGATTGAGATAACCCAGCACCAATTTTACCATAGTTCTTCAAATTTTTCAGTATTATTTTAAAATAAGAGTAATAATGACTTCTCTTCTCTTTCTAAAAAAAAGGTATTTGAAGAGAATTAAGTCAGCTTTACTTACATGGAGAGTAAATAAAAAAATTAGATAAATAAATGTATTTGGTCTAGTTAATTAAGGTTTGGGGATTTTAGTTGCAATCCTCAAATGACAGAGGTTTGCATACTGCACACATTTTTAAAAAATTAAACTTGGTAGCTTATAAAACTTAATATTTACAAGATGAAAAGATTTATGGAGAAGGATGGTGGTGATGATTGTGCAACACTGTGAATGCATTTAATGCCACGAAACTGAACACTTGAAATGGTTAAAATGGTAAATTTTATGTTATGTACATTTCTCACAATTAAAAAATTAAGCTTACTGTTTGAAAATTAAGCTCACTGTTTGAAAATTAAGCTCTTATTGAATCATGCCATTCACATATCCTATTGAAGTTGCCTATCTATAATTTACCTTTGTTTATTATCTAGCATGTGTTTTATCACCTTATATAGGTCAGTCTATAGTTAAATTTGCTGGTAAAATTATTTCAAATTTACTGTGCAAATTACTTATGAATTCATTTACTATACCTAATTATGCTTTCATTTGGATTTTTGAATATATTCCCTTCACTTTTGCATCTTTAGAATTCCAGTTACATCACTTTTCCCTTACCTTTCCTTTCCTTTTTTTCTCTCTCTCTCTTTTTTGTTTTGTTTTTTTCTTTTTTTGAGATGGAGTCTCATTTTGTTGCCAGGCTGGAGTACAGTGGTGCGATCTCGGCTCACTGCAACCTCCGCCTCCCGAGTTCAAGCGATTCTCCTGCCTCAGCCTCCTGAGTAGCTGGGACTACAGGCACCCGCCACCACACCCAGCTAATTTTTTTATGTTTAATAGAGACAGGGTTTCACCATGTTAGACAGGATGGTCTTGATCCCTTGACCTCGTGATCAACCAGCCTCGGCCTCCCAAAGTGCTGGGATTACAGGCATGAGCCCCCGTGCCTAACGTACCGTTCCTTTCTTTTTTAATTCACATCAGGTAATGTCTAATTTTTCTGTCTTCTTATTCTCTCTCTTCTACAAAGGAACACAGGCTCTCTTCTCTGCCCACAGGCTTCTTTCCACTTCCCTATGTCTGATGTTCTGCCTGTTTGTCTCCTAGGATGTTATTTCCCTTCTGGCAGTCAAGCATCTCAATTCTCAGTTTGTATGTTTGTGTGTGTCTCTGTGTGTGTGTGTTCATGTTTGTTTTTTTTTAACACTATTTACCCCATTTCTGCCAACATATAATGTCCCATTTGGTTATTGTTTTCATTTTTAGAAAAAAAGTGTTTTCTGCTATCCTTTCTTTTTTCAGTTGACATGAAAATTGGACCAGATTAAAGAACATTTTTGAAAGAGAGAAAGATGACAGTCAGTAGACATGTTCTTGGACTCATCCCCCAACTAAGCTTTGATTTGATTGGATCTACTGATTTGATATGATGTTCCTTCTTGACACTACTATGGTGACTACCCTGGGAACTACACATTCCCTTCTCCTCATTCCTCTTCTTTTCCTACTTCAACAAGTCTTGTCTATTCCTCTTTAGCAGAAACATCATGGTAGCTAAGATAGTTATGAAGGTAGGTTGCATATTAGTGTGATCTGAGAGACAAAAACAGATGCCCTTTTATCAACCAAGGTGGACTCTGAAGTTAAAGAAACAAAAGTTCTCTACAGTTTGAGGGCTCAGGTGTTTGCTGGCATGGCAACTCTCCAAGTTCCTACAGCTACAAGACAAAAACACTCTCTTGCTAAACACCCTAATAATAAGAGCTGTCATGCAATTTATTAGACCCCTCCCAATTCTGACTTACAACCTGGACCACTACAACTCTGATTGGAGAGATGACCAGCCTTACAGACATTCTTTCCTGATAAGCAATTGCAGGTCTTAAGCCCATTCCAGCAGCTTACAGAGGCTGTGCACAAACTGTCTTTGTGTGCTCCAGTTCACCTTTTGGTTTAAATAGCCAAAGTCCACCATATTTTAATACTAAAACCTGGCCCAAAGTGAACATGGGATATATGTTACATATATGTTCATCCATTCCACGTGTGCTTGGCTCACCTCATAAATATCTATAGCTTTTACCTTCAAACCTGCTGAATATGTATGACTCTACTGTGTGATACAGGTTCTGTGAGGCATGAAACCAACCTGTTTTGAAGAGAGACCACCCAGCAAACTCACATAGGAACAGAAAACCAAACACCACATGTTCTCACTTGTAAACGGGAACTGAATTATGAGAACATACGGACACATTCGGGGGAATAACACACACTGGGACCTGTTGGAGGGTTGAGGGTGGAAGGAGGGAGAGTATTAGGAAAATAGCTAGTGGATGCTGGGCTTAATACCTAGGTGATGGGATGATCTACTCAGTAAACCACAATGGCACACATTTACCTATGTAACAAACCTCCACATCCTGCACATGTACCCCTGAACTTAAAATAAAAGTTGGAAATAAAAAAAAAATACAGAGTACCTTTAACCCGTGATGGAGGCTTTCACTTCCCAGTGTGCAAACTGATGTCACCAATAAAGCTCTCTTTTCTACTATTTAGAGAACATGGTTGTCTTTTGGGCAATGTTAGTTAAGAGAAGAGGTGTTGGAGAAAGGCTAGTTGGGGTAACATCCTCTTTCTAATATGTTCCAATTAAGTGAACTTGGGCAAATTGTTTAATCTCTGTGTTTCAGTTATTGGTTCACCTACCTGTTAAATGATTATAATAATATGTTCAGGTAGGTCTTTTGAAGTTTAAATGTTAGGTTGAACTAAAACCCTTACAATAACCCCCAAAAGAGTAAATATCAATTAAAATATTATATATTATTATTGTTGTTATTTTGATTATTATTATATTGTGCTATGGTAAACATCAAATAAAATATTTTAAATGTCACATTTGTTCATTGTTTCTATGACCCCATGATGTTTTACACCATACAACATTTTGAAAAATAAAGGATTTATATTTCAATTCCATCAATATTTCAATTAAAAGCTATGTAATTGATCATAAAAATATTTTTAAACTACCAAAAAACTAGAAAACAGTTTAAAAATAATGACAATATTTTTGAGCCAAAGCTCAAACTATTTGAGAAAAGGCAAAAACGTTTCACGTTTTAGGACAGCATGAGATCGTGATATTATACAACATATAAAACATTCATAAATATGGCATTACTTCAATATTAAAATGAAGTTAAATATGGGAAAGATAAAGGAGAATTTATGATTACATAAAGATGTATAAAATATATATCCATGGGTGAGGAAAAAAGTTGAAAAAGAGAGATTACAGGTAGTTGAGTGCCATTAGACCGTTGCACATAAAGGGAACTTGTAGCAATGTTGGTACGAAAGTTACTTAGTGTACTGGACCCAGCTGCAAGAAAACATATTGATTTATCCACTTACAGACCATGTTGTAGAAATTGTTACAACCTGACATTTACTGGAATGTAGGATCGTGTATCCAATAAGTCCTCAAGGGACAGAGGACAGTCAGAGGAGAGACAAACCTGGATGTCCCCAGAGGCTAATTTTTTCTCCTCTTGTCTAATTTGATAGATCTGCAGAATTATCAGAGCAGAAGAACTGGAGACCTCTAGCTGGTACCTGAACTCTAGATTAACAAGCCCATATCTCTGTCAAGAGATGTTCCTTTGTTATACAATGAACTACTCAAGGGATGTGCCATGGGCTCTTCTCAACTTGCCTATGGATTTATATAGTGGTAGGAAGGTTGGATCCTTCCCTTGGAGCAATTTCCACAGTGGTATCTGGTATGTCACTTTCAAGGAAAGCTGAGACATCAGAGAGCTGTGGACTACACTGATGTTTCTGCCTATGAATACTTCCATAAAATTTACATTTCATCGTCCCCTGAATCTGGTGTGATTCTTTGTCACTATTTGCCATATATATCTTTTTTTAATACAACATAGAGTAGACATAAAATAATTAATTTAAACACTGCCTGTTGATGAACATTTAGGGTTGTAGACACCTCTTGATTTTCATTCATTTTCCATGCCTAGTATTGATTCTTGGCAACATTATTACCATCACAGATGACTTAGGGGGCTGATCTACCATGCACCCGTTAGAAGATTCTGTTAGTACCGCCAATTATATTAGCCCTCCCCCACCCAGTGGGAAATTGGAACTGCAAATGTAATTGCCCCAAATTTTGAGGAACCAATCAGGTCAGGTTCTCCTTCCTAGATTTTCACACCTGAACTGAGGCACTGAGCGATGCTCAGCACTGGAGTTTAGTGCAGTAAACTTTACGAAAATCTATGAAATCCTTAAATTGAAAACATAATTTTTAATATTAAAATAAACCTTTATTTCAGAAAAATACAGAAATTATATAAATGCAGCTCTATGTATTCCACAATATGAACACACCTACGTGTTCATGCCACAGGATCACACACAGTTCTCAGTTTGCTGCAGGCTGTGTAGAATGTAGCCATGAGTTCCCACTGGTAGATTAAATAATTTGCCCAGGTTCACTGACTCAGAACATAGTAGAATGAGGATTTGATCTCCAAGGAACTTCACTATGATGCTTCTTCTCTTAAGTAATAGGCATGCTGCCTCACTATCTTAGCTAGAACAGTTCTTCTGATAAATCTCCAACATGAAAATAAGGTCTGTTTTCTGATTTGTTGTATTTAACATAAGACGTTGATTGTGTATTTGTTTATTTACTTTTGTGGAGACAGGGTCTGGCTATGTTGCACAGGCTGGTCTCAAATGATCCTTTTGGTTGAGCCTCCCAAAGTGTTTGAATTATAAGCTTGAGCCACCACCCCCTGCCAGTATTGAGAATTTATGACAAATGTTTCCAACCTGTCTTAAAACATTTTATGTAAGAATATTAGAAGAGTATTTGAAAGCAAGCAAGAGTTACTTATTAAGAGTAGAGAAACAAGAGGAAGGACCATGTGTGGTTCCTGGGGCACAGCCACTGTGTGCAAGCACAGGTGAGTCATCCCAGGGAAATCAATGGGTCCAATAAAGCTGGTAAGGGATGGCTGGGGATATGCATGTTCAATTCACTCAATAACATCAAAAATCCTCCAAATGGATACTCCCCTCAGCAGTGTATAAGAGCTCTGCTTACTTCAGGTCCTCACTTAAAATTGGTGTTTTCGGTCTTTGAAAAAAGAATGTATTACCTGCACTGATGTATGTGTTCGTACCTCACTGTTGTTTTATTTTGCATTTTCCTGATGACCAGGTGGTGCAGCTTTTCGTATGTCTTTGTTAATCTACAAAGCGTTTTAGCTGAAGTCCTTTTTCCAATGTCTCTCCATTTGCTCTACCACATTTCTATTTCTTGATTATTTAAAGGGTTTTTTATATTCTAGAAACAAGTCCTTTGCTAGGTATGGTACTATAAATATATTCTGTTCTTTTTGTAGGTAGTTTTTTTATGAAAAGTTGTTTTAAATTTTAAAGGCTAAATTTACCAATCTTTTTCTTTATTTTTATTGCTCTCTTGATTTTTTTTAATTTTTATTTATTTTTATTGCTCTTTGTGTTTTATTCTTCTTTATTTTTATTGCTCCTGGTGTTTAGTCTTGGCAAAGGCATAAACATATTTTTCTATATTATATTCCAAAATATTTATATATTTTTATCTTCTACAATGATATCTGTAATTAAAGTGTTTGGGGGTGTACAGTTAGGCAAACTTTTTTTTTTCTTTTGCTTTGTTTTCCTGATATGGCTAACCAGTTTACTCAGCAAGGTTTATTGGAAAGTCTAATCTTTCCTAAGTGTCCTGTTGTGCTACCTTAATTACAAATCAAGACTCTGTCCATGTGTGGTTCTGTTTGGGGGCTTGTCATTCAATTTTGGTGGCTTAAATGTTTATGCTTACACTAGTATCACACAGTCACTTTACTGATCTTTCTAATAAGTATTAAGGTCTGGAAGTGAAAGTTCTTTATTCTATTCTTTCTTTTAGATTTTCTTAGCTATTCTGAGCACTGTATTTCCATACAAATCATCTTCTTAATTTACACACACACACACACACACACACACACACACACACGAACAACGTGTTGAAATGTTGATTGGGATTTCATGGAATCTGAAGAACAACGTGGGTAAAATTCTGTCCTTTGGAATACGGAGTCTTTCAATAATGAACATAGTCTTTACATTGATTTGGTTCTTTAATTTTACTCCCTTATTTTTGTTATTTTTGGCATAGAGATTTTGTAGCTCTTTCATTCAACTTATTCCTAGGAATGGGATGTTTTTGATGTTACTGGAAGTAATAGCCATATTTTTTTCTTAAACTGTTGTTGGTACGGTGTTTAGAAACACAGTGTTTAAAAATATTTACTTGCATCCAGTAAGTTTGCTAAATTTCTTTAGAAATTCTAATAGCCTATTTGTAGATTTTTAATATCCTATTTTATATTTATGTAACTATCAAGTAATACTATTTATATATTTCTATTTGATATTTATTTATCATTTATTTATTTGCTTGATTAAACTAGCTGAGGCTTCACTACAATATTACATAGGAGAATAAAAGTAGTAACAGTGGACAGCAATGTGTTATTTCTGATCTTGCAAGGAAAGTTTTTAATTTGTTTTAATTTAATCTGATATTTACCGTAGGATTTTTTTTTTTTTTTTTTTTTTTTGCCTCTTCCCCGCACCCCACCTTGGCTCTAACAAAAACTGAAGCTCTGGCAGGGTGCGGTGGCTCATGCCTGTAATCCCAGCACTTTGGGAGGCCGAGGTGGGTGGATCACGAAGTCAGGAGATCCAGACCATCCTGGCTAACAGGGTGAAACCCCGTCTCTACTAAAAAATACACAAAATTGGCCGGGTGTGGTGGCGGGTGCCTATAGTCCCAGCTACACAGGAGGCCGAGGCAGGAGAATGACGTGAACCCGGGAAGCAGAGGTTGAAGTGAGCCGAGATCATGCCACTGCACTCCAGCCTGGGCGACAAAGCGAGACTCCGTCAAAAAAACAAAAAAACAAAACTGAAGCTCTTAAATAGGAAGTTTCTTCAATCTTTAGGTGGATAAGAAAGGTTATGATAATATTATGAATCTTATGAAATGGATTGTTTCTGCCTTTATTGAAAATACGACAAGTTTTCTATTTGTCTTAGCTTCTATTCTATTGTTTACTTATCTTTTGTGAATATGGCATATTATATTGGTTGATATATGAATGCTAAATCCTTCTTGTATTTCGAGAATAATCCCAGCTTGATCAAGATGCAGCATTTTGTCATTTCTGTCACTGCGTTCATTTTTATATGAGGATTAATTTCATTTTATTATTATTATTATTATTATTATCATTATTTGTGATAGAGTCTCACTCTGTCACCCAGGCTGGAATGCAGTGGGGCAATCTTGGCTCACTGCAACCTCTGCCTCCCGGGTTCAAGCGATTCTCCTGCCTCAGCCTCCCTAGTAGCTGAGACTACAGTTGTGCACCACCGTGCGTTGCTAATTTTTGTATTTTTAGTAGAGTCAGGGTTTCACCATGTTGGCCAGACTGGTCTCGAACTCCTGGCCTCAAGTGCTCCACCCACCTGGGCCTCCCAAAATGTTGAGATTATAGGTGTGAACCATGTACCTGGCCTCATTTCACTTATTTTTAGCATACATGTGTTTATCCCATTCTCTTATTGTTCTTTTGATGACCATAAATTTTAAAGGATATCTCTGTTTCTATTGTTGGTACTGACAAATTATGCCTCTAGACTACTTTAGGGGAGGGAGTGTTGTGCATTTGTTTTTCATTTTATTAGCCCACACTGTCAGCATTTTGAAGAGTATGTATTAGTCTTTTCAAAAGACCCAACTTTGATTTAATTATCCATATTATATTTTATATTTCATTATCTATCTGCTATTCTCTTTAAGATTACATCTCCCTTCTTTGAACAAAATGCTTGAATCACTGATTTTCAGGTTTTCTTTGATCATAGATGCATGAATGTCTATAAATATTTCTCTTTTGGATGTGTTTGGTGACTTTCACATCCTTAAGTATCTATTTTTTGTGTGCGTGTACTCAGTGGAATATATGTCCTAACTTAATCATTCCTTTATGATACATGTTTTATGTTTAAATGCATTGCTAATTACTAAACATTTTCGAATTTTAAAAGTTATTGTTTTGTACTTAATTTCTGGATTAATTCTACAATGGTAAGAAAACCTACCCATTATGATTTCAGTTCCTCAACATTACTGAAGTTTTTGCTTCATAGCCTGCTGTTCAGCATAAAAGTTTGCTAAGTGCTCCTTGTGCAGTTGACAAGCGTGAGTGCTGGAGTCATATGTTCACTTTTGACATTATTGTCTTACATTTCTTAATGACATTCCAATTTTCTATTTCCTTACTGACTTCTTTAGTCTGCTTTTCTTACTATTTTGTGTTAGCTACTTTGAATTTCTTTAAGATTTTAAGGCTACGAAGCTATGTTATGTACATAGCAGTATACAATTGTAATATTTCCACAATGAATTGATTCATTATTGTGAAATGTCCTACCTTAACTCTAGCTGTGCTTCTTGGTTTCAAGAAGACGTTAGTTTGCTTTAGTATAAAGGCACCCATTTCCTTAGGTTACTAATCATAAATACCTTTTTATGTACTTTTTACTTAAAACATCCTTATTTTGAAAGTCGAACAGAAATGATTTATGTATATGTGTATATATGTAAATCTTTGCCTTTTAATTTCAGCATGTGATACATTTGTTTTTAATATCATGATTAATACCAACTTACTATTCTTTTTCTACTGAGGCCACTTTTCTATGTTACTTATTTTCTACTTTCTTGTCTCTTTTTGATTAATCTATTACTTTCATTTTTATATTGTTATTAACTATAGTCCCCATGTTGAATAATATATCTCTTGAATTTATTCCTCCTTATCAGCTATTTATCATTTCTTTTGCAATTTTATTAATGTGATAATTAGACTATTGCTATTTCTTTATTATTTTAGTAGACATCATAAAGTTTATCCTAACTTACCTTAGTCTAAAACAAATTAGGACTTTTTCTTCCTTCCAAAAAATAAAAGACTCTTGGAATATTTTAATTGTATTACTTTCACTTTTGCCACACTAGATATTATGTTAAGTATATGTATATATACACATATATACATGTATATATAAACACATGTATATACACATGTATACATAGATACATAAGTATATATATATACACACACATATACATAAGTATATATGTACACACACAAACACTCCACCAGACATTAGTATTCTTATTTTAATATAGTCAGTATTTATTTAGATGTATCTGTAGCTTTATCTTTTATATTACATTTAATTCTTTCTTTATCCTTGATTCATAATTTTGAATCATTTTTCTTCTGCCTGACGGATGTTCTTTTTAGTAATTTCAGGGCAGACCCAATGAAGACAGTGCTCCCAAAGTTTTTTGTCTGTCTGAGAATGTCTTCAGCCTTCTTTAATTTTGAAAGACACTTTCATTAGTTTGGAATACTGGATTTCCAGTTTTTGTTTCTTCACACTTTGAAGGTGACACTCAATTATTTTACAATTTTCAAAAGCAGTGGTGGCATCTGGAACTGGTCTGCACTTACTGTTAGACTCAGTGTCATTTAAGGCTGGCCTGGCAAGGAAACAACTAGGATATGCTGTCTTCCTGTTAGATGCACACACTCTCACCCCACACCACCACCAGCAAAGCCCACTCTGCAGCCATGGGAAGGTGAGACACAAGAGCTCACTTTATAATTTTGTGTCTGAGAGTGGGCAAAGCCAAAGTCACTGTGCAACCCACAAAATACCACACACAATCCTCTCCTGGCTAATATGACTGCTCTTCTTTGCAAATTGAAGCTCTATTTTCATTCTAGGGGCTCCTCTTCCTCGGTAAGATTTACTGAAATAACCAGTCATAGAATGGTCCTTACTTCCTAAGAGCACCCAATGCATAGTGAGTGCCTGCTTCCTTGGATGGTCTCCAAAATCATCCCATCAAAGTCCTCCCTAATACTCACTACTGAAAAGCCAGCTGACTTCCCATGATGTGTGTCCTTGCTCACTGAAAAGAATAAACCCAATTTGTTCAACTACAGGTGTGTTCCTGGTGATATATGACTGAGTGGCATTGAAATCGTAATTTCTCGTAATAAAGTCATGGTTCATTTGATTGTTTATCTTTTCATTGTAATCTGCCTTTTATCTCAGGCTTTTAGATGTTTTTCTTTGTACTTATTTTACGCATTCTTACCACATTGGGCCTAAATGTGTTTTCCTGTTTATTTACCCTGCTTGAAGTTTGCAGAATTCTTCAGTATGTGAGTTGCTGACTTTAATGAGTTTTAGAACATTCTTATTCATTATCTTTTCAAACATTGCTTCTGCTCCGTAGTCCCTGTCCTCTCCTCTTAAATCGCAAATACACATGAGTCAGATTTATTCAGCATGCTCCTCATGCCTCTTGCAATGTTTCTGAATTGTTCTCATATTTTTTTCTTGGCGCTTTAGTTTGTATGTGCACTACTGACCTTTGTTCCAGTAAACTGGTTCTATTTCCTTCTGTGAGTTGGGGGGTGTCCAGTGTCACTGGACTCAGACAAGTTGGTAATTGATGCACGGTGAACATGTTTCATGAGCCTCTTCAGCAATTTGTTTTTCTTTTTTTTTTTTTAATTTCACTCAGTCGTTTTTAGGTGATCGTTCTCTTCTGGAGCAAGTTATACCTTCTTAATTTTTCCGCTCCAATGCATATTAATTGTCAGTTTACACATGTTAATCATTTCCTCTAAAAATAAAACTTTTTATAGTTTTGCTATTTTACTATAATCTTATTCATCCGTATGTTCTACTACCTCTTTCATTTTCTTTCCTATAGTTTATGTCACTGTTTCTTTTTTGAGTGTTTACTGGAGTCAGACATTCCATTAATCTATTTTTCTTATACAAGGCTTATATTCTTGTAGAACATGTATTTTATGCTCTGTTTTCATTTGTATACTACTTTAGCTCTGTTCCAAGATTCTAAAATATGATGATTTCTTTATTGTTCTTTTTCACATGGTCTAGTCACATTCCTATTTGGCCCACAGTTATGAAATGTTCCAAAGTGCCCCAAATCTCTCTTTCTTTAGGAACCAAATACACTGGGGCTTCCACTGTCATACTGAAATTTACAATAGATTCTTGGATCTTTGGAGTAAGAGAGTACCTTATTTTACTTTTGTTCTTTATATTTGTATATGTCTTACTTTTTTACATTAAATATAACACTCTTTGATAGAGTATTCTTTAATCATCATAATAGAACATTAAGCATAATTTTTATAGAAAGTTTAATTGTTTAATAATTGTATTAGTTAGCCAGGATGGTCATAAGAAAATGCCACAGATTGCTTGGCTAAAACAACAAAAAACACTAGAAATTTATTTCTCAAAGTTCTGGAGACTGAAAGTCCAAGACCAAAGGATTGATTTGTCTGGTTTCTCCTGAGGCCACTGTCTTTGGTTAGCAGATGGCTACCTTCTTGCTATATATTCACATGGTATTCAGTGTGTGCACATTTCTGGTGTCTCTTTGTGTGTCCAAGTTTCCTCTTCTTATAAGGACACCAGTTATATTGGATTAGGTCCCACCCTAAGGGCCTTATTTTAACTTAACCACTTCTGCAACTACCCTATTGTCATGGGTGCAATGGCCACGGCCAGCATTGCTGTTGGTAAAGGAATCTAGCAACACAGTTGTTGGGGAAGAAAGGCAGATTTATTAGAGGAAAAGTACATTGCAAAAAAGCAATGGGCAGTATGGCAGAGAAGGGGCTGCCTGGAAAGTGGCAGGGGCTGGAGGGAAGTTTTATAAGGTGGTGCTGAAGAGACTATGTGGGGAACCAGGTATTTGGGAACAGAATGTTGTGCCAATGGATTGTGATTAGCTGTCTCTCAGAACAATTGTTTGTCCCAACCTGGGGCCCCTTCCTCCTTCCTGCTTACTTACCTATCTCAACCCCACACCTGTCTCCACATACAGTCACATTCTGAGATACCGGGAGGTTCAACATAGAAATGTTTTTGAGGAGGGGGACAAGACAGGAACAATTCAGCCGGTAACAATGATATTTTACATAAATTTTTGCTTAAACATGTTTATATGCATGTGAGTAATAACATAAAATATACAAAGAAATAAATGAATATAGTTAACTTAGAAAATTAAAGATTATAAATTATTTTGTGTACCTGTTTTTAGTTTTCATACTTAAAATAGGAACAGTGAGCTCACCAGTTTCTTTGTGATTTCTAATAAAATATTTTGATATCTTCTTTTAGTGGAAGAGAAGTTCAATCTTCACTGACTATTTTCCATTCTCATTTTATTTAGTTATAGGAAATAAGAAGACCTGGGAATATGTACCATAGAAAAATATTTCTCTTCTTTGTTGAATACATTCTAATAAAATATATGGATTAAAATGTTTTTGAAAGTAAAATTAAGAGGTGAATAGAAATTTGTAGGTGTTAAGAATGTTTTTGTTAATTTTGATTTTTTCCAAAGTGTTAAACTTTAAATAAATTTCAACAAGTATGAACAGATTTGAGGCTGAGAAATCCCACTCTACTACAAACTTATAATTCTCCACACCTACTCCTTTATTTTCATTTACATTTTTACAGTTTGTTCAAATGAATGGAATTCACAGATGTAAATAGCAAAGAAAAACCCTCACAACTTTGAACAAAAGGAAGAAAAAATCATCATTTGTTGAGAAGAAAACCATTTAGTTGCAGTAATTTAGAGGACAAAATCAATGGGTCTATAAAAGAAATAAAATAGTTCTTTCACCAAAATGACAAATTGTTAAATCATATTTAAGTTTTCTAAATGAAGCACAATGGAACCTTTAAAAAATTATACCTATGAAAAATTTGTAAACTTTTTTCTTTAGGTGATTAATTTTTAGTTTCTTTTCTAACTACAAATTGAATTTCTTTTCCATTTCTTATCAGATCATAAACGACTTAAGAAATTACCCTGAGTGGGTGGGAAGAAAAGGCCATTTTTTTCCCCTTTTTGTGTTTTGTTTCTGCATAGAGAATCCTGTGGAAATTACATTTTTTATTCTTTTTTACTAGGCACATTCCACTAATAGATAGTTTGTGATATGTCAAGCTTATTTCCAAAGCTCTCCAACATCCTTGTTTATTGAATCTTCTTCCCTTCAGAGGTAATTACTGCTACCTTTTCTCCTGAGGCAGCCACTTACCACTGTTCAATTTCTATACTTAACCCCTTCCAGAATTGACCATGAAATATTCATCCCCAAGTATAATAGAGTAGCACTTGAGTGTAAGTCTTTATCACTTGCTATTGCCCTTCTTTACATCTGATACTTGCATTAATTGAAATCAAACTCCTAGCAGGGAAGAAAGCCCTGATATTACACCTTCAGATAATCTGCTATACAAAAAAGAAATTCCTTAAGGGGGATCAGTTCTCTCCAATAGCTTTAATATTAATTCTTCACACAAAGTCTATTTATTTGGTAAAATGCAAATTATATTAGAATATTATTTTAATTTGTTTCCTTTTTTATTCTGTGTTTTAAATGGATATTAAAGATAGAAATTTTATTTCATACTTTGTGGTATTTCTACAACCTAAAATAAGATTGATACATACAAGGCACTCAATAATAATTTATTAATGAATGAATAAATGTAAAACCCATTCCTTTAAAAGTAATTAAAATTTTCAATTGTGTAGAAGAAAACAATTAAAATTGCATAGGGTGTCAGGGATTCTCAATACAACATGAAGGCTCACTGACTCACTAGAAGGACTCACAGGCTTCAGAAAAGCTATTAAATTCAAATTAATTCTCCCAGCAATTGATATGGACAGGAGACAGGGAAATATTGGGTTGAAGAGGGTAGTTCCCTGGCAAAGGCCCCGCCTTCAATCCTGGAAACCTGTGGCCCTAAATGAGAACAGACATTCCTGTTTTTGTTCCCAAAAGTTACCTTTTGGCCTGTCATGACCCCCATCCTATACTCATATAAACCCCAGACCCCAGGCTCTACAAGCAGATGAGAAGGAGACAAACAGAAGAGCCGGAGAACAGCAGAGCGGCGCAGCAGAAAGAAGAGAAAGAGCGTCTGAATGATGAGAGGAGTTTGGCTGTCGGTGGTCAGAGAGGAGATTGGCCACCGGACAGCCAAATTCCTAGGGAAGATCATCTTCCCTACTCCATCCCCTTCCAGCTCCCCATCCATCCTGCTGAGCACCACCTCCACCACTCAGTAAAACCCCTGCATTCACAATCTTCACGTTCATGTGTGACCTGATTCTTCCTGGATATTGGACAAAGACCTGGGTGCCAAGAGGGCACTGAGCTGCTGAACACTTAAGCCGTATGTGGATGGCAAAGCTAAAAGAGCACACGGTAAGACAGGCCACACCCATGTGGGCTTTGGGAGTCACAGGCACTCACCTCTAAATGCTACCACGGGGCTGGAGCCCCAAAGCACTCGTCTAAGCTCATGTACCTGCCAGTCTGCATGCTCCCCGTCCTGTAAGGGGTTTGAGTGTGCAAAGGGGTCATTAGGTTACGGTATTTAAACATATGGCTCGCTGCCTATTGTATTCAGAAAACACAACTGCTAAAATGAAGAATCCTAGTGTATCTGTAATCATTTTCCTCTCTCTATCTCTGTAATTAATGCCAAAGCTGAAAACAAAACAAAACTAAAACGTTATGCTACCACCCCTATTAAGCAGTCTGGAGAACACAGGTTTACTTTGCTCCAGTTTCCTTGATTTTTCTGTCTCTGTCCACAGCTTCTCATGAATGAGGAGGTAACATGCCATCAAGTGATGGTTGCTATGAAAGTTGCAAGCCCCCTGGACATACTCCGCTGAGTTGCCTTGACCATATCATTTAAAAGAGTTACTAGAGTTAAACATTTCATTGCCCGCGCTGCAGCAACAGTTTTTGAAATATGGCTAGGTTGTCACTAACAGACATTACCTTGCTTGACATAAAATTTATGCTTCATAGCTGAAGATAGTTACATATCTGTCAAAACAGCTGTAATAATGGAAAGTTAGCAGAGTGATAGCAGTCATCAGTTTTGTATTTTTAAAGCTACTGTCAGGACCTTTTATCAGGGAAAATTTCTTCCTAGTTATAGATTTGTTCCCTTAATGGCCACTCCCTTCTTTGCTAAATTATTGTGTATATATAACCTAAGATAACTATATTGGGGTAGAAAACTAACTCATTTGGTGACAGAGATAGAATATGTGGTCTATGTCCACGGCCCGTCTTTCACCTGAATTGTTATGTTTTATAGAGTTATTTAAAAGATTACTATTACCATTGGCCCCTTTTAAGCTGTGACTTTTGTATAAATCTTTCTTCAGAGTTTCTCTTTCATTGGCTCACATAGTTGAAGAAAATATTGATGTTCAGGACTGCAAATGTTTTCTTGTTTTTGGCTTATGTCATAAATCTCATAGTGTACATTTGGCTTTTCACTTAGTGACACAAAACAATATTCATTCTGTGTCTTATAACTTGCACTTGTCCCCTCACTACTTTAGATTCCCTTCCATATCTGAAACATATTAAACGTTGCCCACTATGCGTCGTTTCTTAATAGATGGGTGATATTTCAGTGAAGTTGAGCACTGAAGGTGCCTAGCTATACTCTGGTTAAGTCAAGAACTGTATTACTTTCTTCAAAATGTCTAGCACATTATGTGTCAAATACATCTTGGCCTAGCTCTTTAGAGAATATTAGTTGCTGAATTACTTTCATCTCATGATATAATATTTTTATTATGCTGATGATTTTGAGGGGAAGCTAATTTCTCACTTTAAGGAAGAACTTAAACATTTTCAGTTCAATTTATGTGAGTGCAGCATTTCTCATGTCAGAGAACAACAGGTGCATTAACAGAAAAGTTAGCAGGTTGTTTTAGAAACTGTATTGTTAAAATACTTTCAGAATGGAAACTTTGGGGATCTTGGATGCTGTCATCTTTATTGAAACAAATAGCTTTAAAGACCACAAATATATACTACATGCACACTCACACAGTCACCCACCCAATACTGTTGCTATTAATTACCACATTTAGTCACTAGGGACAGACTAATGAAACTTTTTATTAACACGATAGAAGCACAACGTACAAAACAATCTGTTTAATTCCAAATAAAAAGCTCATTTGCCTGATGTGTCTCAGAAGGGAAACAAGAAACTCGGAAATTGTAACTTGCCAAATACCAAATGGAGGGACACCTTCTGTCATGAGATTTCTGAAGCTCTCAAGATTGGAAATGTTTAAACAAAGTCAAATTTATTTCATTGGTAAAGTTACTTTGAAAAGATCAGGTAGGATAATTCTTATTTGCAGGCACATAAAAAAGTATCTTGGGAATTCGACTGATATTTAGTATTAATACAAGATTTGTGGAATAAAATAAAAGATGTAGTATAAAATAAAAATATGTGTTGCATTCAGAGTGTCTATACATAAAACACACATATATCATGTATATATTTTGATATAGGTTTATATTTTTAAAGAAAATAAGCAAAAAGTATTATTTATAATATTTCAACCCACAGTTTATAATTTTCAAAGTTGAGCTTAAAATTTTAAATGAAATGAATTCTGTGAAAAAAACTATAGGTGAAGCATTTAATCAATTAATATACAAATGTGCAAGAGATTAGTACAAATTAATTTTAACATATTTGCAACAGTTTTCCAAAATCCTTACATTAACTGCAGACTTCCTCAGTTATGATGGTACAATTTACTTTTTTTTGACTTTACAATAGTATGAATGTCATCTGCATGCAGTGATCCACATTTAAAAACATACTTAAGAGTACCTATACAATCATTCTGTTGTTTACTTTCAGTTCACTATTCAATAAATTGCATGAGATATTCAGCACTTTATTATAAAATAGGCTTTGTGATAGATAATTTTGCCCAAATATTAATGTAAGTGTTCTGAGGATGTTTACGATAGGCTATGCAAAGGTGTGCTGTTTGTAAGTTAGGTGTATTAAGTGCATTTTTGACTTACAGTATTTTCAACTTACGATGGGTTTATTGCGATGTAACTCCATCGTAAGTCAAGGAGTATCTGTATTCATGTAACAGAAATAACAGATTCATTTTAAAAACAACCACCATTATAAAAGGAAAGACTATACCTCTTAAAATTCTTAAGCACTAATATATATTTTATGAGAAAACAAATGATCATGCCAAACAAATGTCTCAAACAAATTAAACTGTTTTTTATTTTAACAAATAAGCATATACTTCAAGTTTTAAGATATTGTTTACTTTATTACTTAGGTTATTGTTTAACCTAAGGTTAAAACAAATTATAAATCAGATTATGATAATTAACATGGCACAGAGTTAAAGTATTTATTGTTAATAACTCACTTAGCATAATAGGCATGTTTAGCCTAAGTAACTGATGTCACAATATTTTTATGCCTAGGAGGAATTCTTTTTATATTAGCTCTCAAAAGAGATAAGATTCTCTCCACGTGGTTTGGGCTTACCCCTTTGATTGAGAGCATGCCACTTTTTACTAGAGGTTGATGTATGACTCAACTTAGAGTTGAGGATGAAAAGTGGGGATCATAGCACCTGCCTATACCCTGGTACAGATCATATGATGTTGATTTATTTATTTGTGGAGTCAGGGTCTCGCTGTGTTGCCCAGGCTGGAGTGCAGTCGCACGATCATGGCTCACTGCAGCCTTGAACTCCTGGGTGTGGTGGTGCGCACCTGTAGTCCCAGCAACTCTGGCAGGCTGAGGCAGGAGAATCGCTTGAACTCAGGAGGCGGAGGTTGCAGTGAGCCGAGATTACACCACTGCACTCCAGCCTGGAGACAAAGTAAGACTCCATCTCAGAAAAAAAAAAAAAATTTAAATTAAAAAGTTCTAGTATCTAAAATGAGCAATATCGCCAGGCGCAGTGGGTCACACTTGTAATCCCAGCACTTTGGGATGCAGAAGTGGGTGGACCATCCGAGTCAGAGGTTGAGACCAGCCTGCAGTGAGCCGAGATTGCACCACTGCACTCCAGCCTGGGAGACAGAGTGAGACTCCATTTCAAAAAAACAATTAGCCAAGCGTGGTAGCATGCACCTGCAGTCCTAGCTACTGGGGAGGCTGACGGGGAAGGATTCCTTGAGCCCGAAGGTCAAGGCTGCAGTGAGCCTTGTTTGCACCACCTCACTCCAACTTGGGCAAGACCCCATCTCAAAAAAGAAAAAAAAACCACAAAAACAAAAAACAAAACAGAACAGAACAGCATCACTTCCTTATCATTAGTTTGAAGGAAGTGAATTGCCTGTAAAAGTTTCCATTTTCAAAAAAAGTATTAAAAGATAGTGTAAAGCCAGGCACGATGGCTCATTCCTGTAATCTCAGCACTTTGGGAGGCTGAAATGGATTGCCCCAGGAGGTCGAGGCTGCAGCTGAGCGATCCTCCCGCCTCAGCCCGGCAAGTAGCAGAGACTACAAGTGCGTGCCACCATGCCCAGCTAATTTTTTGTATTTTTGTAGAGACAGGGTTTCACCATGTTGCCCAAACTAGTCTGGAACTCCTGATCTCAAGTGATCCACTCGCTTCCGCTTCCGCCTCCCAAAATGCTGGGATTACAGGCGTGAGCCACGGGGCCTGGCCTAATTACTTTCTTCACTCTGAGCATGAAGGCTGGAAGAAAAGTTCTCACTTGCATATAATTTTTTAGAGACAGAGTCTCCCTCTGTTGCACGGGCTGGAGTGCAACGGCACAATCTCAGCTCACTGTAACCTCAACCTCCCGTGCTTGATCGCTTATATAATCTCAGCTCACTGTAATCTCAACCTCCCGGGCTCGATCGCATATATACACACATATATTTGTTTGTTTAGACAGAGTCTTGGTCTGTTGCCCAGGCTGGAGTGCAGTGGCGCGATCTCCGCTCACTGCAACCTCCGCATCCCCGGTTCAAACAATTCTCTGCCTCAGCCTCCCGAGTAGCTGGGATTACAGGCACCCGCGACCACGCCTGACTAATTTTTGTGTTTTTAGTACAGATGGGGTTTCAGTGAAACCATGCTGGCCAGGCTGGTCTTGAACTCCCGACCTCGTGATCCACCCGCCTCGACCTCCCAAAGTGCTGGGATTACAGGCGTGGGCTACCTCGCCCAGCCAATCGCTTATATTTTTAAAAAGATGTTTTCTTCGTTTCCTAGCCCCTTCTACCTCGCCACAAAGTTTCAAAGACTTAATGCTATTACAAAAGGCCGTCAGAGGTCAAGCTCAGCGGTGCAGCTCCCTCATGCCCGGCAGCCTCAGAGGGGGCCGACCCTGCCCAGGATGAGCGGCGCCAGGTAGCCGGGGACGCTCCCGGGGGTCCCCGGGCCCTGGCTGGGGGAGGTGTTGTGGGACGCAGGTACCCAGGCTCAGGAGAGGCGAGTGGGCGGCTGGGGCTGCAGCTGGAGCTGGCCATTGAGGAGCTTCTGCACGACAGTGCGATCGGTTGCACCTTCTGCGACAGGTGCCGGCCGGTTGGCGCGGAGCGCCTGCTAGGGCAGCGTCTGGCCCTTGCTGCGCCCGGCCCCGAAGACCGGGAAGTCGTAAAGCTCCTCCTCGCAGCGTATGTGCGGCTGCTGCCGGGCAGAAGCCTCGGGACACAGAACTGCCAGCTCATCAGCCGGTTACATCCCGACCGGCCACCCGTAGCCAGCGTCCGCTCATGCGCGCTTCTGGAAGACCTAGCAGCCCCGCAGCGAGTTCCGATTGGCTCCGCGTGAGTGGCGGTCCCCTGAGACGTCACAAGGGCGCGCCTTCCGTGAAGTCACAAGGGCGCGCCTTCTGTGACGTCACAAGCGCGCGTCTTCGCCGACACCGTAGAGGTGGGCCTTCGGCGACGTCACAGGCGCCGGGTGTTCGGCTACCTCACTGGGGCGCTACAGTGCCTGGGGCTGGGCAGTCTTCTCGTCAGAGTGGGTGCTGGTAACAGCGACCTCCCCGCCAGGTCTGTGTGTTGCCGGCTGAAGAAAGGTAGCTGAAAAATTCAGACCCAGCACAGTGTTTATGTTGGTCAAAAATAGAAAACTATGTCTGGCGCCACCGAAGCGGGAGGACCCTTCAGGCCAAGAGCAGCCTAGCAACATGGTGCAACCCCATCTCTGTAGTCCTACCTCAGCCCCCCAGCTACTTGAGCCCAAAGGTTCAAGGCTCCAGTGAGCTATGATCCAACCATAGCATTCCAGCCTGCGAGATTGAGGTAAACCCTGTCTAAAAAAATTAAGAAACTATCAAAGTGTGCAACAGGGAGGGACTGCTAAATAAAACATGAGGCTGGCTGGGCCCTACTGTAATCCCAGCAGTTTGGGAGGCCGAGGCGGGAGGATGGATGGCTTGGGCTCAGGAGTTCGAGACCAGCCTGGGCAACATGACGAAACCCTGTCTCTACAAAAGATACAAAAATTAGCCGGGCGTGGTGCTCACCTGGCCTAATTTTTGTATTTTTCTAGAGATGGGTGGGGGGGGCCTCGCTATGTTGCCCGGGCCAGTTTCGAACTCCTGAGTTGAAGCGATCTTCTCACCTTGGCCATCAGAGTTGTCGGGATTACAGGCGTGAGGGACCGCGTCCCACCTGGGTTAGGCTACTTAATAAGAGAAGAAAGTGCTCCGCCAGGCTCAGTGGCTGACGCTTGTAATCCCAACACTTTGGGAGGCCGAGGCGGGTGGATCACCTGAGGTCAGGAGTTGGAGACCAGCCTGGCCATGGTGAAACCCGGTCTCTACAAAAAATACAAAAATTAGCCAGGCCTGGTGGCGCATGCCTGTAGTCCCAGCTACTTGGGAGGCTGATAAAGGAGAATTACTTGAACCTGGGAGGTGGAGGTTGCATTGGGCCGAGATCGCACCACTGCACCCCAGCCTGGGCGACACAGCGAGACTCCAGTTTGACACCAGCCTGGGCAATATAGTGAAACCCTGTCTCTACAAAACAAAAACCCAGGCGTAACTGTGTCCACCTGTGGCCCTAGCTAGTTAGGAGGCTGAGGCAGGAGGATCACTTGAGGCCAGGAGCTCAAGGCTGCAGTGAGCTATGGTAATCCCACTGCTTCCCATCCTGAGCAATAGAATGAAAGCATGTCTCTAGATAGCTAGCTAGCTAGATAATTGATATGTAGTTTTGAATCAAATTTTTTCCCTAGATTTGAACATGTTTTTCTAAAGTAGCATTCAACACATCAGCATTTTACAGTGTTATTAGTTGTTAATATGATTTTTTTCTGAAATACAGTATCCCTTACAAAAGCAGTTTTGTCTTTCAAAGTACATAGATAAGGCCCTCAAGTGAATTTGTCTGATGTTGGCAACCTTGGTACCATTTTGTCCACTTGATTGGAAAAGTTAGTCAATAATTTCAGGTCACTGTTGGCCTTAGAAGAAGAGCCCAAAGGCAACAAGCAAAGACGGTGGTGTCCAGTCACCTTCTAGAAGCATTTTCACTTTCCTTTAAGGTTTCCCTTGATGAACATAGAAGTACTGTATGTAGAATTGACCCAGTGCTGCCCTGGCAACTTTGTATATTAGGCCAAATTTACATTTCTTACCTTTATGAGAGGCACCCTGATAGGCTAGTGGAGTTACACACAAAGTCTGATCTCAGCTGCACTGTCCAGAGATGCAACACAGTCCAATCAAAGAACATTCTCTGAGCCCGTTTCTTTAGCTGTAAAAGAATAACATACCCATCTAAGAAGGCAGCTTATTGTATTTGATTGGTCTTTTATTTTCTATGAAACTGTGTTTAACACAGTAATTATTTTCATTTGTATACTTCATTTGTGTTGTGTTTTTGGTTTTAGTTTTGTTTTTGAAATGGAGTCTTTTTTTTAGTGGTTTTTTGTTTTGTTTTGTTTTTGAGATGGAGTCTTTCTATTGTCACCCAGGCTGGAGTGCAGTGGCATGATCTCTGCTCACTGCAACCTCCACCTCCCAGGTTCAAGTGATTCTCCTGCCTCAGCCTCCTGAGAAGCTGGGATTACAGGTGCCCGCCACCACACCCAGCTAATTTTTTAAATATATTTTTAGTAGAGATGGGGTTATAACATGTTGCCCATGCTGGTCTCAAACTACTGACGTCAAGTGATCCACCTGCCTTGGCTTCCCAAGTGCTGGGATTATAGGCATGAGCCACCGCGCCTGGCTTGTTTTCAAATAAGGGTTTCTTGGCTAGGCATGGTGGCTCACACCTGTAATCCCAGCACTTTGGGAGGCCAAGGTCAGTGGATCACCTGAGGTCAGGAGTTTGAGACCAGCCTGACCAATATGGAGAAACCCTGTCCCTACTGAAAATACAAAGTTAGCCAGGCGTGGTGGTGCATGCCTGTAATCCCAGCTACTCAGGAGGCTGAGGAAAGAGAATTGCTTGAACCCAGGGGGCAGAGGTTGCAGTGAGCTGAGATCGCACCATTGCACTCCAGCCTGGGCAACAAGAACAAAACTCTGTCTCAAAATAAAAAAGAGATTTCTTAAAATGATATTTTCAGTATTTTATAGATGATGTGTAAGCAGCAATCTTAATAGGATGTTACCCAACACTTTGCGAGACTGGCAGCTGATTTGATCCAGATGTCTCTAATTCTTTTTTCTTTTTCTTTTTCTGTTTTTTTTTTTTTTTTTTTTTTGACAGCCTTGCTCTGTTACGCATGCCGGAGTGCAGTGGCACGATCTTGGCTCACAGCAACCTCCACCTCCCGGGTTCAAGAGATTCTCCTGCCTCAGGCTCCCCAGTAGCTGGGATTACAGGCGTCTGCCACCATGCCCAGCTAATTTTTTGTATTTTTGGTAGAGACAGCGTTTCACCATGTTGGCCAGGCTGGTCTCGAACTCCTGACCTTAGGTGATCTGCCTGCCTCGGCTTCCCAAAGTGTTAGGATTACAGGCGTCAGCCACTGTGCCTGGCCCAGATGTCTCTAATTCTAACATGAGATGTATTGCAGGATCATAGCAGAGTGAGTTGCTGATGTATCCAGAAGGAAACAAGCATGGAACTCTCACGACAGCTGTCCTGAGAAGTGTGTGTGTGCTGTGCTTGAATATCTCACTGCTCATTTATACACAGGCTTTCTGGTGACTGAGTTAACAGTATCTGTTTCATAAATAATGTAGCCCTCTTTCTTTCTTTCTTTCTTTCTCTCTCTCTCTCTCTCTTTTTTTTTTTTTTTGAGACAGGGTCTTGCTCTGTTACCCAGGCTGGAGTGCAATGGTGCAGTCTTGGCTCACCGCAACTTCAGCCTCCTGGGTTCAAGCGATTCTCCTGCCTCAGCCTCCCAAGTAGCTGGGATTACAGGCGTGCACCACCATGCCTGGCTAATTTTTTCTTTTTTTTTTTTTTTTGAGATGGAGTTTCGCTGTTGTTGCCCAGGCTGGAGTGCAATGGCACAATCTCGGCTCACCACAATCTTTGCCTTTCGGGTTCAAGGGATTCTCCTGCCTCAGCCTCCCAAGTAGCTGGGATTACAGTCATGTGCCACCACACCCGGCTAATGTTGTATTTTTAGTAGAGACGGGGTTTCTCTATGTTGGTTAGGCTGGTCTCAAACTCCTGACCTCAGGTGATCTACACGCCTCAGCCTCTCAAAGTGCTGGGATCACAAGCATTGAGCCATCGCTCCTGGCCTAATTTTTGTATTTTTAGTAGAGAGGGGGTTTCACTATGTTGGCCAGGCTGGTCTCGAATTCCTAACCTCAAGTTATCTGCCTGCCTCGGCCTCCCAAAGTGTTGGAATTACAGGCGTGAACCACCGTGCCTGGCCAGCTCTATTTCTTTAAGCCTACATGTTTTGCACTTGTTAAAAGTATTTGAACATACAATTACTCAGCTTCCCTTGTTTAGCTTGAATTTTGTATAATCTTAAATATTTTTTCCAATCTAAGCTTTATTTTATCCTGTTTCTTCTATATTTATATAACTTCAGGTGGCTATCTTCATTGAAAGTTTTTTCTCAAAAGCCTTAAAATAGCACATAGTTCTTGGCAGCAATTTGAAAGTTATTTGAGGAGAAGGGGAGACTTACAGTGATGATTCAAATGAAGCAAACTAAAAAATAATGAAGCAAGACAGAGGAAAAAGCAGTATTCACTTGAGCACATCCCAAAAGAATAACATTTCAAATGTAACTAGAAAAAAGTATGCTGAAGTTCGCAATACAGAAATAATTATTAATAAGATAGCTTTAAAGCCCTGCTCAGCTTTTGAATGTTGGGAATTGACCCAGAGGTGGCTGTAACCAAAGATGATTCCTTCAGTAATGACCATTTTTTCTTTTTCAAGATGATGATTATTCCCCACCTTCTAAGAGACAGAGATCAACAAGCCACCGCAGCCACCTGTCCCAGAACCCGCCAATGCTGGGGAATGGAAAATGAGGGAGTTCAACTCTGGTAAGTTCTCAGCGAAATCCACGACCTTTTCCTTTATCTTCTGGACTCTCAATGTGACTGATGAAAGTTACCACATGCTCTGCAGGGGGAAATGGTTTAGCGTGTATTACTACATCTTAATCACATCTTTATAAAGCCAGGAGCATTTTGAAAGTCACGTTACAGACATTGTTTAAACATAGTCCGTATTTACCAAAGTATAGGACATTGTATCATCTCATATTAATTAGTTAGTTGGCTCAAAATTAGTGCTAATGACTTAGTAATTCAGTGATTTCTGTTAGCATTAAAACCTTTATTTCAGAACTATTTCACCTCTTGGTTTTCATTTTTGCTGTGTGTCACTGCCTGCCGGCTGCTAATTTATTAACTCCCAGTGAATCATGTGTCCTGTGAAGGGACTGAATATTAGTGGCAAATTATGTTGATGATTTTTATTTTGAATAAATAGTTTGAATACACAGAACATTAAGCTTGTATACATTTTGAAAATAGTATTTTAATATTCTACTGTGTCATAGTCACAATGATTGGATATATATTGAATTTATATGTACTTTAAGTTGTTATATGTTTATGGTCTTTAGCATTCTAATGTGCAATTGTATATCTGTTAAGTCTTTTTTTTTTTTTTTCAAGATTAGACTCTGATTTATTGAGGCATTTGTTTGATGCCACATTAAGTGGCCCAGGCTTTGTGTAGGGGTTGAGGTTAAAGCAGGAAGAAGGTTGGTGAGAGGCAGGGGTACCAGGATTAGGTTGGAATACCTGGGGGTGCTCTGAGGCTCCCCAAGTTTCCCTGGTCTTGGCCGGCTGTGCTGCTGGCCTGAGCATCTGATGGGCCTGCAAGGGTGGTCCAGGGGCTAGGGCAGGGACTTTGGAGTCACGCTGTTGGCTTTGAATCCAGACTCCTACACTTGGTAGCTGTGAACTCTCCATGCCTCAGGGACCTGCAGAACTGAGCTCTGTCTGAGCCAGGTTCCATCCAGGCACTGCGGATCCATCCAGACGGGCACTGCCTCAGGTTGCTCACTATTCACTGCCTTCTCAAGCAGACCCTTGTCTCCTTCTAGGCCCTCACAATCCAGTGGAGGAGACGAAAATCATCTGCCTCTGTCCCTCTGGGCACGCCTCATGCCAGGTTGCATCTGTGGACATGGGCCATGCTCCTGCGCTTCCAAAGTTGGAGAAAGCTGCCAGGCTCAGGTGGGTACATCACAGCAGCTGCTGCCGTCTGGACATAGTGACAAAAGAACACTCTGGGCCTGGAGCCCTGGTCTGGGGCATTGGGCAAGGCTGTTGCACTTCTCTGAGCCCATTTCCCCATCTGGAAAGTGTGCTGATTGTATCTCCCTGTGGGCACTAAGGGCTCAGTGTTAGTTTGAGAGCCAGCATCTGGGGTTTGGGCTGTAATTCCCCGTCAGCCCCATAGCTGCAGGGAACCAGGGACTTTGTTGGGATTACCCTAGGCATCAGTCTAGCTTCCTGCCCCTGGCTTGGGCTCAGCACCTGAAGTAGTCTAGGGGGTAGGTGGTCCTGGTGGGGGCTGGGGCTTTTCGCCAGACTGAGGTCACACCCAGAGCCAGAAATCTTGGTGCCTGCTCTGGGCAAAGGTGCCAGCCTGTGCGACAAGAGTGAAACTCCGTCTCCAAAACAAAAACAAAAACCCTTGCATCATTTCAAGGGGCTCACACCTCCCTAAGGGCCTGGTAATTGGCTGGCTCTGGCCTGCATCTGGCCCCGAGGGTGTAGGTAACTCCCCACCTTACCTGGTTTCTTCCTGCCAGGGCCAATCTTCAGACCTCAGGACTTTGCAGCCTATCCCACCTCCCCTCTGTCCAGCCTTGAGCCCTTGTGGGCCCAGCACTTTTCCAGGCTGTCTCCTGGTTGTCCTTCTGCCTTGAGGCCTGGCTCATGCTGCACCCCCTCCCTCTCACCAAGACCCACAAGGACCACTCCACACCCAGCTCAGCCCCATCCCCTCAGATAGTCCTTTCTCTTTCCTCAGGTGGCCAGGTGCATATCTTGGTGTGAGGACCTTCACTGTATCTGGGAATGCCTACTGGTGACCTTGGCGACAGAGACCAAGGCATTTACCTGATATGAGTGTCTTGGTTCACTGTCTACATGACTAGGGAGGGAGTCAATAATAGGCTTTTCACTTGCTGCAAGGGCCAGTTCTCCTGGCCCCATGGCTCTAGGGATGGAGGATGCTGCAGGAGATGCACCGCTCACTTCCCAGCTGAGGACTGTGGGTCATCTCAGGGCGATTTCACAGTCCCCACATGCCCCACCCCCTCAGCTCAGCAAATACCAAGTAGTGCAGCCTGCCTAGGGGATGATGGGCTCGAGAGTGCCCAGGTAGTGCCCAGAGTGCCCTTGGCAGGCCTCTCACCTAGCTGCTTCCACAGCTGTGTAGCAAGAGTTCTAACCTTTTTTGACCCTGAAGCCTGCTGAGAATAAGAGCTGTGGACTGTTTTCCCAGAAAGGCATGTACATGCTCTCCACACAAAACCTGTCATCGTGGCCAAGCACAGTGGCTCATGTAATCCCAGAACTTTGGGAGGTGGAGCCAGTCGGATCACCTGAGGTCAGGAGTTCAAGACCAGCCTGCCCAACATGGCAAAACCCTGTCTCTACTAAAAATACAAAAAATTAGCCAGGCGTGGTGGCAGCCACCTGTAATCCCAGCTACTCCGGCAGCTGAGGCAGGAGAATCACTTGAACCTGGGAGGCGCAGGTTATAGTGTGGTGAGATCACGCCACTGCACTCCAGCCTGGGCGACAGGAGCGAAACTCTGTCTCAAAAAAACAAAACAAAACAAAACCTTGCATCCTTTCAGGGGGCTCACACCTCCCTAAGGGCCCAGTAATTAAACCCCCTGGGCCTGAGGGTGAGAAACTTTGTCTCAGTTTTACCCCGAGTGATCAGCCCAGGGGTAAGGAAGGAGAAGCCAGAAAGCAGGACCCATGAGAAGGGCCCCCTCCTAGAGTTTGAGGCCCACTCCCTCCTGCCCCTGCCTCTCCTCTGTCCAGGACTCCTCCCTGCTGTGCCCCACTCCTGGGGCCATAACCATGGGGAGCTGTGGTTTTCTACAGGCCCCTGGGCACAAAGTAGGCAGTCTCACCTGGAGGTGATCAGAGTAACATGGCAGGAAGTGAGGGGGAAAGCCACCCTGGAACTGCGCCTCTCTGCCCCCGATGTCACTGGCGTGCACTCCTCCCTCCCCTCACTCAGGCAGTGGCATGAGTTCCATGTGAGTGCTGTCCTCCTCCCTCTGCTGCCTCTTTTATTCCTTGGGGCTACCATAACACTTTCCCTTCCCCAGCCCTGCCAACCTGGTGGGACATTGGGCTTCCCTCTTACAGGGTCCTGGGGACAGGCCCATCCTTTATCATACCCACAGAGAGACCCTTTTTTTCTTCAGGACCTGGGGAGCAGCCAGGTTCCATGAGTTAAATGCAGATCTGAACCAAGCTGGGACTGAGGTACACACTCTCCTCTACTGCAAAGTAGCTAGGGATTCCAACTAGGTAAGTAGGAGAGCGGGGCAGAGCCAGACCAGACAAGGACTGATCACCTGGAAAAAGCCTGCCATCAAAGGTCTTGGCAAATGCTGGGTGCGGTGGCTCACTCCTGTAATCCCAGCACTTTGTGGGGCTCAGACAGGTGGACTACTTGAGGCAAGGAGTTCGAGTCAAGCCTAGGCAACATGGCAAAACCCCATCTCTACTAGAAATACAAAAATTAGCTAGGCATGCTACACTCCTGTAATCCCAGTTACTCAGGAGGCTGAGGCAGGAGAATCACTTGAACTGGGGAGGCAGAGGTCGAAGTGAGCCAAGATTGTGCCCCTGCACTCCAGTCTGGGAGACAGAGTGAAACTGGGCCTCAAAAAAAGAAAAGAATATGGCCTTGGCAGAGAGGGGCCATTCCGGCAGTGCCTTCCCTTGGGTTTCTCCTGGGTAGGCCTCTGCCATGAGGAGGCACTTCCTTCTGCCTGTCCGTGGCCCACAGCAATGGAATGTCTGCTTCTGGGGGTTGGGTGGGAGACTGCTGGCAGACCTGGAAACCTTCAGGTGGGGTTTTTTTGCTTTGTTTTGTTTTCGAGATGGAGTGTCGCTCTGTCACCCAGGCTGGAGTGCAGTGGTGGAATCTCAGTTCACTGCAACCTCCGCCCCTCTGGGTTCAAACAGTTCTCCTGTCTCAACTTCCTGAGTAGCTGAGATTACAGGCATGTGCCACCATGCCCGGCTAATTTTTGTATTTTTTGTATAGATGGCATTTCGCCATGTTGGCCAGGCTGGTCTCGAACTCCTGACCTCAAGTGATCACCCACCTCAGCCTCCCAAAGTGCTGGGATGACAGGCATGAGCCACTGAGCCCAGCCCCTTCAGGGGGGTTTTGAGGCTCCACTACAATACCAGTTTCCTGTGGCTGCTGCAAAAAATTACCACAAACTTAGTGACTTAAAACAACCAAAATGTATTCCCTTACAGGTCTGAAGGCCAGAATTCTACAGTAAGTCCTGCTGAGTCAAAGTGGGAGCAGGCTCAGTGGCTTCCGAGGCTCTGCGGGAGAATCCGTTTCCTGGCCGTGGAGGTGGCCTGCTCTCCTCAGCTTGTGCTGCCCGTCTCAAAGGACTGGAGATTCCTTCTCTGTCACTACACCTCCCACCCTCTCCATCACCTGCTCTGCTCTTGTAAGGATCCGGGTGAGTACATCAACCCCAAAAGCCAAAGACCCTTAACTTCATTATATCTGCAAAGCCCATTTTGCCATATAAGGTCATGTTCACCAGTTCCCGGGATTAGGATATGGGCATCTTGGGGGCATCAGCCTGCTACAGCTAGGCTGCAAAACTGTTACACCCTCCTGGTGTTTCAGTGATTGGGAGAAAAAGGGTTGGCATTTTTTGCTTAGGGGTCCCTCTTAAACTTGTATCTGTAAGGTCTGGGGTCCCACTTAACCTTGTGTTTTTGTTTTTGTTTTTTTGAGGTGGAGTCTTGCTCTGTCATCCAGGCTGGCAGTGGCGTGGTCTTGGCTCACTGCAATGTCTGCCTCCTGGGTTCAAGTGATTCTCCTGCCTCAGCCTCCTGAGTAGCTGGGACTACAGGCGCCCGCCACCATGCCCTGCTGTTTTGTATTTTTGGTAGGGACAGGGTGGGGGTCGGGCTAGGGAGGGGGGGTTTTGGCTATGTTGCCCTGAGCTCAAAGCGATCCGCCTGCCTCTGCTGCCAAAGTGTTGGGATTACAGGCCTGCACCACTGCACCTGGCTGCTGTAAAGTCTTATTTCACACAGCTGACACATGTTTTAGGAAGTTTGCTAAAAGACCTCTGGAGACCTCCTCATTGTGACCTCCCTGTTGTTGTGTTTAATTTGATTGAACTTTTCTGCCCTCCTGCTTTTCAGCTTCTCTAATAGTCTCCCATTAAATCAATTCTAAGAACCACCAAAAAAGGGAAATTTTTTTTTTAAAAGCAGTAAAATGACATGGACTGTTAGAATGTAAAATATATGAAATAAGTCATTATATGTTAGTGCTGCTCTGACATAGGGACGCATTATTGAGAATCAACTTTTGCTTGATTTTCAGAGAAATGGAATAATCATATTGCTGATCTACGTAAACAAATTCAAGAATTGTCTGAAAGAAAATATGGTATGTCTAAACTGGAAAAGTCCTGTAATCTTATGTTCATGGGCATTTGCACAACGGAGTTACTGTTCATCATGGGGGTACCATGGACAAGCCCAGGGCTGCCGGCGAGTCATGCCATCCTTACACGTTTCTCCTTGTAAGGTGGTTTGTAGTGTCTACACACTTTGTTTCTAGATTGCTGCAAAGCTGGGGAAAAGTTGTATTTCTTTAATTATTAGTTAGCATTTCTTTTAAACTTTCAGTATGGAGATTGGAAATCTATTTACATATTTATTGCAAAGCCCTGGATCTTAGGGATTTCATTGAATTATTTATTCATTTTTTTTGAGACGGAGCCTCACTCTGTCGCCCAGGCTGGAGTGCAGTGGCACGATCTCGGCTCACTGCAACCTCCACCTCCCAGGTTCAAGCAGTTCTCTGCCTCAGCCTCCCGAGCAGCTGGGATTACAGGCACCAGCCACCACGCCTGGCTGATTTTTGTATTTTTAGTAGAGACAGGGTTTCATGATCTTGGCTAGGCTGGTCTTGAACTGCTGACCTCCTGATCCACTCACCTCAGCCTCCCAAAGTTCTGGGATTACAGGTGTGAGCCGCCATGCCTGGCCAAATGTTTTTTTTTTTTTTTTAAATGAATTGTTTCTCTTAGTCTGCTTTGTTAAATTTGGAATTCATCTGGGTGCAGTGGCTCACACCTGTAATCCCAGTACTTTGGGAGGCCAAGGCAGGCAGATATCTAGGTCAGGAGTTCGAGGCTAGCCTGACCAACATGGAGAAACCCCGTCTCTACTGAAAATACAAAATTAGACGAGCGTGGTGGTGCATGTCTGTAATCCCAGCTATTCGGAAGGCCAAGGCAGGAGAATCACTTGAACCCAGGAGGCAGAGGTTGCGGTGAGCCGAGGTTGCACCATTGCACTCTAGCCTGGGCAAAAAGAGCAAAACTCCATCTCAAAATAAATAAATAAATAAAATGTTCAGTACTCACCAAGATGCCCCTGTTGTCTCTACTTTATCTTGATGCATCACTGAATTGATGTTAGATTTCAAATTCATCATTGCCCTTATACTATTCTATGCTGAAGCCACCTTTATATAATGATGAAAGAAATTAGCGATTTGTTATTATCCTCTCTGTTGGTATACATCAAATGCTCACCTAAAAAGAGCAACAACCAGTGGAAAACACATGATGTTTTTATTTGGATGACTACTTGTAACCTACTAGCAAACTATAAAATTGTATGATATGCAGAATTTTAACTGAATTGCTTTAAGTGGACATTTAAACATGATAAACCATATTGATGGTATTTACGTTAATATACTTAAAATGAACATTTTTCTTCATCATGAGTAATATAACCTACTCCTCAATGAAAACCTAGCATTAAATTTGCTAATGAATTCAATAACATTTCCATAATATTTTTAGTTACATGCTTAAGGTTCTCTTAGTGTTTCTCCCACTTTTTAATAGCTTATGCCTTTTTCGCCTTTGGTTTTTTTTTGGTTCATTTTAAAACAAAAATCTCACAACATGTGACACCTGGAAACACTGTAACCTAGTGGTAAGACCATAGGCCCTGGGGACACAGGCTGGCCATGTCTCCTGTCCTGTCTGAGCTTTAGTATCCTCTTTTGTGGTCATGAGAACTGAAGATCTGTCCCGAAGATTTCATAAGATAGTAAAGTGCTTCACATAATACCAGACATATACATACACAGTAAATGCTTCCTCCTTATATTTTTATTGATTAATTGATTGAGACAGAATCTTGCTCTTTTGTCCAGGCTGGAATGCAGTGGTGTGATCGTGGTTTCTGCAACCTCCACCTCCTGGGTTCAGGCAATTCTCCTGCCTCAGCCTCGCGAGTAGCTGGGATTAGAGGTGCCTGCCACCATGCCCAGCTAATTATTGTATTTTTAGTACAGATGGGGTTTTACCATGTTGGCCAGGCTGGTCTCGAACTCCCAACCTAATGATCTGCCTGCCTCGGCCTCCCAAACTGCTGGGATTACAGGTGTGAGCCACTGTGCCCAGCCTGTCTTTTCTCTTCACACCCACAGTTCATGATGAAATATTAAATATGTATTAGTGGATATTACTTTGCTGAATATTGCCTAGTGAATATTAAGTATTCTCACCTTTCAGACATGAACTTATGAATTCAACAGGTGAAGATTTACAACTTGATAAATCAGCTTTGTGAGGTACATCTTCAGTCTTAAGTCAGATTAGAAGATTATGTGACGTAATTAACACTTAACATTGATTTAATGGTAGCTTCCACATGAAATAGTATGCCTCAAAGTATTAATTATGTCCTAGGACAGGAGAATTCATGTTGTCAAAATTCTCATACTCTCTAGAACAATGAACTCATTTTCTTTTTATTAGTAGATATTGCATTTATGGGTAGACAAAACTGAAAGAACAATATTTGTTCTACTTTTGAGATGCAAGATTCATCTGGCATAATGCATTGAACAGGTTATTATTGAAGTCTACACCAGTCAACTGAATAAGCATTCATCAAATGTCCATGATATGCAGGACATAAGATTTCTTTTAGAGTATGGAACCATGCATATTATCTTTTAATTAGATGATTTAGTTAGATATGTTTTTAAAGAAATAGAAATATAATTGATTTTCTTGTTTTGGCTCTGGAGTGGAGTGGGGATGAAACAGAATGGATTCACACTGTTTAGATTTACTAAAATCGAAGGATTGCAGCAAGATCATATCTGTAGTCTCCCCGTAGCAAATGTCACCTGCTAGCTGTTTTTTTTTGTTGTTGGTTTTTCTTTTTTTTTTTTTTTTTTGGTAAGTTGAAGTTTTGTTCTGTCGCCCACGCTGGAGTGCAGTGGTATGATCTCAGCTCATGGCAAGCTCACCTCCTGGGTTCAAGCAATTCTCCCTGCCTCGGCCTCCTAAGTAGCTGGGATTACAGGCATGAGCCACCACGCCCGGCCTGGGCCTGCTTCTTTCTCTTTTTCTTTTTGTTTCATTAGCAGCTTAAAATTGGTGCCTTATTCAGACACAAGCAAAAGGACATTAGCCCAGCTTTGGAAATAGATGTGAGCCCATATATGATTTTCCTAGTTTCTCCTCCCCCTTTGCTTTTTGCTCTCTTGTTAGTATTTTAATTGTTTTCACTCTCTGAATCTTTTTTCCCCATTTCTTTGGCAGACATTTTTACTTGTCTTGGAAGAGTAGGTGAAGAGCTGTTTTTAGGACTCTTTGAAAGGGTACAGTATGGGTGACAGTCTTGGCTAATGGTAACATCCAGGGAGCTGGGGTCAGCATGAGCTGGAATCAGTTCAAATTAGCAAAGCACTGGCACTCGGTGGCAGGAATACAAGTGACTGCAAAGTGTTAAGCACATCTGGAAAGGGATACTGACATCATCCTCAGAATCTGTGGGGAGTTCACATAGCCAGTTAAGACCCATTCCTCTTTGACCCTATAAAGATTCTTTAAAGAATAATACCCTTAGTGGTTTTCTAGCCAGCTTGCCTGCTCATTTATCTTTGAGGACGACATGCCTTGTGGAGCTCCACAGGCCCCAGAGGGGTATGGATTCTGCATTTGAAAGTGCTGAAGCTGAGAGACTGGGTCTTGGTGGACCACAAGAGGTCTGTTTCTCCTCTACTTATTGTTCCTTTTTTTCCCAGCAGCTGGCATTGCTGTTTAAATGGGTTGTTCTTTGCTGTTTTAAGTTGTTTCATAGTGGTGTGTCAGGATTTGGGTTTTCTGAATACTTTCCAAGCTGGTGACTTGAGTGGTGGTTAGGGAGGAGCTGTTTTAGGGCTGTTCTGGAGCTATAGAGGTCAGGTGTCTAGATACTCCCAGCTTGTCTGTTGAGGAAAATGCTGTTCTCATTGTGCTGTCTTTGGTGGTGCTGTGTGTGGCTCTTTAGATGTGGTTGGAGGTGAGCTGGGGGAGTTAATGAGATCTTTTTTAGGTGCTTTTGATAAAGTAGCCTGCACTACAGGATTCATTGTGACTTTTTCCCTTAACCTGTGCATTTCTGTCTGCTAGCTTTTGCTGTCTTTCTCATGCCTTTGATTTTCCCAGCTCCTCTTGGTTGAATTAAGTGCTCTGCTATGGTTTAAATGTGTCCCCCAAAGTTTATGTGCTGGAAACTCAATCCTCAATGCAACAGTTGGGGTGTGGGGCCTAATAAAATAGCCTTTATGAATGAGTTAATGTTGTTATTGTGGTAATAGATTAGGAATCACAGAGTGGGCACATTGTAAAACAGAATTCAGCCCCTTTTACCCTCTTGCTTTCTTGCACTCTCTTTTCCTTCTGCCTTCTGTAGTGGGATGATGCAGCAAGAAGACCCTTACCAGATGCAGGCCCCTCAACCTTGGACTTTCTAACATCCAGAACTGTTAAGAAATAAAATTTATTCCTTTCCTTTCCTTTCCTTTTCTTCCTCCTTTCCCTTCTCCTCCCTTTTCTTCCCTTCCCCTCCCTCCCTCTCTCTCTCCCTCCCTCCTTCCCTCCCTTCCTCCTTCCCTCTTTCCCTCTTTCCCTTCCTTCCTTTCCTTCTTTCTCTTCCTTCCTTTCCTTCCCTCCTTCCCTCCTTCCTTCCTTTTTTCCTTTTTATAAATTATGCAGTCTGTGGTATTCTTTTATAGAAGCATGAAATGGACAAAGACAGACTCCATTTTCAAGAGCAAGCACTTTTGTAGTTTCTGAGCGAATTATGACGGCAAAGGAAGTTCTATAGATAGCCTCAGATCCACTACCTAGGAAGCATGCTACCAAGGAGACCTAGGATCTAGGATTTGATCAAGTGCTGGGCAACATGATACCACTGCAATTTAGCACCTCCGTATATACCTCCAGTTGGCTCAGCCCATCAGGGCTAAAACTACCCCTCATATCCTAGTGTCTCTTGTAGGCAGAAGCCTTGCCTAAACCCTAAGCTGCTTGGCTCACATTCTATCATGTGCTTTTTTTGTAGGGGGTTCAAATACACACAAAAGAAATATGTTGAACCTCCATGCACCCAACCCGCAGATTAAGCAGTTACCTCCATTTTTCCAGATTTGTTTCATCTGCTTCAATCTCCCTAAAAATTTATGTTTGTACAGGAAAAACTGAATAAATGGCTAATTCTCCACCCTACCTCTCATCTTAAGTCACTTTTCAGAGTAGTGAGTTAGTGACCTAGTAACCTTCCCTGTAATGACCAGTAGTTTTTTTTCTGAATACCATTATGAACTCATAGATTATTGTTTGCATTTGATGTATTTCAGGCCATTGCAGTCTTTATTGTTTTGGATGCTTACATTGTCTCATCTAGGTTAATAATTATCTCTTCAAGTTGACTTTCATGTCTTTTTGATGTGATCCTGTTGGACTTTGATGGCTTCCTTGCTTTCTGGCAAAAAAGATGTTCCAGGATCAATATACTGCACCATACATGGAGTCAGCCGTTTCTCTAGGGAACCTTGATTCCTTTTAGTAGAGAACACAGTTTGAGGTCTTGGACTGAATGACTTTTGTGAACCTCCTCTCCTGAGACTACAGCCTGCATCCCTGCATATAGCCCATTTGGAGCTCTTGCTGGGCACCAGCAGGTCTCCTAAAACTGCTATATAGTTCTGCCTCACTCTTACAAAGATTCATCTCTTGAGAGTTTTGTGCTCTACCCCCAGATGTGGTCTTTCTGGTTCTGAAGCTTTTGCTTCAGTCACCCTGAATTTTGCCAGCCCTATGCATGCTATACCTTGGATTGCCAACTTGCCCTCACTGAAGCCAGTTTCTCTGGTTAGAATAGTTGCCCCAACCCATGCCTAATACTCTAGTAAACAAGGTTCTACCTGGGCTTAGGTTAACTTTTGCTCCTTTGGGCCCTGTGTTCTACCAGCATTCCATTTATCTGAAACTCTCCCTCACCTTAAGAACTTATCTGTTCTTTAATGATTTACTGCTGCTTCCTGGGTTCGAAAGAACCCAGTTCAGGAGTTTCTGTTTTAGTTTGAGATCTTATAGGCCTGTCTCATCAGGTTGGTGTCAGCCCAGCTAGGATTAGGCAGAATTGGGTGGGGGCTATAGTGCATTTTTGGCACAGCATGTACCTATCTGACTAATTCTCCGTCTTTTCTTTCTTGTTGCAATTCATGGGTCTTAGCATCTTCTGAATGGTATTTAGTAGGTCATCCTGTTGATTTCCTGCTAGGGAGTAGCGTACTCTGGCTCTGTACCATTGGCCAAGGGACTTAAGGATAGATGAAGGGCTGCAGTTTTGTTAAATGGAACAACATGAAGAGATTGCATTGTAAAAAAAAAAAAAAAAAAAGGCTTGGCAGCAGGGCCCATTTGAATGGTTGGTCCTTGGCTCCTGTGTTGATATAGGCAGATCCTTGATGGGAATTTGGAATGTTCCCAAATATGGTATTGGTACATCAAGTCATCCTCAAGGTTGTCTGTGTAACAGTCTTGAATGATGTTTTGTCAGTCTTTGGAGATTCTCTGTATAGGGTTTAATCATTTAGTTATTTCAGTTGAGCCTGTTTAGTTTCTTTGCAAGGAGATAAGAAATGTGAAAGAGATGCAGACATTAGGGAAAAAAGTCAGGAGCCTTCTTTCCCCACCCTCTACTTGGGTTCTGGAACTGGACTCATAGGTGAGTAGTGAAGAGCTGGGCCCAAGCACATTAATCCTAGATCTAGCTCTGCTTTGCGCTCGCTCCAGTTCTTGTATCAAATTCACTTCAAGCCACCCAGAGTAGTATGTAGAAGAGTCATTCAGGACCGTGCTTATACTTCATTATATCAAATGGGAGATCCAGTAATTTATAGCCTATTATTTCTGGAGCCTGGAGATGGCTCTGCATAAGATTTGCTGAAGCAAATTTTATTACATTAGAAGAGAACCTAGCTGGCTGCATCCTACACTGGAAGCTTTTAGATGCCAATAAGGAGGTCATGTAAAGGTCACAGAATGACTCTGGAATCCATTCCCCGCCAAGAAAGAATAGTGACAATTCTATGTTGTCCTCTTTTCATTTCCCTTTGATTTTGAGTAATAAATTCTCTCCTCACTTCCCAGCTGAACGGTTTGGGAGTCTGTATTCCCTAGAAAGACTTTGGTCACATACCCATCAGATTAAATTAGGTGAAAACCCTTTGGCCTTCATGAATGTTGAAGGATTTCAAAGGGCTAATGGAAATTCTTCTAGAAGTAACTGCAACCTCCGCCTTCCAGGTTCAAGCGATTTTCCTGCCTCAGCCTCCCGAGTAGCTGGGATTACAGGCGTCCACCACCATGCTCAACTAATTTTTGTATTTTTAGTAGAGATGGGGTTTCACCATGTCGGCCAGGCTGGTCTAGAACTTTTGACCTCAGGTGATCCACCTGCCTCAGCCTCCCAAAGTGTTGGGATTACGGGTGCGATCCACCGTGCCCAGTTAAACTTCAGTTTTTCATGTTCCATGCATAGGTCAGGGTCTTAGGGAGTGATTCATTCTAGCAGAACTCCCTGGATCTTAAGGCAGGTGTTCCATTTATTAATTGACAAAGGAGGCATATTTCTCCCCTGGTAACCCAAAGATTTAGGTCGTTTTCCCAGAGACTTCATTTCCACTGTGAGGGTTCTTGGAAAACTAAGCAGAGGATGAGGAAAAGTCTGTGAACAAGCTTGCTGGTTTCTCCCTGTCCTACAAAAGAGCATACGTCTTCTGTAACCCAGAAGGCCCCTTTGATTAGTCAAGGCTGGACAGACTGAGATTAGGGGTGTGTGTGTGTGTGTGTGTGTGTGTGTGTGTGTGTGTGTGTGTGTGTGTGTGTGTGTGTGTGTGTGTGTGTGTGTGTGTGTGTGTGTGTGTGTGTGTGTGTGTGTGTGTGTGTGTGTGTGTGTGTGTGTGTGTCTGTCTTGAGACAGGGTCTCACTGTGTCACCCAGGCTGGAGTGCAGTGGTGAGATCAGAGCTCACTGCAGCTTCCACTTCCTGGGCTCAAGCGATCCTCCTATTTCAGCCTCCAGAGTAGCTGGGACTATACGAATGTTTTACCGCACCCAGTTCATTTTCTAATTTTTTGTAGAGATGAGGTTTCACTGTGTTGCTCAGGCTGGTCTTGAACTCCTGGCCTCACGGGATCCTCCTGCCTTAGTCTCCCAGTGGGCTGGGATTATAGGTATGAGCCACGTCACCTGACCTGCAACGATTTTTCAACAATGTAATTTCTCTTTTGCAGAGCCACCTAAGCTGAAGATTCCCTTGAGAACAAGTACTGTCCTGTGGTTTCATGACCTTTCTTCCATTTGTCGTTCTTGTGAAGTGGAATTTAAATGACATCTTATCAAGATGGATAAACCCTAGTTTCCCAGTGCTGGAATATAGAAAATGATGAACAAGTAAATCCCACTCAGCACCCATAGTCCAGGCATGGGGACCTCAACACACCTGAGCCCCAGACATCACCTTTCATTGTGAGTAGCTCTGAGATGACACTTCTGCTGTTCCCAATTCCAGCATTAATTGAGTTAGATAGTTATTTTATGAAGAATTTTCATATGCCACAATCCTGACCATATCTTCAAGTGAACAGAAAACTTCTATTAAAAAGTCAACCTTCTGTCTCACTCTGTTGCCCAGACTGGAGTGCGGTGGTGCAATTATGGCTCACTGCAGCCTCAACCTCCTGGGCTCAAGCAATCCTCCTGCCTCAGCCTCACAAGTAGCTGGGACTACAGGTGCTTGTCACCACACCTCACTAATTTTCCCATTTGTGTTATATGTGGATTCCACAGGACTGACTTCGAAAACTTGAGTATGCGTGGATTTTGGTATACACAGAAATGGGAGAGCTGGAACTAATCCCCCCATATACCAAGGGACTCATTGTATCTGTTTTTACAATTATACTGTAGGAGACATTATGTTCCATGACAATGGTAATTTTTAATGACAATTTTTAATTGAGTGAAATTACCATAAAAATAATAATAGCAGCTAATAATTTACTGAGCTGTTACTAGGTGCCTATAAATAGCATAGATTTTTAAATTCTCCATAATTCTTCCTTATTTCACTTAACCACTCTATCTTAAATTACTCATGCTTGCCTAAGTAGCACACATACTTAAGTTGGAACAGTAGAGAGATTGGCATGGCCTCTGTGAAAGAATGACATGCAAATTTGTGAAGCATTCCATATTTTTTAAAAAAAGAAAAAAATTACTCCCAGATTTTCACTGTGTTTGTGCATATGACCTTTTGTTTAGGTTGAATTACATCCAAAGATGAAATTTCCAGAAGTGAGATTACTGTGAGTCACAGGGCATGAGCATTCTTATTACCCTTGATGTAAATTGCAAAGCTTTCAGGCATGGTGGCTGTCAGCCTGTAATTCCAGCACTTTGGGAGGCTGAGGTGGGAGGATTGCTTGAGGCCAGGAGTTGGAGGAGGCAGTATAATGAGTCACTGTCTGTATGATTTAAAAAAAATTTCCAAGCTTTATCCTGGAAGGCTTATGTACATTTTAAACACCACTAATACTACAAGAAAATGGCAGTTTCACTGCACCTTCGCCCACACAGGTATTATAATTTAACAAGTTATTTTCTGTGTGATAAATGAAAGACCTCATATTATTACTTTTACTTTGTCACCCATTTTTTTTTTTTGAGACGCAGTCTCGTTCTGTCGACCAGGCTGGAGTGCAGTGGTGTGATCTCGGCTCACTGCAACCTCTGCCTCCCAGGTTCAAGTGATTCTCCTGCCTCAGCCTCCTGAGTAGCTGGGATTACAGGCACATGCCACCATGCCCAGCTAATTTTTGTATTTTTAGTAGAAACGGGGTTTCACCATGTTGATCAGGCTGGTCTCGAACTCCTGACCTCGTGATCTACCTGCCTCGGCCTCCCAAAGTGCTTGATTACAGCTGTGAGCCATGCGCCCAGCCTATTTGTCACATATTTTATCTTTCCTTATGTTAGCTTATTAGCTTTATTTCTTTATTGTCCTTTTTTTTTTTGAGATGAAGTCTCGCTCTGTCTCCTAGGCCTGAGTGTAGTGGCACAGTCTCAACTCACTGCAGCCTTGACCTCCTAGGCTCAGGTGATCCTTCCACCTCAGTAGTTGGGACTATAGGTACATGCCACTATGCCTGGCCAATTATTTTTATTTTTTTATTTTTACTAGAGACGAGGTCTTGCTTTGTTTCTTAGGCTGGTCTGGAACTCCTGGCCTCAAGCAATCCCCCCCACCACCCCCTCCCAAAGTACTGGTATTATAAGCATGAGCCACCAATGCCTGGGGTATCTGTGTCTTTTCCATTTATTTATAGAGTTACTTTGTCTTTTACTAATTCAATGATCTGTTTAATCTTTTATTAAATTATAAAAATAGTAAATACTTTTAAATAAGTGAAAAATTTCCTTCACTCTTTAGACCCATAATCTTATCTCAGGAAATAATTGCTATTGAGAAAATGGGCCATATCCTTCAAGATACGTACATGGTGATTGAACATCACTTCACCTTTTCATATTTCGTGGACATTTGTGCCAATACCTATTGATCTATCTTAATCCTTTTCATGGTTGCATAATATTTTATTATATGGATGTATCACAATTTACCAGTACCAGTCAACTGCTGGAGGCATTTAGGCTCCTTCTAATATTTGCTTTGAGCTCTTTATATAATTAAAAATTAACCCCCTCAGCCGGGTGTGGCAGCTCATACCTGTAATCCAAGCACTTTGGAAGGCTGAGGTGAGAGAACTGCCTGAGTGTGGGAGATCACCCACTCAGTAGCGACACTTTGTCTCTACTAAAAATTAAAAAAATAAAAATGAGCTACACGTTGCAGTGCACACCTGTAGTCCCAGCTACTGGGGAGGCTAAGACTGGAGGATCACTTGAGTCTAGAAAGTTGAGGCTGCAGTAAGCTATGATCACACCATTGCACTTTAGCTTTGCTAAGAGCAAGACTGCATTTCTTAAACAAAATAAAAATTAGATGGGAATATTGCTCAAGCCCTGCAGGTTGAGGCTGCAGTTAACTGTGATTGCACCACTGCAGTCCAGCCTAGGTGATAGAGCAAGACCCTTTCTCTAAAAATAAAATAAAATAAAAATTAATCTTCTATCATATTTCCCAGTAACACCTTCCCTCCTACGTTTCTCCTAGAAGCCCTTAAATTTTGTTTTCCACATACCATTTAAAACTTTTAAGTGCTGATGTCTGTCTGTGTCATCCCTCTTTTTTTTTTTTTTTTTTTAGAATGTCTTTTTGTCACTTCTAGCTGGACCTACCATGAAAGACTTCTGAATCCAGGAAGAGAGACTGACTGGGCAACATGTTATTCAGGTACAAAAAGACTTGGACTGTAACTCAAAAATGATCAAATAATAGTGCATGCATCAAGTGCAATGGGAATCTCTTCTGGAGAGGGAGAGAAGCTTCCAGTTAAGGTGACATTGAAGCCAAGTCCTGTAAGATGAGGAAGAGTTGTATGAGAGTGGGGAGGGAAGGGGGAGGTGGAGGGATGGGGATTGGGCTGGGCTGGGATGGAGTGAGCTGCCCAGGCAGGGAAACCAGCACTATACAGACCTGAACAATGAAGATGGCACATTTTGTTCAGGGAATGGTGAATTAAGTGTGGCAGGAATGCTTTGGAGAGACGGTCATTTGCTTGTATGGAATTTTGCTCAAGAGACCTCATTACAGTTTCTAATTTTTTGATGTTATCATGCATCACTGCCCTTGTCAGATAGTATCATGATCACAATAACATCAAGCATAATATTTCATTGATTCTCACAAAAACAGGTGGGTGCCACAGTTATCCCCATTATATGCACAAAATGATGAAGACTTGGGGTTAATGAGCGATTTGCCCAAGCTCACCTGAATATTAAGACTGAGTCAAATGTTAGTCTGGTCTGACTTTAATGCTTGCCTTGTTCATGAGCACCATCCATTGCCTCTCCTATGCAGTTAAGCAGGTAGACAGGTGAGAGAAGAGCCCGTGTGATATCGGGAGAAATTCACCCCTGATATTTCATGTAGGTTCTTTTCTATTTTCCCTGAGTGTCAGCCGGTCTGAGAAATAAAGGGAAAGAGTACAAAAGAGAGAAATTTTAAAGCTGGGTGTCCAGGGGAGACATCACATGTCGGCAGATTCCGTCATGCCCCCCAAGCCGCAAAACCAACAAGATTCTATTAGTGATTTTCAAAAGGGGAGGGAGTGTATGAATAGGGTGTGGGTCACAGAGATCACATGCTTCACAAGGTAATAAAATATCACAAGGCAAATGGAGGCAGGGCAAGATCACAGGACCACAGGACCGGGACAAAATTAAAATCGCTAATCAAGTTTCGAGCACGCATGGTCATTGATAACATCTTATCAGGAGAAAGGGTTTGAGAGCAGACAACCCATCTGACCAAAATTTATTAGGCGGGAATTTCCTCAACTTGATAAGTCTGGGAGCGCCACATGAGCCCGGGGCTTATTTCACCCCTTATCTATGACTGTAAAAGACAGCCGTCCCCAAAGCGGCCATTTCAGAGGCCTCCCCTTAGAGATGCATTCTCTTTCTCAGGGATGTTCTTTCCTGAGAAAAAGAATTCAGCAATATTTCTCCTATTTGCTTTTGAAAGAAGAGAAATATGGCTCTGTTCCACCCGGCCCACAGGCAGCCAGAGTTTAAGGTTATCTCCCTTGTTCCCTGAAATTGCTGTTATCCTGTTCTTTTTTCAAGGTGCCCAGGTTTCATATTGTTTAAACAACTTGTGCAGTTAATGCAATTATCACAGGGTCCTGCGGGGACATTCATCCTCAGCTTACAAAGATGACCGGATTAAGAGATTAAAGTAAAGACAGGCATAGGAAATCACAAGGGTATTGATTGGGGAAGTGATAAGTGTCCATGAAATCTTCACAATTTAACTTCAGAGATTGCAGTAAAGACAGGCGTAAGAGATTATGGAATTATTAATTTGGGGAACTAATAAGTGTCCATGAAATCTTCACAATTTATGTTCTTCATCCGTGGCTTCAGCAGGTCCCTCCATTTGGGGTCCCTGACTTCCTGCAACACGTTTCTCTCTACTCACAGACTTCTGACCAAATGTATGTGCGGAGTTTCTACACCAATTCTCCAGCTCTCTGGATACCAACCGCGTATCCCGCAATTGCATTCTGACACTACCTAGAGTTAGCGCAGAACCCACAGGTTAGGGGCTCAGTCCCACAAGACCACCCTCACTTCAGATGGCAGTTGCAAGTCCTAGGTTGTCACCTGTATTTTGACCAACCAGTTAGAAATCAGGGTTTCCCATGACCTTCTTCTTGAGTTTAATTATTTACTAGAACAACTCACAGAACTTAGAAAAACAGGTTTTTTTCTTTTCTTTTTAAGAGACAGGGCCTCGCTCTGTTGTCCAGGCTGGTGTGCAGTGGTGCAATCATAGCTCATTGAAGCCTCAACCTCCAGGGCTCAAGTGATTCTCCTGCTTCAGCCTCTCACGTAGCTGGAATTATAGGGTTCCCACCACCACATCTGGCTAATTTCTTTTATTTTTTGTATAGATGGGGTCTTCTTATGTTGCCCAGGGTGGTCTCAAATTCCTAGGCTCAAGTGATTCCACCCACCTCTGCCTCCCAAAGTGCTGGGATTACAGGCATGAGCCAGCGCATCTGGCCACCTTATTTTCTATTACTGGCCCAATGTAATGGCTCCATCTCAGGAACAGCCAATGAAAGAGATGCACAGGACAAGGTAAGTGGGGAGGGGCACAGAGCTTCCATGCTCTCTGTTGGGCACACTACCCTCCCAGGACCTCCTTGTGTTTAGCAACACAGAAGCTCTCCAAACCCTGCTGTTTGGGTTTTTATGGGGCATGATTGATAAAATCATTGGCCATTGGTAGTTAAGTCAATTTTTGCCTCCTGGAGTTCAGCAGGTGAGGCTGAAAGCTCCAAGCCTCAAAAAATGTGGTTGGGGCCAGGTGCGGTGGCTCACTCCTGTAATCCTAGCAGTTTGGAAGGCTGAGGCACATGGACCACTTGAGGTCAGGAGTTTGAGACCAGCCTGACCAACATGGTGAAACCCCGTTTCTACTAAAAATAACAACAATTAGCTAGAAGTTGTGGCACATCCCTATAATTCCAGCTACTCGGGAGGCCGAGGCAGGAGAATTGCTTGAACCCGGGAGGTGGAGGTTGCAGTGAGCTGAGATTGTGCCATTGCACTCCAGCTTGGGCTACAAGAGCCAAACTCCATTTAAAAAAAAGTGGTTGCTTTCTCTGGCCACTAGCCCTCCTCCTGAAGCAGTCTAGGAGCTTGCAGCCACCCTGTTAGCTCAACAGCATCCCACATGCATTCTTACCATGCTGCAGATCTGAAAGACCTTAGAGGCCCTTGTGTCAGGAACCTGGGACTAAGACTAAATATCAAAACAGAAAATGCTCCTATTACCTCTGTCACAAAGGGCTTTTTAAGAGCTTTGGAAGCTCCGTGCCAGGAACCAGGGGCAGAGACCAAATGTATATTTCTTTTCTTATATTTGAGACAGAGTCTCACTCTGCCACTGAGGCTGGAGTGCAGTGATGTGATCATAGCTCACTGCAGCCTTGACCTCCTAGGCTAAAGCAATCCTCCCACCTTAGCCTCTCCATTAGCTGGAACTACAGGCGTGCATCACCATGTCCAGCTGATTTTAATTTTAATTTTGTAAAGACAGGGTCTTCCTATTTTCCCCAGACTGATCTCTAACTCTTGGCCTCAAGCAATCCTTCCTCTTTGGCCTCCCAAAATGTTGGGATTACAGATGGGAGCCCCCATACCGACCAATCACAAGGATCTTTATAAGAGAAGGAGGTAGGAGAGTCAGAATTAGAGAAAGTGATGTGGTAATGGAAGAAGAGGTCAGAGAGGGAGATTTGAAGATGCTGTACTTGTGGCCTTGAATATGGAGTCACGAGGTAAGTCAAGGAATGGGGGTGGCTTCTAGAAGCTGGAAAAGGCAAAGGAGCACATTCTGTCTAGAGCCTCCCCCAGAAGGAATGCAGCCCCTCTGACACCTTGACTTTAGCCTTAATAGACCTAGTTGGGCTTCTGGCCCCCAGAACTGTAAGATGGTAGATTTGTGGTGTTTGAAGCCACTAAATGTAGGGTACTTTGTTGTAGCAACAACCAAAAATGAACGTGAAGCTGGGACCTCATGTTACAGTTGCTGACGCCTGTAATCCCAGAATTTTAGGAGGCTGAGGTAGGAGGATCGCTTAAGCCCAGGAGCTTAAGACCAGCCTGGGCAACATAATGAGACCTCATATCTAAAAAAAATGTTTTTAAAAGGCCAGGCTCAGTGGCTCACATTTGTAATCCCAGCAGTTTGGGAGGCCGAGGAGGGTGGATCACAAGGTCAGAAGTTCAAGACCAGCCTAGCCAAGATGGTGAAACCCCATCTCTACTAAAAATACAAACATTAGCCAGGTGTGGTGGTGGGTGCCTGTAATCCCAGCTACTCAGGAGGCTGAGGCAGAGAGTCACTTGAACCCAAAAGGCAGACCTTGCAGTGAGCCGACATCGCACCCTTACACTTCAGCCTGGGCGACCGAAACTCCATCTCAAAAAAAAAAAAAAAAAAAAAGCCAGGTGTTCTGGCATGCAGCTGTAGTCTCAGTTCCTAGGGAGGCTGAGGCGGGAGGATTGTTTAAGCCTGGGAGGTTGAAGTTGCTGTGAGCTGTGATTGCACCAGTGTACTCCAGCCTGGGCAATAAAGCAAGACCTTGTTTCAAAAAGAAAGAAAGAAATGAGCATGGTGGGAATGGGGACAGATGACAATGTTAAGTAGAGTGGTCAGGGTTGGCCTCATAAGTGAATATTGAGCAAAAGTTTGAAGCAGGTGATGGAGCTGGCCAAGGTGCTGAGGGAAGAGCATTGTAGGCTGAGTCAACAGGGTCTTTATCCTGTTGGATAAAGGAGGAAACTCTCTGGTGTGTCTGAGGCTCTGGAAGGAGGCCAGTGGAGCAAAGAGATAGAGGGAGCAAAGTCAGCAAGGAGGCCAGGGAGTTACTGGGCTGGGATTGGTACAGATCGTGTAAGCCCTGGGATGCTATTGCTGGGGCTTTGGCTTTTACTCTGACTAAAATGGGAACCACCGAGGGCTTCTGAGCAGAGAGGCGACATGGTCTGTCTCCTGATTTAAAAGCACGACCTGGCTGCCAAGTTGAGAAAGACTATGGGAAGATTTGGGTAGAAGCGTGGGGGCCAAGCTGTGGCAACATCCCGGTGGGAGATGATAGTGATCCTGCCCGGGTTCACGGTGGTGGTGAGAGATGGTCAGAGCATGGATACATGTTGAAGTCAGTCAGTAGGATTTCCTGATGGACTGGATGTGAGCTGTGAGAGAAGGCAGTGGTCAAGGTTGAGTTTGATTCTAATTGAATTATTAAGTAATTTTAAAAAACACTACTGCCTTTCCCAATCCTACCAAGTAAAGGATGCTAGATAAAAGAAATCTCAAGTCGGGCCAGGTGCAGTGGCTCACACCTATAGTTCCAACAGTTTGAGAGGCAGAGATGGGAGTATGTTTTAAGGCCATGAGTTTGAGAGCAGCCTGGGCAACATAGCAAGACCTCCTCTCTAAAAAAAAATAAATAAATAAATAAATTTAAAAAAATAAACATAGCCAGACATGATGGTATGTACCTATGGCCCCAGTTACTCATGTGGCTGAGATGGGCAGATCTCTTGATTCTAGGAGTTTGAGGCCAGCTTGGGCAACATAGCAAGACTTCTCTCTCTACAAAAATGAAAAAAAATGCCTGACATGGTGGTACTTGCCTGTATTCCCAGGTATGGGGGCAGCTGAGGCAGGAGCATCTCTTGAGCCCAGTTGGTCAAGGTTGCAGTGAGCTATGATTATACAACTGCACTCCATCCTGGGTGACAGAGTGGGACCCTGTCTCAAAATACAAATACACATGAAATCTCAAGTCAGACCAGTCCCTTCTAGGCTATGTAGGCCTTGTAACCACATAGCTGCATGATCGGGTTTGTGTGGCTGTGGATGAGGAGACCCCTGTCCAATTGTCGGCTTTGTAATCAGTTTATTTTTCAATATAGTAATCAAATATATTTCATCATACTTGATGGTCTCAGATATGTGTGGATTTTGGAATTCCCCTTGGAACAGGTTGTAACATCTTATTGGCTCCATAATTCCATAATTTTTAAAATCTGATCAGTTTTTAATAAGATCAGAGTTGATATTAGACTACCTAATTAGTTTTGTTAATGAGAAAATGAAATTGTGTTGTTTGCATTTTATCCAAGTTGGGTGTCATATTGGCTAAATCTCATCAATACTTAAACAAATGCAAAATTAGAGCTTATCATGAAACACAATGTAATTCTTGAAGAAGATGCCATTTCTTTTTTTTCTTTTTTTTTTTTTAAGATAGAGTCTTTCTCTTGTCACCCAGGCTGGAGTGCAATGGTACGATTTTGGCTCACTGCAACCTTCACTTTCTGGGTTCAAGCAATTCTCCTGCCTCAGCCTCCCGAGTAGCTGGGATTACAGGCGCCCGCCACCACACCCAGCTAATTTTTGTATTTTTAGTAGTGATGGGGTTTCACCATGTTGGCCAGGCTCCTCTGGAGCTCCTGACCTCAGGCAATCTGCCTGCCTCAGCCTCCCAAAATGCAAGGAGTACAGATGTGAGCAACCACGCCTGGCCTCCATTTCTTTTTTGTAGTCTTTAATAAACAGCTGCTATCATTGCAGACTTGCTATTTAGGCACTTAGGAATTTTTCACTAGAAGGCATGTAAAGAAGGACCATGGGCATTTGTAATGAATTTAGCATTTATTCTTTGACTACATGACTGTCCCCAGAGCTGTAACTTTATTAATGAATTTTTTAGAAGCCATTTAGCTAGCAACTGAGCCTAACCAGCCACTCACCCTCGTTATTCAGTGCTCTTTTACTATTGTCTATTTCTCCTCCAACTTGGCTACACTCACAAAGTGATAAAAACTTGCATTTGTTTTCTTTCCTTTTCAGAGACAGGGTCTTGCTCTGTTGCTCAGGCTACAGTACAGTGACATGATCATGGTTCACTGTAGCCTCAAACTCCTGGGCTCAAGCAGTTTTCTCACTTCAGTCTCCCAAGTAGCTGGGACTACAGACATGTGCCACCATGTCCAGCTAATGTTTTCGTTTTTTATCATAGAGACGGGATCTTGCCAGGTTGCTCAGACTGGGCTCGAAACTCCTGACCTCAAGTGATCCTCCTGCCTCAGCCTCCCAAAGTGCTGGGATTACAGGCAGTCATGACCACCTGTGCCCAGCCCCCTATTATCATTATTTTAAATAATAGCTTTATTAAAATATGATTCACATACCATTCACTTTATTTATTGAAATCTGCAATTCAGTAGGTTTTAGAATATTCACAGAGCTGTGCATCGATCACCACAGTCACTTTTAGAAGCTTTCATTACCCTGTAGAGAAATCCATACCCCTTAGCCACTACCTCCTACTCTCCCCACCTACCTTTGCCCCCAGCCTTAGGCAACCATTGATTAATTTTTTTGTCACTGTAGATTTGCCTAATCTGGACAAATAGAATTGTACAATATGTGATCTTTTGTGGCTTTTTTTCCCTCTTAGCACAGTGTTTTCAAAGTTCCTGTATGTCATAGTGTGTATCCATATTTCATTCCTTCTATGGCAGTATTCCATGGTAGAGACACACTGCATTTTGTTTATCTGTTCATCAGTTGGTGGATATTTGGGTTGTTTCCATGTATTCCATGTATTGGTCATTATGAATAATGCTGCTATGAAGATTGTTGTACCAGTTTTTGTGTGGACATATATTTTTATTTTTCTGGGATTTATGCCTAGGAGTGAAATTGTTGCATTATAGGATGACTGTACATTTAGCCTTTTGAGAAACTGCCAGACTGTTTTCTAAAGTGGCTACACCAGTTGGGTGCAATGGCTCACACCTGTAATCCCAGCTACTCAGGAGGCTCAGCTAGGAGGATGGCTTGAGCCCATGAATTCAAGACCAGCCTGGGCAAGATAGTGAAACCCTGTGTTGATTTTTAAAAAATCCAATTAAAATGACAGGAAAAGAAATACCCAAACAAAATGGTTACACGATTTTATGTTCCCACCAGTAATATATGTGGGTTCCAATTCCTCCACATCTTCACTGACATTTTTTTTTTTTTTTTCTAGATAGGGGTTTGCTCTGTCTCTGAGGCTGCAGTGCAATGATGCCATCACAGTTCACTGCAGCCTTGACCTCCCAGGCACAAGTGATTCTCTCATCTCAGCCTCCTGAGTAGCTGAAAATTGCAGGTGTACGCCACCATGCCTGGCTAATTTTTATATTTTTTTCTGTAGTGATGGGATTTTACCATGTTGCCCAGGCTGATCTCATACTCCTGGTCTCAAGTGATCTGCCCACCTCAGCCTCCCTAAGTTCTGGAATTACAGGCTGCCACCATGCCCGGCCTTCACCAACATTTGCCATTATCTGTGTTTTTTTTTTTCCTTTATACCTTAAAGCAGTATGAGAACAAGTGTCTTCAATTATAGGAAACAGTATAATCCCAGGGCATTGGGAGGCTGACAGGAAGATGTCTTGATGCCAGGAGTTTTTGTTGTTGTTGTTGTTGTTGTTTCTGACAGAGTCTCGCTCTGTCACCCAGGGTGGAGTGCAGTGATGGGGTCCACTGCAACCTCCGCCTCCCAGGTTCAAGTGATTCTCCTGCCTCAGCCTCCCGAGTAGCTGAGACTACAGGTACATGCCACTACTGCCCAGCTAATTTCTGTATTTTTGATAGAGTCAGAGTTTCACCATGTTGGCCAGGCTGGTCTTGAACTCCAGACTTCAGGTGATTTGCCTGCCTCAGCCTCCCAAAGTGCTGGGATTACAAGCATGAGCCACCATGCCCAACCTGATGCCAGGAGTTTTAGACTAGCCTGGGCAACCTAGCAAGACCTTGTCTCTACAGAATATTTAAAAATTAGCCAAATGTGGTGGTGCCTGTGTATAGTCTCTCTCCCTCTCTCTTGTTTTTTTCTTTCTAACTTTTCGTGATGTGGTCTGGCTCTGTCACCCAGGCTGAAGTGCAGTAGTGTGATCATGGCTCACTGCAGCCTGAAACTCCTGGGATCAAGTGATTGATCCTCCCTCCTCATCCTACCAAGTAGTAGGGACCACAGGTGTATGCCACCCAGGTCTTGCTATGTTGCCCAGGCTGGTCTTGAGCTCCTGGCCTCAAGCAATCCTCTCACCTTGGCCTCCCACAGTGCAAAGATTACAGGTATGAACCACCATGCCTGGCCCCTACCCTGCCTATTGAGAACCAAAAGAAGGATCCAAATTCTCCTTAGCTCAACTCGAGCCATTTCCTGATTGCTTCATCAGCAAGGAGCTTGTTATTGGGCTGTCCAGGCCTCCCAAGCAGCACAGAAATGAGGTGAAGGAGTTTTCCTGCTGCTCCACTCTGTAAGGAGTTGGAGGGTGATGTTTACTCGTTTGCAGAGAGAGATGCCTTGTAGGCACCTCAGGATGGAGAGGACCCTGATTCCAATGTCCTTTCTTTCTTTCAAAACAGGACCTTGCCCTGTCACTCAGGATGGAGTTCAGTGGTCCAATCATGGCTCATTGTAGCCTCAAACTCCCAGGCTCAAGCAGTCCTACCATGTCAGCCTTCCCAGTAGCTGGGACTACAGGCAAGCATCGTGACACTCAGTGAATTTCGTTTTTATTTTTTTGTAGAGATGGGGCCTCAGTATGTTGCCACGGCTGACCTTGAACTCCTACACTCAAGGGATTTTCCTGACCTGGCCTCCCAAAGTATTGGTATTACAGGCATGAGCCATTGTGCCCACCGTCTCTGGTTCTTAACCTTCTGCCTCCCTCTTCCAGTTTTAAAGAATGCGTGTAATTACATGGGCTCTCCTAGATACTCCAGGATAATCTTGTTTTAAGGTCAGCTGATGAGCAACATTAATTTTATCTGCACTCTTAATTCCACCTTTCTATGTAATTGTGCTGTGTAACATAGGACATGAGCAATTGGTGGGGGTGGGGGTTATTACTTTGGCCACCACAGTAACTATTTTATGCCAGGTACTCAGCTAAGCACTGGTGAATTAAGCATGAATAACACACACTCCCTAATCTCCATCCATTCTTGGGAGGAGCACCTCACCTGTCATGCTCCTGAGAATCTGGGGAGTCAAAGAAGTCTTCCATGAGGAGGTGATGCCAAAGCGGACAAGTGACAGAGGAGTCAAAGCTAGCTAGGAAGAGAGTAGAGGTTTAAGGGGAAACATATTATAAGCAGAGGATATCACCCACTTCAGAGACTCCCAGAGGAGAAAGAGTTTGCATTGAAGGGGCAGATGAGGCTCAGTTGGACTCCATAGCAGATGAAATGGAGAGGGGCAAGCAGTGAGGCTGCCTTGCAAGGCAGGGCAGAGCAGGGGCTGTTAAGGAGTTTGGACTTAATCCCTGAGGCAAGGAGAAGTGATGTAAATGGGGGAGTAACATGATGAGATTCACGGATTAGAGACATGGCTCAGGCTGCTGTAGAGAAGGCACCAGGGAGAGCAGATGGCTCAGTGGGTGTGCAGGAGACCTCTCACTGAGTTTAGGGAGAGGTTTTTTAAACAGAAGAAGTTTGAGTAATTTAAATAATGATGGGAAGGAGCTAAAAGTGGGGGATAGGTTAAAGATACAGGAAAGTGGGAGGAAGAACTGACAAGTGAGGTTCCAGAGAGGGCAGGAGAAGAGGAGATTCTCACAGGGGGATTAACACTTTCTTTTCTTTTTTCTTTCTGAGACAGAGTCTCACTCTGTCACCCAGGCTGGAGTGCAGTGGCACAATCTTGGCTCATTGTAGTGCAGACTTCCAGGCTTAAGGGGTTCTCCCACCCCAGACTCCCAAGTAGCTGGAACTACGGGTGTGCACCACCACCACACCTGGCTAATGTTTCTTTTTTTTGGTAGACACAGAGTCTCACTATTTTGTGCTGATTGGTCTCCAACTCCCGGCCTCAAGTGATCCTCCTGCCTAGGCTTCCCAAATTGCTGGGATTACAGGCATGAGCCACAATGCCTGGCCTCTGATAGTTCTGTATTCTCTAGAGTTGTCTTTACTTTGTGCTAGTGTGTCCCTCATTGTGCTGATCCTCTGTAAAAATTAATACCTTTTCTTTTCTTCAAGATGGAGTTTCACTCTTGTTGCCCAGGCTGGAGTGCAATGGCACTATCTTGGCTCAGCGCAACCTCCACCTGCCTGGTTCAAGCGATTCTCCTGCCTCGGCCTCCCAAGTAGTTGGGATTACAGGCATGTGCCACCATGCCCAGCTAATTTTGTATTTTTAGTAGAGATGGGGTTGCTCCATGCTGGTCAGGCTGGTCTCGAACTCCTGACCTCAGGTGATCTGTCTGCCTTGGCCTCCCAAAGTGCTGGGATTACAGGCATGAGCCATTGTGCCTGGCCAAAATTAATACTTTTTATATTAAATTTACATATATATACATTTTTTCTTTTTGATACCGGGTCTCGCACTGTCACCCAGGCTGGAGTACAGTGGCACAACCTCTGCTCACTGCAGCCTCCACCTGCCAGGCTCAAGCAATTCTCCTGCCTCAGCCTCCCGAGTAGCTGGGATTACAGGTAAATGCCACCACACCCAGCTGATTTTTGTGTTTTTTGTAGAGATGAGGTTTCGCCATGTTTCCCGGACTGTTCTCAAACTCCTGAGCTCAAAGCAGTCCACCCACCTTGGCCTCCTAAAGTGCTGGGATTACAGGTGTGAGCCACCTTGCTCATTCTAGTTTAAACTTTTGAATGGTTTGTGTCTCCTGATTGGACTCCTACAAATACAGAGTCGATGCTAGGAAGGGTACCAGGAGATAGACGCACACAGATGGGATTTGGGAGTAGGTTTGGTTATCCAAGGAGCAGTGCTGAGCTCCTTGCTAATGGGATATGGGATGCTGGTGATTTCCAGGAAGTGACTTCACAATGACTCAAGCTACCATATACTGTTGATTGTGAAATGCCAGTTGAAGCATATGTCCTGTGAGCTTAGGGGTGCTACAGGTTGACCACTGCAGCAGTAAAGATGACTCTGAAGAATGGCATGGGATGGATCCTTTCGAATGCACTTGAGCAGCGGTCTCCAACCATAGGGCCACAGAGCTGGAGGTGAGCAGCAGGTGAGTGAAGGGAAACTTCATCTGTATTTCTAGCCCCTCCCATCGCTTGCATGACCACCTGAGCTCCATGTCCTGTCAGATCAGCAGCAGCATTAGATTCTCATAGGAGCACAAACTCTGTTGTGAAGTGTGCATGCGAGGGATCTAGGTTGTGTATGCCTTATGAGAATCTAATGCCTGATATTCTGTTACTGTCTCCCATCACCCCAGATGGACAGTCTAGTTGCAGGAAAACAAGCTCAGAGATCCCACTGAGTCTACGTTATAGTGAGTTGTAGAATCATTTCATTATATATTACTATGTAGTAATAATAGAAATAAAGTGCACAATATATGTAATGCACTTGAATCATCCTGAAATTATTCCCTCACTCCCAGTCTGTGGAAAAATTGTCTTCCACACGTTCACTCTGTTTTTTGGTAGAGGCAGGGTCTTAATATATTGCCCAGGCTGATCTCAAACTCCTGGCCTCAAGTAATAGACCTCTCTCAGCCTCCCAAAGTGCTGAGATTACAGGCATAAGCCACCACTCTCAACCAAGACTTTCTTAAACCAAATAAAAATTAAGTGAGATTACTTGAGCCCAGGTGGTCAAGGCTGCAGTGAGCCTGATTGCACCACTGCACTCCAGCCTAGGTGATGGAATGAGACTGTCTCAAAAAATAAAATAAAATAAAATACAAATTAACCCTTTATGACGTTGCCAGTAACTTTCCCTCCTAAGTGTTCCCCACAAATCTTTGAATTCTGTTTAATTTCCACATAACATTTAAGACATTTAAGAACTTATGTCTGTCTGTGTCATCCCTTTATGTCAAAAGATGTCTTTTTGTCACTTCCAGCTGGATCTGCCATGAACGACTTCTGAATCCAGGAAGAGAGACTGACTGGGCAACATGTTATTCAGGTACAAAAAGATTTGGACTGTAACTCAAAAATGATCAAATGATAGTGCATGCATCAAGTGCAATGGGAAGCTCTTCTGGAGAGTGAGAGAAGCTTCCAGTTAAGGTGACATTGAAGCCAAGTCCTGAAAGATGAGGAAGAGTTGTATGAGAGTGGGGAGGGAAGGGGGAGGTGGCGGGATGGGGAATGGGCTGGGATGGGATGGAGCAAACTGCCCAGGAAGGGAAACCAGCACTGTACAGACCTGAACAACGAAGATGGCATATTTTGTTCAGGGAATGGTGAATTAAGTGTGGCAGGAATGCTTTGTAGAGACAGTAATTTGCTTGTATGGAATTTTGCCTGAGAGACCTCATTGCAGTTTCTGATTTTTTGATGTCATCATCCATCACTGTCCTTGTCAAATAGTTTGGAATGGGTATAATGACCACAATAACCCCAAGCATAATATTTCATTAATTCTCACAGAATCACAGGTGGGTGCCACAGTTATCCCTATTTGATGAATGGAGTGATGAAGCCTTGGGAATAATGAATGATTTGCCCAAGCTCACCTGGATATTAAGACTGAGTCAAATGTTGGGTCTGGTCTGACTTTAATGTTTGCTTTGTTCATGAGCACCACGTATTGCCTCTCCTATGCAGTTAAGCGGTAGACAGGTGACAGAAAAGCCCATGTTTTTCTCTACTCACACACTTCCGACTGAATGTATGTATGGAGTTTCTACACCAAATTCTTCAGTGCTCTGGATATTAACTGGGTGTCCCATGACTTTATTCTGACACTACCTGGAGTTAGCACAGACCCTACAAGTTAGGGCCTCAGTCCCACGAGACCATCCTGACTTCAGATGCCAATGGCAAGTCCTAAGTTGTCACCTGTACTTTTGACCAACCTGTTACAAATCGGGGGTTCCCATAACTGTTTTCTTGGGTTTAATAATTTGCTAGAACAGTTTATGGAACTCAGAAAAACAGTTTATTTTCTTTTTTTCTGAGAGAGAGGGTCTTATTTTGTTGCCCAGGCTGGTGTGCAATGGTGCAGTCATAGCTCATTGCAGCCTTGATTGTCGGCTCCAGTGGTTCTCCCATCTCAGCCTCCCTAGTAGCTGAGACTACATGCCTGCAACACCACATCTGGCTAGTTTCTTTTATTTTTTGTATAGATGGGGTCTTGTTGTGTTGGCCAGGCTGGCCACAAATTCCTGGTCTCAAGTGATCCTCCCACCTCAGCCTCTGAAAGTGCTGGGATTACAGATGTGAGCCACCACATCTGGCCAGTTCATTTCCTATTACTGGTTCATTGTGAAGGATACATCTCAGAAACAGTCAAAGAGACGTGCATGCTGGGTGCAGTGGTTCATGCCTGTAATCTCAGCACTTTGGGAGGACAAGGTGGGAGGATCGCTTAAACTCAGGAGTTTGAGACCAGCCTGGGCAACATGGTGAAAACCTGTCTCTATAAAAAATTAAAAAATAATAATAATAACCGGTGTGGTGTTGTGCACCTAGAGTTCCAACTCCTAGGGAAGCTGAGATGAGAGGATGCCTTGAGCTGGGGACTGGGGAGGCTTAGGTTACAGTAAGCTGAGATTGTGCCACTGCACTCTAGCTTGGACAAAAGAGCCTGATCCTGTCTCAAAAAAAAGAAAGATACCCAGGGCAAGTTAAGTTCGGAGGAGCACAGAGCTCCCATGCCCTCTGTTGAACATGCGACCCTCCCAGCATCTCCTGTGTCCAGCAACCCTGAAAGCTCTGCAAACCCCTTTCAGGGTGTTTATGGAGGCTTTATTATGCAAGCATGATTGATTAAATCTTTGGCTGTTGGTGATTAAGTCAGTATCCAGCCCCTCTTCCTCCTGGAGTTCAGTGCATGAGGCTGAAAGTTCCAAGCCTCTTACCATGTGGTTGCATGGTAATCAGTCCTCCTCTTGAAGAAATGTAGGAGCTTGCAGTCACCCAGTCATCTCAACAACATCCCCAAATGCATTCTTACCATGCTGGAGATCCCAAAGTTCTTAGAGGCTCTTGTGTTAGAAACCTGGGACCAAGACCAAATATTAAAACAAAAGATGTTCCTGTCACATCTATCACTGAGGTCTTTCTAAGAGCTTTAGAAGCTCTGTGCCAGGAACCAGGGACAGAGATGAAATATATATTTCTTTTCTTTTTTTTTTTTTTGAGACAGAATCTCCCTGTGTCATCCAGGCTGGAGTGCAGTTATGTGATCATAGCTCCCTATAGCTTTGGCCTTCTGAGATCAAGCGATCCTCCCATCTCAACCTCCCAAGTAGGTAGGACTACACATGCATGTCACCCATGCCCAGCTCATTTTTGTAGAGTCGGAGTTTCACCATGGTGGCCAGGTTGGCCGTGTTGGCCAGATGGGGTCTTCTTTTGTTGCCCAGGCTGGCCGCAAATTCCTGGGCTCAAGTGATCCTCCCACCTCTTCCTTGTAGAGATGCGATTTAGTTATGTCGTCCAGGCTGATCTCAAACTCCTGGGCTAAATCGATTGTCTCACTTCAGCCTCTCAAGTAGCTGGGACTACAGGCGCATACCACCATGTCGGGCTAATATTTATTTTTATTTTTTTTCTAGAGGTGGGGGTCTCACTATGTTGTTCATGCTAGTTTCAAACTTCGGGCCTCAAGTGTTCCTCCTGCCTTGACCTCCCAAAGTGTTGGGATTCTGAGTGGGAGCCATCATGCCCAGCAATCACAAGGGTCTTTATAAAAGAAAGAGAGTAGGAGATTCAGAATTGGAGCAGGAGATGTGGTGATGAAAGCAGAGGTAAGAGAGGGAGATTTGAAGATGCTTCACTTCTGGCTTTGAAGATGGAGTCAGGGGCCATGATCCAAGGAATGGGGGTGGCTTCTAGAAGCTGGAAAAGCCAAGGGAACACTTTAGAGTCTCCAGAAGGAATGCAGCCCTGCTGACACCTTGACTTTAGCCTTAATAGACCTAGTTTGAGTTTCTGGTCCCTAGAACCATAAGATGGTAGTTTTGTGGTGTTTTAAGCCACTAAATGTAGGAAACTGCAAACTATGTTGCAGCGGCAAGAAGAAATGAACATGAAGCCAGGCATGATGGCTCATGCCGGTAATCCCAGCACTTTACAATTTAGGCAGGAGGATCACATGAGGCCAGGAGTTCAAGACCAGTCTGGGCAACATAGTAAGACCTTGTCTCTACAAAAAATGAAAAAATTGGCCAGGTGTGGTGGCTCACGCCTGTAATTCCAGCACTTTGGGAGGCCGAAGCGGGCAGATTACCTGAGGTCAGGAGTTCGCGACCAGCCTGCCCAACATTGCAAAACCCCGGGTCTACTAAAAATACAAAAATTAGCTGGGCGTGGTGGCACGCACCTGTAATCCCAGCTACTTGGAAGGCTGAGGCAGGAGAATCACTTGAATCTGGGAGGTGGAGGTTGTAGTGAGCCGGGATCACACCATTACACTACAGCCTGGGCAAGAAGAGTGAAACTCTGTCTCAAAATAAAATAAAATAAAATACTAAAAAATTTAGCCAGGCATGATGGCATGAACCTGGAGTCCCAGCTACTGGGGAGGCTGAGGTGGGAGGATCACTTGAGCCCAGGGAGGCTGAGACTGCAGTGAGTCATGATCAGGCCTCTGCACTCCAGCCTGGGTGACAGAGTGAGACCCTGTCTCAAAACGACAAAAGAGTAGCAGCTAACATCAACTGACCTTTTACCAGGTACCTATTAATACCATAGTTTAATTTCTTATAACTGTTTCTTATTTCACTTACCAACTCTGTCTTCAGTTACTCCCAGATTTTTACTGTGTTTGTACAGATGACCTTTTGTTTAGATTGAATTGTCTCCCCAGAAGTAAGATTACTGTGAGTCACGGTGAATGGACATTCTCATTACCCTTGATGTAAATTGACAAGGTTTTGGGTGCCTCCCAGCTATAATCTTAGCACTTTGGGAGGCTAAGACAGGAGGATTGCTTGAGGCCAAGAGTTGGAGGAGGCAGTATGGCAGTATGGTGAGACCCTGTCTCTATTATTTTAAAAAATTGACAAGCTTTACCCTGGAAGGCTTATACACAATTTAAACACCCCTTATAGTATAAGAAAGTGCCCATTTCACTGCACCTTTGCCAGCACAGGGTATTATAATTTAGTAAGTCATTTTTTGTTTGATTATTTTAAATAGATAAAAGACCTCATATTACTTTACTTGTCACATTTCAACATCTTTCCTTAGCTTATTAGCTCTATTTCTTTTCTGTCTGTAAATGGTTGTTGTTGTTTTGTTCTTTGAGACAGGGTCTTGCTCTGTCACCAGGCTGGACTGTAGTGGCATAATCATGCCTCACTGCAGCCTTGACCTGCCAGGCTCAAACTTCAGCATTCTGAGTAGCTGGGACTACAAGTGTGCACCACCACTCCCAGATAATTTTTTTTCTTTTTTTGGATAGAGACAGGGTCTCACTGTGTTGTCCAGAGCAGTCTCTAGCTCCTGGCCTTAAGCAATCCTCCTGCATTAGCTTCTGAAATTGCTGGAATTTCAGGCATGAGCCACCATGCCTGGCCTGGGCTAGTCCTATATTCTCTAGAGTTCTCTTTACTTTGTGCTAGCCAATCTCTCATTATGCTGTTCACCTGTTATAATGAATAATTCTCTGTATTAAATTTTACCACTTTAAACTTTTGAGTGGTTTATGCTTCCTGATTGGACTCTGACTAATATGCTAGGAAGGGTCCCAGGAGATAAACCCACACAGATGGGATTTGGACATAGGTTTGGTTTCCCAGGGGGCAGTGCTGAGCTCTTTGCCAGTGGGAAATGGGATGCTGGTGATTTCCAGGAAGTGACCTCACAATGACTCAAGCTACCACTTACTGTTGATTGTGACAAAATGCCAGCTGAGGCACATGCCTTGGGAGCTAAGTGGTTGCTGCACTTGACCACTATGAAGACTGGTGTGGGAAGGGTCGTTTTGGATGCACTTGAGCAGGGGTCCCCAACCCCTGAGCCATGGAGCCGTAAGGAGCCACACAGCAGGAGGTGAGTGGTGTCAAGTGAGGGAGTGAGGGAAGCTTGGTCTGTATTTACAGCCACTCCCCTTTGCTCACATTCCCGCCTGAGCTCCACCTTCTCAGATCAGCAGCAGCATTAGATTCTCATAGGAGAACGCACCCTGTTGTGAGCCGTGCATGTGAGGGATCTAGGTTGCGCTGTCCTTATGAGAATCTAATACCTATTGATCTGTCACTTTCTCCCATCACGCTCAGGTGGGACCATCTAGTTGCGGGAAAACAAGCTTAACATGCCCACTGATTCTACATTATGGTGAGTTCTATAATTATTTTATTATATATTACAGTGTAATAATGGAAATAAAGTGCCTAATAAATGTAATGTGCTTAAATCTTTTGGCGCAGCTCCTACCTCCCGGCAGCCTCTCCGGGCCCAGAACTTTCTCCAGTCAGCCTCTACAGACCAAGCTCATGACTCACAGTGGCCTATTTAGGCCCATACCCTACCTCACGGCAGTCTCCGCAGATGAGGCTACTGCCTCACAACAGCCTCCACAGGCACAGCTCCATCGTTACAATGGCCTCTTTAGACCCAGTTCCTGCCTCCCAGGCTTCTCTCCAGGCCCTGAACTTTCTCAAGTCGACCTCACCAGACCCAGCTCCTGCCACTCATTGGACTCCCAAGGGCCAGCTTTTGCCTCACAGCCACCTTCCAAGACCCAGCCCCTGTTGTACAGTGGCCTCTTGAGGCCCATCTTCTGACTCCGGGCAGCCTGTACAGGCCCAGCTCCTGCCTTACAACAGCCTCTTTAGTCCCAGCTCCTGCCTCTTTGCAGGAGGCCCAAATGTCCTCAAGTCCAGGCCACAAAATCCAGGGCCAAAATGTCCACAAGTCGGCCTCTCAGGGCCCAGCTCCTGCCTTTCGTTGGCATCTCCAGGCCCAGCTGCTGCCCCCAGGTGGCCTGTACAGGCCGTGCTCTTTCTTCTGACTGTGTCTGGAGGTCCAACTCCTGCCTCAGAACAACCTCTTTTGGCTCAGCTCCTGCCCAGCTCCTAGTGGCCTTTGTAGGCCCAAAACTGCCTCAAGTCAAGCTTTCCAGGCCCACCTTCTGCCTCCCAATGGCCTGGACAGGCCCAGCTCCTGCGTGACAATGGCCTCTCCAGGCCCAGCTTTTGCCTCACAGAAGCCTTCCCCAAACAAGGTCCTGCCTGCCTCCCAGCAGCCTCAACAGGCCCAGATCCTGCTTCACACTAATCTCATTAGGCCCAGCTCATACCTCACCGTGGCCTCTCCAGGCCCAGCTCCTGCCCCTCGACAGGCTGTCCGTGCCCGAAACTTCCTCAAGTCGGCCTCTCCAGGCACAGCTCCTGCCTAACATTGGCCTCTTTAGGCACAGCTCATGCCTTGGTGGCCTCTCCAGGCCCAGCTCCTGCATCCCAGCACCTTCTCTAGACCGAGAACTTTCTCAAGTCTGCCATTCCAGGCCCAACTCGTGCCTTCCGTCAGCATCTACAGGCTCAACCTCTGCCTCACAGCACACTTTCCCAGCCCAGCATGTGCCTCACCGCAACCCCCTAGGCCAAGCTCCTCAAGTGGGCCTCTCCAGGCCCAGCTCTTCCTCCCGGTGGCCGCTGCAGGCCCAGACTGTTGTCAAGTCGGCCTGTCCAGGGTCAGCTCCTGCCTCCCGGTGGCCTCTGCAGGCCCAGGTCGTCCTCAAGTCGGCCTCCACAGGCCCAGCTCCAGCCTCTCGGCGGCCTCTCCGGGTGCAAAAGTTCCTCGAGTCAGCCTCTCCAGACCCAGCTCCTCCTGCCTCCCAGTGGCCTCTTTCAGCCCAGCCCAGCTCATGCCCCCTGGCGGCCTTCCCAGGCCCTGCTTTTGACTTTTGGCGGCCCCTGCAGGCCCCAATTTGACCTCCAGTCAGCCTCTCCAGGCCCGGCCTCCTGCCTCCCGAAGGCCTGCACAGGCCCAGCCTCTGCCTCACAGCAGACTATCCACGCCCAGCTAGCCCTCGCCTCACTGCGGCCTCCCCAGTCCAAAGCTCCTGCCTCTCAGGCGCTTCAGCAGGCCCAGCTCCCACCTGCCAGTGGCCTCTTCAGGCCCATGGGGCTCATTCCTCACAATGGCCTTTCCAGGCCCAGTTTTTCCCTTCCGGCGGCCTCTGCGGGCCCAGAACCTCCTCAAGTTGGCCTCTCCAGACCCACTTGCAGCCTCCCGGTGTCCTCTCTGTGCCCAGTTCTTCCTCCCGGCTGCGTCTCCAGGCCCGACTCTGGCCTCCCAACAACTCTTTGGACTCAGCTCCCGCCCAGCTCCCGGTGGCCCTGGTAGGCCCACAACTTCCTGAAGCCAAGCTCCCCAGGCCCAGCTCAGGCCTCATGGTGGCCTCTCCAGGCTCAGCTCCTGCCCTCTGACGGCGTCTCCAGGCTCCAAACGGCGTCCGGCCGGTGGGCTCCTTCTGGCCCAGCTTGGGCCTCCCGGCAACCTCTGCAGGCCCAGATCGTCCTGAAATCGGCCTCTCCAGGCCCAGCTCCGGCCTCCCAGCAAGCAAGCTCTTTTGGCTCAGCTCCTGCCCAGCTCCCGCTGGCCTTTGTAGGCCCCGAACTTTCTCCAACCAAGCACTTCACGCCCACCTCCTGCCTCCCGGTGCCTGAACTGGCCCAGTTCTGGCTGAAGAACAGCCTCTGCAGGCCCCGCTCTTGCCTCCCAGGGGCCTCTCCAGGCCCGGCTCTCGACCCACGGCGGCCTTCCGGGGCCAACTCCCTGCCTGCCTCCCGGCAGCCTGCGAGCGGCCCAGCTCCTCCCTCATGGTGGCCTGTTGAGGCCCAACTCATGCCTTTGGCACCCTGCCCAGAGGCGTGAGCCCCTGCCTCACACTGGCCTCTCTCACGCTAGGACTTCTCTCAGCGTGAGAGAGGACCTCAGCATGAGAGAGGACCTGTGAGAGGACCTGTCTCAGCGTGAGAGAGGACCTGTGAGAGGACCTCTCTCACACTGAGAGAGGACCCTCTCAGAGGACCTCTCTCACGCTGAGAGAGGTCCTCCCTCACGCTGGCCAGTTGAGGCCCAATTCATGCCTCTGGCACCCTGCCCAGAGGCGTGAGACCCCGCCTCACATTGGCCTCTCTCAGCATGAGAGAGGACATGTTAGAGGACCTCTCAGCGTGAGACAGGACCTCTTTCAACGTGAGAAGGGACCTCTCTCAGCGTGAGAGAGGACCCCTCTCAGAGGACCTCTCTCAGCGTGAGAGAGGACCCCTCTCAGAGGACCTCTCTCAGCGTGAGAGAGGACCCCTCTCAGAGGACCTCTCTCAGCGTGAGAGAGGACCCCTCTCAGAGGACCTCTCTCAGGGTGAGAGAGGACCCCTCTAAGAGGACCTCTCTCAGGGTGAGAGAGGACCCCTCTAAGAGGACCTCTCAGCATGAGAGAGGACCCCTCTCAGAGGGCCTCTCTCACGCTGGCCTGTTGAGGCCCAACTCATGCCTCTGGCACCCTGCCCAGAGGTCTGAGCCCCTGCCTCACACTGGCCTCTCTCACGCTGAGAGAGGTCCTCTCTCACGCTAGGACTTCTCAGTGTGAGAGAGGAACTCAGCGTGAGAGAGGACCTGTCAGAGGACCTCTCTCACACTGAGAGAGGTCCTCCCTCACGGTAGCTTGTTGAGGCCCAGCTCATGACTCTGGTGGCCTCTCCAGGCCCAGTCCCTGCCTGTTGGCTGGCGGCTTCTAGATGCCCAGCCTCTACCTCAACAGTGGGCCCTCCAGGCCCACCTCTTACCTCGCCGTGGCCTCCTCGGGCCAGGCTCCCTCCTCGGGACGGCCTCTGCAGGCCCAGGTCCTGCCTCACGGAGGCCCTCCGGAGGCCAAGCTCATACGTCATGGCGGCCTCTCCCGGCCTGGCGTTTGCTCCTTTGCATGTGCTCCAGGCCCTGCACTTCCTCCAGTCGGCCTCTCCAGGCCCAGCTCTTCCTCCCGGCGGCCTCTGCAGGCCCAGACTGTCGTCAAGTCGGCCTGCCCTGCCTCCTGGCGGCCTCTGCAGGCCTGGGGTGGCCAACTTGAGGACGACTTGGGCCTGTAGAGGCCGCTGGGAGGAAGAGCTGGGCCTCTAGAGGCCGCCTGGAGGAAGTGCAGGGTCTGGAGCGCATGCAAGGGAGCAAATGCCAGGCCGAGAGAGGCCGCCGTGACGCATGAGCTTGGCCTCCGGAGGGCCTCCGCGAGGCAGGAGCTGGGCCTGGAGAGGCCACTGGAGTCATGAGCTGGGCCTCAACAGGCCAGCGTGATGGAGGACCTCTCAGCGTGAGAGAGGCCTGGGCAGGGTGCCAGAGGCATGAGTTGGGCCTGAACAGGCCACCGTGAGGGAGGAGCTGGGCTGCACGCAGGCTGCCAGGAGGCAGGCAGGGACTTGGTCCTGGGAGGCCGCCGTGGGGTGACAGCTGGGTCTGGAGAGGCCCCTGGGAGGCAACAGCGGGGCCTGCAGAGGCTCTTCTCCAGCCAGAGCTGGGTCTGTACAGGCCACCGGGAGGCAGGACGTGGGCCTGAAGAGCTTGGCTGCAGAAACTTCGGGGCCTACAAATGCCAGCAGGAGCTGAGCCAAAAGAGCTTGCTTGCTGGGAGTCAGGAGCTGGGCTGGGAGACGCAGCCTGGAGGAACAGCTGGGCCTGCAGAGGCCGCCATGAGGGAGGCAGAGGCTGGGCCTCCTCAAGTCGGCCTCTCCAGACCCACTTGCAGCCTCCCGGCATCCTCTCTGGGCCCAGTTCTTCCTCCCTGCTGCGTCTCCAGGCCCGACTCCGGCCTCCCAACAACCTCTTTGGACTCATCTCCCGCCCAGCTCCCGGCGGCCCTGGTAGGCCCACAACTTCCTGAAGCCAAGCTCCCCAGGCCCAGCTCAGGCCTCACGGTGGCCTCTCCAGGCTCAGCTCCTGCCCTCCGATGGTGTCTCCAGGCTCCAAATGGCGTCCGGTTGGTGGACTCCTCCTGGCCCAGCTTGGGCCTCCTAGCAACCTCTGCAGGCCCAAGTCATCCTGAAGTCGGCCTCTCCAGGCCCAGCTCCGGCCTCCCAGCAAGCAAGCTCTTTTGGCTCAGCTCCTGCCCAGCTCCCGCTGGCCTTTGTAGGCCCCGAACTTTCTCCAGCCAAGCTCTTCAGGCCCACCTCCTGCCTCCCGGTGCCTGAACTGGCCCAGCTCTGGCTGGAGAACAGTCTCTGCAGGCCCCACTGTTGCCTCCCAGGGGCCTCTCCATACACGGCTCTCGACCCACGGCGGCCTCCCGGGGCCAACTCCCTGCCTGCCTCCCGGCAGCCTGCGAGCGGCCCAGCTCCTCCCTCATGGTGGCCTGTTGAGGCCCAACTCATGACTTTGGCACCCTGCCCAGAGGCCTGAGCCCCTGCCTCACACTAGCCTCTCTCACGCTAGGACTTCTCTCAGTGTGAGAGAGGACCTCAGCGTGAGAGAGGACCTGTGAGAGGACCTCTCTCAGTGTGAGAGAGGACCTGTGAGAGGACCCCTCTCAGCGTGAGAGAGGACCCTCTCAGAGGACCTCTCTCACGCTGAGAGAGGATCCCTCTCAGAGGAACTCACGCTGAGAGAGGATCCCTCTCAGAGGAACTCCCTCACACTGAGAGAGGTCTTCCCTCACGCTGGCCTGTTGAGGCCCAATTCATGCCTCTGGCACCCTGCCCAGAGGCGTGAGCCCCTGCCACACACTGGCCTCACGCTGAGGTCCTCTCTCACGCTAGGACTTCTCTCAGCGTGAGAGAGGACCTCAGCGTGAGAGAGGACATGTTAGAGGACCTCTCAGTGTGAGAGAGGACCCCTCTCAGAGGACCTCTCTCAGCGTGAGAGAGGACCCCTCTCAGAGGACCTCTCTCAGCGTGAGAGAGGACCCCTCTCAGAGGACCTCTCTCAGCGTGAGAGAGGACCCCTCTAAGAGGACCTCTCAGTGTGAGAGAGGACCCCTCTCAGAGGGCCGCTCTCACGCTGGCCTGTTGAGGCCCAACTCATGCCTATGGCACCCTACCCAGAGGCGTGAGCCCCTGCCTCACACTGGCCTCTCTCACGCTGAGAGAGGTCCTCTCTCACGCTAGGATTTCTCAGTGTGAGAGAGGACCTCTCAGCGTGAGAGAGGACCCCTCTCAGAGGACCTCTCTCAGCGTGAGAGAGGACCCCTCTCAGAGGACCTCTCTCAGCGTGAGAGAGGACCCCTCTCAGAGGACCTCTCTCAGCGTGAGAGAGGACCCCTCTCAGAGGACCTCTCTCACGCTGAGAGAGGTCCTCCCTGACGGTAGCTTGTTGAGGCCCAGCTCATGAATCTGGTGGCCTCTCCAGGCCCAGTCCCTGCCTGTTGGCTGGCGGCTTCTAGAGGCCCAGCCTCTACCTCAACAGTGGGCCCTCCAGGCCCACCTCTTGCCTCGCCGTGGCCTCCTCGGGCCAGGCTCCCGCCTCGGGACGGCCACCGCAGGCCCAGCTCCTGCCTCACGGAGGCCCTCCGGAGGCCAAGCTCATGCATCACGGTGGCCTCTCCCGGCCTGGCGTTTGCTCCTTTGCATGCGCTCCAGGCCCTGCACTTCCTCCAGTCGGCCTCTCCAGGCCCATCTCTTCCTCCTGGCGGCCTCTGCAGGCCCAGACTGTCATCAAGTCGGCCTGTCCTGCCTCTCGGCGGCCTCTGCAGGCCCGGGGTGGCCACCTTGAGGACGCCGTGGGCCTGTAGTGGTGGCTGGGAGGAAGAGCTGGGCCTGGAGAGGCCGACTGGAGGAAGTGCAGGGTCTGGAGCGCATGCAAGGGAGCAAATGCCAGGCCGGGAGAGGCCGCCATGACGTATGAGCTTGGCCTCCGGAGGGCCTCCGCAAGGCAGGGGCTGGGCCTGGAGAGGCCACCGGAGTCATGAGCTGGGCCTCAACAGGCCAGCGTGATGGAGGACTTCTCTCAGCGTGAGAGAGGCCAGTGTGAGGCAGGGGCTCACGCCTCTGGGCAGGGTGCCAGAGGCATGAGTTGGGCCTGAACAGGCCACCGTGAGGGAGCAGCTGGGCTGCACGCGGGCTGCCAGGAGGCAGGCAGGGACTTGGTCCTGGGAGGCCACCGTGGGGCGACAGCTGGTCTGGAGAGGCCCCTGGGAGGCAACAGCGGGGCCTGCAGAGGCTCTTCTCCAGCCAGAGCTGGGCCTGTACAGGCCACCGGGAGGCAGGACGTGGGCCTGAAGAGCTTGGCTGCAGAAACTTCGGGGCCTACAAACGCCAGCAGGAGCTGAGCCAAAAGAGCTTGCTTGCTGGGAGTCAGGAGCTGGGCTGGGAGACGCAGCCTGGAGGAACAGCTGGGCCTGCAGAGGCCGCCATGAGGGAGGCAGAGGCTGGGCCTCCTCAAGTCGGCCTCTCCAGACCCACTTGCAGCCTCCTGGCATCCTCTCTGGGCCCAGTTCTTCCTCCCTGCTGCATCTCCAGGCCCTACTCCTGCCTCCCAACAACCTCTTTGGACTCATCTCCCGCCCAGCTCCCGGCGGCCCTGGTAGGCCCACAACTTCCTGAAGCCAAGCTCCCCAGGCCCAGCTCAGGCCTCACGGTGGCCTCTCCAGGCTCAGCTCCTGCCCTCCGACAGCGTCTCCAGGCCCCAAACGGCGTCCGGTTGGTGGACTCCTCCTGGCCCAGCTTGGGCCTCCCGGCAACCTCTGCAGGCCCAGGTCATCCTGAAGTCGGCCTCTCCAGGCCCAGCTCCGGCCTCCCAGCAAGGAAGCTCTTTTGGCTCAGCTCCTGCCCAGCTCCTGCTGGCCTTTGTAGGCCCCAAACTTTCTCCAGCCAAGCTCTTCATGCCCACCTCCTGCCTCCCGGTGCCTGAACTGGCCCAGCTCTGGCTGGAGAACAGCCTCTGCAGGCCCCGCTCTTGCCTCCCAGGGGCCTCTCCAGGCCCGGCTCTCGACCCACGGCGGCCTCCCGGGGCCAACTCCCTGCCTGCCTCCCGGCAGCCTGCGAGCGGCCCAGCTCCTCCCTCATGGTGGCCTGTTGAGGCCCAACTCATGCCTTTGGCACCCTGCCCAGAGGCGTGAGCCCCTGCCTCACACTGGCCTCTCTCATGCTGAGAGAGGTCCTCTCTCACGCTGGGACTTCTCAGTGTGAGAGAGGACCTCAGCGTGAGAGAGGACCTGTGAGAGTACCTCTCTCAGTGTGAGAGAGGACCTGTGAGAGGACCTCTCTCAGCGTGAGAGAGGACCCCTCTCAGCGTGAGAGAGGACCCCTCTCAGCGTGAGAGAGGACTCTCTCAGAGGACCTCTCTCATGCTGAGAGAGGATCCCTCTCAGAGGAACTCCCTCACACTGAGAGAGTTCCTCCCTCACGCTGGCCTGTTGAGGCCCAATTCATGCCTCTGGCACCCTGCCCAGAGGCGTGAGCCCCTACCACACACTGGCCTCTCTCAGCGTGAGAGAGGACATGTTAGAGGACCTCTCAGTGTGAGAGAGGACCTCTTTCAGCGTGAGAAGGGACCTCTCTCAGTGTGAGAGAGGACCCCTCTCAGAGGACCTCTCTCAGCGTGAGAGAGGACCCCTCTCAGAGGACCTCTCTCAGCGTGAGAGAGGACCCCTCTCAGAGGACCTCTCTCAGCGTGAGAGAGGACCCCTCTCAGAGGACCTCTCTCAGCGTGAGAGAGGACCCCTCTAAGAGGACCTCTCAGCATGAGAGAGGACCCCTCTCAGAGGGCCTCTCTCACGCTGGCCTGTTGAGGCCCAACTCGTGCCTCTGGCACCCTGCTCAGAGGCGTGAGCCCCTGCCTCACACTGGCCTCTCTCACACCGAGAGAGGTCCTCTCTCACGCTGGGACTTCTCAGTGTGAGAGAGGACCTCTCGCAGCGTGAGAGAGGACCTCTCGCAGCGTGAGAGAGGACCTCTCGCAGCGTGAGAGAGGACCCCTCTCAGAGGACCTCTCTCAGAGGACCTCTGTCAAGCTGAGAGAGGTGCTCCCTCACGGTAGCTTTTTGAGGCCCAGCTCATGACTCTGGTGGCCTCTCCAGGCCCAGCCCCTGCCTGTTGGCTGGTGGCTTCTAGATGCCCAGCCTCTACCTCAACAGTGGGCCCTCCAGGCCCACCTCTTGCCTCGCCGTGGCCTCCTCGGGCCAGGCTCCCACCTCGCGGCGGCCTCCGCAGGCCCAGCTCCTGCCTCACGGAGGCCCTCCGGAGGCCAACCTCATGCATCACGGCGGCCTCTCCCGGCCTGGCATTTGCTCCTTTGCATGCACTCCAGGCCCTGCACTTCCTCCAGTCGGCCTCTCCAGGCCCAGCTCTTCCTCCCAGCGGCCTCTGCAGGCCCAGACTGTCGTCAAGTCGGCCTGTCCTGCCTCCCGGCGGCATCTGCAGGCCTGGGGTGGCCAACTTGAGGATGACTTGGGCCTGTAGAGTCCGCTGGGAGGAAGAGCTGGGCCTGGAGAGGCCGACTGGAGGAAGTGCAGGGTCTGGAGCGCATGCAAGGGCGCAAATGCCAGGCCGGGAGAGGCCACCATGACGCATGAGCTTGGCCTCCGGAGGGCCTCCGCAAGGCAGGGGCTGGGCCTGGAGAGGCCACCGGAGTCACGAGCTGGGCCTCAACAGGCCAGCGTGATGGAGGACCTCTCAGCGTGAGAGAGGCCAGTGTGAGGCAGGGGCTCACGCCTCTGGGCAGGGTGCCAGAGGCATGAGTTGGGCCTGAACAGGCCACCGTGAGGGAGGAGCTGGGCTGCACGTCGGCTGCCGGGAGGCAGGCAGGGACTTGGTCCCGGGAGGCCGCCGTGGGACGACAGCTGGGTCTGGAGATTCCCCTGGGAGGCAACAGCGGGGCCTGCAGAGGCTCTTCTCCAGCCAGAGCTGGGCCTGTACAGGCCACCAGGAGGCAAGACGTGGGCCTGAAGAGCTTGGCTGCAGAAACTTCGGGGCCTACAAACGCCAGCAGGAGCTGAGCCAAAAGAGCTTGCTTGCTGGGAGTCAGGAGCTGGGCTGGGAGACGCAGCCTGGAGGAACAGCTGGGCCTGCAGAGGCCGCCATGAGGGAGGCAGAGGCTGGGCCTCCTCAAGTCGGCCTCTCCAGACCCACTTGCAGCCTCCCGGCATTCTCTCTGGGCCCAGTTCTTCCTCCCTGCTGCATCTCCAGGCCCGACTCTGGCCTCCCAACAACCTCTTTGGACTCAGCTCCCGCCTAGCTCCCAGTGGCCCTGGTAGGCCCACAACTTCCTGAAGCCAAGCTCCCCAGGCCCAGCTCAGGCCTCACGGTGGCCTCTCCAGGCTCAGCTCCTGCCCTCTGAAAGCGTCTCCAGGCCCCAAACGGCGTCCGGTCGGTGGGCTCCTCTAGGCCCAGCTTGGGCCTCCCAGTGGCCTCTGCAGGCCCAAATTGTCCTGAAGTCGGCCTCTCCAGGCCCAGCTCCGGCCTCCCGGCGGCCTCTCCAGGCACAACGCGTCCTCAATGAGGGCCCCTCCGGTGCCAGCTCCTGCCTCCCGTTGGCCTCTAGAGGCCCGGCCTCTACCTCACAGTGGGCCCTCCAGGCCCACCTGTTGCCTGGCACCGTGGCCTCCTCGGGCCAGGCTCCCACCTTGGGGCGGCCTCCGCAGGCCCAGCTCCTGCCTCCCGGAGGCCAAGCTGGGACGTCATGGCGGCATTTTGCGGCCTAGCCTTTGCTCCTTTGCATCCACTCCAGGCACTGGACTTCCTCCAGTCGGCCTCTCCATGCCCAGCTCTTCCTCCTGGTGGCCTCTGCAGGCCCAGACTGCCCTTGAGTCGTCTCTCCAGGGCCAGCTCCGGCCTCCCGGCAGCCTCTGCAAGCCCAAGTCATCCTCAAGTTGGCCTGGAATTGGGCCTGGAAGAGCTGCAAGGCAGCCTCCCTGGGCCCAGCTCCGTCCTCTCGGCAGCCTCTCCAGGTGCAAAACTTCAAGTCAAGGCCAGGCGTGGTGGCTCACACCTGTAATCCCAGCACTTTGGGAGGTTGAGGTGGGCGGATCATGAGGTCAGGAGATCGAGACCATCCTGGCTAAAACGGTGAAACCCCGTTTCTACTAAAAATACAAAAAATTAGCCGGGAGCGGTAGCGGGCGCCTGTAGTCCCAGCTACTAGGGAGGCTGAGGCAGGAGAATGGCGTGAACCCGGGAGGCAGAACTTGCTGTGAGCCGAGATAGCACCACTGCACTCCGGCCTCGGCTAAAGAGCGAGACTCTTCCCCTAACTCATTTTATGAGGCCAGCATCATCCTGATACAAAAGCCTGGCAGAGGCACAACAAAAAAAGAGAATTTTAGACCAATATCCTTGATGAGCATTGATGCAAAAATCCTCAATAAAATACTGGCAAACAGAATCCAGCAGCACATCAAAAAGCTTATCCACCATGATCAAGTGGGCTTCATCCCTGGGATGCAAGGCTGGTTCAATATATGCAAATCAATAAATGTAATCCAGCATATAAACAGAACCAAAGTCAAAAACCACATGATTATCTCAATAGATGCAGAAAAGGCCTTTGACAAAATTCAACAACACTTCATGCTAAAAACTCTCAATAAATTAGGTATTGATGGGTCGTATCTCAAAATAATAAAAGCTATTTATGACAAACCCACAGCCAATATCATACTGAATGGGCAAAAACTGGAAGCATTCCCTTTGAAAACTGGCACAAGACAGGGATGCCCTCTCTCACCACTCCTATTCAACATAGTGTTGGAAGTGCTTGCCAGGGCAATTAGGCAAGAGAAGGAAATCAAGGGTATTCAATTAGGAAAAGAGGAAGTCAAATTGTCCCTGTTTGCAGATGACATGATAATATATCTAGAAAACCCCATTGTCTCAGCCCAAAATCTCCTTCAGCTGATAAGCAACTTCAGCAAAGTCTCAAGATACAAAATCAATGTAGAAAAATCACAAGCATTCTTATACATCAATAACAGACAAACAGAGAGCCAAATCATGAATGAACTCCCATTCACAATTGCTTCAAAGAGAATAAAATACCTAGGAATCCAACTTACAAGGGATGTGAAGGACCTCTTCAAGGAGAACTACAAACCACTGCTCAATGAAATAAAAGAGGATACAAACAAATGGAAGAACATTCCATGCTCATGGGTAGGAAGAATCAATATCATGAAAATGGCCATCCTTCCCAAGGTAATTTACAGATTCAATGCCATCCCCATCAAGCTACCAATGACTTTCTTCACAGAATTGGAAAAAACTACTTTAAAGTTCATATGGAACCAAAAAAGAGCCCGCATCGCCAAGTCAATACTAAGCCAAAAGAACAAAGCTGGAGGCATCACGCTACCTGACTTCAAACTATACTACAAGGCTACAGTAACCCAAACAGCATGGTACTGGTACCAAAACAGAGATATAGATCAATGGAACAGAACAGAGCCCTCAGAAATAATGCCACATATCTACAAGTATCTGATCTTTGACAAACCTGAGAAAAACAAGCAATGGGGAAAGGATTCCCTATTTAATAAATGGTGCTGGGAAAACTGGCTAGCCATATGTAGAAAGCTGAAACTGGATCCCTTCCTTACACCTTATACAAAAATCAATTCAAGATGGATTAAAGACTTAAATGTTAGACTGAAAACCATAAAAACCCTAGAAGAAAACCTAGGCAATACCATTCAGGACATAGGCATGGGCAAGGACTTTATGTCAAAAACACCAAAAGCAACGGCAACAAAAGACAAAATTGACAAATGGGATCTAATTAAACTAAAGAGCTTCTGCACAGCAAAGGAAACTACCATCAGAGTGAACAGGCAACCTACAAAATGGGAGAAAATTTTTGCAACCTACTCATCTGACAAAGGGCTAATATCCAGAATCTACAATGAACTCCAACAAATTTACAAGAAAAAAACAACCCCATCAAAAAGTGGGCGAAGGACATGAACAGACACTTCTCAAAAGAAGACATTTATGCAGCCAAAAAACACATGAAAAAATGCTCACCATCACTGGCCATCAGAGAAATGCAAATCAAAACCACAATGAGATACCATCTCACACCAGTTAGAATGGCAATCATTAAAAAGTCAGGAAACAACAGGTGCTGGAGAGGATGTGGAGAAATAGGAACACTTTTACACTGTTGGTGGGTCTGTAAAGTAGTTCAACCCTTGTGGAAGTCATTGTGGCAATTCCTCAGGGATCTAGAACTAGAAATACCATTTGACCCAGTCTTCCCATTACTGGGTATATACCCAAAGGACTATAAATCATGCTGCTATAAAGACGCATGCACACGTATGTTTATTGCGGCATTATTCACAATAGCAAAGACTTGGAACCAACCCAAATGTCCAGCAATGATAGACTGGATTAAGAAAATGTGGCACATATACACCATGGAATACTATGCAGCCATAAAAAATGATGAGTTCACGTCCTTTGTAGGGACATGGATGAAATTGGCAATCATCGTTCTCAGTAAACTATCACAAGAACAAAAAACCAAACTCCGTATATTCTCACTCATAGGTGGGAATTGAACAATGAGAACACATGGACCCAGGAAGGGGAACATCACACTTTGGGGACTGTTGTGGGGTGGGGGGAGGGGGGCGGGATAGCATTGGGAGATATACCTAATGCTAGATGATGAGTTGGTGGGTGCAGCGCACGAGCATGTCACATGTATACATATGTAACTTACCTGCACGTTGCGCACATGTACTATAGAGCCTAAAGTATAATAATAATAAGAAGAAGAATAAAAAGAAAAAAAAGAATGTATATTCTGCAATTGTATGAAGCATGCTATAAATATCAATTAGGTCGAAAAAAAAAAGAATAAACGGTGGTTTTCAAGGGCCAGGGTAAAGGGGAAATGGAAAGTTGCTGATCAATGGTTATAAAATCTCAGTTATGCAAATTGAAAAATTTCTAGGCATCTGCTACCCAACATTGTTTGTATAGTGAACAATACTGTATTTTACATTTAAACTTTTGTTGAGGGTAGACCTCATGCTAATTTTCTTGCCACTATAAAATAAAAATTTTTTAAAAAGAAAAAAAAAAAAAAAAACTTCCTCAAGTCAGTCTCTCCAGGCCCAGCTCCTCCTGCCTCCCAGTGGCCTCTTTCGGCCCAGCCCAGCTCATGGCTCTCGGCGGACTTCCCAGGCCCTGGTTTTGACTTTCGGCGGCCTCTTCAGGCCCAGAACTTGACCTCTAGTTGGCCTTTGCAGGCCCGGCCTCCTGCCTCCCAAAGGCCTGCACGGGCCCGGTCTTGGCCTCACGGCAGACTCTCCATGCCCAGCTAGCTCTCGCCTCACTGTGGCCTCCCCATTCCCGAGCTCCTGCTTTTCGGCCACTTCGGCAGGCCCAGCTCCCGCCTGCCTGTGGCCTCTTTAGGCCCAGCTCATTCCTCACAACGGCCTTTCCAGGCCCCGTTTTTCCCTTCCGGCAGCCTCTTGGCCTCTAATTTTTTTATCTTTTGTGTATAAATCCCAAAATATGGAATTTTGGAATTTTCCACCATTATATAAATATTTTGATAGGTAATTTATTTGGAGTGAGTTTCTGCACCAAGCCCGAATTTTTTATTTTATTTTCCTTATTATTTGGTGTTAAGCAGGTTTAATGACGGTCATGGCAACTTTTTGGCACAATAAGAAATATCGCCCATGATCAACGTGTTCTGTTCTGGGGAAGGGGGCAAAGGCAGGGTGAATCACTTTCTTAAAAAGTACAACTCAAGTTGAGAGTGCAGAGGGAATGGGGAGAAAACCCTGCCGCTGCCTCTGTCGAAGTGCAGGAGCCCCCACCCCCACACTCACCTGAGTCCAGCCCCTCTGGGGAAAGAAGGGATGCATGAACTCCCCCTATTCCACAGGCGCCTCCCTGTGGCCCAAGGCCCTCTTCACACTCCATCTTGTAGCCCCAGCAGGAGCTATTTTCCGAAAAGTGAAAAGCTCTGAAGGTCCCACGCTTCATGGTATGTACAGGGGCTCGGAGGAGGGAAACTGCCCAGCTTTCCCCTGGCACAGCTGCAGGGGTAGGGGGTATATATAAGAGGAGCAGGCCTTGGCCAGGAATGGTGGCTCACGCCTGTAATCCCAGCACTTTGGGAGGTGGAGGCAGGCGGATCACGATGTCAGGAGATCAAAATCAGCCTGGCCAAGATGGTGAAGCCCTGTCTGTACTAAAAATACAAAAATTAGCCGGATGTGGTAGCGTGCACCTGTAATCCCAGCTACCCGGAAGGCTGAGGCAGGAGAATGGCATGAACCTGGCAGGAAGAGGTTGCCGTGAGCCAAGATTGTACCACTGCACTCCCGCCTGGGCGACAGAGCAAGACTATGTCTCCAAAAAAAAAAAAAAAAAAAAAAAGAAGCAGGCCTTATTCCGTGCCACCCAAACTGAAAGGATTAAATGGCTTTACCCGGCAGAAGATAACCATCCTGCCCTCCGTTGCTACCCCCACATACTGTCCATGTTCTCAGGGGGTACTGTGAGTCCTGGGATCTTCTTTGGGGTCACCCACCTGCCTGTGGTAGTTATGGAGGGACCCAGGTGTTGAGGCAGGGCTGGGGTGTCCCCTTCCAGCCAGGCTGTCGAGGCCCCAACTCTGGGGCAGAGGCAGTGGCAGGGCAGCCAGGGTTGCGCCAGAGCCTGAGCAGGGTGAGATGGGGTCAGGCAGGGCTGGGAGTCAGGGCAGGGGCAGCAGCAGTGGACCCGCTATGCACACATCTTCTTCTCCAAGGTTTGTGTGCAGAACATCCTGCCCATGCTGCCCCAGCAGCTTCAGTTGGCACCTGCCCCAGTCCAGCCTCTGGGACCCATGCAGCAGCTCCTAGCGGCCCTGCACCCACCACCAGCATCCATTTCATCTGCAGTTGAAGATCCGTGAGGTGCCCAGAAGATCATGCAGTCATCAATCCCACAGAGCAGCCCGCGAGGCTGAGTCTCCTCCCACTGGACCGCCCCCCAACTGGAACCACTGCTGCCCCTGCCCCTACTGTCAGCCTCACGTGACTCTCGGGCAGAGGCAGTGGTAGGGCAGCCAGGGCAGCGTCAGAGTCTGAGCCAGGTGAGGTGGGGTCAGGACCCCCGCAGGGCTGGGAGTCAGGGCAGGGGCAGAACAAACCTTGGAGGGGAAGATGTGTGCATAGTGGGCCTGGAGGGCGGCTGTGGCCTAGTGGACAGGAAGAAGCAGTGGGCCTGGAAGAGCTGCATGATCAGTGCCGGCACTGGTCCAGGGCGTGTGCAGTGAAGAGGACAGCGCCTTCTCGGTCTCCGGTTCCCTCAGCCCGTCCTCAGCTTCTCCACCTGTACAGACAAAGGGGAAGCTGTCCCCATCACACATGGCACACTTGGGGGTGTTGGGCTTTGGGCTGCAGCTGGAGCATCTTCTCATTTTGCATTTGGGCATGGTGGGGTCCTCCAGTTTGGGATCCATGTCCGTGGTGTTCCCTCTGCCCTGACCCCCAAAGCCCAGTCAGTTTCTCCTATTCAGGCTCTGCCCCCCGGGTGGCTCAGCCCAGCTCCTGCCTAGGAAAGCCTTAGTGTTGGGAGGGACCGCAATGACTGAGGGGCCTGGTAGCTCCAGGTCGCCCACACTTTCAGGTCTCTCGCACCAGAATGTGGCAGGATCCATTGGGAGGAAACAGGTCACCTTGGAAGGCGTCCCTGGGCCCCCATCCCCAGGGATAGGGGCTGTAGGGGGCCCGCTCTGCTGCCCTGACCAGACTCCTGGGCTTGAAGGCTCCTGGGCCCAGTAAGAAGGAGGTGGGTGCCAAGGTTGAAGAGGAAGCATCTGAGTATGTGTAGGAGGAGGACGGGGTGGGACCATAGACTTTGCCAAAAACTGCAGGCGGATCGGGGGAGCCTGGGGGCTCAGGATCCAGCAAGGGGCGGCAGGAGTAAAGGAGGAAAAAATGACAGGTGCAAATACCTTCCCACCAAAGCCCTTGTTGCCCTCTGGCTCCTCCCCAGAGCTGTCCCCACTCTCAGCCGGTCACCCACTCCTTGAACTTGAGATCAGTGTCAGTGGTGCTAAAGCCGTCATCAGCAATGACATCATCACCCCCTCCTCGTGGATGACCATGTGTTCCTCGTCACTCGCTATGTCCTCACTGGCCATGTGCTGGGAATGAGCAGCTCAGGTGGGCAGCTGAGTTTCATGTCCTTACATTTTAGTTATACTCCTTATAAAAAGCAGCTATATAGTTGAACTTTTTAAAAAATTGAATTCCACAAATCTCTGTCTTTATGAAGACATTTAGTCAATTTCCAATTATTAGGTTTATCATTTTTTTTCTCTGCTGAATTGGAAATTATAAACTCAATAGTTGTTGTATGGTTGGTTATCCCTGAATTAATTTTAAAAGTCTAGAATTAGTTAACATCTTTCTATCTATACTGAGAACCAGTGAGATGTCAGAACACTTTAAATATAAATATCCTTCATCTGACCTACATGACATTATATCTAGTACTTAAGCACAGAAAAGAATATAAATTGGCATTGTTATTGTTTCATAAATATAACATTTGCTAAAATATTTAACAGCCTCTTGGCTCATCATTTTTAGAAACTGCCTTAGCAAAATTTGATTTTGATAGATAAAACACTCTTATTTTTTCCTCTAAACAAGCCTTGTAACTTACTCATTTAAAAAAAACTGCTCAGCACATAATTTAAGTATATTGTTTGAGGCTTTAAATATAATTAATACTTTAGTATGTTCTCTTTCTTTAATGAAGTACTTAATTAGCCTTAACTCATTCATCTCTCAGATAAAGTTATGATTTTTAACACTTAATCTTTCTTGAAACAAGCGTTTATACTAAATGAGTAGATAGTAAACATCAATAGCAGTGAAAATTTATGTGCATATGTGTTTGTGCATATATCGATGATGATGTTCCCATGTGAATGCATTTTATTTAATTTTGTAACCAAGTATTTTAACTTTGAAACTCATTTTAAACCTTTTTTTTTTCCTTTTTTTCCTCTCAAGTCTTAAGATGTAACCTTGAAACAGATTGTAGAAACATTTTTTCTTACCCTTGAGATAAAGCCTTGAAATGTACTTCGAAACTCTGCTTCCCTGTTTCCCAGCAGACAGTCCCTTGCACCATACACACTTATCTAACGGCATGCTTGTTAAGAAATTCCAGGGTCTAATTTTATAATAAGCCAGGCAAGGAGGCCCAGCTGCGGAATTCTCCCCAACAAGGAGATTGCCTCAGGACAGATAATCTACAACCCAGCCACAACCGAGATGGTCCAGCCAGCACTCCAGGTGGACGGTGACTCAAGATAGCCTTTGGAACAAGATATTCAGACCTCCACCCTGTGTTTCTCCTGCTGGTTTCCATACCAAGTCTCTCCCTTTTAAACCCCTTCTCCCAAGACTAACATTTGAAATGGTCTTTTGGAGGCAAGAACCTGACCATTTCCCAACTGCTAGCATTTGAATGAAGTTGCTTTCCTTTCACTACACTTTGCTTCTTGTATTCTGGCCCTCGAGCAGTGAGCAGCTGGACTTGCATTTAGTTACAATTCTAAAAGGTTAATTTTGACAGCTTCTTTAATAAACACGTATATACACAGTCCCTGGGATTTTAAAATAACTGTTATATTTGCCTTTTTTGACCTTTCTAATTGGATATAATTATTTATATAATTATATATACAAATCTTAGATTCAGTGTGAAAGAATACATTACTTCATTTGCAAATCCTTCTTGTATTAGTTTTGTAATTTATATGTTATGTGATGGTATATAATTCCTAATTCTGAAGTGCATGGCTTTTTCACTCTGGAATACTCCATCTTTCTTACAGGTATACAGCTCATTATTATTATTATTATTATTATTATTATTATTATTATTATTAGAGATGGAGTCTCACTCTGTTGCCCAGGCTGGAGTGCAGTGGCACGATCTCGGCTCACTGCCAGCTCTCCCTCTCAGGTTCATGCCATTCTCCTGCCTCAGCCTCCCGAGTAGCTGGGACTACAGGCGCCCACCACCACCCCTGGGTAATTGTTTATATTTTTCGTAGAGATGGGGTTTCACCATGTTAGCCAGGATGGTCTCGATCTCCTGACCTCGTGATTTGCCTGCCTCGGCCTCCCAAAGTGCTGGGATTACAGGTGAGAGCCAGCTCATTATTTATTTCCAAACATACTGGCTTCTGAACGGTACTTTATAATAAATGTTTGTGAAGTGAAGGATAAATAAATACATAAATTAATATTTCAAAGCCATTAAAGTCTCCAAAATTAAGAATACAGTAACTACATGTGGTTTCTATTTGAGTGCTTATTTCTGTGGTTAATAACAATTACTTTTTTATGAAAAATTGACCATATCTGGATTGATTGATTATATATATATAAATTGATATAGTGCCCTAAGATCCAAGGATCAGTGATTCAGTATATTGCAAACTGCACTACATAAACATTTAAAGAATTTAGGATTATTCTATTTAACTTGATTTAATAACTGAGTTTTTAGTATTAAATGCCTTACCTGATTCTTAGCATTTGCATGCCATTCTTTCTAAAAGTTAAATTTGCTTGCCTCCCATATGCAAGTGTAGGATAGTTCTAGCCTCCAGAAAAAAAATCTAACATTTTAGCAGAAGAAATTTAAGGAGCACCTCACCAATATTAGGCAATACCCTGACTACTAATGACGCCAACTTGTGCTCATCCTGGTTACCCATTTTGCTGCTGACATTTTGTTCCTACCTTGTATTCTATTTTAATAACCATAACCTTATCTAAGAATTGGGTTTTGAATTATTCATTGCTTTTGATAAACTCAACTCCTCTACTAAGTCTGTAGAAGACTGTCTCTGTCCCTGAACTAGGCCTATGACTGTGACACTCTCCTTAAGATGTTTAACAGAATCTGTTCCTACTGAAACTCAGTGGGGTTTGGAGTCAGACACACCTGAGACAGAATTCTAATTTAGTTTCTTTCAAAGTAATTTCTAATTTACTTTCTTTCATGAATGCAGATCCATTTATTAAATTACTTGAACTCCAGTTTTCTATAAAAGAAAGCAGTGTAAAATATTGTTTCTACAATTGCTATTAATTATAACTATAGTAGTACTGCTTATAACATGCTAGGACCTATTTTAAGCATTTTACATGTTGATAATTGCATTCTCATGCCAACATTTTGAAGCAGATATTCTTAGGAATTTTTCAATCACCAAATGAGATAACCTGTGTAACTTTGCTGGAATATAGTAAACATTCAACAGTTTAATAAATGTTATTCCCTCTTACTTAAACAAATGAACTATATTTGGCAAGCATGTAAGTCTGTACATTATCAGACTTTGAACAATCAAAAATAAATAAAACATCCACTTAAAAAGCCAAGTATTTTCCCTCCTATTTTTTTCCATTTTAATCTCTAAATTTCCACTAGCATTTTTCTGACACATATGCTAATATTTCCTCATTAACAACAAAACACAAAAACTACATAAAATAACTTTTCTTTTGTTTGTTATCTTCTGTAACTCCCAACCTCACTGAATTCCCTTCTCTTTGACAGTAAAACATCTAAAATAATTTGTATTCTATTCCAGCTGCTATCCTCTTCCATCAATTAGCTCAAGCCTTGAGTCATGACATTTCCCAGAGAGTCTACAAGAATTTCTCTCTGAAGTCATGGAAGAAACTTTAAAAGCAGTGGGTTTTTCGTTTTCATTTTTCTTAATGCAAGTGTAGGATAGTTGAAGTCTCCAAATAGCGACCCTGCTTTCCTTCACTGCATGGGCTTCTATGACGCTACTCACTTTCCACCTTGTCTTGCTTCTCTGGCCGCACCTTTCCTTGGTCTTATTACTGCTTTCTCAGTGAAGCTATTCTCAAGGATTATCTTCACATTTTCTCTCTTTTCCTCCTACACTCTATCTTTCTCAGAGTTGTAACCATAATCTCTGTAATTTCTAAAACACTGTCTTCATTTGTATCTCTCATGAGACTTTTTTCTGTTTTTAAATAAATGTTTCCCCACTCCTTTGGTTGACTGTATTTATTTATTTATCTATTTATTTATTTTGAGATAGATTCTTGTTCTGTCACCAGGTTAGAGTGCAGTGGCGCAATCTCGGTTCACTGCAGCCTCTGCCTCCTGGGTTCAAGCAATCCTCCTGCCTCAGCCTCCTGAGTAGCTGGGATTACAGGCACCTGACACCACACCCAGCTAATTTTTGTAGTTTTAGTAGAGACGGAGTTTCACCATGTTGGCCAGGATGGACTTGATCTCCTGACCTCGTGATCTGGCCACCTCGGTCTCCCAGCATGCTGGGATTACAGGCATGAGCCACCTCGCCCGGCCTGGTTGACCCCTAAGAACCACTGCTTTCTGATTCTGACTAGATTATTCATCAGTCTCCAAAATCTCTGAACCTTTGGTTGCTTGTAATTTCTTTCTCCCATCTCTGGCCATGCAAGTAAGCCCACCTTTGGGGCACATAATTTGTGGTTCACTCGGTATACATTCCCATCATTTTACCAGTCTCATCAGATTCACTGTCATGAACCTTAAAAGGTAAAACTTCTTTCCGGAGTCTCTTATAGGAAGGGATGATCATATGACACATTTCTGAAAAATGACAGAAAACTGGAAATGTGCCGGGCATAGGAGGGCAAATTTGCTCTACTAATACATGTGTCAAACTTCCCATTTCCTTTTTCTCCCCTGCTGTCTAAATAATGTTGTAATGGCTGGAGCTTCAACATCCATCTGACAGTATGAAGAATAGAGAAAGGAAATTTAGCCCCAGCATCCTCAAGCTGGTGAACCAAAGCCAGGCACTATCTGGCTGTGAGCACTTTTTATAAGAGGAAAAATTTCAGCGAATCCCCCTATGTTTGGCTGAAATGTGTCACATGCAGATCAATGCGATCTCTAACGAGCATAGTACCCTTTAGTATCCAGCTTAAATTCTGATCATTTCCCTCCAGCCCAAAGTCATTGCTCCCTCTTAAGTTTCCTTCTTTTCGTGCAGGAAAAGATACACTGGCTTTGTCAACAGGGACCAGAATTAGGATTCTGCCACTTAGGTGCTAACCAGATTATGCAATTTATTCTCTGTTCTTCTGTACATGCTTTTAGAATGGAAAAGAAACATCTGGAAGGTTTAATGTTAAGGGATGAAGGAGAAAACAGAAAACTGCATGACATTTAAAGGAATCTTCCTAAGAAAGCCATGGAGTGAGCCATATAGACATGCTTTTCTTAGGTAACTCTGCCAGATACAAGCTGCTTCAGGGTAGGCAGCATTTCACATGTCAAGTGGGAGTAACAATAAAATTTTCTAATAATTTATATTAAGTTACTATTATTAATTGACAGTTGATTGTATGTCTAGCACTGTCCAAGTTAAACATATAGGGCCGGGAGTAGTGGTTCACGCCTGTAATCGGCACTTTGAGAGGCTGAGGTGGGCGGATCTCTTGAGGTCTGGAGTTTGAGACCAGACTGGCCAACAAGGTGAAATCCCATCTCTGCTAAAAATACAAAATTAGCCGGGCATGGTGGTGGGCACCTGTAATCCCAGCTACTCAGAAGGCTGAGGAAGGAGAATCACTTGAACCTGGGAGGTGAAGGTTACAGTGACCCATGATCATGCCAATGCACTCCAGCCTGGGTAACAAGAGTGAAAATCCATCTAAAAAATTAATTTAAAAAATTTTTAAAAAAGATATAGCTTAATTCTGACAGCAATTTCATGCATTAGGAACTACTATCTTATTGTGAAGAAAAAATAAATGAGGACTCAAGATATATAATTTGTCCAAGGGCACAAAGTCAGAGTGCACAGTCATAAAATTATGATCCCCGCCACTCATTTCATATGATAAAACTTATTAGGTAAATGCAAAGTATTGGGAAAGCATCATGTTTCTTGTGGCATTTTCTGCCTCCTAACTCTGAATCGCCATCCTTGTCAATCAGGCACCATGTACCTTATCTTCTTTGTTTAACAATTTATCTCTTTGAAGGCCAATGACTTCAAATTACCCTATTTTGCATCCCCCAGGGCCTTGCACAAAAACATTCAGTAAATTTTCCTGACTAAATAAAATGCTACATTAAAAAATCCAGAAAATTGTGGTATCCTAAAAATTATAAATTTTGAAATGTTGACCATGATTTATTTCTCATATTTTTTCATTAGCATATATATGTGTGTGTATATATATATATATAATTCATTAATAGATTTAAAATTTTCTTAGAAATTTAAAATTTCTTAAAAATTTCTCAGAAATTTAAAATTTTCTTAGAGACTCTGGTCACCAGTATATCCGTATTTAAAAGATATTTGTTCATGTCCAATCAATTGAACTATTTTCTATATTTTCTCAATGTTTCCTCTTGCTATAAAATATTTTTCTGGTGGTGCTATACTATATAACTGTATCATTTGACCCTTCAGAGTACAATAGCAACATTCTAATAAAAAATAAATGTAATAGAATTAAATGAATTTATTATACAGATAAGTCACAGTGATGTGGGGATGACATAAATTGATTTTTTAAGAATTTTTTTGGTTAATATTTAAAATTCTTAGGTGTTTTGTTAAAGCTACTAAGTTTAATATATGCAACACAATATGGAGTAAAATGATTTTAGCCTTAAAGAGTGTGTTTTTGGCTGGGTGCGTTGGCTCATGCCTGTAATCCCAGCACTTTGGGAGGCCAAGGTGGGTGAATCACCTGAGATCGGGAGTTCAAGACCAGCCTGACCAACATGGAGAAACCCCATCTCTACTAAAAATACAAAATAAGCCAGGTGTGGTGGTGCATGCCTGTAATCCCAGCTACTTGGGAGGCTGAGGCAGGAGAATCCCTTGAACCCGGGAGGTGGAGGTTGTGGTGAGCCGAGATTGTGCCATTGCACTCCAGCCTGGGTAACAAGAGTGAAACTCCACCTTAAAAAAAAAAAAAGAAAGAAAGCTTTTTTATGTATGACTATATGCTTTTGTTTAAAGATTATGTAAAATCTTTTGTATGATGGCAACATCTTCAAATTTGAAGAGTGGCTTTCTTGGAATTTAGCCTCAATCTATAAATATTTGGTATATATAAAATAATTTAAGTAAACATGTGTTTACCCAAACAGACCTAACCTTATTTCTACACTTAGAATTTGATAATCTGCTTAATTTTAATATACTTGTAATATTTCTTAATTTTGGTCACACTTTTGAACTTTGACTTCAGGTCCCTTGGCTCTCCAGTTTCTCTCTGTTTAGAGTCCTACAGAAATTCAGAATTTAAAAACATCCTTCATAATTGAGAACTAGTTGAAAGCTATCAGCTTGCACTGTGGACATTTTTCAAATCTCAATTATATAAACAAAAAAAGAGGGAGTTCTTCTACTACATCTTAGAGAAGCCTTATATAAAATCTCTCTCTTTTTCCTCTTTGTAATATATTCTGCCACAGTACATTTTGTTTTTAAATTTCTTATCAACCAAGATAAATATTTTTGTATCTGAATGGTTCAGTAAGTACTTCACCTGATTATCTTTCTGCTCAAAAAGGACTGAGAGATTTATAGTATAAGATAATTCAGCTCCAATAGGTGCCTAAATTTTTTCCTGAGGCACAGGAAGGGAATTCAGTTCAATGCTTAAATGCCTTCATAAAGGATTAGATGATATTAAACAAACAAACAAAAAACAAGAAAGCAAACAGAAGATTCATTTGCCATGTAGACAGCGTATACATGAAATATATGTGATAGGATATTAAAAGATATGTCCCCTGTCATTTCAATTTGAACTGAGGCACAGAAATGGGAACAATTGGTGATAAATATCTTGATAATTTATTCAGGACTTGCTGAGGGATTGACCCAAAGTTGGTTCTTCAGATTTTATCCCATCATCTACCTAAAGCTTATCTACAAATACAGAAACATGTATAAAGAGTATTTATTGGAAATAATCGTCAGAATGTTAAATATTTCTCCCTTACACCTCAAACTTCTTCAAATCAATTCGATCAACCACCTAGAGATCTGCATGTAGCGAATTTGGTATGTGACTCTGACATCGACACTTTTAAAAGTAAAGCTGAGGAGAAAGATGAAAATGGCAGAGAATTAGAGACAGGAAGCAAGAAGCACTAATAAGAAGGGTAAGGAACAAGTGTGTTAGCTCTTTTCAGGGTCCAAGAGGACCCTGGTAAACAAAGAGACATGAATTATCTTGAAGGTTACACTGACGGGATGAGTGTATAGACTCCATCAGGAGTCTTTTTGTGGTGTAACACCAGAAGCAGGAAGTGAGAAGAGAATACAGAAGGTACATTGACCTTTTCACAAAATATTGCAGTGAGAGCTTCCCACGTGGGGGAGTTTCAGAACAACCCACAGAATAGTCCATTGGGAGACAGACATATTTGGGCATCTATCCCAGCTAAGACACCAATGCCAGATGTCAGATACACTAGTCACTTTTGACTTGGCTTTTATTTTTAGGGAAACTCCTCTCTGAATTTGAGTACAGGAGAAATATTAAAGGACAATTATTATTAAAGAGTTGGAAAGAAAAGACAAAAGAAAGTGACCATGTGCCCCTTCTTTATGTAGGTTTCTGAAACTGAATCATGATAAAGTTAGGGTAGGGAGAGAAGCATTGAACTGAATGAAAAACTCACATTTTCCTTTAAATAACAGTGAATATTTTAATGCCCCCAAATTAGACCTCAATATCTAAAATAAGCACACTTGCCACAAGGTCTGCCACAAGTATTGTCCAAGCAGAAAAGGGAGATCTACTATTTTATGTTTCAAAGACAGTGGCATGAGGAAAAACTAAGTTTCATGATTTTACTTGTAGCAACTCCACTCATTCAATAAACACATATATGAAAACATGGCACAAAATAAAATTAAAATACTCTAAATAATAGTTGTTTCTTTGTCTTATCAATTAAATGTCTGCTGGAGCCATCTGGATGGTCCAGATTTGCTAGTAATCTTGAGTTAGTTTATTTACACTCTGAGGGATAAGGCTATGTTCAGTCAGATGGTGTGAAATTTCTACAGCTGGTGCAACTTTCTATGCACAGTCATGCCTGTAAAGATGTTTCATCTGAGAACATCTCAGGCAATGGCTGTCAGCCACTGTGTAGATTCCCTACCCAAAAAACCCTGTGACTAGTACACAAGGAGATCCCTTACACTGCACTTCCAGCTGTGCCCAACAGATTCCATTCCTATTTTCTTCTGTTTTCTCTCATGAGTAATCTCTATTAAATATTCTCCAAGGAAACTATTCTAAGCCAATTAAAGATGGTCAAAGAATTAAATTGCATATTCCTGGATATCATGAATAGTCTTCTAATATTTTTGATGCAACATTGTTATGGTCTCATGTGAAATTTATCAATAACTTAATCACAACAGTTGTCTGTAATAGCCCTAAGAATTTTTGTGTCCAATAATCACAGTGCATAACAACCACTTGGCATAGTATTACATTCATGAAGTTGAATAAATGTCCTAAGAAAAATACAAATTGGGTTGAGGGAGCACTTATAAATAATATCCAGTTCATTTTTGTTTTGACCCATGATATAGTTTGGCTGTGCTCCCACCCAAATATCATCTTGAATTGTAGTTCCCATAATCCCCATGTATGGTGGGAGGGACAAAATAGGAGGTAATTCAGTCATGGGGGTGGTTTCCCCCATGCTATTCTTGTGATAGTGAGTAAGTACTCAGGAGATCTGATGGTTTTATAAGGGGCGTCCCCCTTCACTTGGCTCTCAATTTTCACCTTCCTGGCACAATGTGAAGAAGAACATGTTCATCCCCAGGTCTGCCATGATTGTAAGTTTCCTAAGGCTTTCCCAGACATGCAGAACTGTAAGTCAATTAAACCTCTTTCCTTTATAAATTACCCAGTCTTGGGGATGTCTTTATTACTAGTGTGAGAACAGACTAATACAATGCACATAAATCAATTGTTTTTTACTTCAGTGAGATTCATATTCAACATTTTCCAAAGAAAACAAAAAGGAATTTTCTCAAGGTCTTAGAAAATTTACTATTTTTAAATCACTGAAATATATCACACCTATCATCTACTTCTATGTTTTCAAATATTTGACATATTTCAGAAAAAGAAAATGGTGGTAATAAAATTCTGGTGCTATAAGCAAAATTCAAGAGTGGCAAGGAAATTAGTCTCTAAGAATAAATTCAGGACACCCTTTTTCATGGTGTCCTTTGACTCAAAGTCTGTACCCTTGTGGAAACCTGTTGTTTTGTCTATTTCTAGGCTACATATCCCTCTTATAGATGATGTGCAGGAATATGTAAGAAGTGTGGCACTGTTTTAAGGACCACCTGGAAACAGGGGTCAAGTCTTTACCAAAAACGTGGGATGTCAACATCTTGGTTAAAAAAAATTTCTTCTATCCACAAACTGGGGAAAAAACTTGAAAAATGAAAACTATGAGACCTTGTCATTTGAGCATTTTTACTTCTATGCTAGACAATGATTTAGCTAAAGCAAAAGTGCATAAACATCTGAAATTTATTGTTTCATCTTACAGACAGAGCTTTGAATGTACTTAAAAGGAAACAGAATCACAGGGCTGTTTGTTTCTGAAGATGTCTCTAAATTGGTTTTAATTACAATATAAGAAAATAGCTAAAATTTATCAAATGCTCACTGTGGTGGTTAATACTGAGTGTCAACTTGAATAGATTGAGGGATACAAAGTATTAATCCTGGGTGTGGCTGTGTGGGTGTTGACCAAAAGAGATTAACATTTGAGTCAGTGGCCTGGGGAAGGCAGATCCACCCTTAATCTGATGGGCACAATCTAATCAGCTTCCAGTGAATATAAAGCAATCAGAAAGACATGAAAAGATGAGATGGGTCTAGCCTCCCAGCCTACATCATCCTCCTGTGCTGGATGCTTCCTAATACTATGTGCCACGGATACTTCTCAACATTTATAAAGCAGGTTTAAGTGGTCATGTAATTGCCTGACTTTAGGTTTTCCTCTGCCTTCCTTTCTGAAATATTTACTTGATATATGGTATAATTTCCAAGACAATACTGCCACAGTTCTTAATTATATTAGGAGAAAGATATCCATAAAAATACCTAGATCTTAAGGCATATTCTAGTAAACATCTATTAAGCTATAGTAAGTGTAAAGCAGAGAAGAAAAAAGTCCTGTCTAAATGCATTAAGGGAGCTACATACAGACACTTGTATCTGGGTCTGAAAAGCTGAATAGGATGTGGATTGAGACCCATGTGTACAAAATGTTTTTAGACAGAAAGATCTGATGTAAAACTGACAAGAGACAAGAAAATGCCATGCAAATATAAGCAAAGGTGAATTCCCATGTGAGATATAATTGTACACAAGGAAATCACTATGTGTTTCTGAGAAATATTGAGAGTTAAGGTGAGAAAAGTACTCTAGAGTCAGGGCTTGGTGGGCCTTAATGTCACAGTGTGCAAGTAGGACTTTAGGTTGCTTTATTTAGGGCTACTGGAGGTAACTGAGATGTTCTTAGGAAAGGTGAGTATAGCAGCGACATACCGAATGCATTATGCTAAAGATTGTCTCATAATGGATTTTATTATACCACACATAGGACAAAAGCTACCTGGCTCTGGAAATGTTAAGAAAGGATCAAATGCTCTGTTAATTAGTGCTTACACATTTGTTAATTTTTTTAATATGCCTTGCATGATTAGGAATAAAATTATTACTTCTGTTCTAAAATCTAGATTCTCTTCATTTTTAAATAAATAAAACCAATAGTATAAAATCCCATATATACTTGGAAAATATATCATCTTAAATTCATTCTTCTCTTCCATCTCTATGCCATATACAGTTAGTATTTTCATCAAGCATGTGTTTATATTCTCATAAACCAAAAAAGCTGTGTAGTACACTTGAATGTATTAAAATATTTTAAAGGTGACATATTTTAAGACATGTGCATAACTTTCTTGAACAATTTTAGTAACAATCTGTGTAGTTGTAGTATCCTATTAAATGACCAGTCTGTTAAAGTCTTTCTTTAAATGACACCTTGTATATGACATTTTTGTCCTATGATTTCTTAAAGACTATAGAATCTGAATGAATAATGAAAGACTATTTTTATAGATCTTTAAGAGTGAAAAACTATTTTTAAGTCTACTGACTTGCACATGTATAGGAGGCAAGAAAATATAGACAGGATTTCCCATTACCAAAGCATATAATGTGGGAAGATTTCCTATTTGTCAGATGTAAGATTCCTGTTGCTTCACTTATATCTAGAGTCCATCCAATAGCATTTACAAATGTTTAATAGCAGGAAGTACATAATTAAGGAGAATTGGCACAATGGAAATATAATTTTTTCTGGGAAGATAATATATCATGCTGAGTAAAAGTGAATGTTAATTTATCAATTGGATTGCAATCTGACAAACCAGTTGAGAGATGATTATTTGCTCTTAGGAGAAAGCCCAGAAGGTATTTGAACTTATCAGAAGGACCCAGAAGTAGGATGGATTCTTTGTGTAGGAAAACTGAAGATTGGAAAAAAAAAAATCAGCTATCTCAACTTTTGACTGAAGTCATCTGTTAAAAAAAAAAGAAAATGAACAAAAAAACAAAACAGTCTACAGCCTTGCCAAAGTAGCGAAACCCCATCTCTACTAAAAATACAAAAATTAGCCAGGCATGGTGGCGGGCACCTGTTATACCAGCTACTTGGGAGGCTGAGGAAGGAGAATTGCTTGAACCTGGGGGGTGGAGGTAGCAGTAAGCCGAGACCACACTACTGCACTGTAGCCTGGGTGAGAAAAGTGAAACTCCATCTCAAAAACAAAACAAAACAAGTCTAAAATATCTAAAACCTTAAACCTTAAACAAAGATAAACTTTACAATGAACAATATGTTCCTTTTGAAAAAAAAATGCTGCTATGGGAGATATAATGTCACAAACACTATTATTTTTTCTATAAAATTGGATAGTTTTATAAATTATTAAAAATTCTTAATTTTATAAAAATATATCTACAAAAAATTAAAATTACAAGTATAAGGTTATTATACATTACCCAAGTGTAACTGAAGCTTCTCAATGTTCCTGAAAGTAAGCTTGAACTTACCTTTTTTTCACTTTAAGTCTATTCTATACAAGTGTTAAGTATAATCATCTATTACAATAGTTAAATTAAATGTCAAATGCACTGATAACCAAACAGCTGAAAACTTTTCTAATATTTTGAACGTCTATTGGCCTTGTACACAACTGCCTTTTGACAATTTTGGAGTTATCCACAGTGAAGGTTTAATAAAGAGTGTTGTGTACTATGAAAAAGATGATTTTGTGCAGAAGAAGAAATATTCCCACATTATAGAATGCATTAGGTAGCCATGTAACCAAAAACCAACTATACCCCCCAAAATGATTGAAATTTTACAGAAAAGAATGCATCGGGGACAGAAGCATTTTAGTCTTGTCTAGTCATTTTTTATAGTTATTTCTCTTAATACTGTATCACGTTCAAACTGATTATTTCTTCAGAAGTTATAATCATTGTAAGTTTTTACTATGGCTCTATCATGTATATATCCCCATCACACATATGTTTTCTGCTCTTCTAGGTAACTTTAATCCTTGTATAAACTTTGGGCATATAGAACATGTCTAATTGGGATTTTGGCTCCACAATTTCCTAGAATGGTTCCTCTATGGTTACTAAAATAAAGCTCCAGTGCTGACTTCCGTGAAGTCTTTCATATTAAAGTTGAAGCGATAATACAAAGTGGGGAGTAATATTGAATCTTTCATCTTCCTAGTAGATTAGATTGAAATTGAATAGAAATCCAAAAACATTGGATTTTTAGCTCTATAGATTTTGTTTTAACATAGTTTGCTCTGCGTAACATAAACCTTTTCTTGAATGCACGCTCACCTCTCTTGGATGGCTTTATTATGTTTTATCTTTCTTCCAGACTTTGTCAATATATTTAGTTTTTGACAAAGCAAAACATCTCAAAGAGTCCTTTGCTAAAATCTGGAAAGCTGCCAGAATATGTAAGGGATGAAGTAACAAAAAAGTATATTATCATTCTCACAAAGTGGCTTTAAAAACACTCGTGTCATATATAAACTGACCTGGAATCCTAGTGTTCAAATAGAATATATGTTTTCAGCTTTTGATATTAGGGTTGTGAACTTCATATTTGTTTTTCTCATAATGGTACTTATAAATTATGTTCATATGATATTGAAATGCCTATATTAAAAATAAATTATGCTATATGGATTATTTTATTTTTAGGTTTCTTACCTCTTGAATAAAGTAATGTATGTTGAACTAGCAATCTTATAATTTAACTGCACTGTAACTCAGTTAACTGCATTACCCCACCACCACAACCAAATTAAGATAAACTAAATTATACTGCTTTAGGCTTACATGATTTAGAAATCTGGGGCAACAGATGCTCTCCGGGTGTCTTTGCAAATGTCCATCCCTTTACTCTTCACTTGACTCCATATTATTAGGCCTCCACTAATACCAATAAATTTTTAGAAATTCTATTTATCCCCTTTATTTTATTTGGAGGCCAATGAAGATAGATTGGCTTAAAAATCACAAATTGAGCCATCTCTGAGACGTTCAGAACTTAACATAGGCATGTGGCTTTCTCTATTCATCTAATTAGGGGAGAGTGAACTCAAATAATCATTATATGCACTTATATGTGTTATATTTGAACCAGAATGAAATAACTTGAATAGATCCTTAACTTTTTACAATATATGTATTTAACATGTACAAATGATTTTTTAAATTAAAAGACTGTTTAAGTTCTTACTGTTAGAATCACCTGTGTTCTAATATATGAAAATTCATAATTTTAAGTTACTAAAAATGTTCATGATTAGTAGTAATCCTATGCTGGAGCACAACTAGAGCATTTTACTGTTGTTGATGGCGGTGTTGATAACTGTTTATAGCCCCAGATGTAATTTGCCTAGTTTAAAACTGTATATTTAACTGCCTTTCAAATGTATGCTATAATTAGCCTACTTCTATGCAAATAGGGTTTCCTCCTCTGTGGATCACAAACAAGTTCCAGAAAGGAGTGTAGAGGAAATCTGGAGTTATACTCACCTATAAAAATGAACCCGTAAAATTACATGTCAGGGTCTAGGGAGTGGCACTTCATCAATGCCTTCAGCGCTTCCCAGGAGTTCTGAGTAATGACAAATGTGCTGCTTCGAGCGTCTGGGAGTGTGTGATCTGACTTCTTCAGTCATTGCTTGCAGACAAATCAATCTGCTAGTCGGATTCTTAATAGTTGAGTTTAACTGATTATATTTATTGTGAATTGCAAATACTTTTATAAACTGATTTTAGGTTTTCTTTTTACACTTTTCCTCCCCCTCTTTGTTTATTCTCTCCTCCTGTTTCTTGGTTCCTACATCACTATGCAATCACTATGCAGTGTTTAGGCTCACCTCTTGACAAAGACTTAGCAAAGTTTACCCGGCTACTAAATTGAAGACCCAGATTACAATTTTATCTTGAGTTTTAGTTTCATCTTTTTATCACAAAAATTAGTTAATACTTTGTCAAAGCGTAATTATATTTACCAATACCTTTTTATTAATTATTATTATTATTATATTTTTTTGAGACGGAGTCTCACTCTGTCACCCAGGCTGGAGTGCAGTGGTGAGATCTCGGCTCACCGCAACCTCTGCCTCCTAGGTTCCAGCGATTCTCCTGCCTCTTCCTCCCGAGTAGCTGGGACTACAGGCGCCCGCCACCACACCCGGCTAATTTTTGTATTTTTAGTAGAGACGGGATTTCACTGTGTTGGCCAGGCTGGTCTCGATTGCCTGACCTCGTGATCCGCCCGCCTCGGCCTCCCAAAGTGCTGGGATGACAGGTATGAGCCGCCACTGTGCCTGACCTTTTTTCATCAATTTTTATAGATACCTCTGTTTCTTGGTTACCATGCCATTCATGGCTTCAATATCCTCTTCGTTAAGTCAAAATATTGAACAGGTCTTTCAGAAAAGGTCTTTATTGGTTTAGTCCCCTAAAGCTGCTCTGAAAATATCTTTATTTTTGGTATAATTCTGAAATATGTTAGTAGAGAAGACATTTTATGTGAGTATTTTCCTTCAGTTCTATGTATATACTATATACTCTGAGATCATTTTACTGCTGAGAAATCCGTTGCAATCTATTTTCATCTGTTTATGGGTAATCTTTCTTTCCTCAGAGCCTTGAAAAGCTCTTAATTTTTGATTATCTGCATTTCACACCACTGTGCCAAAGTGGACACTAAATTTCATTTAACATTCAATGTGAGGACTTAGTTATTTCCTCAAATGTTAGAAAAGAAAACAAAACAAAACTCTCAGCTACTATTCCTTCAAATATTCTTTCTCTACTATTGGTTTTATTTTTGTATTCAGATAATTTTATTATTTTACTTACTATGGAATATTTCAATATATACTTTTTCTAATTGAATTTCTTCTGTCTACCTATTCTTGTTTTCTGTCATTTGCTTATATTCTATAAATTCCTTTCATAAAAGATGTTTATTCTTCATTTATCACTTTGGGACTATAAACATTTTAAAATAGTTTTCAGGTTGTTAAGATATTTTATTTAATTTTCTGATTATGTATGCATTTGGCTTTCATCATATTAGCTGTCTTCTTGTTATGAAATGATACTTTATAGAAACATTTTAAATAATCCCCCCCTTTGTCACTCTTTTTCTAATTTATGACCACTTGTGTCCATGGTCCCTTAGTGTAGTAGTTACACAATGAATTCTACCTAGCTACCCAAGTTCAGAATGCAAAACCAGGTCTCATATTAGCAGTTTGGTGTCCCTGCATTAGCTAACACTGGGAAATATTGGGTAATATTAGGGAAATATTGAAAAATCCAAATACCCATCCATTTACCATAGCACTTAACTACAAGCTTGGGCCAGTATTTTCCCATCTTCCATTAGCTGCATCCCCAATTAATAGCTTTCTTATTTATGTCTCCAGTCACATGTGAAAGATCGCTATACCAATCCCTCGGTTCAAATCATAAACCTTACTTCATTCCTCCAACTAACGAAGAACAATTTAGAACTTTATGTGAGCCAAATTCCCAGTCACATAATGTTGACTGCTTCAAAACCCCGGGACCCAGTAGGCCAAGGGCTTTGGCAAGGCTCATCTTACTTTTTCTGTTTGTCTTCTGTGACATATCTTGCTTATCACTTTTTATAACTTATCTATCAATGCCATGGTTTTGGAATTTGGATAGGGGAAGTTGCTCAAGGTACGACCAAAAGTAGTATGATCTTTAAAAACAGACCCGGAATTAACTCTTTTTCATATTTAAGAAATGTTGATTCATAAGGTATTCATATTTTTCCAATTTATGTAACATTGTAAGCATCTAATAGCATATTTTAGTTTCTTATATGCTTCATTATGTTGCAATAGAACATAATCCTTGATTATGTTGTATGGAAATTTCAACTGATTACACTTCTTTGCAACCTTTTCAGTATAGGTCACACACATTTATTTTTGCAATTGCTAATTGCATGATCACTATCTGTGGTTCCCCAAAATCCCAGGAAATATCTTAGATTCTTTATTTACATATACAAACATACACATACATATGCAAACACCCTTTAGTGTTGACATCTTTTAAAATACATAATTTTCTCATCTGAAATGTTGTCATGCTTTTAACTTATTCAGATTATCTTATATTTATTTATTTTTTACATGGAGAACATCAAAATCACATAGATGGATGAATGGATGTATAGAGAAATTTGTTTCTTGAGTTACTTCAAAGTGATTAATGTAAATTATTTAGCTTTAAGCTTTTTAAATATTATGTCATTTAAGAAAATATACATAAAATATGTAATTTTGTATATATTTTGTATCAGCACTAATAATATGTATTATTAACTTCCTTAATTTTTTGATTTTGAGTTTCTAAGTCACTAATGATATTAGCTGCCAAAATGATGATTTAATCTCCTTTCTAATTGCTTCAAATTTTAGTGCAGTTTTCTTGCTCTATTTTATTTGCTCCTTTCAGAAAGAAATACAATAAAAGTTGTGAGAGCAAAGGTTGTTTCTGTCAAGCCTCTGAGCCCAAGTGAAGCCATCGCATCCCCTGTGACGTGCACATATACGCCCAGATGGCCTGAGGTAACTGAAGAATCACAAAAGAAGTGAATATGCCTTGCCCCACTTTAACTGATGACATTCCACCACAAAAGAAGTGTAAATGGCCAGTCCTTGCCTTAAGTGATGACATTACCTTGTGAAAGTCCGTTTCCTGGCTCATCCTGGCTCAAAAACCACCCCCACTGAGCACCTTGCAGCCCCCACTCCTGCCCGCCAGAGAACAAACCCCCTTTGACTGTAATTTTCCTTTACCTACCCAAATCTTATAAAACGGCCCCACCTTTATCTCCCTTCACTGACTCTCTTTCCGGACTCAGCCCGCCTGCACCCAGGTGGAATAAACAGCCATGTTGCTCACACAAAGCCTGTTTGGTGGTCTCTTCACACGGACGTGCATGAAAGTTTCCCTTTATCTTACTTGAAGAGAATGTCTGTACTGTCAATTTACTGTGAAATGTGACAGAGTATTTTTTGTTAGTTGATTTTTTCCTCCTGGTTAATTATTTCTGTTCAATATTTGCAGCTTTAAATTAAAAATGAATCATAAAAGATTTTAAATGATAGAAGCTCTAATACATGACTGTTATCAAAATCACAAATTTATGCTTATGATGAGATATAACTCCTGTGTCTTTATGTGCCAGATAGTATTCCAAAGTCTTGAAATATTTTGACATATTAAATCTCATAAAACTTCCTTGAAGTGAGTACAGGTATTACCCATGCATAATGAAAGACAACTGAGGCACAGGCAAGTAAATTCTCCAAGGTGATACAGTCCCCAAGTAATCAGCTGGGACATGTCCTCGTGATTAATTAGGGGTCATGCTTTCTAAACATTTATATATATAAATGAAATTTTGTGAAGTATGAGTTAAATTTATTATAAATGACTTAATTTAGAATGATTATTTTAATTTGAGTTGCTTTAATTTTTTCATAAAGGTACAATTAGGAAACTGGTGACTTATTCATTTGATTATAGAAGTACTATATCCAAGTTCAAATATAGAAAATGTTCAAATTCATTAAGTTACATTTATTTCAGAAAGAAGACATTTTCAAGACATGAAATAATGCTGATTTCCTCTCTCTTTAAACTACAATCGTTGTTTAAATTGCCCAAGGGCTCACTAGCCAGATTTACCTTTGGAATTTCAGATATTTAAGTTTCTGTACAATTTCACCATGATCTGGTCCACTGTCAATTCACAATAAGTGCTTTTTGGCACTGGACAAGTAAATCCCTTTAGGGAAATAAAGAGACAGCAAAAGCTAGAAATTAAGAGAAACAGTCTGATTATTCTTGAAATATTTCCAAGTAATTCATGCCAGAACTGCCTTACCAGCATACTTGTCTCTCAAACCATATGAAGCCATCCCCTTCAGCTTGCTGACATTTCCAATACTTTAATTGGGACACCAACTCCTTATTATATTTTGCTTCAGGGATCCAATAGTACCTATGGAACGTTTTAAATTGAATAGCCCTCAGGTCAGTTCCTCCACTGTACCCAAGTGATAATTGATGAATCTGCTTGTCTTAATTCTTTATTTTAAATTGCTCCTTTTCTTTTTTGCTCCTCATGTTTAATTTTAAATTATTTCCTGCCTCATTCCATTAGATAGTTGATATCAGATTGCTAGTTCTTACGCATTATACTACTTAACTTTAGTTAAGTGCTATGTTAAAAAAAAAAAAGAAAGACAATAAGGTTCTTAATTCTACAAAGATGTAAAGAGGAATACCTCCTACATATAAATGTCTTAACAATCATCAAATGACCTTGTTAACTTAGATGATTGTCAAATAATCCATGAAAAATGCAATGATATCTTGTTAATGATTCTGAAAATATCTAAAAAGTGATTAAACTCTAATGAACTTAGTAAGATTTCCTAATACAAAACCAAAACCAAAAAAAGACTCGTTTGAAACATTAATAAAGCAAAGGAATAAAACAGATGATAACAAAAACTCAAGGGAAATATCTTCATATACAAAAAAAATTCTAATTTAGAAAAAATATCAGCATATTTTTGAATGTTTTCTTAATAACTGTAACTATTTTTTCTAAGAAATTCATTCTGAGCAAAGCCAAAATGAAGTTGATGTATGAGAAAAATGATCAGTTTAAAACATTTTATTATTTTCCAGGATTATATAGTTGATTACATACACACTAGAAGACACAAAAATATTCAAACCAGCACTGATCATAATATCAAGAAGGAACCATAAGCCATGGACAGGAGAATAGATAGACTGTTTCATTTTCCCACAGCGAAGTGTTAAACAATAACAATTACAGCTATCTGTAATAACATGATTAAATATGAGGAACAAAATATTGGGCAAAAAAATGACTCTAAAGTTTACATGCAGAATAATATTTTCTAATAAATTTCAAAATAAGCAAATGTAAACGTTATTTTTTTAGATACATGTGTATATCCAGGAAAATTATAAAAAAGCAATGGATCGATAAACACAAAATCAAGATGATGGCTATGGGGGATGGAGCACGCATGGAACGGTAAAACAGAAAGAGCACGCCAGCAGGCCGAAGTCATCTGTCAGGTTCCAGCTGAATTAAATTTAAGAAAGCATGCATTGTCCAAAGGTGAATACATGTTAAAAACAAGATTTGAATTAAATCAATTTTATGCATCTGAAATAAAAAAAGAAAAATAATTATTGCCAAATGTGAAGAGAAAAATTGCAAACCATGCTCTGAAATTGAAGTCACTGAGTTTCTATAGATAATAATGTTAACGCCAATGCAGTTACTTAAAAACAAAATTAGACTTTTAGAATTTCAGAGATGAAAGATGCCTAAGAAATCACCTACCCAATCTCTTCATTTTCATGGTAAGAAAATAAGGATGGATGTCAGAGGGGGGATAAATTATGTTATCCCATGTTTCCCAAGTTCACACAAGATAATGATTAATGAAAGAAAAGAACATGTGGGATCTGTGTTGAGATATTAGAACTTCATGCATCACTAGCTGTAATTTTTCTAAGAAATTCCAGCTTTCATGGAGTTGGGGTTTGCGTTGCTACAAACCTCAAAGTTCATGCCACATACATAGAAGGCAGGTCCACTTTTTCTACTTAAAAAAGAAACAGGATACGAGATTTAGAAACCATAACTGCATTCAAGGAATTCAGGTAACATGCGATTAATGACAATATTTACTGAAGAATCACTAAAATTGATAACAAAAAGTGTCCTAGAATATACTATGTAATCTATACATTATTACTGTCCTCAGTTTGAAATTTCACATGGAGGAAACAGATTGAGAGCATAGAACTCTATCCCTTTTCCTTACTCTTCCCAGCAAAGATAACCAGCATACAGTTTAAATTGAGGGATTCTTAATTAGGGAAAAATACTTTGATAAGTACACAGTAAGGTACAATTATGTGTGCAACTCTCTCTTTTAGGTGATGTGTAAAACAGAATAACTGAAATGAGAATTCTACCCTCAGTAAGGAGAATATACACTCTACTCCAATGAGGAAAATATATATGTGTATATTTTTATGTGTGTGGATGAAGATAAATAGCAAAGATTCATAGGAGAAATGGAAAAAGAACCATTTGTATTAGAACAGGAAGAGATTCTGGTGAGTTGAGACAGGCAAAATTTTAGAGAAAGCACATTCATGCTCACCTTTGAAAGAAACAGCAGTTGAGGCCGGGCGCTGTGGCTCACGCCTGTAATCCCAGCACTTTGGGAGGCTGAGGCGGGTGGATCACGAGGTTAGGAGATCGAGACCTTCCTGGCTAACACGGTGGAACCCTGTCTCTACTGAAAATACAAAAAATTAGCTGAACGTGGTGGCGGGCGCCTGTAGTCCCACTTATTCGGGAGGCTGAGGCAGGAGAACGGCATGAATCAGGGAGGTGGAGCATGCAGTGAGCCGAGATCGCGCCACCGCACTCCAGCCTGGGCGGCAGAGCAAGACTCCGTCTCAAAAAAAAGAAAAAGAAAAAGGAAAAGAAAAAAAAGAAACAGCAGCTGAATACCTATCAATGATAGAGCGCTATAAAATGGGAAAAGTACAGCAGAAAGAGGCACAAATATGGGGAGCTGGATCATGCGTACGAGCAAGAACAGTGTAGTTTATTACAAGACCAACGACTGAAAGCATTCCCTATGTGCTATTGTGGCTTGAATCTCTGGGCATCAGATACTATTTCAGGTTTTTGAGGAAGCAATTGACAGAGAAAGGACTTACTCCTTGAGATTAATGCAGTATGAACTGAAGAATGAATAGACATTTCATAATAGAACAAAAACACAACAAATATAAGCCACCTAGTATATCTGAGACAAAATTTCAGAATAAGATATATTCTCATCCGCTCCCCCCCAAAAAAATGAACTAATGACCCATTTCCAGCTCCATGATTCTATTTGAGTAGTTTAATATCCAGTGATATTAGCACAATTATTTCTTTCATATCAACAAGCACTAAGTTTAAAAATAAGCACTGAAGAGGACAATTATCAAACTTACAGAAAGTGCTACAAATTTCTATGAATGAAGTCAAAGATACTATAATCTTTTTAAAACTCATGCTGTTAACTCAAATTCATGTTATTACCATTGACTGTCTGGAAAATGGCTTTAAAAATATTTCCATAATTTTGAATGTAAAATATCCCAAATAATGGGAATTATCTTAGGAATACAATGTAGTTTTTTTTAAATTAGGTAACAAAATATTTAACAGTAAATCAAATTCCATTTGCACATGGCCAGCTCTTTGTTGCTTTTTTAAAATTTTATTTTTAATTTTTTAATTTTAATTTTATTGTTTTAGGGACAGAATCTCGCTCTGTCACTCAGGTTGATGTGCAGTGGCACACCCCACTCCCAGCTAATTTTTATGTTTTTGAAGATTATGAGATTTCACTCTGTTGCTCAGGCTGGCCTGGAATGCCTGGCTTCAAATGATCCTCCCACCTCAGCTCCCAAAGCCTTCTTTCTTTTTTATACATGGATATCCTTTATGACAAGGACAAATCCATCTTCAGCATTCCACAGTTGTTGAATGAAGGAAAAAATGAATGGGAAATAAGTTGATTAATAAGCTAATCAGAGATAATCATAAGTAATAAGTTGATAAATTTTCATTTCTACAAATGACGTTCATTGCATATGTTTGCTGAATAAAGCACTAATATTTTCTTCCTGTGACTTGGCACATTCTGCTCCCTCAATATTTTTTGTTTCCTGTCTCATCTTTTCCAGATTCAAATGCCTTTTCCTTCTTGAAAGATAACATCAGATAAATATAATCCTTTCTATATTAGTGGGAATTAATATTTTTTTCTTTTGCACTACAACAGCACTTTATCTGTAGTATTGCCTTGAACTGTGATTAGGGTTGTAAATGTTTTTCAGACTGCAAATTATTTAAGCACAATAAATCTCACGTTCACATTTGTTCCCTCTCTGTCACCTACCATAGTGAAGTTTTCCAGTGAAGGAGTAGTGTGTATGTGTGCCTGTGTATGTGAGAGCACAAATACATACACAGGAATAGATACCTATGTAAAAGTTAGCTCTTATTCATATAAATACATATGTATTGATTTTATTATATACACTAATCAAAACCACAGCAAAATGTATCCGATTTAGATCCTGATGTGCAGATTGGACTAGATGAATCTTAGATCCCTATCAGCTCCAAATTTCTATGATTATTAAGAAAAACTGCATATATCCATGGTTTCTCAATACTGACCAAACATGACAATCAATAATAAAATACTTTCAAAATAAAGACTTCCAGGTCACTTTCCTGGAGATGACAAGGTAGTAAGTCTGGAATAATTCTTGATTTTTTTAAACTAGAACTTGAAATGTACCCAACACTTAGACAGGATAATACTGGGGTAAAGGATACCCTAACTACACTGACTTGATCATCACACATTCTATGCATGTAATAACATTTCACATATACCCCACAAATATGGACAAATATAATGTAGCAAAAAATAAAATAAAAAAATTAAAACCTTGCAGAATCTATTGTACCTTGCAGCCAGGATTCATAACCACTGCCATATATGCACTGTAGACATATTTCATGTCTGTGATACTTTGTGAGCTTCTCATTAATTTTACATTGAGTAACCCATAGTTCTTGCATATTCTAAGGGTAAATATAAATTTTCCCTCTGAATAATTTCTTATTTAAAAGATCCTTAAGGCTAGATAAGAGTAGTTTAAGTGCTATAAATATGCTTTCTGCTGAAAGAAAAAAGAAAGTGTACTCAATTACATTTTATACTTCTTCAGTATAAAATCTATCAAACTTTCATAGCTGGAGTGCCCTTGTGTGCTCTGATTCTGACTTGGATAATTTATGGGAATAATTTTATTTCATTTTTTTAAATCCAGATATATCTTCAAAACAGATTGAGGAAGTTCAAGAATATAAATATGTAGACACTTATTTCAAAAACGATGTATCTGTATCTGCTTATATAGCTTTGACCAATATTTAATTTATGTTATGAATGTGTATTATGAGTTATATAATAACATTACAGCCTTTAGGATTTTCTCTTCAAATTATTAAAATGTTTTATAATGAATGTTCTTGCATATTATCACAAAATATCACATATATTTGAAATATTAGCTGGGTCCTCTTAAAGCAAGACCATTGTCTTTTTGACTAGAAAATGATTATATAATGCATAGATTATATAATCTATGTATACGTAGATCTCTATAAAATATGAATGCTCTTTTCTAAAGTTCACACATTGTTCTTAATCAATAGGAATATTTTTCATCACTGTGGTCACCGGATGGTGGTTCACTGTCAGATTTACTAAACTAGAGGTTAAATACATGCATTCCGAGACAATATTCCCAAGGCAGACTCTTCTTCATCTCTTCACTTTCTAATTTCCATCCCTTTCAGGTGGAAATTGCTTTCAAAAAATGATAATTGGTTGTGCTTTTCAGCACTGAAGTGTTTCCTTCAGGTTAAGACTGTCTTTTACATTAAGACATACAAAAACAATACCCTAACTTTTCCTCTCCTTCTAGCTCATCATTTGTAAATGTTATTTCATGAATTTCTTTATATTATTTTCCAAGAATCCCAAAGCTTCTCTGCCTCTGCATATTACTTTTATTTAATGTTTTCATTTTACTTCTTTCCTCCTCTCACTCTAATTCTAGTTCTTGCTAAAGAAATGCTCTGCAGCATAGTGTATAAAACTCAGCATTATAGCTAAAAGTCTCCTCATAAATGACAGGAAAACAAAACACTTTGGACAATAATTCCTTCATCTGCAATGAGATCTGCAAAAAGGATAGAATAGCAACATTCTACAAGTATTCTTCCCGCATGATTGTTGTATGGATGTGTTTGATTTTTACCATATTTGGAATTTAAAAGTTATTCTTCATAAATGTATATGTATCACCATGCCCTTCAATTAGAACTTTCTTTCTCCTTCTGTCCACCCTTTTTTCTTCTGTTTTTCTACTTAGGATTTTGTGACCTTTACAATATTATATTATGGTGTCTGTATCTTAGGAACTTCATCTTGTTCTGACACCATTCTCCATCTGCAGAACAGGATGTCTCTATTTTCATTGTACTTTTGCCCACGAATGTAAGGAACGGTGCTATTAATCAATACAATGAGGAAAGAAGGAAGAAAAATAATTGGAGAAGAGGTCTTTGATTTTGGACATCTTGACTTTGAGATCTCTAATCTATGTAGACATTGTTAGTAACCCAACAGAAGTAAAATTAAGGAACATTACCACTACCACTAATAACAGATGTACTCTTCAAGAAGGAGAGTCATCTTTCTTTATTCCTTAGAATGCCAATGCCTGTTAATTATCAGATTTCTAATAGAAATTCTGGCCAAGTAGAAAGATCCCACAGCATGAACATGGGGTAAAGGTAGATTATATGAAATCATTGATGACGCCCAAGAGATAGTTTCTGTAATAAAACAGGGGTCAGGTTTTAAGCATAAGAACAAATAAAAGATGAGAAATTATGAATTCCAGAAATAAAAATGTGCAATAATTGTTGTTTAGCCCACAAGCAGACACAAAAGTTAAAGTTAATTCTTGTTCAGCAATTTTTTTTAAATGCATGTGAGAAATCTATTAGTTTCCAGATCCTTTGGAGAAAGCAAGCAAGCCACAGATTTCTAGTAATAATCAATATTTACTGCAGTCTATCCGTATATTAAAACTAATAAAAATGAATGCAGTATGTGCTTCTGAGTGCAGATAAAAACATATTATCCTAGAGCTATCAAAAAGATAAGAAAACCAGTGAGTTTAATGAATTTTACATCTTGATCATAGCTCTACCTGCTTAATTCATATTTTTTAACTTTTAAAATTTCTTAGTCTCCTTTAAGCCTGGCTATTTGGTTAAAAAAATAAAGTAAAACGATCTTAGGTATATTAATAAAGCATATATGATAACTATTCAGGAAAGAAAATGGCCAAGATACATTATATGTAATAGTTTAACATATTACATTTAGATATTGTCCAAATTTATGAGTGTGTTGAGTTCTAAAATTTAGTTTAAGATTTTGGCCGGGCGCTGTGGCTCACGCCTATATAATCCCAGCACTTTGGGAGGCCGAAGAGGGCAGATCGCGAGGTCAGGAGAACAAGACCATCCTGGCTAACATGGTGAAACCCCATCTCTACTAAAAGTACAAAAAATTAGCTGGGCGTGATGGCCCCTGTAGTCCCAGCACTTTGGGAGGCCGAAGAGGGCAGATCGCGAGGTCAGGAGAACAAGACCATCCTGGCTAACATGGTGAAACCCCATCTCTACTAAAACTACAAAAAATTAGCCGGGCGTGATGGCCCCTGTAGTCCCAGCTACTCGAGAGGCCGAGGCAGGAGAATGGCGTGAACCAGGGAGGCAGAGCTTGCAGTGAGCCGAGATCGCGCCATTGCACTCCAGTCCGGGAGACAGAGTGAGACTCGGTCTCAAAAAAAAAAAAAAAAGAAAGATTTTATATGGAGTTTTTAATCTATTTTCTGATAAATTTTTATTGTGATCATGCAGCAAATGCCACTTGCTTCATTCATTTATGTAAAAAATTTATATTCACTATATTTTCCAAGTGCTATGTTAGTGCTGAAGATACAACCATGTGCAAGATTGGCATGATACCTTGTATGCCATTTGCTAAGGTATTATTGGCATATTAATAAAATAATACATAGCTATTTTTAATATCTGATCATATATAAAATACCGTTATAATAAAATATGCTCAAAGTTACATTTTGAAATGCCATAAGGACATTCATTCAAATGCAAAATCTGACCAAAGATTGCGTGTTTAGGTGATAATTAGAACACTACCGGGTAACGGAAATTGAGACTCCCAGGGTTCTATGGGATTCTAGCTCCTCCAAAGTTAATGACAAGAATGAAAAATAGATTTTAACGTCTTAGTAAAATATGAGAATATAGTATATTCTTTTTGGTCTCCCTACATAACTCAGTGATCCCTATTCTATGAAAAATGGGCTTCCCTCTTCCGTGGATGGATGATGGCCCCCATGACTCCACGGTTACCGCCTTTTGCCATCATCAATTTGATTAGGGATGAAGAAGTAAATAAACTGGAAAGCAAATTCTAAGCAACTCTAGATAATCAGGTACTCTGTCAGGAAAACGGAAGTCTTTAAGACTGATAAAAAAATGTATAATTCTGGGTTTATCTGTCCATCACTTCATCTTTAGCATTTTTCAGCCCTTTGCCACATATCTGTGGCCTGTGTAAATTATAGCTCCAACTTCTGTCTCTGGCAGTATTGTTCAATACTAATATTTATTCCTAGCAGTTCATCTCTATCAGAAGTTCTTTATTGAGTTTCATCTCTTGTGCCATGATGGGCACCCAGTCTTCAGGGCTTCTGGTATTAGTTGGTTAAGGAAAGTAAATGCCACGAGCAGATCCAATATATTAAAACACTTAGGTGTTTGTCAATGTCAGATGAAAAATAATAATTTATAGCCTGTACCATCATGAGGGAGTTTCTAAGGCTTTTTCAATTTTTTAAGTAATGAAATCCTTCCTATATTTATTCTCCATTTGTAACCCATTTATAAACCATGCATTAGTACAACAATTATGATTTGGTAATTCTTTTAGTTTCTACTATTTCTCTCCTAATGAGAGTAGTGATCCCCAAATTCATCATGATTTCTTCTGAGTAGCTCCCTACTCCCTTTCATGACAATACTCTGATAGAGGACACCGTAAAGGTGTTCTCAAGAATCATTTCTAAATAACAATTTAATCTAGATTTCATTTTAAGTCCAAAATCCAAGCAGAAACCCCAATGTGCTACCAAAGTTCAACTGAAACAGGTTCTTCCCTTATTCCGCATGTTTTCCATTCAATAGGTATTTTCTCGCTCCACACAAATAAAACATCAAAAAGGAGCTACATGATTTTTTGCTGTTTCTGAAAGAGATGTCAGAGGACGACTGCATTTTATGACACACAGTAAAATGTCCTAAAAATCCTTTAAACTAACCTGTCTCACCAGAGTCCTGAAAGCAACTGGTCAGAAATCTTGTTGCTTATCTTGCCCACACTCTTTTCCCACACATGTCAGCCTATACTATGTTCATTTGGTTTGTTAGTTCCTCATTCAACCTCTGCTCCTCAGTCTTATGACCTCATTCCAGTTTCTAGTATTTCATATGCTTATCTGAGCTGCAGATACAGTTCTTTGTTTATTTCAGGATTTTTCCTTCTATTTTATCTAATTTTTGTATTTCATTTATTGGTCTTCTTTTATCTGTCTTCTGTATTGATCATTTTTTCTCTTAATGGATGAACTATTAGATTCCCTTCATTAAACTCTGTAATTAGCTCAAGATTTTCCCTTCTCCTGTTAATTTGGTTTTTGGCTCTGGCCAGTCTTACCAGCTAACTTGGGCATCTTTGCCCATATCTTCTAGTTGCTCTGATAGAGCATATGCTGGTTGCATTGCTCCCTTTTTGTACTGACTTCACCACAGAGTTTCAGTGAGAGAGACATGTGCATTGTACATTTTCTGCAGCCTGAAAACACAGAAGTGAGGGAAAGGGAATGAGGTCTCCTGCTGAAGTAGTCCCAGCCAAGACAGCTGACTTCTGCTCTCTCTCCTACTGTCTGTCTACACTAAGGACCATTTAGCCCATGGTGACTTCCTCTATGGAACTGGCACTTTGACTGAATGGAGTATATTTGCTGGTGCTTCCTGCTTTTACCCTGGGCAACTCTCTGTTGCAGAAATATACAGGGCTAATGTTGCTCAGAGTTTTTCTTCGATGCTACTACAGCCTGCCTACTCAATCTCTTATTCTTTTCTCTTTGAATTATAGTGTCCCACTAATGTTTCTCAAAATGTTGACAATTCACATTCTTTCCTCAGTCCTGCCAAATAAGGTGGGCAGTAACTATTATTTTCTAATGTCCATCGTAAGCTTCTTTAACCTTGTGTCATTCTATCAGCATAATTCATACAAATCACAGATAATGCTTGTAAGCCTTGTTAACTGACAATTATTGCAACCTTTATTGTATGTTCTATTGTATCTTTTTGAGTAACTAAAATCATAACATCCAATTTTATTTCACTTAAATGAAGTTAAGAGTTGGTTATAATGACAGTTATGGCAATAATATGTAACCAACTACACAAAAATAATGCCTAGATTGAAATAAGAGTATGTTGTTCATAAATACCTTGAGATTAAGTCATTAAAAGAGATGATTATACAATATTACATGTCTGAAAGGAGAATGAGAATAATTCTATTCTGCCTGACAACAGACCTTGTATAAGTCAGTTAGCATTGCTGCACCACTCAGTTTTCCTACAGGTAATGCGTGTAAACGGACTACAGGACCTGCAATGAGAATTCCAGATTACAGTTCTGTAATATGAATTGTCTACTGCTTTTACTGTTTCATTGATTGTTATTCTAAAACTAGTTAAACATACACATTCTTGACTTCATATGAACTTCACATAGAAGTAGATATATTTCAGGAGAAAAATATACCTATGTTTTTATGCTCTATTTCAATGTAATATAATTACTCATTGTCTAATGCTATTTTTGGCTTTAAAAAGTTTATAAACAAGTAAAAATTTAAATCTCAAACCTCTCTTTACAGATGGTTTTGATTTGACATTAATTTTTACCTTTTTTCACAAATATCTTACAGTATAAAATTTATATTTACTATTACTGCTGCTGCTGCTGTGACTACTACCAGTATTACTGCTATGCACACCTACTTAATGTTTCGTATTTTTCAAAATTATTTTCATTTGGTACTTATGCTGTAGAATAGAATATAAGAATGGCTTTTCATTTGGTACCTCATACGCAGGCATTTGCTTTCTTTTTGTCCGACTTTGTAACAAATGCCAGGGGAAAAGACAGGCTCTTTGTTACCTATATAGAATTTGTGTAGGGCAGATAAAAACCAACCACTCTTGCATCAGGGGAGGATGCAGACTTTTTTTTGAGATTCTTATTTATAAAATCTGACAGTGTTGGGGAAAATAAGAATTGTTATAATGTTAGATTGGGTTTCATTTATTTTCAAAATAGATTTATTGTATTTTCATACTCAGCTTCTGATTTCTGCCTTGATCATTCAGTGAAGATTTTAATCTTCCCACAGGTAATAAGATTCACAGGTCAATTCTGAGTATAATCTCAATATGTTACCAGGTAATATGATGTTATGACAGATGTTTGGTCATTTTATTTTCACACTGAATAAAAATGGTGCTCACACTAGGAATGGGATGGGGAACGTTTGCATCAAAATTATTCATATAAGCAAAATTTTTTCCTTCAAATAATTTTCAGAACTGAAAAGACACTGTAGAGCAGAATTTTGAGCTTATGAATGAATATTACCATCTCCTAATATAACTAATAATTTTGTTATAGTTTTTTCTAATAATTAAATGAGACTCCTATAGTAGAGTGAGTTTATGTAACCACATATATGAGTTGAAAATGACACATAAACTACTGAACAATTCTTTAGGCATATATTAAGCATTCAATGAATAACAGACACTTTTTGTGGTCTGTTTTCTTCCATATGTCTTTCTAAAATTCATAATATTACCCAAGGTGCCACTAGAGCTGCCTCTCAAAGTGAAAAGTCCTGCTACATACGGTGTAATATGCTCATCAACTATTGTCATACATGTTTCTCTTTGAACATTGATCCCCTTAGATTGCCTTTTCTAGGCACCCACCTAAATTATAATCATATTTCTACACTTAGCCCATCCATTTCAGTGCATCTTTTCTATGAAGAGATGTCTCATCCTTCTTTCTTTGCAGTTCCTCTCAAACCACAACATTTATGCCTGTTCAAAATGCTTCTGGAAGTTCGTCAGAACACATTTTCCCACTAATTTATTTAATTTGTTTGATGAAGTGGTCTCCTGTACTTTGGACTTTTCAGGATATAACTACTTTCATTCTAATTCGAGGTCTTTCTTCTCATCTCAGTGATAGTCTCAAACCATCATTCCTCAGTTATACATTTTTCTATTTTTGAATGGTGTTTCTAATCTCTACAGGCAACAGCTCTCCTAAATAATAGCAAAGGGTCTGAACCACATACACTCTCCTATACAGCACTTATGTAATTTCTGCTGTCTCCTCCCTTTTTTTCTATTTCTAAACTGCTTTTACTTCCGTGTACATCTAGGGGTTGTATCTGTCTGATTATTCTTATCTTTGCTTTCTCATCCAGTTTTACCTCTCTAGGAACCTTTCCTTTTCTCTATAAAATGGACTTTTCTCCAAAACATTAAAAACACACAACCACTAGCAACACACACATATTCATTTTCCTTTAATGTACTGTCCTTTCATTAACTGTTTACCATTTGCTTCTTTGTAAAAACCCTCAAATAATTGAAAAAGAGCTACTATATTTAGATTCTATATTTCCCCTGCAGATACTTTGAATCAACTGCTTAAAGATAATATTCTAAATCAACTCAAAGTACTATTTTAGGCCACATTAAAATTCATCTTGCTCTGAAATTATTTATTATCAATTTTCAGTCAACATAATGTCTTCAATTCTGGCATATCTTAACACTCACTCTACATTTATAATGATCAGACTTGCTGCACATTCTATCCATCTTTTAGCCTCCAAATACTCTTTTTAAAAATAACCTAATAAATTTAAAAAAGTTCTGCCATGATTAAGTGGTTAAAAAAAAAAAGTATTTTCAGTTGGCTTGCTAGCCTAACAAAACAATTAAAATATTGACATTAATTAAGAAACTGATATATTTTGGTAAATAATATTTTTACTTTATTATGTTGAAATGTAAAACATTTGAGAAATAAAACTTGAATATCAAATTTAATCATTGCTATTACCATAAGAAAAAATGGTATTTTTTATAATTAAATATGATCTTTTCAATATACCTAGGACATTGCTTTAACATTTGGTATGTGGTTTTGGTTTTCTCAAAATTATGGCAAGCCATTTTCAGATTTCACATTCTATTTGTTGGAAAGTAGCAAAAACATGCACCTTGTGTTTCTTTTTATGAAACTTCAGAATTGGCTAAAGATAGTCAAACATTTAAATATCATGAGTTACTATATACTGATTCCTTGTGTAAAAAAGGGACTCACGATCATAGATCAGATGAAGAATGGTACAATATTAAGCTATTCAAAGCTACAGAAAAAAACTTACTTGCTGGACTTCCTTTTTTTTATAATATGCATGTTTAATTAACTGATTGAGTAGCCACAAATGCAGATTAGAAAGTAGTTTCATGAAATTAAAAAAAAATCAAAATTAGTAACTATTTTATTTAAAAATACTAAATTGTACTACTCATTTTTTCTTAGTTTTGATATAGTCTTTTTCTGTAGAGAGAAAGAAATTTTCCATTCACAGCAGCTCATAAAACTTCTTGTCTTTGTAATCAAGTTAAAACTAGGGGAAATGACTTGCCTTCATCAGCAGGATACCATTTTATTAAATTCAATCAAATGTTCTATTTACACACTTCAATCCTCAATAAAATCCAATTTTATTATTTGAAACCTATAATCTTCGGTGAAATTGAATAAGTGTATTTCACCAAAGCTGAAGTGCTCTGTTATATTAATCAGCTAGACAAGATTCTATAAAAAGGTGGAGAAGGGTGGAGTGAAGGCAGCTTGGGAATGGTCTGTATTTTGCTAAACTGTGTTAGTCCTCTATTATAAGTTAATCAATGTAAACACATATCTCAAAGCTTTGATTAAGTATCACTGAAATGCAAATGCTTTCATCTAGTTTTTATGTTTTATTTTGAACGTATATTCATATACGTTCAAAACATATATTAGAGAATACTAATATTTTAATGTATTTAAAGTACAGAACCCATTTATTTAGCCTATAGAAGAACAGGCATCATCTACTTAGGAATTCTAAGGAAAAAAAAATAACGTAAAATATAATTAATAAAAGAAAGCACACCCAAGTTACAGTGCTTCAGAATATAATTAAGTAAATTATGCCATGAGAAGAATAAGCAAGTCTCAATAAATTTAACCCACGAGGGCATCAATCCAGAGCGGCAACCATCCCCTGTATAGTTCTCCTTCATGCCCCTGTGGAGTTTCTCTGAGAAAGCCTACTAGGAGATTGGGAGTGTTTCTCCTTTGCCAGTAGAGCAGAGCAAATAGCACTGGACTATGAGTCAGAGGCCTTGTTTATAGTTAAGGATTCAGAGCTAACTCTCTGTGTAACTTTGGGAAAGTGATTTATAGCGTTTGAGCCTCAGCAAGTATGCTACTAGTTCTCATGACTCATCTGTGGCAGATAGAACTAACTGATTATGACATGCTTCACATATTCCTTTTCTTGCACAGTGGTCCAGGAAGCAAGTTCCAATCAGCTTTAGACAGCATTGTGTTTTTCAACTTAAATTTTTCAAAGATTGCCATCCTAAGACTGGATAATTTCTAAAGTTGTTACTATTTCTAGCATCCCATAACTCTAAATGCCCCAATATGATTAACTGATTCCTGGTATTAATACCGTATTGGCTCCAAAGCTCTCATCTCTCTAGCTAATCCTCATGCTATTTATGCATGGGTTTTGGTGCTTCTTAGTTCAATGTTCCTTAATCTGCTTGAGTTCTCTAGATTCTGATTAATAAAACTGAAGTTTTTTAAAGGTGTATATACATATATACAGACACAAAGTCATGTGTCACATAATGACATTTCGGTCAATGATGGACCACAAACATGATGATGGTCCCCTCAAATTACAATGAAGCTGCAAAATTCTACTGCCTAGTGACATGGTAGCCATTATAATATCATAACTCAATGCATTACTCAAGTGTTTGTGGTGATTCTGGTTTAAACAAACCTACTACACCGCCAGTCATGGAAAAGTATAGTGAATACAACAATGTTCAGTTCAGAATACGTCATGATAGTCAACAGCTATGTTGCTGGTTTATGTATTTTATATGTTATAATTTTTATCATTATTGTAGAGTGTATTTCTACTTACTTAAAAAAAAGTTAACTGTAAAACAGACTCAGGAAGGTCCTTCAGGAGGTATTCCACTGTTGTTATCATCACAGATGACAGCTCTATGCTTGTTATGGCCCCTGAAGGCCTTCCAGTTGGGCAAGATGTGGAGGTGAAGTGATATGGACACTCCTGACCCTGTGTAGGCAAAGGCTAGTGTCTGTATTTGTGTCTTAGTTTTACCAAAGAAGTTTAAAATGTAAAAAAAAAAAATTACATAGAATAAAGTCTATACAACAAAGATACAAAAAGGAAAATATTTTTATACAGCTGTACAAAATGTTGTGTTTGTGTTTTAAACTAAGTGTTTCACAAAAGAGTCACAAAGTTCAAAACATTAAAAAATTAATATAGTAAAAAAGTTACAGTAAGTTAAGGGTAATTTATTATTAAACAGAAATACATTTTTATTTATAAATTTAGTGTAGCCTAAGTGTACTATATTCTATAAAATCTACATTAGTGTACCATAATGTCCTAGGCCTTTACATTCACTCACACTCACTCACCAACTCACCCAGAGCAACTTCTGGTCCTGTGAGATCTATTCATGGTGAGCGACCTATACAAGTGTACAATTTTTGATCTTTTATACCGTATTTTTACCAAACCTTTTCTTTGTTTAGATGTGTTACATATACAGATACTTACCATTGTGTTACAATTGCCTACAGGTTTCTGTACAATAACGTGTTTTACAGATTTGTAGCCTCAGAGCAATAGGTTATGCCATAGAGCCAAGGTGTGTAGTAGGCAGTATCAGCTCGGTTTGTGTAAGTACACACTATCGTGTTGGTACAATGATGAAATCACCTAATGACACATTTCTCAGAATATATTCCAACAGCTAAGCCACGCATGACTCAGGTATATGTAGCATATACCCTACGTATGTATACATAAATGTAGATATGTGTGTGTATGCATATGTGTGTGTTTTTGTGTGTGTATCTGGAGTTTGAAATAAAGCTGAATACTTATAAGTTTAATTATAATATTAAAAATACAGGAGTCATTTATTTCAATTGGCAGTAAATGATAGCTCGGTGATATTTACAAATAATACATAATTTAAGGAAGAAGAATTATGTAGGATGTCTTTGGCTTTGAGAAATGCTTCTTGGAGTAATTACTCTGTGCCGTAGAATGGTGGACATGTTATTCTAACCCAATCAATCCCCTTGAATGTTTATTCATCGCTTAACTACCTTTAGAGCATAAAGTAAGTAAATGTGACATAAGTGACAAAACATTCCATTAAATAAGTTTTCTTATTTGGTTTGGCAAAGTGCATTACAACTGGCAGTGTGTATTTTGTTGGATTTCAATTCAAGAGTTTTGTCAAGAAGCAATATGACATGTCAGACAGACCAATGAACTTAGAATTAAAAGACAAAGATTCAAATCTTGTCACTGATCAAATGCAAGGATAGATTTAGAAGTAATTTTTTAAACATAAAAATTATATAGATGCTTGTAGTTAAAAATACACACATAATTATAATAACATGTGGTGGCATTTTATATTAAAGATAACAAAAATATGGTTCTCACATAGTATTCAGTCATAGAAAAAAGTGAATCATATTATTAAAATTGTTATTATATATAATAGATGCTCTCAGGTTGTGTGTTTTGTGTGTGCATGTGTAGTAAGTTAAAGAATTAGAACATAAAATCATAAGTGTTCTTTTATTTGTAAGTGAGTAAAACCACAAAATGATCAGAAGAGATATAGGTGATGAATGTGAAGGGGAAAAATAAAATATGGTGTATTACCTCTAAAATATTTTAATTTCAGTTTAGTTATATAATAGCTTTCTATTATTAGGATTTTTTAAGTTGCAATTTGATATTTTCAAATCTATTTTTTAATATACAGATTTTGAAATATATTCAATGAATTGGTGAATCACTTTATTATCACAGTAGTTATCCAAAGAGCCACTAACAATTTAAGTTGTTAATATTTATATTCAGACTATTGAAAACTTGGACCATTATGCTCTCATAGACTTTTCATATTATAACAAAATATATACATTTATTTGTTCATAAAGCTTTCACATGCCTATAATTTGCTGCATTCCTATTGCAAAAAAGTAAAATAGATATTAATTATTTAAGAAAAACTCTATAGTCAAATACTATCCTAACCCCATCCCCCAATATATACCTCAAGATAGAGAAAAAAAACATCATATTGACACAAATATGGAGAGAAATTTTATCATTTCTCTTGCTAGCAATTCACGTTTACATTATAAAATGCCAAAATACTATGGCCCAGTTATGGGAAAATGTTATCAAAAATAACTAACTACAGTCCTCAAGGCACAAAGCATATGAATAATTATATTAACATGACTTTATCCACATACATTTGGTTATATAATCCAAAGTGCTTTCTCTGTTCCCAAAGTGCTTAAATCAACATTGTTTTTAAAATTAATAATCATAGATAATAGATAACAGATAATATATCATGTAGAGAGAACTTAAGTGACTTAGCCAATGCCACAGACCCATCAGTGACCCATGTTGGACTAAAAACCATCTTCTCTCTCTCCTTCCATTTCTTCTTCATTTAATAATCATTTATGTATTTGGCACTTGTACCAGGTGCTGAGAAGTTCATAGATAAATGAGAAGCTCTAGAAAATTACTAGATCTGTTGCCTTCTCCTCTTTGGTGAATGGAATAAAGCATCTGAAATGTAGGATTTAAGGCCCTGGTTAATCAACAAATTGAGCAGTGTCAAACAAAAGAAACATGATTTTAATAAGTATGAAGATGAAAATGGAAATAATAAACCACACCAGATATGAAGGTTGACAAAGTGGTATGCATATTAAGATTCTTGCCATTTAAGTGTGTATGGAAAGGAATCCATCTGTGAGATACACAAGTGAGATAGATGTGTTTCTTTGATAAGATAATGGGTGAGTTTTAAAATAAACCTAAATTAGTTAAGTTCGACATACTACCTACTATATGGAAAATTTCTTATTTTAGTTAAGGAAATGGTCAAGCATAACAATACACACACAAACACACACACACACACTCATATTCTATATACTGGTTTTCAAATAGCCATTTTCTTTTCTATTCTGTTTTCTTTAATTTAGAATACTGCCTTTGTTAACAAAGAAGAATCTTAAAATGCAATAACACACCTTACTGAACAAATTTATTTAAAATGATATAATCTGCTATTTGTCTTATTTTATATTGTGAGTTTCCACTGAGTGCTAATAAGTGCTTGCCATTGAAGAAGTTTGCATTTAACATCTGTCACCAGCATCCAGCAACTGCACCTACAGGAAACTGTCAAGAGAGATTGTTATTCTCCTTTGTAACACCCTGAATCTGTCTCACATCATTTACATACAGATAGTTACAGGCATTCATCATTTCATTATGCTGATGACTTCACTATTCTGATGTATAATGTCTCTTTAATGAGCCTCAAAAAATACAATATTCCTTGATTTATGACTGCTTAACTGAAAAATTATACAAACTGGCAAAAAACTACTCATAATGTATTTTCATTTTTCCTTTACATTACACTTATATTTAACAGTGACTCATGAGTTAAGATCATGCTTCTTTGACAAAAGAAATGATCAGAATATGACTTCTTAGGTTTTAGTACCACTGCGGTTTATATGCATATTTAAAGCTGCGTAGTAAAACAGTGCTGACACTAAATATTAACCAGTTGAAATCGATCACTGTTTTCCCCATGAAAGGCTGTGTGTTGGACAATCACTATCAATATCACTCTAAGTTTGATAAGGCTTCTTTGCCTTTAGTGAAGGTCATCACCCCATATTCACTTTTCTCTGTTTTGAAAGTAAACATTAAGTACATTGACACCAAAGAGAACTCTATCCCGCAACAAAGAAGTAGTCAAGAAAGAGAAAAATATAGGAGTCAATCTGAAATAAAGACAGAAGCTTAAAAAGAGCTAGCAGTTGCTGTGACTGTCACTACTTGCTTAATTCTAGGCCCCTCTTGGCATGCCAGACCCAAGAAGGTGTCACCAGCTTTGTTTTCTATTCTCTTAAATGCTATGCCATTGAAGGTGATGAAAAATATTCTATTTATTACTTAAAAGTCATTTCCCAAAAGAAGCTGGTTGTTCCTCCAAACAGGTAAGAGTTCCAAAGAGGTATAAATTGTTCACGTGCTGCCAGCTTTTAAAAGTAGGAAGCTTTCGAATGTAGTGGAAAATCACATTAGAATGAACACTATATACAATTAAGGATAAGGACTAACGTTGATTCACAGAAGAGCTCATGAATCAGCGTGAGTAAGGCATACCGAAATAGAACAAAATTTGGGAACCTGCATCCTTAGATTTGCTATTACCCTCTCTTAAGTTTAACTTCCATTCAACACAGCTGAGATTATTTGTAACTCTATATTTTTAAAAGAACAGTAAATCAGGCTAAATTAGCCTGGAATCATCAAAAAAAAAAAAAAAAAGAGTGGTTCAGGTTAAATAAAAGAAAGCACAGGACTGTTTTCATTTAGAAACTTGTGATACAATTGTATATAGAACTCTTAATAAAACATATAAGTTATATACACTACCAGTCTGTAAAAAAATATCCGTTTATAAAATATACACAGGAAAATTAGCCCTATTACTGAACACTACTTTTTCATTTCCTAGCTTTATTAATACCTTTCAGGCTCATCATAAATTACTTTTGGTTATATCTAAATTTGTGACTAACCCACAGAGAGAAAGGATAATAACCAAAATTGAGAAATATGAAGTAATTTGATTCCAATTCTTCAGGTTAAATAAAAGAAAACTAAAAACTATTTAAATCAACTTAGCATCAAACAAAAAACTTCCTTCAGTGACTAGTTGTGTATTTAACAAAAATATTTCTATACATACACATTTCAAATAGTAAGATTCATAATATGCATGCCATGTTATCAACTATCATATCTAGTGTGCTTTATACTTTGTTTTAACATACATATTTATTAAAATCATACTTTTTTGTTTAAGGCTGCTTAGGAAGCAGATGTGATAATTTTATTTCTCTTTGTAAGTTAGATTAGTGTTAGAAAGGTTTTCTATTATTATTTAAAGGTCTATATTAGGTTGTCACATCTTATATTAAGCAAAGAATCCACTCATGGTTTATATTTAGGTAAAATAAGATTTCCACTTCACCTAAAGTATATAAGATGTACCATAGAATAGATAACAAAAAATATTCCAAACATCTTTGTGCCAACGAGATGTTTACAGTTATAAGATTAAAAAAAAGTCTTACTGCCAAACACCTTGGAACTGACCAGCTGTTTGTTTATAATTTTAGGCCAGAAAGGGTCTTGATTTTCCACTTTTAACTAAGTTTTATTTTAAGAAAATGGATAAGTGCTAAAGTCATTGAGACGATAAGGCATCATCTCCCTGAGTATCATATTTACAAAATTGCCTAGAGAAATATCAATCATTTCCTCTTTATTCCAGTCTTCAATTATGTGTTTATCTCTAGGCCTCTTTATTGACAAAGCCAACTGATTTACACCAAATAAAAATAATAGCAAACATTATAATGAGTTCTCACTGTAATTTATTTTTACGTACATTTTATAATAACACCTAATACTCATAATAACCCTCTAAGATTTGTACTATTGTTATTCACATTTTAGAGATGGAGAAACTGAAGTTCTGAGAAATTAAGTCACACAGCCATTAAGGGGTGCAGCTGGCTCTGAAGCCAATGTCTGCCTGAATCTCATCTTTTGATTGGGGTGAGAATTGTGCCTCCAATTTTATTCTCTCTTCCATATATCTTCAACCTCACTCTCATTCCTGGCACTTTTTAAGCTTCTTACCTCTCCCATTAAAAACAAAAACAAAAAAATCCCAGCTTCGTTTGTTGGAGTGTCCTTTCCCCAATGTGTGTTCTTGGAGTTTTTGTCAAAAATCACTTGGCTGTAAGTACTTATGTTTATTTTTGGATTCTCTATCTGTTCCATTGGTGCTTGTGTCTACTTTTATGCCAGTAACATGCTGCTTTGGTTGCTATAACTTTGTAGTATATTTTGATGTGGTGACACCTCCAGGTTTTTTTTTTTTTTTTTTTTTTTTGCCTAAGATTGCTTTTTCTATTCAGAATCCCTTATAGTTCCATATGAATTTTAGAATTTTTTTTTCTATTTTAGTAAAGTATGTCATTGGTATTTTGATAGGGATTGCATTGAATGTGTACATAACTTTGGGTAGTATGGACATTGTAACAACATTAATTTTTCCAATCTATGACAATGGGATGACTTTCCATTTATTTCTGTCTTCTTCAGTTTCTTTCATCAGTGTTTTATAGTTTCATTGTAGAGCTCTTTCATCTCCTTGGTTAAATTTATTCTTAGGTATTTTATTTTTTGTAGTTTTTATAAGTGAGATTGTTTTCTTGATTTCTTTTTTAGATGTTTCACTATTGGCATATGAAAACACTACTAATTTTTGTATGTTTATTTTTTAACTTGCCACTTTACTGAATTCATTTATTAATTTTAACTTATTTTGGTGGAGTCATATGTATGAGCATGTCATCTGAGGACAGAGACAATTTTACTTTCTCCTTGCAAATTTGGATGATGTTGGACAAGCTGGATATTCACATGCAGAGGAATGATTCTAGACTCTTATCAATAACATTATAAAAAATCGACTCAAAATGAATTAAAGACTTCAATGTAAAACCTGAAACTATAAAACTACTGGAAGAAAACATAAAGGAAATGTGCTATGGCATTGGTCTGGGAAAAATTTTTCAAACAAGTACTCAAAAGTCCAGCAAAATCAAAAACAGACAAATGGGATTTCTTCAATCTAAAAAGCTTCTGCCCAACAAGAGAAACAATCAACAACATGAAGAGAAAATCTATAGAATGGGAGAAAATATGTGCAAACTATAGATCTGACAAGAGGTTAATGTCTGGACTATATAAGAAACCTTAACAACTCAATAGAAAATAATCCAATTAAAAATGATTGAAAATGTTTTAAATGGTCAAAAGGTGTGACTAGACATCTCTCAAAAGAAGACATACAATGATTGATATACAGGTAAATAAAGAAATGCTAAACATCACTAATCATTACGGAGATGAAAATCAAAACTACAAGAAAACATCACCTCACCCCACTAGAATGGCTACTCTCAAAAAGGCAAAAGGTAACAAATGCTGGCAAGGATGTGGAGAAAGGGGAACTTACAGACACAGTTGGTGAGAATGCAAATTAGCACAGACAAAAAAATTACAGAGGTTTCTCAAAAAATTAAAAATAGAACTACCATATGATCCAGCAGTCACACAACTGGGTATATACCCAAAAGAAATGAAATCAGTATTTAGAAGAGATATCGATCTACAGCCCCATGTTTATGGCAGCACTGTTCACATGAACTAAGATATGAAATCAAGCCAAGTGTCCATCAACAGATGAAAGAATACAGAAAATGTGGCAAATTTTTACAATAGAATACTATTCACCAAAAATCGAATTAAAGCATGTCATTAGCAGACACGTAGATGAACCTGGAGGATATTACGTTAAGTGAAATGAGCCAGGCACAGAAAGACAAACAGCACATGCCACTGCTTATATGCGGAATCTAGAAAAGCTGATCTCATATATGTGGAGAGCAGAAAAATGGTAATTAGAGACTGGGGAAGGGAAGGAAGGGAGGTATAAGGAGAGACTGGTTAATGCGTACACAGTCACAGTAATTTAAGAGGAATAATTTCTAGGATGCTATTACACACAAGCGTGTTATAGCTAACGATATTCTATGGCATACTTCAAAACGGCTAGAAGAGAGGATTTTGAATGCTCTCACCACAAAGCAACAATGAATTTTTGAGATGATAGAATACTAAATGCCCTGATTTGATCATTATGTAATGTCCATATGTATTGAAATATCTCACTGTACCCGATAAATATGTACATCATGTGTCAATCAAAAATAAATTAAGTAATTAAACCATTTTTTAAATACAGCTTAAAAAAGTCAACAAAGAAAAAGAAAGCCTTCCTTAGTTGTGTTGTTTCTTCTAGCTACTGTCAAATTTCATGCCTTTCCTTATCTAATCTGTTTCTGCTCTATCACTCTTCAATCCAGCACCATCTGGCTTCAGCTCCACCACACTACAAATCCTGCCCTTGCTAAATAGAGTAAACCTGTGACTTTATTAGGGATCCATTTCAAGCATGAGTTCAGTTGTGATCTTAACTAATCTATCTGTGCAATGGGCTTATCATGATCATCAGTTCTTTCTTGTTAATACTCTGAAATTGTACCTCACTGGCTCTTGTTCTGCTCCAGTCTTTTCTTGGACAACACGCTTTGGGGCACCCTTCTCATTAATCTATGCTCCCTATGCTTTCATTTCTCTTGCAATTATTGATGCACATATATAACTGTTTGCAAATTACCTTTACTTGGTAGTTCAATAGACTCCAGTCCCCCAAAGCAAAACATCTTTTTCATGAACCTGCTCCTCTTCCTATATTTATTTAGCTCCATTTGGGGCATCATTCATTAAATCACAATAGAAAATGATATAGGAAATTTTCTTGTTTATCTCTCCCTAGTTCTATTTCACTAACACCCTATGTAAGACAATGTGTGAAGTTCTTCTGATTGTTGCCTCAATATATTCATCTTTTTGTCTCTATCTAATCCTTCCCTCTATCCTCAGCCTCTTTTTTATTGCTCACTTGATATTTATTTTCTGAAACACCAACCTGATTTAGTCCACAGCACTCATGCCCCTACTCATGCCTCTTGTGCCTTTCAATTCCAGCCCTTAACCTGCACAACACACCCCAGGTCTACTCCATGTAGGTACCACTCCCTCTGCAACTTACTGCATGAATCCAGGGCTTCTTTTCAGTTCTCTCCTGACATTCTATGCATATCTATAGCCTTCAGGTTTTTTAAAATAGAAGTAAAACACAGTGGTTAAATGCATTGCCTCTGTAAGCAGCTTTACCTTTTACCAGCAGACAGGTTACTTAACTCCTCTTAGCCTTACTTAACCTCTGTTCTCACATCCACAAAATGGAAGACCACCACAGTGCATAAGGAATAGAGTAGTTATGAGTAGAAAGTAAACTGTTTTGAGCAAGCCCGCATTATATAAACCACTTTACAATATTAATGTTATTGTTTTGAGTATTTTCCCCCTGGACTTCCAGTAGACACTAAGTTGCTTGGGGGTGGGGTGCATTTTAGTATCAATAACACTGCAAACAAGGCACAGGGCAAGGGTCTCTCTAAATTTAAATTCCCTGAGAAGGCTATGTGACCCCATGTTTTAAATAAATGACCAATTTTATTGGATTTTACTCCCTAATTTAAACTCAAGAAGAAGTAGGCATGTAAGATGATAATCAATGGGGAATCTGGCTTGAGACCAAAACCCTATGTATGATTTTTCAGACATCACCACAGGCAATTACAGACCACCTGGTAAGCTTCAGAGGCAAGAGCTGCCCTCCCCACAATAGACTGGGTGCACAGCCAGTGCACTGCAGTCTCTGCAGGGAGTTGCAGTCAAAGACTCGAGTCCCCTGGCCAGCCATACTCTTATGAATATCTATACTCCTAGATCATATACCTTCATTCAGATCTTCTTTATCTGGAATTTTCAGCAGAGGCCTTCCTCTGCTAAGACCTCCTTATTAGGGGAGCAGGGAAACATGATGACAATTTTCTCCATGCTGAGTCAGTGCTCAGTACTTTTCCACTCCTAGTCCTATCTTACCCCCTACCACTAGCTGCTGGTCCATAAAAAAACAGGATTTTTTTTTCAGGACTCCCAAGGCATAAGTTGACCATCACGTCTGTGTTGATTCAACCGACGCTCAACTGGCGCCACAGTCCAAACTCCTCCATGAGGTCTCTTTCTCCAGTTTAGTTTCCTGCTTACATCATTGCAGTGAGTGACTAATTGACTATTACTTTATTTGGGGTTATTGTGTTAACTGAATACTCAGACAGCTGGCAGCTCAGCTCTCTCCAGCTCTACTAAGCTCCTAACAACCAAGGAAGACATGAAAGATGGAAGGAGATTGCAAAGGAAAAATATTTGGGAAAACAATATTTTGTTGCCCTCACATTACAGGATGGTATAACCTTTGGAGTGGCTCAATGATCTAGAACCAACATATTTCTTGAAGATATCTTAAAAATCCTCTAATCCAATTTATTCTTTTAGAAGTGAATATATTGTAAACCTGGAAGACTAAGTAATCTGAGGGCACAGCTGGGTGCTGAGACAAGGCCATTTGACTTGTAGACCAAAAACGTAATTTTCATAGTGTTATATGTTATGTCGAGTTGAGTCTAAAAACATACCAAGTTCCAGAGTATTCTGTTTCTTCATTCCCTTTTTGGAATTAGTGTCTATGATGTCACATAATCATGTATCATGGTGAATTAAATTAGGACAATCTGAGAGCAGATGTGAAAAATCTATGTATTTGGGTCACACACAAGTCAAGTATCAATGTCTTCAAGTTGCTACATGAACTTGTTTCAGAGTGAAGGCTAAAGATTTTTAAGTGTATATCTTATATTTGAAATTAGGTAGATTCAGATGGTGAAAAGTACACATATTGGCCAATAGGATTTAGTATATATATAACTGATTTAAAACAAAATACTAAATCCTATTGGCCAACATGATGTGTACTTGTGTGTGTGTGTGTGTGTGTGTGTGTGTGTGTATATACACAAAATATATATATATACACAATATATATATACTATATATATACACAATATATATATACTATATATATATATATATATATATATATATATACACACTGCAGTTTTATTTCAATCATACAAACAAAGTTAGCATGCAGGAAATTTAAGTGAAACAAATTTAAAGAAAATGGTTACGGTAAAAATAGCAGATAAATGAAAATTCTAAAAAGGAAGTGTACCTAAAAGCATGAGAATTCAACATTCATTAGTGTTTCATCTTCAGTTTTGATTGACACTTGATGCTTGCAACTTTTTAAACAAACTTTTAAATCGTGATGACTATTCTGAAAAGGTTTCAGTACCAACACTAAGATTTGTACATTCAGTTTGTTTGCAATTGACTTGTTAGCCATTTACATAGTGTATAGTACAGATTTGGCACAGGTTAGATCACAGTGTTGAGGAAAGCAGTACCTTCTTGAAATTAGAAAGGATCTCCTAAACTGTACTCAGCTTAAGACATCCAATGTACAAGAGCACAAAAACCATTATAATAATGTGGTTCCAAGGAACATAGTTTTGATAAGGAAAATAACTTAAGCTTCTGTTACCCATTTTAATTACTGAAATCTCTAACAATGACACAACTGTTATGTATACATGACAGCAAATGTATATAATAATTCATTTAGATTTCTTGGAAAGAACACATTTAGCAATGTGGGATGATGGAAAATATAGCATAATTCAACATTGGTTCTTTTTGTCATTTTACACAGACATCATGTTAATGTTAGACCAAGGCACAAAACGTTTCGTGCATAAACCCAGTCTCTTTTAAGATTTAGCATTTTATTTTAGGCTCTTATCTTAGTATGGACCACTTGTACCCAGTACTCTACCTAATATAGACTATTTAACTTACTATTTTTGTTTTTGTTGTTTTCTTTTTGACATGAAGTCTTGTTCTGTTGCCCAGGCTGGAGTGCAGTGGCATGATCTCAGCTCACTGCAACCTCTGCCTCCTGGGTTCGAGCAATTCTCTTGCCTCAGCCTTCTGAGTAGTTGGGATTACAGGCGTGCACCATCACCCCCAACTAATTTTTGCATTTTTTAGTAGAGTGAGGGTTTTGGAATGTTGGCCAGGCTGGCCTCGAACTCCTGACCTCAAATGATCCGCCCACCTCTGCCTCCCAAGGATTACAGGCATGAGCCACTGCTCCTGACTTAAATCAGTTTTAATTGAAGACTTCTAAGAATGAGGGTGCACACATTAGGGAGAAGACCACATGTTCTCCAACTGCTTGTATTCCTCAATGAGAAGCAGTGATAATGTACACTTTTCCAAAACAATGGTGATCAGTGTCAGAAGTGCTTGTGGGCACGTGAGGTAAGGTAGTGCATGATTGTTCTGATTTTACAACAAAGAAAACTGTATGAAGCTGAGAAGTGATTTGAGTCTTCCAAAACCTAGTATAGCACTTTCTACCACAGTGTATTCAGTGGTTACTCTATGAGCCTAATTTCAGAGTCTAAAATAATGTTGAAATAAAGGACAGGAAATCAAGAAATTCATCTTTGAGAACAGATAGCCTCTGAGACTCGTCTTTGTGTCTTAAACTTTTCATTGTTACTTTTCCATTTCTACTGCATGATATTTGTCAGTTTCCCCTAGCTATATACATCAAATGCTCATACTTTAATTTTTTTTAAAAAAAGAAAGACAAATACTGCTGGCATGAAGCTAAAACTCATGCCTTAATAACCAAAACACATTTTGCAGATCTGCCAACTAAGTCTCCTCTCTAATTGCGTGCCTTCTATAAAAAGAGCCAAATTAAAAAAAAAACTCAGTGTAAATATCCTTAGTTATGAATAAGACCATTAACCTCCTTTAGACTTTAGACAGCATGGAAGATCTCAGTAAGAATTACAAAGGAAGTCTTAGCTATTTTTTATCCTTCGTTGGGTTGTTTATTTAAATGATTTTTTTTCTAAGTTTGTAAATTATGTAAATTTTCTTTTTAAAAAGTATTATTATCATCATGCATATGGAACACTACAATGTCTTTTAACATTAGACCCAAAAATAACAGTTACTGATCTAAAAATTATGATTTATCTCCTAACAGGCCATTCATTTATTCACTAAGTTTAGTTATTTAAAATGGTTAATCCTAAGGTTAAGATTTTTTTCTTTAGCAAAACCACCTAAAGTATTCTACAAATTATCTGCCAAGCAGAGCAAGTTGGAATTTACAAAAATCTAATGTCAAAAATATGTTAAATACTTGTACGCAAATGGAGAAAGAAAAAAAAAAAGCCTGCTTTGATTGAGCAAACACCACAATGAAGTATCTTATACATTAACACCACTAGAGGGCTTGATACATTTTGCTTCATAAAAGCATTTCTTGTGTAATGTTATTTTTTGGTATAAATAAAGTTCTATATGCTCATCATTCTAATCATGGTTATTTTTTAAAAAGACACACACTTACATGTGTACACAGATATAAAAATGTTCGCTTAAGTGATTATATCAAAGGGAACTTGTATAAAGTGAACACTGTTTTAAGCAAGTTAAATAAACTGGATGGTTTCAAATATCACATAGTCTTACATTTCATTGAAAAGTATTTCTGCAAATCTGCATTTAACAACATGGTTCTGATAAACGGCCTAAGCCATGTTAGAAGAAAATTATGTTTTAAGTAACACAAAAATTCCCTTCTGTTGCAAATTACCAATGATATTAATTAAAAATAATTTCACTTCATTTAAAATCATCTTTGTGGTATAGGAATATTTACCTTTATGGAAATTTCTCTATGAATCTAACCTAGATAAATTATATTTAAAAAGACATTAAATATTATCATCTCTCAATTTCTTTTTAAGTAGGGCAAGTAACACACTTAGTAGGTTTGGTTTTTGTCTTGATTGCTAACTTGGCTTTAAGTCAATTTCCTTATTCAGCTATATCACAAATACGTGTTTTTGTGGGACTATGAAAGAGTAAAAATTATGACTTGGTTAAAGCAAGCACATCTTACAACTTTTTCAGAAAACGTTATTTGTCCATTCAAAATATAAATTAGATCCACCACCTGTTTTGGATGTAGGTAAAATGTTACTACAAATACAATTTTCAAAATCTGAAGTGGAAAGGGTAAGTTATGGTTACATTCTAGGAAGTAAAATAACTCTAGTTTTACAAATGCAAAACAAAATTTTAATTGTTTCCTTCAAAGAGACTTTTCCAAATTATATGTTCAGTTTTGGGGGGAAAAGGTAAAAGGATATTTTAAAAAGAGCTTTCATTATGTAAGTAATTTCTTTGGTTAACAAGTCCAAGTTAATAAGATAGTAAATAAGTTCATAAGTCAAAATATAAGACATATTTGACATTTGAATCTTTGTACATATATTCATATTTGAACGTGTATTGTGGTGACAGACAACATATGTAGCCATCTATACAGCACAGGTATAACCAAGCTGAATGCCTTACTGGTGGATTCTGGTTGACTATCAGCTAAGATGTCTACATATGATTTCAAAATCGAAAGAAACTCTGGTTGTCTGGAGGCTTTTCTATTAAATACCTTCTCTGTCTGAATTTTCCCCTGAGGTTGTATGTTTCCTTGTCATTCACAGGATCAAAGACATTGTAACCTAAGAGATATAATAGGCCATCGTTAGTCTAACAGTGAAATGGCTATCAAATTCAACCTCTTCACCAAGGGTAATAGCACTTACCCCTGAATTGCATTACAGTGCTGCGGAATGTTAAATTGGAAGCCTATTTCTTCATTTATATGATCAGATGAAGCCCTCAGGCCAGTTTATATGTTTTTTTTTCTCTTTGTGAATGCAATCGTTTTGTATGATACAATTATAGATGCATGATTAAAGAGTACTTGATAACTTCAGTAGATACAGATTGAACATTCTATTAATTGAAGTTGGTGCTATAATTTTGGTATTTCTATAGATTCTAAACTGTCATCAAAATTAAAATAGCCTGGCTTGTAAAAGCTTCTCATTCTGTTATTTTTCGAATCCTGTAACTCGTAATGCATTTCTTATTCATAGTAAGATTATGATTCTTCTCAACATAGCTTTACAATTATTTTACTTCCTCATCAGAAAGCTGTCACACTCTCAAGTATATTCTAGCAAAGATCACTTTGATATCATAAATAATTATCATTTTGTCCTTCACTTTTGTTTATATCAAATATTTACTCAATATAAAGGATTCTATAACCAGAGTAATTTTCCCCTTCCGTGTTGCTATGCCTGCCACTTAGTATTTTAGTTTTTAGTGTTCTGCCCATTACTGCTACTACACTACATCTACTATTCTTAAATTCTGTGAAAGCGTACAACATATGATGTTATGCAGCAACAAAAAAATAAACATTCTAAGTTCATTACAAAACACTTACAGTGACACATGTCTATTAGCTGTCCTAATGCTACATCCAGAATAAAGATCACATAAGAGGAATATCCAGAGGTTATTTTTAATCTCCTTTCTCTAGCTTACATGATCACTTCATTCAAGTCTGAAAAATAAAAATTGTATGCAACTTACTATCAAATAAATATGTCCTGTTCTATGTAATTTGTAAAACAACAAGAAAATGCTTGGCATTTCACAGAATATGATAAGTTTCTGAATACTGAGAGAATAAATGATTAAGAATTTTAAAAATTAAATGTATATATGTAGCAAAGAACCATCAGGCCAACAAAAATTATATTAAAATATGCACTAAGCAGGTGAAATATCACCCCTTTTACTCCCCAAATAAGGTGGGAAATGAATCTCCACACACTCAGAGTCATCTTAATCACATTTATTCTTGTAAGTATATTTAGGATAATAAGAATCATAGGAAAACTTTATATTTTTTATCTCCACCAGTTAAGTGACTTTTATGAACCAACCCTGAATATTTGGATGAGTGAATAAATTAATTTTTAGTATACATGCAGCCATAGAAAAGTCCATTTATCCTTCTATATCCAGTAAGCTATATATATCCATATTATGTTTTAAAAAGACAGCATTTATCTAAATATAGTGAGAGATTCATTAAATAAAATTATTAAAAGAAATCATTAATTTTTCAATAAGCTGATCCTGGAGAAGACAAACATCTGAAGGTATCTTTAAATTCGATGACCTCCCATCTGCAACGGGAAAGGAACGCGCCTTCTTTTTGTCTCTAGTTTAGCTATCGTTTGAACTCAAACCAATGACATCAATGGAAAATACTTCCAGTGGAGTTGGCCTTTATGGTTCCTGATCCGTATTACACTTTTTTAATAAGAATCTGTTTAATATCTTCTAACAAAATCTACAAAGTTTTAAGATATGGTTGCTTTATTAAAAAACAAAAACAAAACTTTTGAGTAAAAATGCTATAACCCCCTTGCTCCCACCTCCCAAAGCCAGAATTTAGTGGATTCATTTCATGTGAGCCCTGAAGATTGTCACAGAGAATAATAGTAGCTGAAGTTACCCAATGTAACCTTTGTAATCTCACTCACTGTGAGAGGAGGATGAAGAAAGTATAAATAACTTGATAAAAAACCCACCTCAACGAAACAACATCTCTACCTCTCAGTGCAATTACTAAATGTCAGTCAGCAGTAGCATTGAAGGCATATAACCCACTTCCTTTCTGATTGGTTAGTATGTCCATTCTGATTTTTAATATTACCCTTGCCTCTGGCCCATGACTTTTTATTTCCTTCTTGATCATATAATTGTCAGTTCTTGCTGTTCAAGAATTTCAAAAGATAATTATATATTGATAATAATTGTACATAAAACTTTCAAAGAGTTGATCACAGTTTCAATTTCATATTTTCTTCAATTATAACTTCAATTTTCCTTTTTGTTTGTTCACTATTTTTTCTCTTCAACATCCAATAATATATGCAAGTTCTTTTTTGCCTCCCTTTTAAATCTCTCATATCCTTTCTAATGACTTCTATATTTGATCCTTTGATATTTTCCACAGCTGTTACTCTATGTAGGTTTTTGAACAAGTAATTGTTAAGAGGGTTAATGGAAGGGAATGATTGTTGTTTGCCAGTAGGCATACATTGCCAATCTTTGCTCCCTATTTGATTCATTCAAGAAATTATTTTTAAATGACTTGACTTGATTGGCCAATATTTAGCCTGGTTTGCTATTTAATTTTAGTATTTTTTATTTATGAAGTAATATAGATGGCTATAGCTTACTGGAACCCAGGGATATTTTTCTGTGTTAAATTTTCTAAAGTTAATATGCATACTATATTAAGAAATCTGTAATTTTGGGGGAAATAGATTTTTTTCATAGATTTTCAAAACTCAAAATCTGTATACCATAATCCAGGAAATCCACAACTAAGAAGGAGGTCAGCACATATATGCAAGCTGTTGATATTTAGGCATAGTATATTAGCTCTTGTAACGTTTTCAATGGTATTTAAAATCTCAGAATAGTCAACTAAAACAGCTATGTGTTGGCTTCATTACATTTTGGTAAGCATGTCTGGGAACCAAGCCAACACTAAAAACACAAATAATGGTCAGAAAGGAGCACAGCATTCTGACTTCCAGTTTGAGATTCAACACGCAGATTCAACACGCAGAGACTCTTGTCCATTTCCCCTTAGCATCCTACTCACTCCTCATCAGAAGTCGCTGCTCCCTTAAAAGGTGTTTACCATTGGGGGGGGGAGGGATAGCATTAGGAGATATACCTAACGTTAAATGACGAGTTAATGGGTGCAGCACACCAACATGGCACATATATACATATGTAACAAACCTGCACGTTGTGCACATGTGCCCTAAAACTTAAAGTATAATAAAAAAAAAAAAGAAAAGTGTTTACCTGCCTCTCACACACTTAAATCCACAACAGAAGCGCCTAAATATTTGGCTAAAACAGAAAATAATTTGCATGATCATGATAACAATAACAACAAAATAATAAATAAGATCTGTGAATGGTGACTCTATGTCAGGTTGACATTTTATGTGGATTTTTTTTCATTTGTATATGAAATAAGTACTGTGATTATCATCTTCACATTGCATATCAGTAAAGTGATGCCAGGAAAAGCTAAGTAATTTTCTCAGGGTCATGCACCTAGCTAGCAACGAGTCAAACCTGTTTCACTACAAGGTTGATCCCATGTTTTTTCTATTAAATCATGTCATTTTGTGACTAAAATATTTGTGATAGAAAATAAAGTTTTTAAATTAACCAAGGAATTAATGTCACAATATATAATACATTACTGGCAATACTTCAGTTTGAAAACAATATAATGTAAACGTGATTTTTTTAAATGATAAGAAAAAATGCTGAACATTATAAGAACTGAATCTTCTGAAGTATCATAGTCACATTAAATTAAATAATAAGGATATGAATGTCAACATGGTAAAATGCTGAATTTCAGAGTTAAGTCACTGTAGAATATATATGGGAAATAAAAAGAAAATATTTAGGTGTCTTTCAGAAACATAAATATAGTTCAAATATATCCTGTGTTTTTTAAGTTTCCACAAATATAAATAATCACATATACCTGATTTTCCAACATTAAGGAAGATTTTAAAAAAACATAAAAGATGTAAACGTGTCTATACATTGAGCCATTTAAGTTAATACAATATTTAAGTAATAAGATTCAATCCAATCCTGTGTCATTTACATTAAAATAAATGAAATACTGAGTCTCTAATCACAACCCTGCTAACCCATATCAAATAAGTTCATATTTTTGACAGAAAATGTTTGAAGGCTAACAGATTTATTCTTTCAAAATAAAGCAGACATGAAAAGAAAGTAGGGAGGCTGGTGTAGACAGAATTTTAAATAAATTAAATTACAACTTCATCCTATATGCATCGCTTTCACATTAGTGGTTCACATTAAAAAATCTATGTAGAATATACTTTAAATGACAATGACAATTTTAATGAGGAAGGGTTCTTTTTTTAGCTTTTTGCTATAGTTTCTTGTTTGTTTGTACATTTGCTTTATAATTCCATGCTAGTTCCTTCATGACTAAAGAAACTCTTGGCCTTCACAAAACCCAGTATGTGAGTTGATGTACAGATTTGCTGAAGAACTTCAGGAGAAACATACAAAATATATATCTCTCTGATTTGCAGGGTCAAATCAAGCTAATAGGCTAAGAAATTGAAAGAATGCACAAATTATAACCTCAAGAAGTATGTCATTTCCTCATTAAAAAGTCTTTAAAGTTAATTGTAATTCATGTGAATTTTTCTTTTTTAAAGATCTTCCATGCTGAATGGTAGTTTTAATATCTAAGATTACATCTAATCTTTTTTAGGTCGCAATTGATAAAACCTTTGTAAATAGGGGAAAAAAAACTTGACATTTACTGTTTAATAATCCAAACAAGGACAAAGAATTTGTCTTCAAAGTATCAGCCTGGAAGGGCACAGCACTTACAAGATGAAGAACGGCCGGGGGAAAGGTCAAATGCACATTGGTCCAAAATGATAAAGTTGCCAAAATGTGGAACTGGTGGGAGGTGAATTATCCTTAAAGAAAACAATTCCTTTAGTTAGAATAGTAATTGTTTTTAAAAGTTACCTAAACATTACTGGCTCATCATTATTTTAAATTGCACAGATAACACCAATATTATATTCTGAATTTCACTAGCTCTTTTTTAAAGGTATGGATCACTGTTGCAAATCTTCCTAACCAATTACTAGAAATATTAATTTTCTTCCATTTTATAATGTAACCATTTTATGTTGTAAACAATTTGCTTTGACTAATTCATGTTTCTGAAATGATGGGAAAGTAATAATAATTAAAATGACATTTATGATTAGAACATTTATATTTCTAACCCTTTAAAATACAAAAAAAAGAACTTAGGCAATTTTTTATACAAAGATATAAAAGGCAGAAGATATACATTTAAAGATTTTGCAGTCCCGTTGAGGAAGAGATGGGGAGACCCACACACAAAAGAAAAGGCTGTTTTTTCTTAAACCAAGTCAAACTGGGCCTTGCACCCTACAAAACAGTCATAAAACACTTGGCAAGGTTGAAGTCTTTTCTGCACTGTTCAAGCAGTTGTCCATTCCGAGTCCTCACTGGATGCAAATATTGGTAGCATCTGACCCATTGAATCAGTGGCTTCTGAATCCATCCCAAAATGGTTTATTTACTTGCCACCTCTTTCCCACCTCGCTTGTCAGTCTCTTTGGCTGGTTCTTCCTCATTTCCAGATCTAAGGCCTTAAATTAGAGTGCCCAAGAGCTCAGTCTTCAACTTACTCTGTCCCCTTTTTACCCTCATGCTTGTATCTACATTGTCCAATATGCTAAAGCTCACCACATGTGGTTATCTAAATGTAAATTTAAAGAATTAGAATTGAGTTACATTAAAATATATGGCCATTCAGGCCAAAATCTTGTTTACTCTTGTCTTTTATCTTCTATATCAAAATAATCAGCAATCCATATGGATTTCACATTCAAAATATTTCTATCAAGAAGGTACAGTGTTTTTTTTAGTCTGGGTGCAGTGGCTCACGCCTGTAATCCCAGCACTTTGGGAGACTCATGAGGGCGGATTGCCTGAGCTCAGGAGTTCAAGACTAGCCTGGGCAACATGGCGAAACCCCGTCTCTACAAAAATACAAAAATTAGCTGGGCATGGCAGTGAGCACCTGTGGTCCTGGCTACTCGGGAGGCTGAGGTGGGAGACTTGCTTGGGCCCGGGAGGCGGAGGTTGCAGTGAGCCAAGATCATACCACTGTACTCCAGCCTGGATGACAGAGGGAAACCCTGTCTCAAACAAACAAACAACAGCAAAAGAACGTCCAGTGTTTTTCAAAAGAAGACAATGTAAAAGCAAGTCGGGAAGGAAAAGAAAATCTGAGACTATAGACAGAAATCAAAATCTGGAAGGAAATTTGTCAATATCTATCAAAGTTACATTTGCACGTACCTTTTGACTCAGCAATCCCACTTCTAGGAAATCTATTCCAAAGACACAATAGCAAAAATAGGAAAAAATACAAGCACAAGGCTATTCATTGCAGCACTATTTGTAATGGCAGAGTGGAAAGAACCTAAATGTCCATCAACAGGGGACTTGTTAGTAATCTAGTACCTCCACAGAATGAAGAATTGTGAGGCTACAAAATGGAATGATGTGTATCTCTATGTATTACTATGGAGCAATCTCTGGGATATATTGTAAATGAAAAAAAGCACAGTAAAGAAAAATGTGTATGAAATGAAAACAGTTATCTATATGTCTTTGTATCATATTATTCATAGTATATAAAATATATATGTAATTTAGACATAGATATAGATACATTTCCAGAACCTTTTCACTTCTAATCACTCCCAAAACTATCATCCAGGCATAAGCCACCATTTTCTTGGGCCTGGATCACTATAATAGTTTTTTAAAGATAGTAGAGGCTGCTTCCATTCTTGTCTCTAAGTCCATTCTTAAGACACAGTGACCCTTAAGAGTAGGTTGGATCAAGACAAGCTTCTGCAAAATCCATCCAATGGCTTCCAATCCTCTTCCTATAGCTTTGTAGACCTCACTTTATCTGCTCTATCCTCCCCCTCTCATGAACTCTGTTTTCTTAGTGTACTTGAACCACAGCAACCATGTTTCTGCCTCAGGGCCTTCACACTTGCTTCTTGCTTTCTACAGTCTTTCCTATGCCCATCATCATGTCTTTGTCACTCACTTTCCTTTAGTCTTTGGTCAAATATTCTTCCATCTCCGAGACTTCATCACACTATAGAAATACGATCTTTCTCCCTCACATGTATCACCTTGATTTATAGTTGGGATAAAGGAATTCCCTCCTGTCTTATCCTAATGTATACTTTGATTACTTTCCAGACATATTCTCTTATATATCGTAAATAATCATACTAATATTCTTCCCTTAAAAATGCAACCACTCTATTTCATAATGTGCCTTTTTATATTACTAAATATAGCAAGGCCATAATTCCAAGTTAATAAATTTTGAATAATATAATTCATTTGAATAATATTATGATTGTGTTTTGCATGTATATTCCATCAAATAATAATCGTAAGTAAGTTTTTATCTGATTTAGGAGTATTAAAAACAGCACTGCAATGAACATCCTGGTGTGTGTGTCCAATATTGTACTAATTTCAAATCCAAATACTAGAATTGATTTGATAAATGATATGCATATTTTTGATTTGGATCAAATATTATAAAATTAAACCTTTTTAGACAGGAAACACAACTTTATTTTTTAAATCATTACTTATGATGATTTTTTAAATTTAATGTTCTTGAGATTGAATATTTTAGCCGATACAGTCCTTTTTTTTTGAGTTTATTACTCAATACCCTATTCCTCTACTCATTTTTCTAATGAGCTGTTGAATATTTTTCATTGCATTGCATAAGCTGTTTGTATATTTATGTCTATTAACACGTTTTTCTGCTGTCACACATATGCAAAGATATAGACATATATCTATGTATACGCATTTACATAAATATCATGTCTACGCACATGTAATTTCATTGTCTTTCAAATGTATTTATGAAATGTACTACTTTGCCATTCAGAAGTTTCAATCTTAATTAGTCAAATCCATTGTTTTAATTTTAAGCTCATAATTTCTGAATTTTGCTATAAGCACTGTTTTTTACTGGATATTTACCTAAATTTTTTTCTTTGCATATGTTTGCACTCCAGTTTATGAATAATATAAACATAGCACGCACTTAACACTCAAGTTCTCTGTAATTAAGTTGCTATTTGGAGATTCCACATTGTGCACTTCATTTCCCATACCCTTCTCCCCAATGAATAGACAACTGATTTTAAAGATATATTGAATATTAACTACAGCCAGTTTCTTCACTTTCTGGGTTTTTTTTTCCTTTTTCTTTTTTTTTGTTACTAATTTGCCTCTCTATTCCCATAAGACTTTTCCTTACTATTCCTAAATGTTTACTTTTCCAGACCAGCAGTTCTTAGTAGTATGTGGATACTGAGACTAATATAATCACTTGCTGAGTTGAGAGAAGCTTCTGGAAATTACACATGCTCCTTAGAGTTTCTGATATCGTTTTTAGGAATAACTTTTTGAAGTAAGTTTGAAGTTACTGATCTCCAGAGGCCTATTACCTCTTTTCTGAGTAAATTACAAAGTTTAACAACATGACGCAGATTTAAGATCCATTAATAAAGAAGGGTATAATGTTTTTCTGTAATTTTGAAAATATAATCTCCATTCATAAGGGTATTCCATATTTATTGCTCATAGATGAAGTTTTCTCCCTTGCTTAAAAAAGTCATGTTACCTGGTGATTAATCAAGTTTTTATCTCTCTCTCTCTTTTTTTTTTCTTTTGAGACAGGGTCTTGCTCTGTCACCCAGGCTGGAGTGTGGTGGTACAATCACGGCCCACTGCAGCCTTGACCTCTGGGCTCAAGTGATTCTCCCACTCAGCCTCCAAAAGCACTGGTACCACAGGTGTGAGCCAGGGTGCCTAGACTTTGTCACCTCATTAATTTTTAATCTTACCTTTATTGATTTTGTCTTTGAATTCTATTGAACTAATTTATTGCCTCACTTTTATCAGATTCATGTATTCTTGTTGTTGATGATGATACCAGGGTTAAATATGTAATGTACCAACATTCTAAATATAGTCACCTATATACTGGGGGTACTAGAATAGTCAGGTAGGTAAAAATAACAAATATGCATCTTATATTTGGAATGTGTAAAAATTATTTCATTATATAAATATAGAAAATGAAGCTCAACAAAATCTTTAGTTGTTGGGAGGGACAAGCAAAGACACCATGATTTTCAACCAGGCTTTTTCACTGTAAAGCAACATTCCATAAAGTGGTGCATGCATAATTGCTTGTGTTTATCAAAGTATGAAATAGACCTTATGTCTGGAGAAGCACTCATTTAAAGCAAAGCATTTCTTCTCTGTATATTTAGATCTTTTCCATAACCATGTATCTGTGTGTAAACATATATTTATACATACATATGAAGCATTCCAGAAATTGCAAGAATAAAAGTTTATGTCTCCGCAAAAATTCTTATGTTGAAGCCTAATCACTAGTGTGGTAGGATTAGAAGGTGGGGCCTTTGGGAGGTGATTACATTGTGAAGGTGCAGGCCTCACGACTTGGATTAGTGCCCTTATAAAAGAGGCCCCAGAGGCCTTGCTCCTTCCATCATGTGAGCACACAGTCAGAAGATGCCATTTAAGAATCAGGAAACGTGCCCTCACCAGGAACTGAATCAACTGGTACTTTGATCTTGGACTTCTCAGCCTCCAGAACTATGAGAAATAAATTTCTATTGTTTAGAATCTACCCAGGCTATGGTATTAGAGCAGCTGCATGGACAAAGGCAAATTATAAATCATTAAAGAGTTTCAAATAAATACGTTCGATTATATCAATATTAGATTTTTATAGTAAGTGTTGCTAACTATAAGACAGAGACGTTTCATTTAATATAATTAACACAAATCCTATAACATAAAAAATAGCCTTGCTTTGTCCATATAAACTCAAGTAACACATATATTACACCGTTACTATCGTGAACAAGTTCAAAACAGGCAATGAGAATTAAAAGTGAGAATAAATGCTATATGTACAGAACACAGTACATACAGTGTAACCATTTAGTATGTTTCTCAACTTACATTTTCCGTTTCTATGAAGCTATGAAGCATTAACACGTATACAGAATATGTGTGAATATATTGAGTATAGTACAATTAAACTAATGTAAAATTCTATCAAGAGAATTCTTATTTTACCCTTCTTCATTCTGCTGTGTCTTATAATGGCACATCTTTATGTCTGAATGTTATATAATATAATGCTCTATTTTTTAAAATGTGGATATCTGATGTATTTTTGTTTCTTTTGATAACTGCTATCTATTTCATCATTTTTTCATTCATGAATGCAAAATGTCCTAGTTACACATAAATGTCAACAGTTAAACTATGAGGTATGTAATTTTACAATAGTCTTTAAGGAGGAAAATTAATTTTTAAAAAAGTTCCATTTCCATGTTATGGCATACCATTAAAATAAATCTAAATACCTTTAATTACTGTAGTGGTAGAAAATTATTTTAAAATCATCTCAACAATATGTAACTGCTATAAAAATAATCGTGTACAAACTCTAATTTATTAAATATTAAGTTGAATAAAATTGTATTGACATAAAATTAAAAACACATTAAAATACATATAAATAAAACAAGGAATAAAAAGGAAATGGAAACAAGAAAGTTAAGTCGCTAAGATGGTGGAGAATGTGGGAATTTTTTTCTGTCATTTTTATTATTTCCTATAATATTTGATTGTTATTTGTATAATGACAAACATTTTGAAAATTATATTTAGAACTGGATTCTCAAAACAGGTTGGCATTGAGTTTTTATTTCTGTGAACTTGTTGACAAAACTTCCAAAGTCACTGTTTGTAGCAACCCACCCCCCTATACACACACAGTCACAGAGAGGCCCAAAGTATCACCATGAAGTATAACCAGAAGAAACAATTGAAAGTAATAGCTATTATCTTTACACAAACTCACAGATGTGTACAGACGCACACAAAAGAATTTGAAAACCACAACAAGATCAAATTGTTACATCAAATACTCATTATCTCTTTTTTATAGGCCAGATGTATTTTAAGCTGGTACATACCTAATTAAATCTACAAGAAAGGCTTAATTAAAACTATTTGAGGTCGGGCGCGGTGGCTCACGCCTGTAATCCCAGCACTTTGGGAGGCCGAGGCGGGCGGATCACAAGGTCAGGAGATGGAGACCATCCTGGCTAACACGGTGAAACTCCGTCTCTACTAAAAAATACAAAAAAATTAGCTGGGCGTCGTGGCGGGCGCCTGTAGTCCCAGCTACTCGGGATGGGGAGGCAGGAGAATGGCGTGAGCCCGGGAGGCGGAGCTTGCAGTGAGCCGAGATGGCGCCACTGCACTCCAGCCTGGGCGACAGAGCGAGACTCTGCCTCAAAAAAAAAAAAAAAAAAAAAAAAAAAACTATTTGAATTCATTCCATTCTGCTAGTGTTGCATCTGTTGGTAAGATCAAAGCAAGAGTGGCAATTTTGTTTCTACTGACAGAAGATGTGTGCGTGTGTGTGTGTGTGTGTGTGTGTATACATACATATTTCACAATGCAAGTACTGAATTGATGTATATATTTCAATTTAAGTGTTCACCTAAAGTAAACACGGTTCTGTGTTTCTGGAAATTATTATGTGTGTATCATGTGTGAGCCTTGGAATTTCTAACAAATATTTAAATATTTTATATATCATAAATAATACAAACAAGACAAAAGTAATATGGACAATCTAGGCCTTTTCCTTAAAACATGGCTCTTTCTTTTCTATTATTCCTAAAAATTTTCATATCCTAATAAATCTGTGTTTGATTTATTTTATTAATAATGCCATTTTTCTCTTACTGGTTCATTCTATGCTAATTCAAATTTCAATAATATAATTCTAAATGGAATCTGTTTCACAAAATCAGATTCCATTCTCTACTTAAAACTCTGCTCATGACAACCTTTCTCTGGGGAGAAAAACTCTGGTAGTAATAATTCATTTTATAATGATTTCTTTATTTTCATGATTTTTATTTCTTCAAAGTAATATGCAAACTTCCTACATCCCACATTCTTCATACTTAGAAACAGGATGTTACTATATAGTGAAATGTTTTAGAATATATTTCATGTTGTTTCCAATCTTGACTACAAAGGGAAAAGTGATCATACAATTACTTGCTATCAAATAGTACCTTCATTATTACCTATCTATTTATAACAACCTCAGTAAAACTATAATAGCTTTAGGTAAGCAGCATTCATTCTGGATGAAAAGTTGTCAGCTGCAATATGGTGGGTTTCATTTGGAACATGATGGGTTGTAAATACACACATAACCACAATTTTTCAAATCTAAGACCAATATTTCTTTTCATTTTAACATGTCTTAAATTAGTATACATACTACAATGGATTTCCAAAGAAACTTGCTGGCCATTTCTGTCTTTCTCCTAGGAAAGCTGATGTTAGATCAATGGTATCTTTTACACATATTGACATCTTAGAACTGAGAAAATAGAGTATAAGCTATGGATCTCAAAATGGCTGATGCTAGCAATAGCATAACAGTATATTAACTCTACTACCACTAATTATTTTATTTTCTTGAATGTGTCCATATTAAGGATAGTTCAAACATTTATAATATGGGTTATTTCACTAGGAATTGTTATTTTTTTTAAGGCATACCTCTTATCAACTGTAGTTAGTGGAAGGTTATCAAAACAATTACCTCCAAAGCAAATGTTATCTTAATGCAAAGTATCCACACAATGAATCAACAAACTCCATAACAAAACTGCTTTAGGTATGGGAAACTTAAACAGATTCCAGGATTATATATATTACTTATTTTTAATTGCTTACACTAAAAGCTATTAACATTTCTAGTTTTACTTTCAAATTGGAACTGGTGTTAAAGCGCAAATATTAGCTTATTTACATGTCAAATATGAATTATACTAGCAAATGCACCACACTCATCAAATCTGTTACACAAAGAAAAATACTATATTAGCGCTGTATCACTCAGGTGGTAGAATTAATTTAAAAGAATAACCAAAGGAATGAAAATCTTAAGAGTGATTGAAAAATATGCAAGAAAATGTACATAGCTGAGTTAATACATGATACTACCTACCACTTTTTAAATAGTAAACTATCCGAAACTTCACTGAAAGAGCTATAATTTTATTAATAAAATATTCATCCCTAAAACTGTTGCTCATTTAGACAATGTTTTCGCTATTTATCCTCATAGCTTATTTAAAATACATTAACATGGCTTACCGATAATTTTAATGGACCAGCTGCGTTGGCTCACAATTTATTTTTAAACTTAATATATCCAAAGTAGTTTTTGTTTTTATCCTATGCAGCTTGTTTCTTTACCTCTGAATGAGCATTAGAAGCATGTGGACAGGAAGTCTGCTCAATGAGCCAGTTTTTCTATATGATATCAGGCATTTACAAACTTGAAAAATCAACACTAAAAGTAAAAAATAAAAAATATCTGCATAAAATTAATCACAGAGTTTTAGTACACTATCTGGAAGATGTCGAGACCACATATCCAACAAACATATCTATTACTTTTTAATTTTCATTACAAAGCAATTGTTACCATCAGGTCCACAGTGACATGATGGTACTGTGTAAGGAAGCAGCCTGGTCGGCTCTGCCTTCCTGTAATTCCTGTGGACACGCATACTGCAAAACTCTGCTCTTCACTAGCACCTCTTTGGTCCTCTTATCACTGTTGCATTCCAAATAAATGTTGCTTAAGGTCACAATCACAACCTCTTTCGAATTCAGGAAACATTTCTACTTCTCTTTCTTCCATGGATGGGATTCAATGGCGGCTTTAGTTGTGAATATATTTTATCATACATTTTTACGGTAGCAATCAAAACACATTATGTTGGAAATGGAAATAAAAACAAGATTTCCAGTCTCTACATATGATGGGCTAAATTATGTTTTCCTTTTTCCATAATTCTAGCATTTTCTGGAAGATTTAAGGGGAAATATTTTTTAAAGAAGGAACTATTTAAAACTATGTTTTAAAAATTTTTAAGTGTCTTCATGTCACAATTTTCAGTGGAGCTCACACAATCTATCCAACGACTATACAGTGGAATTAAATGATATAATTTGAATCTCTCTACTTGAGCAGGGTAAAATGGAAGTCATAGTAAAGTTAGAAAGAAATTATCCCTTCAGTAAAGAATATTGGGATTGCTACTAGAAAAAGTACTATAACACAAAAGATAAATAAAACACAGGCAGGGCAGTGGCGGCAGGGAGAAACCAGGTATATTAATACAAAGACCAAAATAAGTTATATGTGCATAAAGTTTAAAACAAATAATGGGGTAAATCCTATGGATTGCTAGGATTATTTTTACAATCAATGTTTACTGAAGAGATACCCAATTCAAGCAATGTTGTAAGTGATTAGTTACTTACAATGGGATACAATGCACAGTTCTGTTCTCTAGGGATATAATCTCTTGAGAAGGTTAAGGAAAATCTATCTATCTATCGATCTATCACCTATCTATCTATCATCTGTCTATCTGTCTAATCTATCTGCACACGTAACTGCAATATGAAGCACTTGTTTACAAAGTAAGTTTTAAAATATATTGTTAACTCTGGGTGCAAACAAAAAAATCAACTATAAAATTATTCACAATTACACCAGGTCTACATAATTCTCTTACATAAAACAAGTCTTCTTCAACATTGTCAGCCATCATTATCTTTTTCAGTACTTCTGAAATCCTACAACCCTTCTTGCTCTGTTTAAAGCCCTGATCAAATAATGCCCTTCTGTAACTGGGCTACTCACTTCAATATATTGTCTATTAAGCAGCAACAACAAAACTCTCCAAAATGTATACATATATACCTTTGAATTCTGTAATTTGAAGTCTAAAGTTAATGCCTTTCTGTGGTGTTTTTTATACATCTTCTTGCAAAACAAAGCCCTGATGTGTATCTTAAATTTACTTGCAAGTATAATGTTATAAAACTCAGTATTCCCTGCTTTTCATTTTCTTCAAATCCTTATCATTCAGTAAATCACACATGATAGACAAAATTTCAACACCAACCAAACAATAATATCCACAATTTTACCCATTAATACTAGCACAAATACAATATAATCTGGACTTCACTGGATTGAAAGCATAATAAAATGAAGATAAAATATGATCACTCCTGAGATATGAGGAAATGAACCATGGAAATGATCATGTGGGGAAATCCAGTTGCATGCTTAGGCATGTGTGAAATTTGTCAGCAAGTATGTACCATGGTCAGCATTCAGTAAATTTTCAGATAATAAGGTACATGGCATGTGTGAAAGGACAATCCATTAACAGGACAACCTTTAAAACACAAATATAACTACTTGTTGTTCTCTACTAGCACAAGAAGTGAGTAGTGGTTCTGGCAACGGTCTGTGAAAGGGTCACCGAGGAAAGGAAAGGGCTGCTGAGAACGGTCTGCAGTGCTTTTGTTTTCTTGCTTCCATGGATGACAGGTTGAGTGGGGTGGCAACAGTATGAAAGCATTTCGAGTGTGATAGACTCTTGATCAGTCTCCTCCTTTTACCCTATCAGGAGTAACTTTACAGATATACATAAATCAGAGTACAACAGGGAGCCCTTGTTCGCCAAGCATGTTGAGTGCTCCCGGGGTGATGTGCTGTGGAGGACTTGCTCCAACTCAGACTGCTTCCATCTGATAGAGAGATTTATTTCCTGACAGCTGACAGAGGGCCCTGCAAGAGCTGACAATCCCTGGTGTGGCTGGATCGGTAGCTCCAGGAAGAAGTTCTCTGAACTCTCTAAGCTGCGAGTCTTGCTTTTACGTAAAAAATGACTATTTTAGTACTTTGAAAGATCTAAGTGGCTTATTCTTTTATCTTTTAGAAATTCAAACCACTCCTCTTTACTTTAAGCAGAAAACTTCCCTCATAGCTGTGTTCCTTATGTCCTTTTAACCTGCTGTTTTCTTTTCTGCCAGAATCTGTTTCACTGAAATAAAGCTAATGTCAAGCTAGGCATTCCCATTCAGGATTGTAATTCTAAGGTGATCTTCCAGTATAGTGTGAAAGAGCTGATCAAAATCTGGACTAGACAATTTTGCCAATGAATTCTTACTCCATAGATTATTTGGAGAGATGCAAACTTGTTCAGAAGAAATATCCAGCTTAATCCCTTAATTACCAACTATTAACAAATAAGCTAAAAGACTGATGTAATACCTAAAAACATTTCATAAAATTTAATAATTTTTTAAAAAATCTCTAAATTTTTCTTTTTATCTGAATGAACCTAATTGTACTGCATAACACACAGAAATTTTGGATGTTGTATCTTTAGTGAATTAGAAACAGTTGTGGTCATATTTCTTTATTGAGGAAGCTTTTATGTAAATGAATTGCAGATTTTATTATTTTTAAATTTTTACTTCTCTAGAAATACAGTGACAGTAAAAGCAAAAGCTGATGTCATCTCTTCTAGTCATTTTAAACTGTGATATATTTATTGTTATAATGATTACATTAAAATACATCCTCATTGCATGAAAATTACATTTTTAAAGATGTTTGTATTCCATACTAGAAAAAAAAAAGTAACACAGGGATATGTTAGTGCCTTAAAAGGGTCATAACATTTTAGATTTCAAACATTATTTTGAGACTTTTCTGTTTCATCTTCCACAAACAGTGAGAATGCTGGGTGCAGGTATCAGTGATTGCCCAGTGCTACACCAGATTTTAGTGTTCAAACTGAGATGTAAATTCTAGTCTTCTGACCTGTGCTTTTTTTTCTGTTTTAAATATTTCATTTACAAAAGAGACATATTTGCTAAGCTTAAACCTGGACTATTGTCTCTTTCAAACATCTGATTACTACTGTTAAGTAAATGGAGTCGCTGTATTGCAGTTCACTTTGAGGAAAATCATAAGCAAAGGATACTTCCTACTCCAGACATCTGCCGCTAACTCTGGTCAAATTAGTGGAGCCAGTTTTGTTTGATCTCTCCCATATTGATTACATGCTGTTTGGTCTTCTTTAGTGTTCTTTTTTTTTTTTTTACCATAATTGGCTTTTGTTCAACTTTTTTATTACTGATGACAGAGTATAATAGTCAAGATAATGATATGTTGTATTGCTAGAATTTTTATAGCCATGCAAAGACAACCACTGTTAGATAAGACATGCACATATTTAATACAAAATACTGATGAAAATAATAAACTACTGCTATTGCTACTCCCACTCCATATCTTCTTTGGGGTGTCATGTGAGCCAATTCATAGGAAACACTTTGGAGATAGCTCTTCAGACAATAATACTTTCACTCTAATTTGCCACTGACATTTATTTTGTCTTATGACACAACAGTCACATCATCATGAAAAAAATCTCAACTAGTGTCTATTTTGCATCCTGATAGCTAGGATGCTTTCGTATTGGAATAACAAAAGAAAAGAAGATGGTGACACTGAATAGAACATGAAAAAGGATCTATCAGATATCCTGATTAGAACTAGTAGAGTTAAAAATCTGAAAATGAGTGCATATATATATATATATATCCCATTTGATATTCTGTATTTCCTCAGTATTTCTTAATCAAATACGGTCTTGATTCTCTTTGAGAATGTTGTATAAAGGCTTGTGTCTGCATAAACGTGTGTGTGTGTGTGTTCACATATTTTCTTTCCAAGATATGTATTCCCACACTGGGACTTTTACATGTTTGCAGTTATAATTTACATAAAATTTCCCTTTTCATTTGCTATTTCACTTCACACAGAATGAAAATGAAATAAATCTAGACCTAAATAATTAGAAAGTTATTTATTCACATGATCAAAATTCATAATATTAGTATTGTTGTTTTTTCTTTTTTCATTTTCATATAGTTATTTCTTTCTTCCAAAAAAGAAGAAAATTCTAAATTTTGCAAATAAAAGCACTAAATAAATCCTACACATTTTATTTCTGCACAAAAGTAGATTGCTTTGATATCTTGAAAGGAAGCTGAAGACTTTGTCTTGATAACATATATTCCCTCTCTGGTAGTCATATGTATTACATGTTTTATTACAAATGTAAGATAGCTATATAATTGATTTTACACAATCTTGGTCTCCAAAGATAACCATTATTAATGTTTTGATACATCATGACAAATTTGACCCTAAACCCTGAAAAGCATGGATGATGTATATTTACACAGTTATAGTTGGTGTTTTTAAATAAAACTGGAATCATACTCTTTAATAGTGCTGTACCATCATTTGTGTCTTTTAACAATATCATTTGATCGGTTTTGGCTTTTCATTTTAATATGTACAATTTAGAAAACACTGACTATAAATCCCATGTTACTAAAAAAAAAAAATCAAAAAACAAAACTGGGGTTCACATCGGTCACGTTGCTAAAGGACCTTAGTCTCATATAAGAAGCCACTAGGTATCCAAGTTGGAAACCAAACACCATTATTTCTTTTGTCACTAGTTCAAGGAATCATACTCAGCAAGTTCTTCCTTATTGTTGTTATCTGTGTCCGTAAGAATTGTGAATTTATATTTCGCATTTAAAGTCATTTAAGAATTTATATGCAGAATTATTTACAGAATTTCAAGGTGTCTTCAGAGTCTGTCTGTAGATAAATAGACAAGTATTTACTGATTTTAATCCTGGCTTACATGACGGTTAATGTTGCTAACAATGGGAAGTTTGAACTGACATCTTTATCTCATCTCTTCTTGCACAATGACAGTTTGGTCAGAGGAGTGTATATTTGTCTTCCATAAAATGATGACCCAAATGGCTTTAAATAAAGATGATTTACCTTCTTATTTAAACAAATATATCTTGCATCATGTAGGTAAAATTTATTCTCTTTTTAATAGCCTGAGAACTATACTGCAGTTTTTTTTTTGTTCTTGTTTTTGTTTTTTTCTGAAAAAGCAATTTTATTTTCAAATTTTAAGCAGGTGATCCAAGACTGTTTTCTTGAAAGGCTTATATAGTTGATTATATCTTTAATTCTTAGCAAAACCCTTAAAATGATCCTAATATTAAGTACATTGACAAATTTTAGGTAAGCAAAAAAAGTCTTTAAGAATTTTTTATCAGAATCTCAAATGGAAATGCAGCTCCTGTAAAAATCATTATTCAGAGTTGAAGCTTCCTACTTTATCAAATAACCAAAACCAGATATTATGTCAAGCCTGTAACGGTTTCCAATGCACACAACAATTTGAGATTTTTCTTTCAAATGATGTTTCCATCAGTACAGTAACATTTCTATTTAAAAATAAAATCAATGATCCCTGAAGTTTTCAAAATGGGCTCCCAAAATATTATTCTTCATTGATTGTGTCAGTATGAATAACTGATAGATGTCAGTAGTTCTTTCATTTACTTGTTGAATGGAAATTGTGTAGCTTTTATTTCTCTTTGATATTCAAAATGGTAGATGAAATGTCATTGATCTGGGATGAATGTAATAGTTTGAAGGAGGCATTTATTTTTCAAATTTTCTTTGTCTCACCCCCAGGGATTGAGGAACTGAATTTTTTCCAGGACACAAAGAAACCAAGGTATCTCAAACTGTTTGTGATTTTTTTCAAAAGCCTACTACAATAAGCAACCCTGCATAATACTTAATGATACACATTTTGTTTTGGAAAATCCACACGTCAAAACAATAAGGTTCTAGACATTTTAGACCAGGTCTTTTCTATAAGAAATTCATACCTTTCAGACTGGGCACAGTGGCTCACACCTGTAATCCCAGCACTCTGGGAGGCTGAGGCAGGTGGATCATTTGAGGTCAGGAGTTCGGGACCAGCTTGGCCAACATGGCAAAACCCAGTCTCTACTAAAAATACAAAACTTAGTCAGGCATGGTGGTGCGTGCCTAGTAATCCCAGCTAATTGGGAGGCTGAGGTAGGAGATTCACTTGAACACGGGAGGTAGAAATTGCAGTGGGCCGAGATTATACCACTGCTCTCTAGCCTGCGCAACAGAGCAAGATTCCAGAAAAAAAAAAAAAAATTATACATTTTAATGCACTTTTTCATTAAACTGTTTTGATTTGAGAGAATTAAAGATTTCCATGAAGTCATAAGAAATAATACCGGAGATTTTATGTAACTTTACCTAGATTTTCCCAACAGTAACATTTCACAAAACTATGATGCATATCACAACCAGGGTATTGACTTTGAAACAGTAAAGATAAAGAACATTTTCATTATCACATAGATCCCTCATGTTGTCTTTTATTGTTAAACCCCTTCCCTGCCTCACCTCCCGTTCCTGATTCCTGAAGACCATTAATGTGTTCTCTATTTCCATAATTTTGTCATTTCAAGAATATTATACAATGGAACACAGGGTATGTACATTTTGGGGACTTTTTTTCATCCAGGTGCAGTGCCCTGGAGATTAAATAAAGCTGTTGTGTGTTTCAGTAGTTTATTATTCTGTAATATAAAAGATTCCAGAACATAAAGGTACCAGTTTATTTAACCCTTCATCTGCTGAAGGCTTTCTTGGACATTTTCAATTTGGGGTTATTACAAATAAAGCTGCTCTGAATATTCATGTATGGGTTTTTGTGTGAACAGTTTACATTTCTATGGGGTAATGCATTTTTATAATGCATGGATATCCTTCAGTTTTGTTGGATTCATATTTCCTCTGATATTACTATTTGCATGAAAAGAACATGCAGCTTCTCATCAATGATGAAGTAATACCACAGGTTTATCACCATGGTTTCTTAGGCACAACAAGGAACACTGATTTTCTATGATTAAAACTGAAAGGTAATACATTGAAAAGTTTTAAGGTGGCTCCCGTAATCAGCAGGCAGGCGAACTGGGTTTTCAACTAGGGCGGAAATGAGAAATGCTAGGTAACAACCAGGATCATAGCAAAAACCTAACAAGAAATATGACAAAGACATTACAACCACAATCACAATGACAGTGGACTTTACATCTTACGTAGCTGCCCAAAACTCTGCAAACCACTGAACAGCTATTCTTATAAATTAGATAATTCTCTCAACAGTTCTGCTATTGCCAGAATGAATCCCTCATTATCAGTAGTACGCAGGTATATATATCTTAGATATCCTACAGAATGTCCATAAAAATCTGGAAGCCCAGCATAAATAATGTATTGTATTTATTATGTATTTATGATGCTTTTGCTGATTCACAATTGAATTGAAGACTTTACACTTAAAGTTCCTTTATTGAAGAAGTATATTCAGATTAAAGAGAAATATATTGGGCATATGATATTAAAATGTAACTTACATATTGTGTAAAAGTAAGTTCATTCTGTTTTGAATGCACTTTTGAATGCACTGTATTCCTGTCTATCAATCAATACACATTATGAATAAAATGGCACAGCTATTGATATTTGTGTGTTTAGTCTCATTTTTTATTGATTGCTTTATTGCAAAGAGTGTAGCAAGACATCAACCAGGCCATCGTAACATTTTGAAAGTTCCAAAAACTGTTTCATCTACCTGTCCTTTAGATTCCCTTTCCTCTTATCTCCTCCATGATCTTTTCCAACAATTATGTGTGCTGCCTTTAGATTTTTAAAATGATGATCCATCTGTTCTCATTGTCTCCACTTCCAGACCTCCCAGTAATTTCTAAACTGCTAAAGTCTGGTTTTTGACCCTTCTATGACCCTTCCATTCACTGAAACCCTTCTACTACCTCTAAATTGACAAATTACTCTCATTTTTCTTTATATCTCTGCATTGTCTAACTGGTTAATCACTCACTTCTTAAACAACTCATTTGGCCTGTTAAACACCACTCTCTCTCTCTGGTCTTCTTAACAGTCCTCAAACTAATTATTCTCAAGCATATTTTCAGTTTTCTATTATTCTTTTATTTCTTAAATGTAGGTGTTCCCATGGGTTTCATTTTAATTTTCCTCTCTTTTCTTCTATACAGTGTTCTTAGATAATCTCATTCATCGCTGGTGATCTACTCTGACCTACTACTAATCTATAGATTAGTAGTAGGTCATAAATCTATATATCTGTTCAAATTTCTTCTATAGTGCCAACGAAAGTAACAAAAAGTAACAAAACCTATAGCCTCTGCCAAAAAAAATACTTCTAGGCAATGTCTCATATGCTTTTCATAGATTACCACATCCCATTCTCATGGGGACAGTATATGCTATTGTAACTCTGTCAATGTGATAGATGAAGACACTAAGGCTTAAAGACATTATTAACTAATTACCCAAAGTTACACAAATTTGAAGTGGTCAGGTTGGGAGTTGAAGCAGGCGGTTGTCTCCAGGAGCACAAATAAACTGTATGTTAGGTTCCAAACATGGATTTCAAATGGTTTAGTGAGTATACAAATGTTCCTCAGATACTTACAATTAAAAATCACACAGGAAATGTATTTCCCTTGAAACTTGTTTTTTCTATTCAATTCCTTAATGGTGCATATCCCTCTCAATCCTCATAAGCAGAACCCCAGGTTTTATTTTAAATTCCTTCCTCTGGCTCACTCCCACATCTAAACAATCAGTAATTCCAACTGAATTCCGACTGCTGAATGTGTATTCAGCCTCTCTATGGCTCTCCTTCTGTAATACATTTTCTTGTTTCAGGATCCTTATCATCCCTCTCTGGGATATTACAAGTCTTCCGAAAGAGATCTGCCTTGCTTCAATCTTTCTTATCCTGTGGTCAGTGTAGAACTTTGCTGAAATACTTATCTAATTATGTGGTTATTCGCAGCATTAAATCAAATTTCTTCGCATTACACGTATCTCTGCCTTACCCCTCCCCTTTCCTCCACTCTCTTTCAAACTCTATATTCTATATATTTTGATGTCGTTTAACTTTTTAGCAAGAATCATTTTTCTCAGCCTCATTTGTATTTTTACACTCAGTAGTCCTTCTGGATTCAGTTCATCATCATCTCCTCTGGAAAGCCTTTTCTGACCACAGAAGCTGTGATTGACCTTCGCCCCCTACTGTGCTCCTTTTTCCGTTTGAGATTTCTTTTATCTTACAAAGGCAGCATGAGCTTTGAAGCCCAATACAGTTGCTTCAGATACCCATTTTCTATTTGTGAGATCTTGAAGAATTTACTTAAACTATTTGTATTACAGCTTTCATATCTATAAAATGATTGCACTTTACATCTACATCAAAGTGCTGATGTGAAAATACTGGTAATATAAATAGTAGTTTTACATAGTATAAGTATGCCAAAAATGCTAGCTAGTATAAAATTCTCTCTCTAGTTTGTTAGAAACTAGACAGTTAATTTTTTATCTCCCCCACTACAATGACTGTAGCTTTTTATTACTCTGTTGAATTCTCCCCCCATCATATAGTGAGTATTTGATCATTTTTGATGCACAAATGATGTTTTAATATAAATGATTTCAAGTTATGATTATTCATAAACTTGCATAAATTTTTCTATTATTATCCAAAACATTAACATGTTCTATTATATGTCTTTATTCTTAAAATGCTAAAATCTGAAATAAAATGGTTTTTAGAAATAATTGGTACACAGAAGCTAGCCATACCAAGGTTTGCTGGCAACAGAAAGAAGAGCAAGTACCAATACCATGGGGTAGGACAACTCAGCAGGATCAAGGAACGTGAAGAAGATCAAAAATGCAGGAGAAGACAGAATCATAGGGACAGAGTGTGCACAGGTCAGCAAAGGCCTAAAGGTAATAGGCTGGGAGAGGGCTCCAGGTTTAATTAAGGAGCAATGGGATGTCTTGGAGGACCAGGGGTAGACATCCACTGTGTAATTCCTCCGTGGAGAATGTGCTGTAATGGAGGGGGTCAGAAGCAGAAAGCCAAGCCAAGATGCTATTGCAGTGATTGGGGGAAGATGTATTGTATGGATAAAACAGGACTGACAAGAGTGCACAGCTTCTCATCACTGTACCACTCAGCTGGGACAAATTTTTTCAGAGCATCAAAATTTATTTTCATTACATTATTTGTTAACCAATATTTAATCAATGTCTGCACTCTGTGCGTTGGGCATTATTTGGCAAGCTAGAGACACAAGCAGCAAAAATAGGCCAAAAAAAAATGGACCTTACGGAACTTTCATTCTAGTAGGGGCTGGGAAAATAGGTAAACCAAAAAAAAAACTAAATAAATGAATGAAATAATATATTTGACAGTGATACATTCTTTAAAAAAAGGCCAGAAAATGCCATGATAAGTGAAATACTGGAATTTCAATAGGCTGAACAAAGGAGACCTCAGTGTATCAGACTTGGTTAGACGTAGACACCAAGTCGGGAAGACATCTTGAGGAAGAACATGTCAGATCTGCAAATGGAAAGAAATACTACAAGATATTCTAATTTGGGTTTCTGTTGGTGGTTTTGGAGAGTAATGATTTGAGTTTCTCCGATGACTCCCAAACTTGTTGCCCAAATTTGCCATGCTCCCATGGCTGAAAACAGAGCAGTGAAACTGGAAAGCCCAGGCTCATACTTCCAGACACGCTGAATGAATGCTTCCTCTCATGCACCGACCCTCAAGTGCATTCCACTACTCCACACTATCACACTGACTTCAAGAAGAAGCTGCAAGGACTACAGTATCAGTAGTACAACACAGTTTTGACTCCCCTTGACATGCCACGATGTGAACTTCTGTACTCAGCTTACAGAGAGACAGGACCCGGTATGTGAATCCTTAGAGATGGTAGGAAAGAAAACAGTTTGAGAGGTCAACATGGTCACATATTTGAAGGCAGACAAAACCAAGAGAAAATAACCCCCTGAAATATACCCAATAAACAAGTCCATTCTCTTTGGTCATTTGTCCCCTGTCCCTGTTTCCCCTGTGAGTTGTGGCTATTGCTCTACCAGATGCTTGTTGTGTTTGAGAGAATTATGGTTTCAGCAAAGCACCAGGGCTATTAAACCAGTTGCCATAACCTCCAGCCTTCTTCTTACATGGTTCCTGCACAAGTCAGATCCCTACAGACACTGCTATTTCCATGAGGTGCTTGATGCTGCCATTACCCTGCAGATATTCCACTCCACACTGCAGTCTGCATTACTAAGTTACAGAACATGGCAGCCACCTGCCAGTGGTCATCACTATGTCTCTGCTGTAGTTAGTCCCTGATCTCTTCTGCTCTTGGTGTCTTGATGCTACCATTGATGATTTGAGTCATGAATGCGTTTAGATAAGTTACTTACACAGCAGCTTTTAGATAAGTGCTTGAGGACGACCTGCTCTGTCCTCTTTCTTTATTTAGAGGCATCCCAAACACCCTAATATTTTATCAAGTTTATAAGAGAATCATTTCAGTGGTTACTTACCGTTCTCTTATTCTCTGTGAATTTCAGGTCCAATGGTAGTTTCACCAGGAAATAAATACAATTTTTAGTAACTATACTGCATTCAGGATTCTGCCTCCCTCTGAAAACTAAGACTTCCTCTCTGAGCCAAGATGTTTATGCCTGGGACTTTATTCCTGCAGGATGATTTATCCAGTGATAAATAAATCAGTATTCATGCAACACAGTTTTCTTCCTGGCCCATCCTACTTGTTGATTAGACATTTCCAGATGTAGCACAGTCTAATACAGACTCAAACTGAAATCTCTGTTGCAAATACATGAAGAGAAACAAAATATAAGTAGATTTTTATATTATGCACCAAATAAAATAATATATGTGAAAGTTCTTATTGATAAATATTAGGAATAACCCAGTGAGCATCCACTGGTCTCTCCATTTTATTTTTACCTTCTTGCTCCAGGATAAAGGCTAAAAGGCTCAGGACTAGGTAAATCATGTTACTAGTCTGTTTTGACTTTGATAAAAGCACACCATTCTAAAGGTATTCCCTTTCTCCACCTCACACTGACCATCCAGCACATTCTCATTCTAATAGCTGAGCTATCACTTTCACCTTCATTCCAAGTTCCTGTTTTTGTAATCTACTTCACACGTCAGCCCCTTCCATTTTCCTAGCTTAGTATCTGGAAAATATTATGCCCTTAATAAATGGTCACTGATTGAGTAATGTATTGCATAAAATAAATAGCAGACTAGATAATTCAATTATAAAGAGAGTCCTCACTAATGAATTTGTGATCTTTACTATAACTCTCAGCCTTCCAGCTTTAGCCACAGAGTACGGATTTTATTTGAATAGCTACTCTAGTTTATCATGTCCTCCAGATATTGTAAAATGCAGTGTGATTTTTATCCTATGATGATCTGAGAAAAGTGAAATAAAATGTCACCAATTTCGACTTCATTAAATTTGAGATTTGTGATCATTTACCATGCTTTGGCCTAAAGGCTGCTTTAATAATATAATAAACAAATAAGTTGCTTGCAGTATATAACAGGAGGAATGTTAAACCCTTTGGAAAAAACAAATTAATTGCTATATGCCAGCTGAAGCTACTAATTATAAATAAATTTGTGTTGAGTACGTCTATTTTGAAACACATTCTGCTTAACAATAGCCACCAGAAAAAAAAAAAAAAACCATGCATTTCTTTTCAAATTAGAATTTTCATGTAATCATAGCAGATATTTTATTTATTTGTAATGGTTTTTATATAATCATGAAAATTATGAACTTGAAGTTATATTCTAAATAATGTAATACAAACTCTTATTGGATAGATGTGGAAACTGAGGTCAACTGAGGTAATTTTTGTGACACACTCTGTTAAGGTCTAAGCCTGGTCTTCCCCTCTCAGATTTCCTACTGTTGCAGGATACTTCTCTCATTCTTTCTCCTCATTAAAACAAATTAGTAAAATTTTCATACAGTCAGCACTTGTTTGAAAAAAAATTACTTTTTGACCTACATTTTGTAAAATATAAAATAAAAGATAAGATTAGCTGATTAGCTCTAAAATTGTATCAGGCTGTAAAACTCAATAATTTACCTCCTCTGAAATCTTAGAACAATTTTTTGTAACTTTCTTAAGAGAATCTCCACTTTCTATCTGATGGAAAATACTCTCAGATATTGGTTACATTACATATCTTTTACAAGTTTATAATTACTCTGAAAGAATGTGGTTCCCTTATTTTAAGAATAATTAAATATTTGTAGAAGAAAAGATGTTGTGACCATAAATCCTACTCTATTTTGTCTTGTGTGTGTTTCTTATTAGTTTATAAACCTAGCTAAAAAATGCTAAAATTTCAAATAAAAAATATTTCATTGGGCCTAGGAAAAACAGATAATATTTTTTGTCCCTTTTATTCATTGTTCATATTATCTTAATTTGAGCATTTGGATTTTAAAAATACTGGAAAAACACTTTTTATACAAATAGGAGATAAATATTTTTCACTAGATTTTTTTTTAGTTTTAAAAATTTTTATGTACTACCATATCTTCAATGTACCCATATATCCTAGTGATACTAGTGATACCTTAGTAGAAGTATAAGTGAGTTAAACACCTTGATTGATTTGGGCTTATTAAAACAAAAACATATATATCAGTTAGTTACTTAAAATATTTTTGTCCTTAATTGTAGCTAGTTTACAATGGAATATGTCATTTAAAATTAAGTTGAGAAGAAAATATGTTATAATCAGGCTGAGGAAAAAAATGTGTTTTAAAGGTTTAACTTATAGTCTGTAAAAGTGACGTGAACTAATTTAACTTTGAGATCTTTCATACAATAGGAATAAGGTTTCTGAATATTTGGCAAGTCAACTATAGTTAAAATGAAATATTTACCCTCAGAGCATGAAATATTGCTTATATTTTGGAAAGAGTATAAAGAAAAAAATATATTTTGATTTGTGTTTATGTTTTTATTAAAACACTCTACTCTGAAAATTACTAATTTTAGAAATATCTTTTTGTTTGACAGAAAATCTTTCACAACACTAAATTCTTTTATTCCTTTGTGCTGTATCCTTCCCTGAATACAAGCTAGGGGTTGGCCCCAAAGCTATTTATTTTCTTTAAATATAAAGTAAAACAGATCAACTACTATGAAATTATGATCTATTGACTGAAGCATTCATCATTACATTTAAACTACCTGTGTAAAATTTGTGTTTGGAAGCTCTTGGAGTCAATGAGAGAGCATGCTTCAGGTATCATTTCCCACTCTGTGGCTGTAGAGATGATTGCAATGGCATCAAGGTGAAGCCTGTGGTTGGCAGAACAGGAGTGAAAGCTGTAACATTTCCCGTTTAATCTCAGTGCATTTGTGTTTCTGAAAAAGGAAAACTGCTTTATTGAACTGTCTCCAAATGTGAGTCAAAGTACTGAACATGCTGCCAGCTATTTGCTGGAAACTCCCTCTTGTTAGTATGTGGGGTGGATGAACAGTGGGGAAGACTCTTCCCTGCTTTACTCTTCAGTTAATATGAACATTAAGTGCAGTACCCTTCTTGGCCTTTTTATTTATGTATGCATTTGGGCATTTTATCTTTTATTTTTCCTTGCCCTGCCATTTCTTTCTTTTCTTCCACTCTTCTGCCTCCTAGCTCCTTCACTTCTTACCATAAGAAAAACTGTCATAATTCATGTAAGTAACATATTCCATTTTCTCCAGCAAAATATCTGTTATTCAACCAGGACAAAGCTTGAATAAAGAGAATCAAAAGCAAAGGAAATATTTGTATAATGGGAAGTGGAAGCTCATGTAACCAACTGGCTCATAATGAACTCTCTTTTCCTTTTTTTTTTTTTTTCATGAAAACTACTGACATCTAGAGGTTAAATGCTGCTAGGAAGGAGATGAAGGAATGTGCTTAACAAGTCCATGGGCCTATCCAGAAGGAAAGCTTCAAATTCCCACATTTCTCCCTCCTGATTCAAACTTAGAGGGAATTGCTTAGGCAGGGTGCTCTTGACAGAGCAAGTAAGAACAATTTTTATAAAACAAAGAATTAGTATATACAAGTGATTAGATCCACTTGTGATGACCAGTCTAACTACACCAAGTTGGATTCTAGGTGTAGTTGACAACTGTGAGTTTAAAAAATGAAATTATTTCACCCAGGTCTCCTAAGGCAGATGGGTAGCATGGGAGAAACCTTATGGTTTTGTTTTTTTTTTCTCTTTTTTCTTTTACAGATGAGGTCTCACTCTGTTGCCTAGGCTGGAGTGCAGTGGTGCGATCATAGCTCACTGTATCTTCAACCTCCTGTGCTCAAACAATCCTCCAACTTCAGTCTCCTGTGTAGCTGGGACTACAGACAAGCACCACCACCACAACTGGCTAATACTTTCATTTAATTTTCTAGAGACAGGGTCTCACTATGTTACCCAGGCTAGTCTTGAACTCCTGGCCTGGTGTGAGCCACTATGTCTAGCCTTTCCTCAAAGTATTTTGGGCTGAAATATTTCTGAAGGGAGGTGTATTAGTTCGTTTTCATGCTGGTGATAAAGACATACCTGAAACTGGGAACAAAAAGAAGTTTAATTGGACTTATAGTTCCACATGGCTGGGGAGGCCTCAGAATCATGGTGGGAGGTGAAAGCCACTTCTTACATGGCAGCGGCAAGAGAAAAATGAGGACGAAGCAAAAGCAGAAACCCCGATAAACCCATCAGATCTCGTGAGACTTATTCACTACCACTAGAATAGCATGGGAAAGACCGGCCCACATGATTCATTTACCTCCCACTGGGTCCCTCTCACAACACGTGGGAATTCTAGGAGATCCAATTCAAGTTGAGATTTGGGTGGGGACACAGCCAAACCATATCAGGAGGCAAAGTATCCTTCCATAAATCTTACCCACTTCAAATGTGTGAGAGCCACTTCGGCCACAAATTATTTCCTGGAGCACACCCTGGACATGCACATAGAGCCTGTTTTGGTGACCCTGTGGCCTGCAACCATTCTGTCAACAGCCATGTCTGTTTATGCACCATTGAATTATGCATGTTTCCCACAGTGCATGGCAGTGGCTGCATCGCACATATGATGCACCCAATTAATGTGTGCTAAATAGAAATCTAAATTATGACAACATAATATATGCATGGCACATATCAATTAACGTGTGCTGAAGAGAAATCTAAATAATGACAAGCAAAACATTTTCAAGATAGAAAAGAAACGGATGTTCGAGCCCATTTAAAGTCCATACATATTTGCTAAACTGATGTATTACTACAATGCATTCCCCTATTAAAATCCAACATATTTCATAATAAACTCCTTTAACACGAAGTGTAGATTAAGTACATTATTTCTGTTTCTTGAATCAAAATCCCCATATATTACAAAAGAGGACATGGAATATGTGACTTTCAACCATATTTTTTCTCTTTGCCTAGTTTATGTCAACCTTTCCATTATCTATAATAGCTAAATAATTTGAATTACAGTGAAATAGCAGTCAGAGCCTCCTTGTAGTTTGAATTGTCTTACGAAATACATTTTTGTTCAGTTTAGTAATGAGCTGAGTAATGTTCTGTTTAGTAAACAGAAAAGGGGGAAAATTTAAAGTGCAGATTTAAATCTGATGTGTGAGTTCATACCTAGATTTTGAATAAAATAATCATGAGCCTTAGAAGTTGAAAAAGATTTTAAAAATAACACAGCCTATTACCCATATATTACAAATGACAAGAATGCAAGTGAGAAAAGCCATATGAACTTTTCCAAGGGCATAGGGTTAACTTGGAGTAGAACCTAAATTAAAAATCAGGTTAACAAAGGCTGAATTATCACTATACCATCTAAGATTTTTCTGAAAAGTTAAGTCATTATTTAGGTCCTAAGACATTGAAGATATGAATTTTAAACTAAATGCAGACATGCTTCTAAACAATGTAAGATTAAAGAGAAGCCTATATAAATACTTCATGAAAATTTTGTGGAAAGTATCAAAAATGTCATATAGATGTACATACATACAGTTGATAATAATGTGTTTTTCTCAAAATGTTTCACATGTTAAAGTTGAAAACCATGAACATTTGTTCTCTTAAGCTTTATTTTTTGTATTCTTCAATGATATTTTTAACTGCAAATAAATGTATCCATTAGAATTATAAGAATACGTTTTGTTGAAATACCATGAATGTAAAAAAAGTATTTCAGAATAAATATTTAATTATTACCATATTCTTCCATGAAAGTAAACAGCACATCTACTCAGCACATTTTTAGAAAGTTCACAAAATACAATATCGTTAAAAGACATGATTTAGGTCCACAGAAAGCTTGAAATCTACATATGGGGGGAGAAAAAAAACCCTACACTTTAATTTCCGTGGTTTCAAAAACCATGCTGGGAATAAAATGTTGTTAGGATTGACATAATACCCTTATCTCTATACATTTAAGAGGAGGGATAAAAACAGTTACATCACAATGATGAGCACTCAGGACAATTACAGGGTACTATGAGAGTACAGGAGATGTCCCTGCCCCTGTGTGCCTGATAAGCAAGGACTGTATGAGTGAAGTGATAGTCTAAGTCTGGGCTATTTAAAGTATACACCAGATGGTGGTGAGGATGTTGGGGTTGTGAGAAAAGAGTGTTCCAGGTGGAAGAATCAGCATATGCAAATTCCTAGGAGCTTGAAGAAACCAAGAATCATTGTGGGGTTGTTAAGATTTTAGCCTGACTAGAATATGGCTGTACAGAGTACAGCTGGGAGATGCTAATACTGCAGCAAGAGGAGGTCACACAGAAAAGACCCCTGTGAGGCCTAATAGGAAGTCTTCAGTTTGTCATCAGAGAAATGAAAATCAGTAAGATTTTATCCATCTGAACCTAGCAAGCAACAGAATGCAGACAAATCACTAAGACTGGCTATGGTGGGAAGGAGTGGGGAAGAGGCTCCTAATGTGTTGTAAAACCACAGGAAAGATAAAGGTAAATGATCACCAAAGGCACAAAGTTGTCGAAGAGTAAGGAGAACTTCAGGGGGAGTTAAAAGCTGGGTGAATTGTCCAGGTAGTGAAGAGGAATAAGACCATTGCAACAGAATCAGATAACATGGTGACTAAAAGCCTAGATTGTTTGTGGGATGATAATAGAGTTGATTTGACAGCAACAGTTTTAAGAAAGAAAGGATGATAAAATAAATAGATTGGGCTAAATCATAGGAGACAGAAAATGAGGGAGTGTAATTTATCTTTGATGTAAAACTTTGATGGCTTTTGAATCATGAAATATGGGATAGAGGGGATCAAACTTTGAACCTGGGAAATCAGTTCAGAGATTATTTCATGAACTAAGACTGGAAATTCCAAGGAATTCTCCTAGGCTTAGGAGACAGATCTGGAAAAGCTCTGAGGCTGGACAGCGAGGCTCCTGTGAGTGCGGCTGGGCTATAAACTCTTGTGTTGTTCGCATCCCTGTGGCATTCCCACCAGCAGCAAACTCTTCACTCAACACAGCAAGAGGAAAGTTTGGAGGGGAAGTTAGTTTGTCTCCAGAAAGATGATGCACTTTAACAATAAATAAGTGCACACATAAATGCAGGTTTTGTTGAGATGTCTTTGAGACATGAAGATAACTTGGTCAGTATGTAGCCAAATACAACAATCTCAGAGACTGAGGAAGGATAAGAAAGAAAATGGGTAGCAAAAGTTGGGGTCTTTTAAACCATAAGAGCTCCAAGGAAGATGAAATGAATATCTACATATTGAGGATTCCTGTTGATCCTTTAATCATCTGGACATGAATAGTAGTATTAGGGGATATGTTGATGGAAAATTTAATTTCCCTCAAAGTAATCAAGTGGTTACAGATATTTAGCACTTCCTAGATGATAGATATGAACACGATTTCAGTAAAATTTTGCATCAGCTGCAATAGAACCTAATTATTCTGGAATTTATTTTACAATAATACTTCAAATCATTATTTTCCCTTTATCTTGTTGTCTATTTGATAATTTTTTTCTGCTTCTTAATATCTCCAAAATTAAAAAAGGTAGCAAAAATGTGAAAATAATAATAATGCATGCATCATTTCTTTCAGATCTCATAACAGTTTGATGAGAACTAAAGATAAAATTAGTCAATTCTCTACTAACTGGGAGAGATTAATCTGAGAGAAACAGTTGAAATTATATAATATTTTAAATAAATATAAGTATTATTGAAAATAACATTAGAGCATTAAAAATAACATTTGAAATAATATAAATCATAATATGTTGCCTAGTAAAGTAAAATCTAATATATACATTTTAATTAGCATACTACTTTTGTCTATAAATTGTGAATTAATTCCTGCAATGTGATTTTTGCCTTCAAATGTGTTTTTTTTTTTTGAGATGGAATCTAGCTCTGTCGTTTTTTCTTTGAATATGTGTTTTGTATTTCTATTCTATCATGTTAGTAAAGTTATTTATTTTTCTTATACAAAAGTGAACCTCATTTTAGCACTAATAAGTTACTACAAATAGTAAATTAATAAAACATGATTTAATTAAGTTTCATTATAAAAGCTTAAATGAATTTTGCCAATACATTTAAAATTTGTTTGATCTGACTCTCAATAGTACCTGTAATCTGAAATTTGCTAGTCTAAGAAATATACTTACACAACAAATTTGGAAATATAGGTATATGTATGTGTATATACACACATATACACACATATATATACACACACACACAACAGCAATACATACAATAGCTATTTTTTGGCTATTAAACTTCATTTCAGCAATGGGGAATTTAGCAAAATGTTTGGTGTTCCCTGCTAGTATTTAAATTGCAAAGTAAACAATTAGAGTAATGCAGAGAACTATGTGTGTATGAGTGTTGAAAAACTTCTACCATCAACAAGTTTCCTATTGTTACAAAGAAATAGGTAAATAATAGAGACATTATGGCATTTAATGGACAAACATCCTTTATATTTTTTAATTCATTCACCTTTTAAGGACTCTAAGGGCCTCAGAATAGGCACAGAGACAAGACCAAAAATTCTATTAGACTCTAACCAGAGAATTCAGATTGAAAGAGTCACTTTTTCCATCTCAGAATGAAGCTGCTTCAACATAACCAAGCCTTCATTCATTTGCCATGCCTCCAAGAGCACTTTCTATGGATTTTATATTTTTCCAAGGAAAATATGTTTTTTTTTTCCTGGAAGTAACAGCACACTCTCCTCCAAACTGTTTGTTCCCTCAAAGAGTTCTTCTTCCCACTGCATCAGGATATTTTATCTCACCAATCAAAGCAGTTTGAAATATCTTCCTTTACATTTTCTTTTACTGGTAAGGTTCATCAGACAAAATAAAACTATTAACAATGCCAAAAGAACTACTAGACATGCATAGAAACATTTTACAATCACCCAATCAATTCAACTTTACCAATTTCAAGAATTTTGCAATTTTAAAAATTATATAAATTATAAAATATTCCTCCAGGTAATCAACAAACAAGAAAGTCAACAGACAAAATTATTTAAAAGTATCTATTAAATGTCATAACGAATAACAGTAGATAAATCATAAAAAAACTCAAATGTAGAATAACATATCAGAATGTAATTAATCTGGTCATAAAATCTCTATATCAAGAAACATATTTTATCTTCAAATAAAAATACATATGGTCTTTTAAAGGGTGATGATTTTCCTGTACTGCTCTGTATGTCTGCTTTCCCATCTTTTTTTCTAAGTCAATTTTTTTTTTACCCAATCTCTGTATAACTGCACAGCAGAAAACTATTTTGGCAGTTAGTTTTAACATAGAAGAGCAACCCTTAGTTGTTATTTTGGAAAGGAGATATGAACCAGATGATGTTTGGAAGCTATCATCATTCAATTCAGGAATTCACAAGAAAGCCCGTGTGCAAAAGCCGGAGGATATATTTCTTTGGGAAGTGTATTTCATATGATCTAAGCACCTTTGACTGTAGTATCTAATGTGGGTGTATAATTCGGCAGGCTTAGAAATGAGTGACAATTAGTCCTAAGAATGTAATCTAGTCAGGAATAAACTAATTCATATGATAGTGCCATTGACAGGTTAATGGTCTCAGGAAAAAAACAAAAACAATTTTTTAAAAAACCATTCTACCTTGTTTTCTCATTTCTGTAGTTTACCCCTATATATGTCTCCCATTCTTTATTATATATAGAAATCTAACAGGATGATGGCCTGAGGTGTTATCAAGTTCAGCGGTTTCAATGATATTTAACTCACACAAAGAATAGGCAAATAATTTATTATTATTTGAGATCAGCATTTGCCCAGAGGTTGCATAATGTGGCTTAATCTTATTGCTGCTTTTTAAAGAAGAATTTCCTACTCTTCAATTATAAGTTTTTTTAAATTGGGTTTTTAAAATTTTAAAGGCCTTTAATAATAAATTATCCACAGCATGTCTATTGCCAACCATAGCAGCCATCTCACCCATTGCTGTTTTTAAAGTACTTTATAATTAATCACAAAATTAACTAATTTTATTACACAATTTTGTTTCCATACCTAATCCATTGTTTCATCTTCTAAATATATGAGTGGTTCATAAAAGATATGATAAAATGCACAGTGTAAAAACATATAGTATTAATGCAAAGTTAGATCTAATATTCAAATAATATAATACCAAAGATAGTCAAGTATAAGCTCTAATATGTTTCATCTTCTTTATTCCACCTATTTCTAAACCCATTAATCAAGATCTGACTCAAAGTTCATTTCTTACTTGAAGATAAGTTTAAAAATTCCCTTAGCAAACAGGGTGCTCTGGTGCCTGGAAATAAGAATATAAAGAGAATGTAGAGCCTGACTTCAAGAGGTCCTGTCTAGATAGAAATAGATAATTACAAAACAAAGCTGCAAGTTTTTAAAAATGGAAATATGAAAATGTTAGTGATGAAATAAAGAAAAGAGTCTTTTATTTTGTTCTGGAAGTCAAGAAAAGGCTTACTAGAGGCAGTGGGGTATCAGAACGAGAAAGTATTCAACAAGTAATTGATCAGCAGAGGACAGAGACAGATATTTGAATTCAGTGGGAAGAGACTGGAATGAAGTCTTCCAAGCAGACATGACAGCAAGAACAAAGGCACAGAAGTGAGTGATAGAATGGCCTATAAGGGGAGCCACAAGCAGTCTGCATTACTAAAGAAAAATGGAAATCCAGACGAAAGAAGCCACGGAGAATAAGGCTGGAGATGTATGTGCACCAAGGCTTAATCAACAGGACCATGAAAATTATATTTAGGAAGGTGAGATTTATCTGATAAGCCATGGAAACATCAAGATGTTTTGAGCATGTGGAAATGCCCTCAGATTTGTGTGTTTGGAAATTTTATTATCTAATTACTGGAAACTGCTGGAAAGATATATTTCAGAAGTACAGTTCAGAAAAGGTTAAGGATATAGTTGCAACTATAATATATGAGGAGTCAAATGACAAGATGTGGTGCTATTTGGAACGGAGAGAGAGAGAGAAGTCAAAGATGACGCTCAGATTGTCTGCCATAGTTGTTCAGCATGTCTCCACAATGAGCACCCCACCTCCACACTTCCTAAGTGACTTTTGGCAAATTATTAAACACACTTAAATCTTAGTTCCAAAACTACATAATTGTAGTAGAGTGCTATGTGCTGTACAGGACTGTTAAGATTAGTTGAGATATTTCATGTAAAGTACCTAGCATAGTGCCCGGCACATACTACTACGAACTCAATAAATGTCAACTAGGTACTATAATTAATACTACCAGGAATTTCATGTAGCTATTAGTACCATAACTGAAAAAGAGAAAAATAAAAGATGTTATCAGTTTAGAGAAAAAAAAAAAAAGATGATAGGTTCAATTTTGGAAATTCCATTGACTACAGAGGAAGGCATCCATGTGGAAACACCCAAGATATTACAGTATCAATCTGATTTCAGACACAGTACGATGGTTGAGAAGATCAATATGACAGTAATAGAATCACAAAAATATGGAGCAATAATATTTTAAGGGCAAAAAAAAGAGAGGTCTTAAAAAGACAGAAAAGAATGGGTAGAGGTGCCAGTGGAGAGTGTGGTGTCACAGAAGCCATGGGAATGGGGATTTGAAGATGAGATTGGGTAACAGAGATAACGTTAAAAGGAAGTCTAGCAAAACAACTGAAATTGCCCATGGATTTGACAAATAGGTTAAAACCTTACTAAAATAATTGTGTGGACTAAGCATATAAGCCAGAAGGTAACAGGTTGAGCAGGGATTCAGGTTGAAAGGTTAGAGACAGTGAATGAAAATTGTTTTTCCAAAAAATTCCATGAAAGTAACCAGCAGGGGCCCTAAAGTGAGAAGCATGGTCCAAGTGGAGATTTATGTGTGAGTAAGGTGTGTGAGTATATGCAGATACCTGCCAGGGAGTGGTAGTTCTGTTTTTACATATTGCAGAGTTAAGATTATTTAGAGGAGAAAATGTGCTTAGAACAGGGAGCAGCTCATGACACCAGAAAAAATGGGGATGGACAGGGCTAAGTCTTGGAGTTAGTAGATGAGGCATGTGTTAATAGTTTGAGTTACTGACTTGGCTTTGAAGGAGATTTTGTCCTCTGAATCTAAAAGGAAATAGATAAGAAAAGCACAGACGGGGGGCGGGGGAGGGGAGAAGCCAAGATGGCCGAATGGGAACAGCTCTGGTCTACAGCTCCCAGCGTGAGTGACGCAGAAGACAGGTGATTTCTGCATTTCCATCTGAGGTACTGGGTTCATCTCACTAGGGAGTGCCAGACAGTGGGCGCAGGTCAGTGGGTGCACGCACCGTGCATGAGCTGAAGAAGGGTGAGGCATTGCCTCACTCGGGAAGCGCAAGGGGTCAGGGAGTTCCCTTTCCTAGTCAAAGAAAGGGGTGAAAGATGGCACCTGGAAAATTGGGTCACTCCCACCCAAAGACTGCACTTTTCAAACGGGCTTAAAAAACGGTGCACCAGGAGATTATATCCCGCACCTGGCTCAGAGGGTCCTATGCCCATGGAGTCTCACTGATTGTTAGCACAGCAGTCTGAGATCAAGCTGCAAGGGGACAGTGAGGCTGGGGGAGGGGCGCCTGCCATTGCCTAGGCTTGCTCAGGTAAACAAAGCAGCTGGGAAGCTCCAACTGGGTGGAGCCCACCACAGCTCAAGGAGGCCTGCCTGCCTCTGTAGGCTCCACCTCTGGGGGCAGGGCACGGAGAAACAAAAAGAGAGCATTAACCACTGCAGACTTAAATGTCCCTGTCTGACAGCTTTGAAGAGAGCAGTGGTTCTCCCAGCACGCAGCTAGAGATCTGAGAATGGGCAGACTGCCTCCTCAAGTGGGTCCCTGACCCCTGACCCCCGAGCAGCCTAACTGGGAGGCACCCCCCAGCAGGGGCAGACTGACACCTCACATGACTGGGTACTCCAACAGACCTGCAGCTGAGGGTCCTGTCTGTTAGAAGGACATCCACACCAAAAACCCATCTGTACATCACCATCATCAAAGACCAAAAGTAGATAAAACCACAAAGATGGGGAAAAAACAGAGCAGAAAAACTGGAAACTCTAAAAAGCAGAACGCCTCTCCTCCTCCAAAGGAACGCAGTTCCTCACCAGCAACGGAACAAAGCTGGATGGAGAATGACTTTAACGAGTTGAGAGGAGAAGGCTTCAGACGATCAAATTACTCTGAGCTACAGAAGGATATTCAAACCAAAGGCAAAGAGGTTGAAAACTTTGAAAAAAATTTAGAAGAATGTATAACTAGAATAACCAATACAGAGAAGTGCTTAAAGGAGCTGATGGAGCTGAAAACCAAGGCTCGAGAACTACGTGAAGAATGCAGAAGCCTCAGGAGCCGATGCAATCAACTGGAAGAAAGGGTATCAGCGACGGAAGATGAAATGAATGAAATGAAGTGAGAAGGGAAGTTTAGAGAAAAAAGAATAAAAAGAAATGAGCAAAGCCTCCAAGAAATATGGGACTATGTGAAAAGATCAAATCTACATCTGATTGGTGTACCTGAAAGTGACAGGGAGAATGGAACCAAGCTGGAAAACACTCTGCAGGATATTATCCAGGAGAACTTCCCCAATCTAGCAAGGCAGGCCAACACTCCGATTCAGGAAATACAGAGAACACCACAAAGATACTCTTCAAGAAGAGCAACTCCAAGACACATAATTCTCAGATTCACCAAAGTTGAAATGAAGGAAAAAATGTTAAGGGCAGCCAGAGAGAAAGGTCGGGTTACCCTCAAAGGGAGGCCCATCAGACTAACAGCGGATCTCTTGGCAGAAACTCTACAAGCCAGAAGAGAGTGGGGGCCAATATTCAACATTCTTAAAGAAAAGAATTTTCAACCCAGAATTTCATATCCAGCCAAACTAAGCTTCATAAGTGAAGGAGAAATAAAATACTTTACAGACAAGCGAATGCTGAGAGATTTTGTTACCACCAGACCTGCCCTAAAAGAGCTCCTGAAGGAAGCGCTAAACATGGAAAGGCACAACCGGTACCAGCCGCTGCAAAATTATGCCAAAATGTAAAGACCATTGAGACTAGGAAGAGACTGCATCAACTAATGAGCAAAATAACCAGCTAACATCGTAATCACAGGATCAAATTCACACATAACAATATTAACTTTAATTGTAAATGGACTAAATGCTCGAATTAAAAGACACAGACTGGCAAATTGGATAAAGAGTCAAGACCCATCAGTGTGCTGTATTCAGGAAACACATCTCACGTGCAGAGACACACATAGCCTCAAAATAAAAGGATGGAGGAAGATCTACCAAGCAAATGGAAAACAAAAAAAGGCAGGGGTTGCAATCCTAGTCTCTGATAAAACAGACTTTAAACCAACAAAGATCAAAAGAGACAAAGAAGGCCATTACATAATGGTAAAGGGATCAGTTCAACAAGATGAGCTAACTAACCTAAATATATGTGCACCCAATAAAGGAGCACCCGCATTCATAAAGCAAGTCCTGAGTGACCTACAAAGAGACTTAGACTCCCACACATTAATAATGGGAGACTTTAACACCCCACTGTCAACATTAGACAGATAAATGAGACAGAAAGTCAACAAGGATACCCAGGAATTGAACTCAGCTCTGCACCAAGCAGACCTAATAGACATCTACAGAACTCTCCACCCCAAATCAACAGAATATACTTTTTTTTCAGCACCACACCACACCTATTCCAAAACTGACTACATACTTGGAAGTAAAGCTCTCCTCAGCAAATGTAAAAGAACAGAAATTATAACAAACTATCTCTCTGATCACAGTGCAATCAAGCTAGAACTCAGGATGAAGAATCTCACTCAAAACCACTCAACTACATGGAAACTGAACAACCTGCTCCTGAATGACTGCTGGTTACATAACGAAATGAAGTCCGAAATAAAGATGTTCTTTGAAACCAACGAGAACCAAGACACAACATACCAGAATCTCTGGGATGCATTCAAAGCAGTGTGTAGAGGGAAACTTATAGCACTAAATGCCCATAAGAGAAAGCAGGAAAGATCCAAAATTGACACCCTAACATCACAATTAAAAGAACTAGAAAAGCAAGAGCAAACACATTCAAAAGCTAGCAGAAGGCAAGAAATAACTAAAATCAGAGCAGAACTGAAGGAAATAGAGACACAAAAAACCCTTCAAAAAATTAATGAATCCAGGAGCTGGTTTTTTGAAAGGATCAACAAAATTGATAGACCACTAGCAAGACTAATAAAGAAAAAAAGAGAGAAGAATCAAATAGATGCAATAAAAAATGATAAAGGGGATATCACCACCGATCCCACAGAAATACAAACTAGCATCAGAGTTTGTATTTCTACAAATAAACTAGAAAATCTCAAAGAAATGGATAAATTCCTTGACACATACACTCTCCCAAGACTAAACCAGGAAGAAGTTGAATCTCTGAATAGACCAATAACAGGAGCTGAAATTGTGGCAATAATCAATAGCTTACCAACCAAAAAGAGTCCAGGACCAGATGGATTCACAGCCGAATTCTACCAGAGGTACAAGGAGGAACTGGTACCATTCCTTCTGAAACTATTCCAATCAATAGAAAAAGAGAGAATCCTCCCTAACTCATTTTATGAGGCCAGCATCATCCTGATACCAAAGCCAGGCAGAGAAACAACCAAAAAAGATAATTTTAGACCAATAACCTTGATGAACACTGATGCAAAAATCCCCAATAAAATACTGGCAAACTGAATCCAGCAGCACATCAAAAAGCTTATGCACCATGATCAAGTGGGCTTCATCCCTGGTGCAAGGCTGGTTCAATATACGCAAATCAATAAATGTAATCCAGCATATAAACAGAACCAAAGACAAAAACCACATGATTATCTCAATAGATGCAGAAAAGACCTTTGACAAAATTCAACAACCTTCATGCTAAAAACTCTCAATAAATTAGGTACTGATGGGACATATCTCAAAATAATAAGAGCTATCTATGACAAACCCACAGCCAATATGATACTGAATGGGCAAAAACTGGAAGCATTCCCTTTGAAAACTTGCACAAGACAGGGATGCCCTCTCTCAGCACTCCTATTCAACATAGTGTTGGAAGTTCTGGCCAGGGCAATTAGGCAGGAGAAGGAAATAATGGGTATTCAATTAGGAAAAGAGGAAGTCAAATTGTCCCTGTTTGCAGATGACGTGACTGCAAACAACAGAAATATATCTATTTCTAGATATAGATGTATATCTAGAAAACCCCATTGTCTCAGCCCAAAATCTCCTTAAGCTGATTAGCAACTTCAGCAAAGTCTCAGGATACAAAATCAATGTTCAAAAATCACAAGCATTCTTATACACCAACAACAGACAAACAGAGAGCCAAATCATGAGTGAACTCCCATTCACAATTGCTTCAAAGAGAATAAAATACCTAGGAATCCAAACTTACAAGGGACATGAAGGACTTCTTCAAGGAGAACTACAAACCACTGCTCAAGGAAATAAAAGAGGATACAAAGAAATGGAAGAACATTCCATGCTCATGGGTAGGAAGAATCAATATTGTGAAAATGGCCATACTGCCCAAGGTAATTTATAGATTCAATGCCATCCCCATCAAGCTACCAATGACTTTCTTCACAGAATTGGAAAAAACTACTTTAAAGTTCATATGGAACCAAAAAAGAGCCCGCATCGCCAAGTCAATCCTAAGCCAAAAGAACAAAGCTGGAGGCATCACGCTACCTGACTTCAAACTATACTACAAGGCTACAGTAACCAAAACAGCATGGTACCGGTACCAAAACAGAGACATAGATCAATGGAACAGAACAGAGCCCTCAGAAATAACGCCGCATATCTACAAGTATCTGATCTTTGACAAACCTGAGAAAAACAAGCAATGGGGAAAGGATTCCCTATTTAATAAATGGTGCTGGGAAAACTGGCTAGCCATATGTAGAAAGCTGATAATGGATCCCTTCCTTACACCTTATACAAAAATCAATTCAAGATGGATTAAAGACTTAAATGCTAGACCTAAAAACATAAAAGCCCTAGAAGAAAACCTAGGCATTACCATTCAGGACATAGGCATGGGCAAGGACTTCATGTCTAAAATACCAAAAGCAATGGCAACAAAAGCCAAAATTGACAAATGGGATCTCATTAAACTAAAGAGCTTCTGCACAGCAAAAGAAAGTACCATCAGAGTGAACAGGCAACCTACAAAAATGGGAGAAAATTTTCGCCACCTACTCATCTGACAGAGGGCTAATATCCAGAATCTACAATGAACTCCAACAAATTTACAAGAAAAAAACAAACAACCCCATCAAAAAGTGGACGAAGGACATGAACAGACACTTCTCAAAAGAAGACATTTATGCAGCCAAAAAACACATGAAAAAATGCTCACCATCACTGGCCATCAGAGAAATGCAAATCAAAACCACAATGAGATACCATCTCACGCCAGTTAGAATGGCAATCATTAAAAAGTCAGGAAACAACAGGTGCTGGAGAGGATGTGGAGAAACAGGAACACTTTTACACTGTTGGTGGGACTGTAAACTAGTTCAACCATTGTGGAAGTCAGTGTGGTGATTCCTCAGGGATCTAGAACTAGAAATACCATGTGACCCAGCCATCCCATTACTGGGTATATACCCAAAGGACTATAAATCATGCTGCTATAAAGACACATGCACACGTATGTTTATTGCGGCATTATTCACAATAGCAAAGACTTGGAACCAACCCAAATGTCCAACAATGATAGACTAGATTAAGAAAATGTGGCACCTATACACCATGGAATACTATACAGCCATAAAAAATGATGAGTTCATGTCCTTTGTAGGGACATGAATGAAACTGGAAATCATCATTCTCAGTAAACTATCGCAAGAACAAAAAACCAAACACCACATATTCTCACTCATAGGTGGGAATTGAACAATGAGAACACATGGACACAGGAAAGGGAACATCACACTCTGGGGACTGTTGTGGGGTGGGGGGAGGGGGGAGGGATAGCACTGGGAGATATACCTAATGCTAGATGGTGAGTTAGTTGGTGCAGCGCACCAGCATGGCACATGTATACATATGTAACTAACCTGCACATTGCACACATGTACCCTAAAACCTAAAGTATAATAATAATAAATAAATAAATAAATAAAAAAGCATAAACTAGAAAAAAAAGAAAAGCACAGACAGGCATATATTTGTAAATATTACTGGGGACAGAGGGTTGTCAAGTGAGGTAGGAGCCCTATGCCAGATGCTTGAAATGTTTTCAATAAATGAAGGAAAATATCATCCGCCAAGTGCCAAGAGATCTGAATTTGAGAAGACTGGGGAAGGTTTGAGGTAGCAGTAGGCAGAGGGAGTGCATGAGCTGACAAATGACAATGAGAAGCTTGGGGAGCATTGACAAATGTCTGGCTGAAACTAGAGACAATGAAGGTGTAATGGTTCCCAAGTGCATAACTGCATGATTTTCTCCAGATGGATCCCTGTGTCTGGGTGTAAGAATGTGAAAAGTAGATGTTTTTACCAATGCCATGTTGATGGCATCATAGATTGTGGTAAAAATGTAGTTTTGATGATCAAATATGGAGCCCACACTGTGAAGGGTATGAAGGGTTCCAGTGGGCATGATAGAACAAAAAAAAAAAAAAATTAAGCAATTGAGGGACTAGGGAGTTCAATGAAGTTGACTAGAAATACTCATTCTTGCTCAAACTCGTGGCTCCAGTAAGAGCTTATATTCACAGCAATTCACCACTGTGGCCACTGTGGTGGCATCATACATACCTTGCCACTGTGTTCAGGCCAGGGTATTCCTCCCCTAAGCAGATCAATTTGTGTAGTTCCTGGAATTTTTCTACCAGATCTGGGGGGAACTCTCACTTTCCCTTTCTTTTTGTGAAGTTCTCAGTATGTAAGTTCAGATTCGCGAGGGAATCGATGTAATGTTTAAAAGAAACAGATGTAGAAGAAGGACAGAGAGAGGGAGAAAGTATGGAGAAAGAGAGAAAGAGAAAGTGAGAGACAGAAGAGAGAATGGTAATGATGATATAATTACTATTAGGGGTTAATATGAACATTGTTTAAAAAAATAAACAAAACAACTTGGGACCCACCCAGGGATGCAGAGTCCCCATGCACAGTTGTGTGAGCAGGTGGATTTTCCCATCCATGCACTCTTTGAAGACCTAAGTCTTTATATATAGTTTAATAAAGGTAATTGAATAAAAATTAAGCTAGTTATGTTATACTATATATTTTGAACACTCTGCCAAAGCATCTGCAGAAGCAGAAAGAGAGGGAGCATTATCAACTCCCAAATAAAAATAACTTTTTTTCCAGTTAAATGATTCTTTCCATTGCATTCTGTACATTACTCTGAAACTAAGCTCAAAGTAGTCAAGTTTTAAAGAATGTCTATCTGGTGTAATTAAACTATGAATTAGTGTTTAGTAGAGCTTAACGTTTAGAGTAGCTAAAAGGGATAATACTTCTTGCATTTAGCTGTAGAAGTTTAAAGTGCTTTTGGGTTGTTTGTCTTAAACAGATCATTTTGGAAAGGTTCAATTTAGAAATTATAAGAATGAGTGGAATTCATATTTTATAGCATTGGTCCCCAATCTTTTTGGCACCAGAGACTGATTTCATGGAAAACAATTTTTCCACAGATGGGGTGGGTGGTGGTGGTGGTGGGGGCAATGATTTTGAGATGAAACTGTTCCACCTCATATCTTCAGGCATTACAGTCTCATAGGAACTCTCAACCTAGATCCCTCGCATGCACAGTTCACAATAGTGTTCGTGCTCCTATGAGAACCTAATGCTGATGCTGATCTGACAGGAGGCAGAGCTCAGGCAGTAATGCTCGCTCACCTCCTGCTGTGCAGCCTGGTTCCAAACAGGCCAAGGACTGGTACAGGTCCACAGCCTGGGAGTTGAGGACCCATGTTTTATAGAACAGATGAGTCAATTCATCAAATACCCATCATGTAATAACTATTCTATGTGCTATAGTCAATTTATTTACCTCACCATGCCTATGTCTACAGATTACATCTCTCTCTCTCCACACACACACACACACACACATACACACACAAATATAAACTTATAGAACATTTGGTTTTGCCAAGTTTATGAGCCTAGAAACTATACTAAGATTTATTTGACAAATCTAAGTCTGAAGAGACACAGTTATTTGAGCAGACTCTCCCTTCCAAGCTGCACTTGTCCCTTCCTGCCAGCTCAGTCTCATTTCCATACTGAGGCTGAAGTATGGGGTGGATTCCGGAGATCACTCTTTTATCAAATCTCTCATCTCTTAGACAGCCTACTCTCTATACCCTCCTTCTTTTCAAAAGTTCTCTTTGAGATCAAGCGAGAAATCTTTTCTCCTACAAGACAGCTTCTACTTTCAGTCTTAGTTGGACCCAAAACAGTTCTTTTCTTTTGAAATGTTGAGATAATTCTTTCACGAGACTGGTTAGACTTCCAGTGTCAGGAGTTCCAATGATGGAGCCCTGGTGTGCTCCAACATCCACATGTCAGAAAAGGAAAATCCTTTAAGGAGACCTAGCAGGAACGACCAGTGAGATAGGATGAAACAACCAGGTCAAATGCTCCAGATGGGGCAATTAAGATGTGGACCAAGAAGTGACATTTAGACTTGGCGGTGTTGCAGTTGTTAGTGCTTCTTTACATTCACAATTTGTAGAGACTGGTGTGGCAAAATCTGATTGACGTGCACCAAATAGAAACTGACAGCAAGGTAATTGATGATCATGGCTAAGAGAATTCAGGCAAGGCATTCTGCTGAAAAGAGGAATGAAGATATGGGGCAGTAACTGGAGGGGAAAGTGGGGCTAAGAAAATACTTGTTATGTATGTAAGAAATAACAGCTGGTGAGAAAGACATGACAGAGCAAAGAAGAAAATGAAACAATGAGAGCAGAGAGTTGCACGCTGATCTCCTTGCATAGGTGATAGAAGATGGGATTTGGTGCATGTAGTATATGTTGAATGAATGGAAGAATAAATGAATGAATGAATAACTCAAAGAATCATAGAAAGACTTTTTTAATATGTGCAGCATTGTATTAGAGAAAAATATTTGTAAGCAAAATAAAATTATATTCCATTCACAGAGTCTTTAACAATAGTAAAAGAACTATGTTATCCAAATATTCAATCAATTAATAAAGTCAGTGAGCATCCACTATAGAATGAGCAATATGTCTGACATTGTAAAAATGAAAGAAAAGCCTAAGACAGGTTTGTTACCCTTAAGTTATGCAATGTATAGTTAAGAAAAACGCAGTATGTATAACCAGCTGATAAACTGCCTACATTATTCAGTGTTTAATATATCTTAGTATATTTATTATTATCATTAAAATATCATTAAATTACTGCTATAGATTTTTTAACCTCTGTAGTCAATTATTTCATTTGACTCAAAGTACAAAGATACTCTGTGAAAAACGAATCTTCTTTCCTTAGGCAGCTTCATTGATATCTAGAATGCAAACTGCTCTTAACGTTCCTAATTTTGCTCTTTTGCCTAATGTTCTCCCTGGGATTCAAAATCATTCCCATAAGGACCATATCAGTGGAAATGTTCTTTTATTCTTCTAAGGCAATGTACTGCCCAGGACACTGATTTTACTTTGATTGTTGATTTCCTTTTCCACTTTCCTAACACAGACATGTCACATGTAGTTTTACTGTTTTAAAGTCAGTAAGGGTTCAGAGCTCAGGTTTGGAATCAGGCCGGCCAGGATCTCATGCCACTCACCATAGGGACCCTGGAATGTGTATGAAGTTCCCTGTGCTCCGGCATCCTCATCTGTAAAATGATGCTAATGACAGCATGACTCACAGAATTTTTGTTAGTATTAAATGAGTAAATACATTGGAAATAATAGAGGGGTGTACAACACATGGTAAGTACTCATTGAATATTAATCCTTTATATTCCATAGGGCTTCTGTGACTCATGCCTCAGTGCCTGGTTCAGTCACGTTCTATACTATTTTTTCTTGAAAGAGGAGGACAGTCAGACTTTTCCCAGGTCCTCGATGAGGAAATTGAGTACTATATCCAAACTGTGCAGCAAGTGTAAAAACAGACTCAAATTCAAGATTACTTACAATTGACTATGGAAATATACAAGGATGTATCATATTTTTCACATCAAATTTTGAGAATTCATACATTATCATCATGATTTGTCCCACAGCATGTGTGTAAGTAATTCCTAAATTACAGACATGCCTTCTGCAGTCCTCTTCTCTGAGCCCTGGGTTTATTTTCACATGTCTTCTTAATGTTTCCACTGTGATGGCCTGATGGAATATCAAGTAAAATATATCTAGAACCAATCTTATATTTCCATTACCCATATTTCCTACTTCCCAACAAACAAGCCCTCCTTGGAATGTCTTTTTTTCCATATGTGTCATTGCCCAGTTCTGAATTTTAAATTATGACTTCATCTTACAATTCACTTCAATGTCCATGCTCACAATACCCACGATGTTACTGTGTCTTAGAAATCGTATTCAAAAAATTGGAATGTTTTATTCAGAAAGAGAGATGTGGGCCAGACATAGTGGCTCACACCTGTAACACCAGAAATTTGGGAGGCCAAGGAGGGAGGATGGCTTGAGACCAGGATTTTGAGATCAGCCTGTGCAACATAGCAAAACCCTGTTCCTATAATAAATGAATGCATAGAGATGTGCTATGTGGGTGTGTATGATCTGAAAATGACAGCTTGAGGTTATGTGAGAGTATGAATCAGTGAACAAATGGGTTTGGCAACTTCTAGTCATTCCTCGGGCAGATGTCTTGCAAAAAGAATCTAAGAGGAAGACATGGAACATATCCATATAGGTCAGAGCTCAGCAATTGGAAATTTAGAGACATAATAACTCATGTGAAGGTACTGAGGCCCAGAGACTGTGCTTGAAGCTTTTTCCAAATGTCATCTCATTCTATTCAATTCTTAAAACAAACTTGTGAGCTATTACTGGCCCCATTTTGCAGATTAGGAAACCAAAGTTTGAGAAGCCTCATTCACAAGCAAAGAATAAACATGCCAGGAGGAAGCTTATTATGTGGAAAAAAAAAATTGTTAAAAGTAACAACCAAATTTTATTATTTAAAAAAGTGGTATGTGCATATAGATGTGTGTGTGGTACTATATCAAACTGTTAACAATGATATTTGTGGTGTGTGCATATAGATACGTGTGTGTGTGTAAGGTACTACATCAAACCATTAACATGATATTCTCTTGTTGGGAGATTTCTGAAATTTGATCTGGGGAATCAATTCTTGTCATCTGCCAGCAAATAAGTAAAAATGAAGACAGACTGGTAGATCCTAAAGGGATGGCACAGAAGACAATAGAGAGAGATTCACCTAAGCGCCCATCAATGGATACATAAATTTTTAAAATGTGGTATATACACACTGTTAAATATTAGTTAGACACAATAGAGAATGAAATCTTGTCATTTGCAGCAAAAACAACAACAACAACATCGAAAAAAACAAAGTGAGTCAGCAAATAATTGCAGGAACACTGGCAGGGGGACTAGAGAACCAGTGCAAAGACCAGAAGCACAGAGATTGCCCCATATTTGAAGAATGATTAACACAGAAAAGGAGCTCATTTCTTCATTAAGCCATAGGCTCTGATGCCCAGTTGAGAAGAATCCCTGTGCTATTTACTCCAATATTGCTATCACTCTATTTTGCACATACCAATGGGCCGTGCTGAAATGCCCTCTCTGCCAATATAAAGCCTATCTTGAACATGTGAGTCAAGCCTTCCACTTTTTCAGGGTAGTCCGGTTTATAAGACATGTTTCACTTTTGAACTGCTGTAACTTTTATCTGGTCAACTTTGCTAATATTAGTTACACAGTGATTCTACTGCCATACAAATCTTGCCGTGCATATTTTATCCCTACAACTAGATTTTATGCTCCTTAAACATTAGGGCTTTATCTTATTTTTGCTTCCTCGCATAAAGCTTTGAATGTGGTGATTTACTTGTAGATCTATTTGATAAACATTGGTTAATTAACATACTGATTTTAGATTCAGAATTCTTTATAAGCAGTAAGTAGAAACATTAGCAGAAATAAGACTAGGTAATGATCTCTACAATTCAATTCAATATAATTAATGTGTGTGAATTTAAAATAAAATTTTATGTGAATAAATTGTTAAAGTTGAGATTTTCATATAATGAAACAAGGAAATTTAAACTAAGGTTCCCCTTAGTAACCATAATTCATTCCCTTATGCATGTATAATATTTCATTGATACTAATTTACAATTATGTTGTATACATAAATATATAGGTAATGAATAACCCTGACAATAAAAAGAACATATAGACTATTAAAATAATGCCTTAAATTATAGTGTGTGGGAGATCTCTCTAATTCTGCTTTAATACTACAAATATTTTTGAGAATTTTCACAAAAGTATCTCAGAGTTACACTTTTTCATAACCAGCTGTGCTCACTATTTTTCTAGTCGTTCAAATCTTTTCTTTGTATTAATTTTCCGATACATTCTTCTATTACCTTAGCATTTTAATATATTTTAGCCTTTAACTCCTAAAACCCTTAATAATCATATTATCATATATTTACTAAATTATTTATAACATGATATTTTATACAGATTATTGCACACATATCCCACTGTAAGCTAGTGATTTATAAAAGTGGAGTATTTTCATACTAATTGTAATGGATACAAGGTAGATTCAGTGCAAATGTTAAAAGACTTACACACAGCGGAGAACTGTTAAGAGGCACAGAGAGTAACCAAAGTCATGTTTTCTGATTCCTAATTTAATGGTCTCTATTTACCAGTGGGGTCTTGAGAGTCTTAGAATATACCGTCTTATAATCTTTTAGACTCTTTAACATTTTGATCTAGGTGCTTTAATTACCTAGCCAGATTAAACACCCTCAGAAAGCAGGGATTTTTAACATTTTGGTTGCCATAGCTTAGCAAAGTAGCAAACAAACAGCAGTCACTTGAAAAATATGTGTTTTTCTTTATAATGTTGGGAATTATTTCCAAATACCTATGATGACTCATCAAAAAGCAAAACAAAACAACAAAACTTCCTTTGATGTAATTAAGAGAAATCAATTTCTAAAATAAATCATATCAAGAATTAGACATATATTTGATTTTAAAATTAAAGCTCACATACATGGAAAAATAGAAAATCATTCCCATATCAGTGAGTCTCGAAGTGGTCTCTGTATTATATGATTTGTTTATTTAAAATACAGATTGTTGGGCCCTACTGCATACTAAGGAGTCAGAATCCCCAGGAGAAATCACAGAGATTTACATTTTTCTGAAGTCCTATCAAGTCATTCTTACACCCACTACATTACAGAGATACTTTTGTGAATGTTGATGTGTAGAAATGTTCACACCCTCTTACTTTGCTTCCTGAAATAACAGTGATACTAACACATGTAAGTGTTGTTTCACTGCTTACTTTTTCATTTTAGAACTTAAGAATTGAATTTCTTTTAAGGTAAAATTTTGTATTACAATGTATAATCTAAACTTTGATTTGAAAAGACATATTTTTCCCCAAGGTGATAATTTTTTCTTAAAAAGCAAGGGAAATATATTTCAGATCTTGAATTTTACATTTAATCTATCATGCTTCAGATTACTATACTTAAATTTGGCAAACCATTTTTAACTTAAGTAATCTGTATAGGTCAGGCTTCAATTTCTAAATTTATCTAAAGTAAAAATGTATACACTAAAATTTACACTACTTGTATAGCTAAAATACATCATATCCTCACCCAAAAACAGCTGAATAGATATTCTCTTTACCTTTTAACAATAATTTACCTTTGGGCAAAGAATGTGTGAATCCAGAATGTAGCCCCAAGCTTAAAGTAGGAAGGCTGTAGGCACTTATAGGTGAACAATCTGTTAGCATTTACTCATACAGCACTTTGTTTAGTTATATAAATTATGTTTTTCTTTATTTAGATGTTATATGCATTAAGTCTTTTCAAAAAATAGTTATTTAATTAAAAATCATTCAAAGAGTTCTATATTTAGGAAATAATGCAAACATTGGGACAAATGTCCTTTTTTTCTTCCTGAGCAGATGTTGGCATTTGGAGACACATTTAAAAAAAAAATGTATTACCTTTACTCCCTTCTGTCAGAAACACAGAGTCAAAGAATTTCTACTAAATTCCTCCTGTGACTTGTATAACAAAATATTAATGCCTGCTTCTAATGTTTTCTGCCAGATGCAGAAGCAATTAAGAAGTATAAATGATTAAAATACTAATCGATGTAATCTGCATAATCAATAGGATCCAGGATACCAGGCCCATGCACTTTTTGGTCCACAGGTATAAAGACAAAGACAGAGAGGAGACAAGGAACACAAGAGCCTTGAGCCTGGTTGTGTATATTTCAAAGGCTATGTTATACAAAATGACTTATATAATCCAGATTCAATAGTTGGTTAATACGTTAAGTTCTAAAGTCAGATATTATGAAATATATATAAAGTTCCATAGACACATGGAGTCAACAAAGGTCAGTTAATACAACCTTGAACATATTTTCTGGAATAACTGATCAATGTCAACTAATAAAAGAATACAGTGCCAGTAAAGGTGTGAGTCTATCAATAGTGAGAAAACATTTATTTCATTTTATTTTCTATGTAAAACAATGTGCCTTTCAAAAATATTGGGCTGCTATACTATTTTGTACATAACTTGGAAATTCATTATCTATTTTACTGTCTCTGGAAGGCTGACCTAAATAGCTTACAAAATGAGTGGATATCCTATTTACACAATGTTGGGGAAAAAAATCAAGGATAAAAAACTGTTTTGATAAAAGTGACAGAATATTTATGCAAAATGAAAGTTACCAGAATATATGTGATAAGGGTTTCTAATGTCTGTGCACTCCATATGTGGAACCATCAAGAAGGTTGTTCTGCCTGCAAAATCTACCATAGTGAGTGTCCAATGGCCAAAACCACTTTACTCATTTTTTTCCTAGGTAGTCTAATGAAATGAAAATACTGAGATTGGGGCCCCAGATGGCTGAGTAGAAGCAGCCATTGTGCACTGCGCTCATGGAAAAGAGAAAGAGGAACAAGTGAGCACTAGCTCCTCAACTGGATGGGCCAGGCGGACACACTGGGGTTAATCAAGGAAGCAACACAATCCACAAAGAACAGAGAAGAGCGAGACAGGACAGCCACCCCCCTCAGGACTGGCACAGACTCAGGGGGAGGCTCCCCACTGCCGGGAAACGGTGAGTAAGGGAGAGCCCTCGGAGTCCCACACTTCTTCCAGACCTCTGCAACCCTGGACTCAGGAGAACCACCATGAACCCCCTGGCACAGCCAGGGCCTCCTGATTGACACGGAGAGCTACGAGGAGTCCGGGCAGAGCTGCTGCTCAGACACACGCAGAGTCCGGGGATCTTGGACCCCTGGGAACTCTGGTAGCAACCAGGGGCTGCAGCTCCAGCAACAGTGGAGGCCAGGCTCCCTCACACGTCCCTAGGAAAGGGCTGAGCAGCGACAGGCCGCAGGCCTCGACTCCACTGCACCTGGATGGACAAGGCCGACTGGCCTGGGAGCCTGGCGTGACCACCGCAGTGCCGCCTGTACTCTCAGGCCAGTGGTAGCCCTGCCCTTCCCTGAGACAGTGATCCCAGAGAGCACGGGCTGGCCTGCAGGTTTTGCTGCTCCACAGTCCTGCTCCTGCTGCTCTCAGGCTCAGCCGGAGCAAAGTGTTTAAGGACTAACGCAGGCCCCCAGCACCGCAAGGCTGTCTTAGGAAAAGGTGGCCAGTTTTCCACGCGGCTCCCTGCCCCTGTTACTCCTCACTGCACAGGGCCTCCTGACCTGGGCTCCCAGCACAACCCCCCTTCCCTGGCCTGATCACTTCAGTCAGTGGAGGCTCTGCTTTTCTCTGGGGAGGGGGCGGAGAGAATAGCAGAGACAACCCACAGCCCCTCTCCCATCGCAGCTGCAGCAGGACCACCCTTACTGCCCGCAGGCTGAAGAAGGAAAACGGGCCAGGTTGCATTGCTGACATCTCCGGCACACTGAAGCCACCGTTAAGGAGAGGAGCCCAGGCTCTCTTCCCCGTTTCCCTGTGAGCCTCCACTCCTTTCTGTTCACCAGGCAGCACCTCCCCCAGCCCCTCGGGAAGGAAGACCAGCTGCCCCACTCCCGACTAAGCATTCCCACTGGTAGTGTCTCTGTGTTTCCCTGGGATGGATGGAGCTCCCAGAGGCAATGACAGCCCCTCCGCCACCACCACTGCAGCCGTTCTGCCCTTGCTGTACTGCGACTGCGGAAGGAACAATGATAAGAGGGCTTCACTTGAACCACCAGCACGCCAGGGAACTCAGTATCTCTTCTTTGTGAGCCCAACCCCCAAGTAAGGCCTTCAGCTTGGGCGGACGCTGCAGCCACCCTGGCTGAACATCCCATTGACAGCGGCTCTGCACGTTTCTCTGGGGTGGAGCTCTCAGAGGCAAATGAAAGCCACTCTGCCACTGCTACTGCAATGCTTCTGCCCCTCTTGCCCTTGGACTGGGGAAGGTACAAAGACCCTGATGCTTTACTCACACCTCGAGCAAGCCTCAGACGCCCTAAGGAGAAGAAGCCAGTCTGTCTTCCCCATAAGCACCCCACACCCCTACTCATCACTAGGCAGGGCGCCCTGTCTTGGGCCAACGACACAGCTGCCCCAGCCTGGGCTGATGGCTCCAACTGGTAGCGGCTCTGTGTTTTTCTGGGGCGGAATCTCAAGGGACAAGTGAAAGGTCCTCTGCCACGGCCACTGCTGAGATCCCTGTTCCTGCTGCCTCCAAGCTGGAGAGGGAACATAAAGCCTGAGCTCACCCTAGGGTTGCGGTGTGGTGTACAGCCTGAAAGTGCCAATCCAAGATCTGCAGCCAGCATTCGAGTGGGAGAGGAGTCCACACTCAGAAACCTGAGAGGCAGCTTGACGGCAAACCCTAGGAAACACAGAGAAGCCACGTGGCTGAATGAGTGCCTACCTACCATCCATTATGCTTATCCGCCATCTACTGGGCAACAGCCCAAACTGCCACACCAAAAATATTCTGCTGACACACCTGCTCCCAAGAAACCAAGGACAAGAATTCAACCACGAATCAAGATGTAGCGCAAAGCCTCAGCCTTCTGAAAACAACCAGAAAGGAAGTCAACTGACTTTACTCAAATTACACCACAGTTAAAGGAACACCAGACCACACAGATGAGGAAGAACCAGCACAAAAACTCTGGCAACTCAAAAAGCCAGTGTCTTCTCTCTTCCAAATGACTAGCTCCCCATAAATTGTTCTTAACCAGGTTGAAATGGCTGAAGTGACAGACACAGAATTCAGAATATGAATAGGAATGAAGATCATCAAGATTCAGGAGAAAGTTGAAACCCTCTCCAAGGAATCCAAGGATTACAATAAAATGATACTGGAGCTGAAAGACAAAATGGCCATTTTAAGAAAGAACCAAACTGATCTTAATTGAGCTGAAAAACATACTCCAAGAATTTCATAGTACAACTGAAGGTATTAACAGCAGACTAGATCAAGTTGAGAAAAGAGTCTCAGAGCTCTAAGACTGTTCTGGAAATCAATTCAGACAGGCAAAAATAAAGAAAAAAGAATGAACAAAATGTCCAAGAAATATCGGATTATGTATAGTGACCAAATTTATGACTCGCTGGCATCCCTGAAAGACAGGGAGAGAGAACAAGCAACTTGAAAACATATTGAGGATATCATTCACAAAAAATTTACCCAACCTTGAGGGAAATTCAGGAAATTCAGAGAACCCCTGTGAGATACTATAGAAGATGACCATCTCCAAGACACATAGGCATCAGATTCTCCAAGGGTAACATCAAAGAAAGAAATATTACAGGCATCTACAGAGAAGGGTCAGATCCCCAACAAAGGGAACTCCATCAGGCTAACAGTGGCCCTTTCGGTAGAAACCCCACATGCCAGAAGAGACTGGAGGCCTATATCCAGCATTATTAAAGGAAAAGAACTACAACCAAGAATTGCATATCCAGCCAAACTAAGCTTCATAAATGAAGGGGAAATAAGATCCTTTTCAGACAACAAATGCTAAGGGAACTTGTTACCACCAGACAAATTCCCTCCTGTACCTTACAGGAGGTACTTAAGGGAGTGTTAAACATTGAAAAGAAACACCATTACTGGCCACCACAAAAACACACTTAGGTACATAGATTATCGACACTATAAAGTAACTACACAATCAAGTCTGCATAATAACCAGCAACAACACAATAACAGGAATAAATCTGAACATATCAATATTAACCTTGAAATTAAATGGGTGAAATGCCACAGTTAAAAGTCATAGAGTTGCAGATTGGATAAAAAAAAACAAGACCCAACTGTATGCTTTCTTCAAGAGACACATCTCACAGGAAATGACAACCATAGGCTCAAAGAAAGGGATGAAGTCTACAAAGCAAACCAAAAACAAAACAAACAAAAAAGCAGGGGTTGCTATTAAAACAGACTTTAAATCAACAATTATCAAAAAAAACAAAGAAAGACATTACATAATGGTAAAGCATTTGATTCAACCAGAAGACTTAATTATCATAAATGTATATACACCCAACACAGGAACACTCAGATTCATGAAACAAGTTCTTTGAGACCTACAAAGAGGCTTAGATAACTCTACAATAATAGCGGGAGACTTCAACATCCCACTGTCAGTATTAGACAGATCACCCAGGCAGAAAACTAAGAGGGAGCTTGACTGCAAACCCTAGGAAACACAGAGAAGCCATGTGGGTGAACGAGTGAACTCAAGATTTGATCAAATGGACCTAACAAACATCTATAGAACTTGCCACACAAAAAACAAACAAACAAAAAACCAGAATAAACATTATTCTCACCTGCATGTGGCAATACTCTAAAATCAACCAAACAATTGGCTATAATACAACTAACAGCAAATCCAAAAAAAAAAAAAAAAACAAATCATATTAACCACACTCATGGACCATAGAGCAATGAAAATATAAATCAATACTAAGAAGATAGATCAAAGCAACACAATTACATGGAAATTAAACAATCTACTCCTGAATGACTTCTGGGTAAACAATAAAATTAAGACCAAAATCAAGAACTTCATTGAAATTAGTGAAAACAAACACACAACATACTATAATCTCTGGGACACAGCTAAAGTAGTGCTAATAGGAATGTTTATAGCACTAAAAAATGCCCACATCACAAAGTTAGAGAGATCTCAAATTAACAACCAAATAAATTTCACACCTATGGGAACTAGGAAAACAAGAGTAAACCAACCCCAAGCTAGCAAAAGGCAGGAAATAACCAAAATCAGTTATTTTGATTGAACTGAATGAAACAGACATGAAAAACCGTACAAAAGACTAACAAAATCACAAATTGTTTTTTTTTTTTGAAAGAATAAATAGGATAGATCAACCACTAGAATAATAAAAAAAGGAGAGAAGATCCAAATAAACACAACCAGAGATAACAAAGGGGACATCACCACTGACTCCGCATAAATACAAAAAAGAATCAGAGACAGCTACAAAAATGTCTGTGCACCCAAACTAGAAAACCAAGAAGAAATGCATAAATTCCTGGAAATATGCAAGCTTCCTAGACTGAACCAGGAATAAATTCAAACCCTGTACTAACCAATACAAAATTTCAAAATTGGGTCAGTAATAAAAAGCCTACCAACCAGAAGCAGCCCAGGTCCAGACAAATTCAAAGCCAAGTTCTATGAGATATATAAAGAATAGCTGGGACCATTACTACTGAAACTACTCCAAAAAACTTAGGAGAAGGGATTCCTCCCTACTCATTCTATGAGACCAGCATCATCCTGATACAAAAACCTGGCAAAGATAACAAAAAAAGGAAACTTCAGGTCAATAACCTTGATTAACATACATGCAAAAATTCTCAACAAAACACAAGAAAGCTGAATCCATCAGCACATCAAAAAGCTAATCCACCATGATCAAATAGGCCTTATCACTAGGATGCAAGTTTGAGTGAACATACACAAATCAATAATTGTAATTGATCACATAACCATAACTAAAAACAAAAACCACATAATCACTGCAGTAAATGCAGAAAAGCCTTTTGATAGCATTCAGCATCCCTTCATGTTAAAAAAACTCAACAGACTTGGCAGTGAAGGAACATACCTCAAAATAATAAGATCCATCTGTGACAAATTCATAGCCAACATCATACTGAATAGTCAAAAGCTGGAAGCATTCCCCTTGAGAACCAGAATAAGGCAAGGATGCTCTCTCTCACCACTCTTATTCAACATAGGATTGGAAGTCTTAGCCAGAGCATTCAGGCAAGAGAAATAAATAAAGGCATCCAAATAGGAAGAAAGGAAGTCAAGCTCTCCCAGTTTGCAGATGATATGATTTTACACCTAGAAAACCCCACAGTGTCTGCCCCAAAGTTCCTATATCTGATAAACAAATTCAGCAAAGTTTCTGGAAACAAAATCAATCTACAAAATCAGTAGCATTTCTATAAACCATTAATGTCCCAGCTGAGTGCTAAATTGAGAACACAATCCTGTTCACAATAGCCACAAAACAAGATAAAATATCTAGGAATGCAGATAATCAGGGAAGCGAAATATCTCTATACAACAATTACAAAACAGTTCTGAAAGAAATCAGAGATGACACAAACAAATGGAAAAACATTCCATGCTCACGAATAGCAAAAATCAATATAGTTAAAATGGCCATACTGCCCAAAGCAAATTTAGTGCTATTCCTATGAAATTACCAATGACATTTTTTCACGGAGTTAGAAAAAATAATTCTAAAATTCATATAGAACCAAAAAAGAGACCAAATAGATAAAGCAATCCTAAGCAAAGAACAAATCTGAAAGTATCACATTACCCAACTTCAAATTATACTACAAGGCTCCAGTGACCAAAACAGCATGGAACTGGTACAAAAACAGATACATAGACCAATGAGAATAGAGAGCTCAGAAATATGGCTGCATACCTACAACCATCTGGTCTTCGACAGAGTTAACAAAATCAAGCAGTGGAAAAAGGACTCCCTATTCAGAAAATGGTAGTGGGGAAACGGGCTAGCCATATACAGATGATTGAAACTGAATCCCTTCCTTGCACCATGTAAAGAACTCAACTCAAGATGGATTAAAGACTTAAATGTAAAACCTAAAACTATAAAAACTCTTGAGGAAAACCTAGGAAATACTACCCTATGGGCTATGGGTGGTATTCCCCATGGGCTATGGGAAAGATTTTATGACAAAGACACCAAAGCAATTGCAACAGAAATAAAAATTGACAAATGGGATCTAATTAAACTGACAGCTTCTGCACAGCAAAAGAAACTAGCAACAGAGTAAACAGACAACCTATAGAATGGGAGAAAATATTTGCAAACTATGCATCCAACAAAGGTTTAGTATCTAGAATCTGTAAGGAACTTAAACAAATTAACATACCAAAAACAAACAACCCCATTAAAATGTGGGCAAAGGAGATGAACAGTTTACAAAAGAAGACATATATATGTCCAAGTATATGCAAAAATTCTTATAATCAGTAATCATTAGAGAAACACAAATCAAAATCATAATGAAATACCATCTCACACCAGTCAGAATGGCAATTATTAAAGTCCAAAAGTAACAAATGCTGGCAAGGCTGTGGAAAAAAAAGGGAACTCGTACATATTGTTGATCAGAATGCAAATTATTTCAGCGACTATGGAAAGCAGTTTGGTGACTTCTCAAAGAACCTGAAACAGAACTACCATTTGATCCACCAGTCGCGTTATTGGGTACATAATAAAAGGAATATAAACCATTCTACCATAAAGACACATGCACGTGTATGTTCACTACAGCACTATTCACAATAGCAAAGACATGGAATCAATCTAAATGCACATCAACAGTAGCCCAGATAAAGAAAATGTGGTACATATAGGCAATGGAATATTACACTGCCATAAAAGGAACAAGATCGTGTCCTTTGCAACAACATGGATGAAGGTGGAGGCTGTTATCCAAACAGAACTAATGCAGGAACAGAGAACTAAAACTTTTAAGTGGGAGCTAAACACTGAATACACATGGACACAAAGAGGGGAACAACAGACACTGGGGCCTACTTGAGGGTGGACGGTGGGCAGAAAGCGAGGATCGAAAAACTGCTTTTTGAGTACTTTGTTTATTAACTGAGCAATGAAATAGTATGTACACCAAACCCCTGTAACATGCCATTTATCTATAGAAAGAAACTCCACATGTACTCCTGAAACTAAAATAAAAGTTTTTAAAAAGTTAAAAAGATGTTACCTACTTCCGAGATTCTGGAAAATATCTTTTGCAAAATGGAATGTTAATCCTTTGAAGACTGCATTATATCTACATTAACATGTTCTGTGTGCTTTTATGGAATCAAAAGGTAAAGGGCTCTGCTAATCATAACTGTTGGGGTAATGCCGCTATTGTTCCACCATTCTGTCAGTCAACAAATATGGAGAATTGATTCCGCTTCCATATTTAGTTAAATATATCTGCAAATTGTTAATTTCTAAAGATACACAGTATAAACTCAGGAGGGACAGCCAGATGACTATTTAAATATGACAGTCATTTTTGTGTAACTCTTATAAAAATATTCCAGACCATGAATGTCTGCATCTGGATGATGAGAGTAAATAATATTTCCTAAGAATTCTCTAAAATGAGCATTATTTTAATAGATGATTTAGTTCTAAAAAATAAAATACTAATAGAAGTATACCATAATCAGACATCCACATCTCATTTTGGTGAATATCTTTTCTAGTATGGCTGCTACATAAAAATACTGCTTTCAGAAAAAAGGAAAAGAGTAGAAAGCAATAAGGCAGAAATAGTTTTAGGCAAGGCATAGCATTAGTGGATTCTGAGAATTAGAGCACAGAACAACGTTCTGAAAGTATCAGTTTCCCTTCTAAACTTGCTTCTTGAGGTCTCATATTCTATTCTCTAAGGGTCCTGTAATCTCTTGGAGGGCTTAAGATCATTGACTAGGAAGAGGGATAGCTAGATTGTTGAAATATTTTGGTACTCTTGATCCTTGTCTTTTATCCATAGGAGGAAAGCTTTGTGAGTAAGCAGGTGCCACAGCTGTTGCAGATCATTAGGATCCTTCTCTCAAGATAACATCAGGCCTGACTATTGCCCATGGTGACCAAGGATGGCCTCCTATCCAGGACCATAGGACAAAATGGATTTTCACTCTGTGTTTCACCCAGCATTTTGGTCACATAAAATTGAAAGATTTTCAACATACTTAAGTCAGCAAACAACAGAAACAGTCAAAAGAATGGGGGAGGCATCATGTGTAGCATCTTTAGTTTGTCAGAAATCTCAGAAGTAATTTTTTCTAGTGAAAAATAAATAAATAAAATATAGAGACAAATGTGTGTGAAAAAAGAAGCTGGGAGCTTTGAGAAAGAACAACTGAAATCTCTGTACTTTTTTTTTTTTTTTTTTGAGACAGGGTCTTGTTCTGTCACCCAGGCTGGAGTGCAGTGGTGCCATCTCGGCTCACTACAACCCCTGCCTCCTGGACTCAAGCAATTCTCTGACCTCAGCCTCCTGAGTAGCTAGGACTACAGGCAAGTGCCACCAAGCCTGGCTAATTGTTTTTTGTTTGTTTGTTTGTTTTTTGTAGAGACAGAGTTTTGCCATGTTGCCCAGGCTGGTCTCAAAATCCTGGCCTCAGGCAATACACCCTCCTTAACCTCTAAAAGTGCTGGGATTACAGGTGCAAGCCACTATGCCTGACCAAAATCTCTGTACTCTTGAATGGAAGCTGTCCCACACATTTTGAGAGTGATCTGTTGATTGCTGAGTCATTCAGGGAGACAGGCACACTATGGAAGTCCATTTCTAATGCTGAACCCTCCTGGGAAGCCCACAGGCCTGAAAAAAGACAATTCTTCATATACCTAATGCTAGATGACGAGTTAGTGGGTGCAGCACACCAGCATGGCACATGTATACATATGTAACTAACCTGCACATTGTGCACATGTACCCTAAAACTTAAAGTATAATAATAAATAAAAATAAATAAAAATAAAAATAAAAACAAAACAAAACAAAAAAAAGACAATTCCTCTCTTTGCACTCCTCATCCTTAATGTCAAAGAAGACAGTTGGACATAAGAGTATCACATCTTCAGCTATAACGAGGAAGGTGACACAAAGCCTGAATATTAGGAAATAAGGTGGAGGTGGGGAAGGCTTTCCACTTTTATAGAGTATCTGCATTGCCAACAAGAGGTACTGGGTTAACTACAATAGTTTGTATAAGATATTTTTAACTTGGGAAGAATAATACGAGATGGCAACAGATGCTCTCAACATTAATGTATATCAAAGAGACATGTTAATAATAATACTTAGACCCCGGATGGAGGCATGGAATTTACAAACTTTATTACACCAAAACCTTACTTGCAAATCTGATACCTACCTTAAACTTTGTGTTATACAAAAGCCAAGAACATATATTTTATTCTTGCACTTCTAGGAAGAATAGGGTACTTAACAATGAATAGGTTATCTAAAAGTGCATGACAAATAAGTTAATGCATAGGTAAATACATGAGAAAATATTATAAAATTAAATGAATGAATATAGTCTTACAGAGATGTGATTACATTCATTCAATTTAGTAAGAACTTAAATGAGGTATAATTTTGGCCAATAATATACAAAGAAAAAGTCAGAAGAGTACCTGTCCTTATGGAATTCACAATCTCAAAGGTAACAGTTGCATTACTAGACCATTTTTTCTGAAAGGATAAGATGGGATAAGGTAGCATTTCTGGGCCTCCACTGTCTCATTTCTAAAGTAGAGGATTTAGAATAATTATGGACATTTCTTCTAACTCTATGGTCCTGTAACTACTGTAACTATGATGATTAAGAGGACTAGAAGAAATGAAAGAAAACACCTACTTTTACTTCTTCATAGCCTCCAAGCTGATTAACTTAGAAAATGTCTCTTGAAATTTCACTGAGTACAGCTGTTTTTGTTGACAAGAAATTGCTGTTGAACCTACAGAGACTGTCTATGTTGCACTGTTCTTAAAAGCAAAAGCAACCACAATTAAATAGTGCTTTTGGTAAAGCTCATTAAGATAATCGTAAATTACATAAATTTAATTGGAAGTTATTATAAAAGCATTTATCCTTCATTTATATGAACCAATTACACTGGTGCTTAATTATTCTATTGTCCTATATCTCTTTGCCTTATCTCTGTTAACTAGTCTGTGAGTCTGGCACCTTGCTTTTATTTTCACAGTGCATAACACCGTGCAAGGTACATAGTATGTCGATAATAGTAACTATTGAAATGAACTTCCTTATTGGTTATATATCTATGCTAATAAGCTAAATAAACAAAAGTTTTACATTGACAAAAACTAAATGTTGTATTTCCATGATAACATTATACTAGGGATTTCTTTCTTTTTTGTGTATTTTTTCTGAATTTTCCAAAGTATTTACAATAGATATGTAGTAATTACATAATCAGTAAAAGACATTTTATACAGCATTTTTGGAAAATGTATATATACAATACTATGGGAATGTATAAAAGTTAATGACAAAATAACCCAGCACTAAAAACTAAACAAGAAAGTAAAAAAAATAGCAAGAGAGTAGAATAAGTGAAATATTTTAGTATTTGAAGAGGACAATTTTTAAATGTTCATAAACACTCAAAAAATAATCCATATATTTCTGTAATTTTAAAGATTAACCCCATTAACTCCATGAACCAAATAAAATTATTACAAATACGCATAATCCAGGTGGTTACAAATAATGGATAATGAAATCAATGGGATAATGTTAAAGTTGTCAGGCCCAAGGGCAAAATAAATTATTTCAGTGAAAGGAAGCACATAGAATTATGTAGGTTAAGGAAACTTGTTGATAAATTTTTCTGACCTTTATAGACAAAGAAAATAAAATTCATTTTCATATTTAACACTGAATTTCTCAATCAGATTATGGTCAAATAAGTGTCGGTGTGATTGAAAGGGATGTGTGTCAATGGATTAGAAAAACTTATATTCAAAGTATAATTAAATATCAATGAAGATGAATTCATCTTCATATCTCACCTTCCCAAACCAATAGTATGTATCAGTACTCTAAGGATAAGGTTCTCTAGAGTGGCTGAATATCACAATTCCCCAGCTACTCAGAGACTTCCTGAGAGTCAATATTCTTCTAACTCACCATTCTTATCCCAAGAAAGGCACAAGATGAAGGATGAAATGCTCAGACAGTTTTTAAAGGAAATGTAGGAGCCAGCCCTGTGATCAAAGCTTATTCCACTATTTTTCACTCACTTAGCAACTTAGATTATGATCTGTAGGGGTGGGAAAATAAAAGCTGGTGCACAGTGGGGTCCTGAAACAGGAGTGGGATTATTTGTGTCTTCCTTGCAACTCTGTCCCGCACATAGAAAATCTTGACAGGCTGAAATTTAGAAGGAGAAAGATAAGTATATACATTTTTTATTCTTCTCACAAATTCTCCCTTCCACTTTTGTGACTAAAAGAATGATCTATGTAAATCTTCATTCATAACAAAAGTTGCTTTTATCTACTCACTCCAATTGGAAGTTAAATTCAAAACTAATTAATAGCATGGTACCCTTTACATGTTTGACTCTCAATAAATATTTACTGGATGAATGAATAAATAATACTTAGAACAAACAGTATTTATTCTAAGTTATTATCATAACCATATAAATGTATTATATATTAATATATATTGCTAAAGCCATCTTAGATGCTTTATACAAGTATCAATGTTTGTTTGAAACAGCATTTTTAAAATTTGTTATTTTTAATTGTTGTGGGTACATAGTAAGTGTATATTAAACATATCACTTTTGATGTAAAAGACTGATGGAAATGATATTTATAAACAACTGAGATTTTTTAAAAAATTGCATTTTTCAAAATACAATAAAAATAATTTTGTTGAAATAGAATTTTTTTTTTGCCTTGTGAGCTTCATAACAGTTATCCAAAAGCTACAAGAAATCATATTCCAAAATTTATGTACACAGTTCTTTACATATGGTAGCTTTCCTGAACGAGAACGTAACAGAGCATGAAAAGGTCTATTTTATGAGTCAGAACCCGACTCCAGCTACTGCTGGTATATCAACTTCACTCCAGTTACTTGATAATACGAGGCCACCATGGTGCCAGTGGTCGTTTCATGCTCAGTGAGCCTCATGGGGCTGAGAGAGCAGTCTGTTTTTCCAAATGTCATCTTCCAAGTTACCACTTACACTCTTAAGCTGGTTATATGAACAGTAAGTCAGCTGAATTTTGTAGTGTATTAAAACTTAGGAAAGTGGACATAAACAGGCTGTAACTATTTATTGTAGTTTCCTTTATTTTTAAAAGCTTAATGAAACAGCCACCATCTATAATTTTTTTCTGAACAACCAAACAATCAAATCATTTGCTTTTGTAATGATTAGCCTTTGATTAAATGAAATAAAATCATACTGATTTCAAATGCATTTTTCCTCCTTTTACTGGTCAGTGTTAGGGAGTACAGACACATAGGCTTTTGCCAAACATGGGCCTAATCATCAGCATTTTGGAAAATTTTGGCAGGACAATATTGTTATGTAGATTAAATTAAAAGGAGAATTGTATAAAACAACTATGTTTTGAAATGCACCATAATCTTAGCATTGCTTAAAAGGAGACACTGTGTATGCTCTAGCCTTTGATCATATACCCTTTTATCACTTCGTGGCTATCAGTGTTTTCTCTCTAAATTTAATGATCTGTATGAAATAAATGAAAATATTTCCTATAACATCCATTGGTATGAATTAAAAAAATGTTTTTTTATAAAGAATGACCCAGTAAAGGTCAAATATAATGAGAATATATTGTTATTGGTTCTTCTATGACATTATATAATGTTTCTTTTCTACAAAAAAGAAGAGAAATACTCGGGGACATGCTATCAAATATCTTAAACAAAAGCAACCAACAACATACATATAAATATCCGAAAAAAAGCAGAATAAAAAAATTAGAGTATAGTTGATAACTTATCTATTAATATATGATGTACATAAGAAAATATGTGTTTATTCTCTTTTAAACAATGAACCTCAACATGTAGACATGTTCTCAGTTTTTTCCAGTAGTCTTATGGTCACATAGGGTACAAGGAAAAGTTGATGAGACAAAAGAACATAAAAGTGAGAAGTAAAAAAATAAAAATAAAAAAGTTATACCATGGTAAGCAATTTTCTACTCAATTACTTTGATTTAATTACATTAATTTGAGTACTTTTTCCTACTTAACATTCTTCTTTCAATCAATAATGCCAAATTAAAAATCATAGTGAACAGAAGAGTTAATGGTCACCAAATATACAGGTAGGAGAAACCATCTCATAATATTTGCATTTTAAAATTCTTGATTGTTTCAAAGCTCTAATTATAAAGATGTTGTAGTTGTACTGAATAATCAATTACTGCATTAGTAAAATTTAAAGTTTTATCTCAATTTATTAATATGAAGCCAGTATTAACATGCTAATTAAAATAATTTATAAAGTGCCTGAAACATAGAAAATAGATTTTAATTTAAAAATTCAGAGAGATAAAGGAAACCTCCAAGGAGAATTTTCTTTCCTCCCCTCTTTATGATATGCTGATCAAGGCAATATAATTCTAGTAGGACTAATTTAGCTAGTTCTGACTTTCCTTTGCAATCTAAACCCAGAATCAGCTTCATACAGCTAATTCTAATTTTACATGCCAAAAATATTTAACCTGAAGATTTGGCCCACTAAAGTACTCAACATTCAATGGACTCCTAGATTGTCTAAGCATAAGAAGCCTAGATAATCCTAGATTGTCTAAGGCTAATTGTATATTGGCTAAGAAGCCAATATACAATTATAAACTAGTGTATAATTCAAACTACAATAATTCAAACTAGTCACTCATTACTAATCAGGGAACTCTGATAGCATCTAAGGAGGAATCAACAGCATAAATATATTTCCACAATGATTCTACTTTAACACAGCTGCCAAAGAGCAGAGTACAAATTCAGAGTCCCAATTTTGGCTTCACTATTAACTACATGTGTTGATGTTGGACAAGATTATTATGAACTTCAGTTTCCTTACCTGTGAAATAGAAATACTAATAGCTATATTATGGTGCCATTGCAAGTATTACAAATCACTTACAGTATTTTTGCAAATAGTGAACTGTTAAATAAATGTCAAATTTCATCACAATTTTAAACACAGATAATATAAATAATGCAATTTTAGCATTACTCCAAATTAAATAATCTATATATAGCAAAAAATTTTAGGCTGTTTGTTTTAATAGATTTTTTTTATCTTTTGAAAATTTATTTGAATATTAGGGAATATTACTTGGAACCTCAAGTCTTTAAAAATTCCTGATAGATGGTAACAACTTATTTGATGATATATAACTGATTTTATCGGAAAAGAAATCTTTAAAATAAGATAACCTTGCAGAGATATAGGAAATCTAGATGATTATTCTAAGAAATAACTATCATGGATTAAATTAAAATTCCTCATCCAGGAATTCAGTAATGAAGGACAGCTGTCTTATACTTCTTCCCCCTCTTTTTTTCTAGTCTTATACCTACTCTGTCTCTATATACATTTAAAAGACAGATGGCAGGAATCCATAGAACAAGAACCTGAGGTGTGCATCACAAAAGGCTGCCTATGAAGAAATCCAGATATAAAAGCTTAGATATCTACATCTATATATCTTAGCAATGGCTTTTAGAGCCATCTCTGATGTCATCCTGATTCATTATTCAATATTACCACTTTAGCTTTTTTTAGGCAGAAACTACAAAATAAGTAGATACGGTCGTGGGGCAAACCCTGAGCATTATTTAAGTGGCATCAAATGCAAATTTCAAAGAAGTGAAGGCTGTCAGCTTATTTCATGTACTACCCTCCAACACAGGGCTCCTCTGTGTTCCAGCTATTGAAAAAGGAGAAATTTCTTCATGGTGCCTGAAACAGGCAGAACCCCACTGCTCCCCAAAAATGTCCAAATCCGTGGAGCCTGTTAGTTTGTTACTCCACATGGCAAAACAGACTTTACAAATGTGATTATGAGACAAGAAACTTCAGAACAGTTCTTGAGAGAAGGAACTTCAGAACAGTTAGAGAGATACAATGTTTGACTTCAAAAAATGGAGGAAGGGGGCCTCTGGCCAAGGAATGTCCTCTAGAAGCTGGAACATACAAGTGAATGGATTATCTCGTAGAATTTCTAGAAACAAATATAGCCCTATTCACACCTTGATTTTAGACCACTGAGACCTCTGTTGGACTTCTACGTAACAGTAAGGCAATAAAATTGTGTTGTTTCAACCTACGAAATTTACAGTAATTTGTTATAGCAGCAATAGTAAACTAATACAGTGTAAAACTGTCCTGAACAGTCAGATAATTGGCATCCTTGGCCATTTACATCTAATGCCAGAAATATACTCCTTGGTTACTGCCACAGCTGAAAAGTCCCTCCAAGTTTCCAAGTGCCCTCAGGTAGTAGAGTACTAGGTCTGGCTGAAAACCACTGCATGAATGGACAGTGACTTGTAATAAAAATTGTTAATGATATGATTAAATTCAAAGGTAAAAATTAAAATATTTTGATAAACCTTATAAACATTTAATTCATTTCTAAACTTTATTTCCTATAATCAATAAAACTTCTGCATCAAAACCATTTCACACTATATTGTTTACATCTTTCAGTGAAATCTGTGGCAAGCAATTTTATTTTCAGCTTCCGGGACAATACAAACCCATTTATCAAGGCAGCCATTAGGAAACCATTGCTAGAAGAGAATCCAATGGAGGCCCAAAGGAAGGAGAGATGTATTTCGACCCTAAAGATATATGAACACTATTTTAAAACTATTTAAAAATAAATGTAGCATGATTAACATTAAAAGCCCAATTTTGAATTGTGTTGATTCTTAATTTCATATACAAAATAAATAAATAAAAGATTTATTTCATTGTCCTAAGTAGTTGATCAAGCAATTTTAAAATAGCTATTTTAAAATGCTATAACTAATATTTTAAAATATTAAATTATATATCATTTATATCTTACAAACATAACCCATGTTAATCATAGTTGTACAGTTTTTCAAACAGCAAGACTTTAGGTAAGCTCTAAGAAGCAACATCAAATTTCAAAATAACATAGTGAGTGTTAACCACTCAGTTAAAAAATATGAGCCAAGAATGCTGGGGTGAACACACGAATTGTTTCTTGTTTTCTCCTTAAAATATTATCTTATAAACCAGTATGCAAGTGAAAGTTTAAAAATTACTCATATTTTACTGATGTTAAGTATGACAGATTTTGACATGTATTTAGAGTTTCAAATTTTCAAAAATTTTAAAACTTAACTTTTAATTAAATTCATGTAGTTTTTGGCAGTTTCCTTAGTTTACTAAAGTTTCAAGAATTCTGGATACCCTCCAGTAAACTAAGCAGAAAAAAATTAAAATGTTGTTACATGCTTTGTTTCAAACCTTGATATAAACAAAATACTTTATGTGATAATCTATTAAATATTTATTAACTATAAGTAATAAATACATCATTCCATAAAAATACATATGCTCCTCACTCTTCATAGGAAGAGGCAACACATTCTATTTTCTAAGTAATTTATTCTCTATTAATCAGATAGAAATAAAGATAACCTTATAACCACTTTGTCCTAAAAATAAATAGCACTTGATCTATACTTTGAAATATTCTTAATCAGCTTCAGGCAATAAATAACTCAGGAAACTAGTACTATAATTTTATTTATCTCCATGCTTATTATGCAGTCAGATGATTTTCATCACAAAGGTCTAATATACTTTCACCTTCACAGAAAAATATAAATGTCCTTTGAAATCAAACAGACCTTCCAAAGACATCAGTCAGTCCATTGTGAAAATATTACAGCTTTGTCACTTTCACCCAAGAGATTTCTGTCAGTCGCCAATCTGGTGTCACTATAGAATTACAGCTACAGTACACTATCAATGCCTGCTGTGTCCTTTGGGAAACAAAGCTTTTTTGGTTGAACTTTATGATTTAGTCCCAAAAGCAGAAGAACAAAGCTTTGAAAAGCATACAGAACAAAGTCTTATAACATTCTAAACAGACAAGATAGAATCTATTTGCAATTTTTTGGTGTATTATAGATTAAATTGAATATTAAACAAATTTGTTTAGCCCATAATTAGTATTAGCTATCTATTTTGTTTGCTGCAATAAAATATATTGTTTCAGAATTTTCAAAAGCATGTTTCCATTTTTACTGTGCCTTTTGCTTTATTGCACAATTATCAGTATCATGATGACTCCTTTTATAAAGATACTACAGGTAAAAGGAATAAACTTTTCCTCCTTTCTGTTCTTAAAAGCATAGTCCCAAAGGTCACCTCTTAAGGCTGTGTTATTTCAAATTTTATGATAAAATATTAATGAAAATAATAAATATAATTTCCATTTTAAATGTCTTTTTTTCTATCGCTTTACTACTACAGTTTCAATGATAAGGATAACCTAAGTTTAGAAAGAGTTACTTTGCTGAGAGTAATGCACATTTTTCTTCAAACGGAAGTTGTTATATGTGATTCTACTATTTACAGGAAACATTTTTGCATGGAGCAGAACAATTTTTTTCTTCTAGATATGCTCAGATATTGTATATCTTGAATTCTGAATCATATTTTTTCTTTTCTATTATATTTCCCCCTAGACTTAGTCTTTTCTAGTTCAGTCACTTAGAAAACCATGTTGACTTGCGACCCCCAAAAGAAGGGGCTTCTTATTAATGACTACATATTACTTGCAAGGTTACGGGGAATAGGTCTGTTTTCTACTAGTCAATTAAACAAATCCAAAGAAAGAGACCAATCAGCACAGGACTATTTTGTTTCTATAGAACAGAGATGCTGCCTGATCCTTTTCTACTAGGATTAAATCTCTGATAACATGCAAAAATGATATTTAAAGTAAAATATTTAGAATTAACACGAATTAGAGCATTGAGGAAAAATTATATGATTATTTGGAGATGAACACAAATTAAGCTCATGTATACACAAACTATTTTCCTTTTAATTTATAAAAGAGTGACAGTTCTGTTCTATCTGAAATTACACATTTTATATACATTTATAGTATAGCCACAACTTTACTTCTATGTGAATAAATGCAAGAATTAAAGAATCTAATAAGCAAATTGCCTCATAAACTTGAACGCTTGTTTTTCTTTCTTCATTTGAATATTTAGTAAAGTTAAAGATAAGGGATTTTTACTTATTGTTTTCTTATTTTATATTTAACCATGACTAGTCACTATAAGGTTTTGGGATTCAGAAGTTAAAAATGCCCTTAATGATTAAAGTTCTGCTAATTTAGCAAATATATAGAAAGTGTAATGAAAATCTTCAAAGGTATAATAGGATGCTGCATTTTCAGAAAATACCATTTTGCCAGAGCATTTAAAATATCAGGAGGTGAGCAATTTTTCAGCATTTTAAGAATTATACTTTCAGTTGATTGAGATACCTGGGACTTGCTTTGAGTCAGTTTTCTCTGTCTGTAGATCTACATATTGATTTGCAACAAACATTGTGTGTATGGCTATATGTGTGTACATACGTGTGTCTGTTCCTTTACCACAAAAATAGAACTTCTTGTAATAACTGGTGATCATCTGTGATATGATTTTTATAGTGGCTCAAAGCCTTGCCTCCACAAAATATATTTCCAAAGCAGCAGGTAAAATTCCTAGTAGTACAGAAATCAGTTATTTTGGAGTAAATCAATTCTAGAGTAACTTTAAATCATGCATGCTTTAATATATTCCAGTGGCACATTAGCAGAGATCAAGATCAAAATACAAGATTAACTATCTACACTGCACTCCCCAATCTGGTGGTCACTAGCCACATGTGGCTATTCAGCACTTGGAATTTGGCCAGTTCTGGAAATGGAAAACACCCCAGATTTCAAAGACATAAGATGAAAAATGGTCTGTAAACGATCCCATTTATTAATATATTACAGTTATAATATTTTAGATGTACTGATTGGATAATTAAATTGATTTCAACTTTTTCTTGTTACTTTTTTAATGTGGTTACTAGAAAATATAAAATTATATATGTGGCTCACATTGTGTTCTCATCGGGAAAATATGTCTATACACTTGAAAAACTGTTACAGCTTACAGAGAAAAGGACAGTGAGTCAGAATAAGCACTTCAGAATATGCCTAAGAAACAATAAACTAACAAACAAAAAGAAAAACGACAACTTTGGGGCTTAGAAGGCACTGGCTGCAGGTCATTCTATAAATATCTGGAGGTTTTTATTTTGTTTTTGTTATTGTAATAATATAGTAACTAAATGGATAAGTAGGAAACAGCATGAGACCGAGGAACAGGGACTTAGTCTCTCATCTCTGGATGCAAGTTAAGGAGCACCTGGGAAACCTTTAGAATATCCCTACCTGAGGCCGGACGCGGTGGCTCACGCCGGTAATCCCAGCACTTTGGGAGGCCGAGGCGGGAGGATCACCTGAGGTCGGAGTTTGAGAACAGCCTGGCCAACATGGAGAAACCTCGTCTCTACTAAAAATACAAAAGTAGCCAGGCGTGGTGGTGCATGCCTGAAATCCCAGCTACTCGGGAGACTGAGGCAGCAGAATCGCTTGAACCCCAGAGGCGGAGGTTGGCAGTGAGCTGAGATGGCGCCATTGCACTCCAGCCTGGGCAACAAGAGCCAAATTCCGTCTTTAAAAAAAAAAAAAAAAAAGGTATATCCCTACCTGAGCCTTGTGCCCACAGATCCTAATTTAAATGGTCCAGGCTGGGACACTGAAGCTTTTTAAAATATCTCCCTGCGTGTATAAAAGAGGTTTGAGCCAGAGTTTTACCCGGGCATCAAAATAAGAGTGAGATACATATGTCCTTTATCTTATGAGCCAATGCTCTGACTCCCTGAATGCTGTTATTGAGGATTTGGAAGATGCATTAGAATTTGGAAGAATCTAGTTCTGTGGTGGATCAGCAATATCTTCCATGGGATAATGGAATGGGAAATAGTGTTAACTGTTTCAGGAATGTATCATCCGGGTCCACATATTCACGTATGTGATTTCTAACTATTTTTAACCTCATTAATGCCAGGTCTAAACTGAAAGTAATTTATAATTGATCACCACCCCTGATGCCACCAAGGGCCCCTTAAAAGCCCTTCCTGGATTCCTTTCCTCCCAATCTGCATGAGTGACAACCTTTCATCATTCCAGGTGCTGCTTAAAATCATCTCCTTAGCAAGTTCTTGGCTAATGAACCAATGTGTAGCAGTCATAGAGTCACTTGACTACTTTGCCCTAATTCAAGACATTGCAGAGCTTGTTGCTAGAGATACTATCCTTCCCTATTTACTTAATTTGCATAAAGGGTCTCCACAACCAGAGGTAAGACTCATGAGAAAATGTAAGTCTCTGCTTCACGGCTACATACCTCAAAAAGTACCGGCACAGTAGAAACACTGAATAAACATGTGCTTAAAATTAAATAGTACTTTTTAAGCTGGTATTGACTTTGAAGCTGAATGTTTTATTTGGAAGGATGGTAACAGTTTTTTTTTTTTAAATCTTTTCTTAATAATCTTCTCTTAGAAAATCTCTCTTAAAAAAACAATTTTAATTGTTCCTAAATGAATTATACTTCCCAGCAAAGGAAAATCTTTACAAGGGTTTTCCTGATGTCAGACTCTAATTTATTGAGATCCTATGGATGCTGTAATCATTTCAGGTGCTGATTTTTACTTTTTTTCTTTCTTTTGAGACAAGGTCTCACTTGGTTGCCCAGCTCACTGCAGCCTCACTCTCCCAGGCCGAAGTGATCCTTCTATCTCAGCCTCCCAAATAGCAGGGACTCCAGGTGCATATTACCACACTTGGCTATTTTTTTTTCTCACTATGTTCCCAGGCTAGTTTCAAACTCCTGAGTTCAAGTGATCCTCTGGCCTCGAGCTCCCAAAGTGCTTGAACTCCCAAAGTGCTGATATTACAGGTATGAGATACCATGCCTGGTCCCTGATTTTTACTTCTGAAATCACACACCTTCTAATATTTCTTCCAAAATGTTTGACTTTGAGCTACTTCACTCATGATTAAAAGTTTTATCAGAGAGTGGGCTAAGGCTATAGAGATTAAATCCAAATTAGACATTTTTGCATCTTCTTAAAAATACAAATAAGATGTAATGAGAAACAATGCTGAAACTGTATAAAATCCAAAATTGTATATTACCTTAATCCTCATTACCATAATCATTCTGTCATTATTTCAATTATAAATTAATAAACTCCTACTCATTCTTTCTAAATCCCAGAAGTCTTTTGAGCATAACCAAAATCTTAAGTCACATATAAAATATAACTTTGGGTAAGGAATGAGGAGAAAAATGTATTATACTATGACTTTGAGTTAAAACAGTCCATTTTCAAATGTCTTATCTTTAAAATACATCTAATTTGGTTAAAATATGTAAAATATCTATTTACAGAACTTTTAGAAAGACAAACTGTATCATGTTAATGAAATACTATATAGCTGTGAATGATTCCTCCTAAGATGTGACTTTCCTCTATCTTCTTTGGAACTACTGTTTAATACATTTAAAAGCGATGTGGTAAATGTTAGGAGACATTTGAGGAGAGGTGAATCAAACTCTCACCAATGAATGGTTTGAGATTTTATTAGACTGGATCATCACTGGAAGAAAGCAATTGCTGTGATAAAATGCTTTTGAAACACACAAAAATATTAGGAGATATCAGGAAAAATATGTACAGAGTGAAGTATTAAATGTAATTGTATATGTATAAAGTACATTTATACATTTTCTAAAGCAGTACATCTAAAAATGCATTCCGTAAGTTCTGTTACTTCAAAGGCTATTTGATTACACTATGGACTTCGACATGCCTTTTTACACTGATGTAGGCTTCTATGTTAGCTGGATCCTTAGTTTCATCCCATAATTGCATGCTGTATTTTTAAAATTAACTCTTTAATATAGGCCAAATAGCTTAAAATAACACTGCAAGCTCTTTATTACATGGTCTTTCAGCTGCATTTCATGCCATCAGGGTGTTTCACTTTCCAAAAGGAAGAGATTTAAAGCCATAAAAATTTTATTGCTGTTGATAAATAATTCTTACTAGAAATAAACTGTAGTTAGATTGTCTCCCTAACATAGTCTGCCTATATGTGCAAAAGAGGAAAGGGTAGAAGTATAAAGGGAATAAAATCGTCCAAAGGAATCTCTATCTAAGAGCATTAATTTAGTATTTAAAAACATTGCCATATGTCATATCTTCTACTCCCAGCAACCCCATAGACAATTAAAAAATAAATAAATGCGTTCCAGTTCTTGAAAGACTTAGAGTCCTCCCATGGAAACAATTCAGGAATGAAACAGAGTCAATACTGAGTTGTCAATTACATATTTTTCCAAGTAACATATTTTTAAAAGGAAAATTATAGAATTCGAATTAATATAATACACTTGTTTAAAAATACAAACCAAATAACATATATTTATGCCTATTCTTTAAGTGAATCAATAAAACTGCCCAACTTTAAGGTCACCTGCCTTATATGCCTTGAGGCTTATCTGGTTTTAGAAGAGTCATAATAAGTAAGTGATTCACTGCCTGGTTGGATTTTAACCAGACAGATTAAAGTATCAAAGAGAATGCCCCACAATAAAGCACTTTAATGTGATAATTGAACTACTAGATAAGATAGATGAAGTCATTATTGACTATGAGAAGCTTTCCATTCTGTAGAAAATGACTTTGGATAAGAGGCCTCCAGAGTTACAGAGAGGTTATGTTTTGGTTCTTTAATGGTGAGAAAAAAAAGGGCGCTAGGAGCCTACTATAGTACATGGAGCATAAGTGAACAAATAAAACTGCTCATTTCTTCTCCCCCCTAAAATTTGAAATGCTTATCATTAAAAATTAATTAAAGGTGAAAAAGATACCGTAAACATATGTATTTATGTGCAATTCTGTCAAATAGAATTATGAAAGGGCAATCAAATGTTTTTATATAAACTACTTGGAAGTATCAAAAATTTCAGGTTAAAAGGGGTTTCCTCCCAAAATGCCTAAATGCATTCTAAAGTAAACATATTATCTACGGAAACAACAACCTACTTTTTCACACCATAAACGTGTTAGTGATAATGTTGTAATATACTTTAAAGTTATCATAGAAATAATGGAAAGTACAGTTTTTCTAAAAATAAGATAAAACTGATGAGTTCACAATTTCTCACAGAAAAACTTAGCTTAAATAAAATTATACTATCATTTTAAGAGAAAACAAAATTAGCAGTTTCTCTGTTACATTTCCACCCTGAGCACCCCAGAAAGTGCTTTCTTGGTCACAGAATTCGCAATCTGTGAATTGAACTCTTATTCCCTATTTCTTGTTGCCAAAGGATTTTGGATTTCTCTCTATCCTACTCAATCTCTCCAACAAGGGAAACCAGGAACAACACCTTGGACCTTCTGAGGTGTATAATTTAGATTCTCATATAGCAAAGAAGGCATGATGGACTAAATGGTCTCTGAAATTTTACCAATAGAGTCAAGAGAATTTGATTAAGCACTGTCCTTTGATTTACCTCTCACCAGCTGCAGGGATTATTTAAACCAATGTCCTTGGTGCTCTAATTTCCACCTTTTCAACCAGAATCAGCTTATTTACTTCTTTGAATTAATTAACCCTCTTGCTCCTAAGACTCATCTATTATGGTATAGAAAGAGCTTGGGTTTAAAATGTAAACAGATCGTAATTTAAATTGTGTCTTGGTTACTTACTGACTATACCCTTTGATCATAACTATATACTCTGTGCCTTAATTTTTGCCATCCGAAATTATAATAATACAGACTACAGTTAGAAGATGACAAAATAAATATGTGAGAGTTTCTGTGGTTGATACATACTAAGGATACAAAATAAACATTTTCTAACTGAATGAACTCCACCTTATTCAAGGATATTTACTTCTAACCAGGGCTTAGAGAATGAATCTCAGTTTCTAACAGTGAAATCTTAAGCAACAAATACTGAAATGTGTACAAAATGTGTACAAAATTTTTTGGCACAAGGTAAGTTTCTTCAAATCTTCCACATCAATGTACCTGCTCTTAAGGCTAAATGCGGCTGTCTCGCACTCCCTGGGACTATTAAAGTCGGTTTTGCCTGGAGTTTCCACATCTAACAATTGTTTTCAGTAATTAGGCATCTTCTTGATCATATATACTTCTTGACAGGCACAGTCAAGGAGGGAAATTAAACTTAATTGAGAATTATGACCATAATGGCAAAACAGCCTTTAATGAAAATGAGTTACATTCATTGGCTGAGGCCATAATGAGATGATTCTCCTGAAGCAGAGTCTTGGAGAAAAATGAGTAACTAATTCGGGAGCAAAAAGTCTCAAGGAGAATACACATGTATCTCTAAAACCAAACATCATAACTTAATTCACTATAGGTAGTGGTATATTTTTCCTGCAGAATCACTCCAGAATTCAATAGAAGTTCATAGCAAACACTCTCAGGGGAAGAAAAAGCTTTACAATTACAATCTTAATATTTATCCTCCTCTTAAAAGAAATACAATGCATGTGATCATGGCTTAAATGAAAAGCAGCAGGTTGCTTCAAAGCATGTTCATCGCATTATGCTTAATGTATCTTTGTTTGTTTCTTGAAAAGAAGGGTATCCATAGGTCTTCACCGGAAGTAAAGCATAGAATTTGAATACTATACCAAATTCTTTCCAGCCTTAAATTTAGACCATGCTAGAGTGCAGTTCCTTAAAATTATATCTGTAAATAATTTTATGAAAGTTTCAAACTGTAAAAATGCTTCATTTTGTTTGTAACATTTTCATTGGTCCATTCCACATTTACGAATGACATCTCACCTTTCTTTGTTACACCATATATTACTAAAAAGAACATAACATCTATGAGCAATATGCTGCAGGAATACTTTTTTTTTTTTTTTTGAGACAGTGTCTCATTCTGTTGCCCAGGCTGGAGCGTAGTGGCACGATCTCGGCTCACTGCAACCTCCGTCTCCCAGGTTCGAGCAATTCTCCTGCCACAGCCCCCTGATGAGTAGCTGGGATCCCAGGCACCCACCACCAGGCCCAGCTAATTTTGTATTTTTAGCAGAGATGGGGTTTCACCATGTTGGTCAGGCTGGTCTCAAACTCCTGACCTCGTGATCCTCCCGCCTCAGCCTCCCAAAGTATTGGGATAACAGGCGTGAGCCACTGCACCTGGCCAGGAATACTTTTATTTTTTAAAGTGGGTAATTACAATTGAACTTGAATGCAAAAAACAAAGAACTGGCTCACAAACTAACGTCCTGAGCACCTAAATGCTTATGACAGTGATCCTACATAATGCAAGGAATTTGGCATTTGGGATATGAATGAATATGTATATTTTAGAAACTTCTCAAAATAATATTTCCCCAAACTTGGTTCATAGACCACCTTCATCAGAATCATGAAGGCTGATTTCTTGTCCCCAAGTGCAATCCACTAGATCAGAATCTCTAGGCATGGATCTCAGATGTCTGCATTTTAAACAAGCTGCTTGAGTATATCGCTTACTTCGAAATGCCCATTTATAGACAAAGAGACAACAGACCTAATTAGTCCAGCAGTGGATGGGAACCTCATGAACACAAACTAGATGACACTTAAAACTTCTCACCCTAGGCCCGAGGCCCTGCAGGATGCAGTCTCTTTGCATCTCTCCAGCTTTCCCCAGCTCGTGCTCCCCATTTTCTGCTGCACATGCTTGGGCCACACTTACCAGCCTCCTTCACAAGCCTAAATTCTGATTAACCTAAAGCCCAAAGGACACCCTCTACCACCTCCTATCCTGACAATGGCCAGAGCCTGATCTCATACCCTTGTCCCCCGCTTCTCTCTCCAACCCCCCACCCCAGCTAACATGCGTGTTCTTATGACTTCTTTGTTAACAAACATCTTTACTTACATATAATTTACATACAATAAGCTGCAACTACTGAAAGTGATTCACAAGTTTAGATTTCTGTCACCCTGGAAAGAAACCTCCTTCACATTAAGGTCACTTCACATCCTACTTTCCCCTCCCTAGCCCTACGTGGCCAAGAATCTCCTCTCCCCTGTGCTTGTTCTGGATGTTTATATGAATGCCAGATGTGTAGATGTCCATCATGGCACTTGCAGCTGTGTTGCAACTACCTACTTATACATCTGCCTCTCTAACCAGACTTACAGAAACTCAGCTTCCAGGGTCTCGCATTGTGCCTGACACTTGAAGAATAATGAAGAAATACTGGATTAATTAATAAATATCTCTTTTTCCTCCTTTTCACAGGCAAGGAGGGGCAGAACTTGCATGTGAAAAGGAGGAAATGCAATAGAGAAGACTGCTTTACCTAAACTGGGGGTGGGGAGTTAAGTTCTGACAGGATGAAGGGAACTGGATGAACCAAGAAGTCAAAATTAAATACTTTCCAAAGTAGCACTGATCTGTAAAATTTGGCATTAGCAGTGTTTAATATGAGAGCAACTGTCCATGAGATTTCCAGTGATACATAAGCACTGCTTCTACATGTCAGAGAAAACTACCCATTTTCTGCTCTTGTCCTTTACCTCCTTTCCGAGCACCTCTTGCAGCCCGTGTACTCTTCCTTGGTGCAGGGTCAACGGGTTGCCCAAAGTTTTCTTCTGCCAGGTATGCTAATTTCAAAAAGAAATACTCCTTTCCTCTAGTCTTACTCAAAATTTCTACTGCCTGAGAGCTATTTACATCACGGTGAAGTGATTCTGAACACGTTAATCAATAGGCAGAACTGGTTAAAAGATTAGGCAAGTATCAGTCATTTAATTAAAATACAATAGAACATACTCTTGAAGAATCCTCAGAGTGAAGCAGGTAAATCATTAAGTCGCCCAAAATACCACAGGGGTCTGGGGAATGAGGGACGGGCGAGGGGCAATTACTGTTAATATTTTTCTGAACATACTTTATGGCAGCTCTCTCTGAGGACATATACATGTATGTATGTGTGTGCATGTGTGTGTGTGTATACTCACTTTTGTGATCCATTGTACAGAGTTTTTCATTTCCGTGAATACAAATCAACAGTATCCATGGATGGCTGCATGGCATTCCATTGTTGAACATTACATGATTCGTCTCTAAACAATCTCTTATTCCTGGACATTTAGGTTATTTTACTTTTTCTCTGGGTAGTATAAACAATTCTAAAAAGACTATGAGCATTTATCTTTGCACAATTAGTTTTCTTATTAAAACAAATGTTTATAAAGAAAATTTCTGTAACAGAGAATATCCAGGTTTTATGTTTTGATCAATGTGGTAAAACTACCCTGCAGAAAGACTGCATACCTTTATGCTCTGATCAACAGTGTATATGTGTCTATTTCCCTACATACAGGAAACGATTGCATTTTCATAATATTTTCAGATTTTACAAGAAGCATAAAGTAAATCATGGCCTTCTGACACTGCTCTGTCGTACTGGAAAATCAGCATTTTATTAACCTTTTTTTTTACAAGTGATGACTGCAAAACAACTTCTGAAGCTTTCATCATCCTTGACCATCTCTCTATCTCTGACCTCTATCCTTCCCCAAATCCATACCCCACCTTAGTTCCTTAAACTGGAGTCATGGAGGCTGTGGAAAACACACATTCCCTAACAATCAAAAGTATAGAAATTGTAATGGTCTATTTTTTAAGCAAAATAGAAATACAATATTCATATTTTATGTGTATATCTGCAGTTACTAGGAACTTTAAGTATATATTTATTGATCCTTTGTATTTCTTTTCTGAAGTCCTGTATCTATTTGCCTTATAAGAATATTTACCTTGGTTGTTAAGGTAGCTTTTCCACCGATATTAAGAATCTTTGTGATCACATATTAACTTTCTATATATACGTAGACATATATATTTCTAGACCCTCTATTCTTTCCATTATCTTATTATGTTAAATAATATAAATTTATAATGAATCTCAATATCTATTAGGGCATGATCCCTCTTCCAATATTGCCTGATAGTACTTTTCTTGTTTTATATATTTTTTTCAGAGGTACTTTAAAATCACTTGACAAATTAAAAATCCTAATAGGTTTTTGCTTGAATTTACACTGAATGCATAAATTTTTAGTGATTTCATATCACTAATGTTTTAAACTTCCTCACTGTAGCAGTAGAAGTATTAGTAGAAACAGTCAAATAATTAGCAAATGGTAACTAAATGTTGAGTATGTATAAGATGATTTCCAAACACTTAAGATCATGGGATATTTTTTAGTATTGTCATTACTTTGTAGATAGGAAAACTAAGCTACAGAATATTTACAGAACTTGATAAATGGTCAAATAATCAGTAAAGACTAGAGCTAGAATTCCACTCAAGCATTTTGAAAAGAGATCCCGTATAATGATAACTCTGCAATTGAAATACATCCTTCCATTAAAGTATTAATGTTTTACAAATTAAAAAAAAAAAATTTAACCCAGGGCCTGTACAGGTCTTGTTGAATTTGTATCAACACTTTTTATGTTTTTAGCTGCAGTTTTTAATTATTAGATATCCTTATATTTTCAAAAATTTTGGCATCATAAATACTATCAATAATTTGTTTTGTAAACATCTAATGTGCTGAATGCTAATTGTTTCTGAACATATTTTGGTCACTTCAGGTTTTTAAAAATAAATAATAATATTGTATTCTTATTTCCAATTTTTATACCTCTGAATTCTTTTGATTTTCTAATTCGTTTGCCTAATAATTCAATAAAAATAAAGTTTTTATTAAAAATAGACATTAAAGTTAACTAAATGCCTTTTTTTTAAGATGGATTTTCACTCTGTTGCCAACCTAGAGTGCAGTGGCACGATCTCGGCTCACTACACTCTCCGCCTCCTGGGTTCAAATGATTCTCCTGCCTCAGCCTCCCGAGTAGCTAGGACTACAGACACTTGCCACCACCCCCGGCTAATTTTTGTATTTTTAATAGAGATGGGGTGTCACTATGTTGACCAGGCTGGTCTTGAACTCCTGACCTCATGAACCTCCAACCTGGGCCTCCCAAAGTGCTGGAATTACAGGCGTGATTCACCATGCTGGCCAATAAACGCCTTTTTCAATAATCATATAGATTTTTCCAGTTTTAGTGTCATTGATCATATTGACTTATAAAATTAATTAGGATAATTTTCTTCTCTCTTTCTAACCTCCAGCACTTAAAATGGCATAGGCTTCTTGACTATAGAAGAAATTCAAGAATAAAATTTTCTAGCCATAGTACTTTTTATTTTTAGGATAGCTCAAAAGCTATCTTCCTACTGGAAAACTTACAGATTTAATCACTTACTGAGACAATTCTTCTAATTTATAGCCCCCTGAAATATTATTAATTTGATGCATATTTTCTTGCTGTCCTTTCTATTTGTTTTCATAATTTTTGATCAAGCAAGCGTTCTGTGTTTTATTTACTGACTTCAAGGAACAGGTTTCTGAATTTATTTTCAAATTCTGCTTTCCCTCCTAGTTCATTAATTTATGTTTTTATATGTACTAAATCATTCATTCTAATTGCATAAATTTTGTTGTGTTGATATTTTTCAGATGTTTAAGTAATTCATTTATTTTATTTTTATTTAGTTCCTTTATATTATGGTTTTGTATACAATCATAGATTTCATATGTAGCATATTTTTACTGCTATTTTCTAACTAATCTGGAATTATAGTTTTAGTTTCTTCTTTTTGCATATGTTATTTCTCAATTTGTTACGTTATTTTTATACAAGAGACTAGTCTATCATTAGAAATTTGTCATAATTTACTAAGTTTCTGTGTTGAGTGTGTGTTTCTGTGTTTCACTAAGCATATGATAACATAAACAGTATATATGATATATTGTCAAGTTTGCTTGTCAATACACTTTGCTTCTTTGCTTGTATAGTACAGAGCTTGCTCACCTCTTGAATGATATTTATTAGTTATATCAGTACAATCATTCTTGCCACAATTTAATTCTTGTGAATTAGTTTTTCATAAATTAAATAAATTAGCTAAACTCAACTATTCTTCATGTTTCTCTCACTTTTTTGCTGTCTATTTATCAATTTTGTTACATATTTTAATTGTATATAATAAATTAAGATGACATTAGATAGAGACTGATATTTTTTGTTGAGGTTTTATAGGGAGAATTTCAGAGTATCGTCAAAAACTCTTCTCCCCCATTTCCACTTACTTTCCAAGAAATATATAAAATTTTGTGTTTGCATCCAAATAAAATCTACAGCTATGAAAATAGTTAAAATAAAGTCATTAAAAATTCAGCAAAAGAGCAACGAATATTTTAAACCATAAATCACATATCGGGAAGTGTGAGATGTGTCTTGAATTAATGTGCACTTTTTATCATAACGGTATCCTTGAAATCTGCATCATGGAGTGATAATCAAGTCAGAGTATATCAAATTGAGTTTCTCATACTTTAGTATTTAAACTGTAAAAATAGGAGTCTAAGAAATAATTTATATTCAATTTTCTTTTTTACAGTGCTATGATTTCAAAGGTTACATGACTAATGTTAGTTTCCAACATTGTTCTGCAAAGAATAAAAGCTTTGTGCTAACTAAAGAATATTTAAAATTCACTAAACTCAAGATATACATACCAGTTTCTGGTCCCCACCCACCCACCCAATTTAAATAACTGCATCTATTGAGAAAGAATGAGACAAGAATGAAAATAAAGAGAGCACCATTTTCATATGCCAGAAACTGTGCCAGAGTTGCCCTGTTCTATATAAGAGCCAATGAGGTTATTTAAATTTAAGTTAATTAAAATTAAATACATTCCAAGTGGAAACTATGTGGCTAGTGGCTACTGTTTTGAATAGCATAGGTGGAGGACAATCCCAGAATCACTGAAAGTTCTTTTGGACAGCACTGAGGGCAGTTATTTTTCTTCCCAAGAATAATGAAAAATAATTTCTTTTTATTCATCATTTCAGATGGGACAACTGAAGTTCAGAAGAAAAAATAAACAGCATATTCAAGTTTAGAATATTAGTAACTGGTGAACCAACGACTTTATGTCAGTTCAGTTTGGTTTCTGAGCCTCTGCTTTTTCCACTTAATATGTAGAACTGACTGACGGAAAGAAATCCTTAACATTAGGAATAGCTCATGGAAGGCCCCTCCCTGAGCTGAACACAGCCTCAAAAATCTCACCAGAGGTAGCACTGGCACAACTTGTCCCTGGAATATTTATCCTTGTCCTTTCTATATTCCTTGTCTTACACTAGATTCTCTGAATTGTGCTGAGTTCTTACTAGTGTGTACATTTTTGAATTAAATTAACATTGCAACTCAGGTTTCTCCATTACCTCTTACCTCTAGCAAAAATTTAGCAACTGTGCCAAATAGTATATTTATATTTTATACTACCTACTGAGACAACTTCTGCAGGTGACACAGTCTAAACGTCATGTCCAAACTTAACCCTTTAAGTTCTACCAACATTGTCCTTTTCCACATTTGTGGACTGAATAACATCTCCCAAAAAGATATGCCTAAACCCTACCCTCCAGTACTTACGCATGTGAATTTATTGTTAAAAAATAATTTTTGCAGATAATTAAGGATTCTGGGATGAGATCATCTTGGATTCAAGGTGAGCAGTAAATCCAATGACCTATGTCCTGACAAGTATAAGGAGAGGGAGGTTTGAAGCACACAGGCAACGATCAGAAAATACAGAAGTGAAGGTCAAATGGAGATGGAGGCAGAGGTTGGAGTGATGTGAGTACAGCCCAGGAACAGGAAGGATTCAGGACCACTACGAGAAGCTAGGAGGGAGGGACGGAACAGAATGTCTCTCAGAGCTTCCGGGAAGAACCAAACTGCCGGCACCTTGATTTTGGACTTCTGGCTTCCAGAACCGTGAGACGATACGTTTCCGGTTTTGTAAGCCACCCAGTTAGTGTAATTTGTTTCGGCAGCTAGAGGGAACTCACAAAGCCACCATCCCTGTCAGTACAACTTCTTTTCAGTGCTTTGATCTCTTCAAAGCAGTTACTGTTTCTTCCACATCTCCCAAAGATATAATCAAGAATTTCTTGTGATTAAATTCCCAATTAACGCAAACAACTAAATGCAATCTGGGTGAACACCTGAAGAAAAATGTCAAAAATACGTAAATGTTAGGTTATGGGAAAATGATTTTGCCTGTTAAAATTCGGCTGACTGGCTGGGTCTAGACCCACGCTACTTCCTTTTTTAAAGTTCTGAACAGGCGCTGAGGCACTAGAAGCCTAAGGAGACTGAATGACATAAAATGTGTGAAAGTGTACTGTTGATCAATGCTACAGGAGGAAAATAGCTTCATCTAACTGACAAACAAAGGAGGGTTCCATTTAATGCGACATATAGGTAATGGTATGTGAATTAATTATTACCGTGCATGGTGATAAGAAAAAAAGCATATAAAAATTTACATTTAATTATTTTATATGGCCAAACCAAATTATTTTAGATGGTCTTAGCTTGTATTTCTCTGGCATCTGCAAAACCAAAGTTTACCAGTTTTCCATATCCTAAATCTTTTAATGGTTCTTGCATACAGAAACTATTTAGAAAGACTCTCACAAAGTCAAACATTGTGTTTTAAATTGCCCCAAATCCCCTAATTCTATAAAAGGTAGCTGTTTTCCTCCTAAGGTCTAGTGCTGGTAAATAGAGTTATTTACACAGGTCATATTCACCTAGGTGCTCACTAAAAATAAAAATGTGGATTGATCACCTTAAGGTCAGAATGCTGTAGGTGAAAGGCCAGGATGGAAGTGAAATCTCAACCAGGGGAAGTAAGAGGAGCAACCTCAGTAATTAATGGTAAGGGTGATCAAAGGAAGAGAAAGGGAGGACTTGACCTTTCTTCTGGTAGAGTACAGATGGCATGGGCCAGCCAGGTGTTGGCTTCAGAGCCAAGGGAGCTCCTGACCCAGACACAAGACATCTCCCTAGTAAAAGACTTCAAGACTTAAATAAAGAAAAGAACATATTGCCCAAAACTCATCTGCAAATAATTGTAATAAATAGTAGCACATCATTTCCTCGTGGGGATTGGGATAAGGGATCAAAACATATTCAGTCCCAGAAAATGAAGCAGGGGGGTTAAAAAACATAATTGTAATTTGAAAGAGCAAGCTTCTTCAGGTTTGCTAGGAAGAAAACAGTATCTTCACCCATAGAGAGGAAAATGATCAGAAGGCCTGACAGGCCTTGACCATTTAATTTACAAACTAACCTGTTATCATTTTTTTGTTTATTTTTCTTGAGATGTGGTCATCAATAACAGGTAGTAGATGCAAAGGGAACCACTTAAAATCACTTTAGCCTAATTAAAATTTATGCTAGCCCCCAGTCTCTAGGTTTCTCCAGTTAAGAAAGGTCATGTTTTCAGGGGGAAAATAAAATACTGGAAAAAAAGAAAAAGAGAGAAAGAACAGAAAAAAGGACTAAAGTTTAACATCAAATGACATATGTGCCTAAGACTCTCCATAGTATACCGATCCATTCTTACTGAGACTTCTATTATATACATTAGAGACTTTTCACTGTTTGCTGACAAGAGAATACAGACGATCAGAATTATCACACCTTGACTGATAGGAAATTTGCTGCCGAAGTTTTGCAGCTAATATTCTAGTCTACATTGAAAGTTTTTATTCTACCAATTTAAGCCCACAATTAAAAAAAATTATTTTAAAAGCAAAAACTTCTAGAAAGAGCATTTTTTACAGACCTGGAGAGAGAGTGGCACTGAAAGAGGAAAGGTTATCTTTGATAATCTAGCCCGGGATAACCAGATTCAGGTAGGGGCCAAAATAACTGGATTTAAAACAACAAACAAGGAAAAATCTAATTCATAAGGTAATTCAATAGGGATGTGTTACGTACCTGTAAACTTTATTTAGAGAAACAACCAAACTGGCCAGGCACGTTGGCTCACGCCTGTTAATCCCAGCACTTTGGGAGGCCGAGGCGGGTGGATCACCTGAGGTCAGGAGTTTGAGACCAGCCTGGCCAACATGGTGAAACCCCGTCTCTACTAAAATTACAAAAATTAGCTGGGTATGGTGGCAAACACCTGTAATCCCAGCTACTCGGGAGGCTGAGGCAGAAGAATAGCTTGAACCCAGGAGGCGGAGGTTGCGGTGAGCTGAAACTGCACCACTGCACTGCAGCCTGGGTGACAGAGTAAGACTTGTCTCAAAAACAAAACAAAACAAAAAAAAGCAACCAAACAAAAAGAAAATTTTCTTTTGTTTGTTTGTTTCCTGGAAACTAAAGTGATTGGAAATAAATATTTTTAAAACTAAGTGAGAAAACAGTGACACACATTTGAATATATTTAAACATACCTAAGATATGTATTGAAGTATTGGCCTATAGTATACATTAATAAAATTTGTGTAAGTTTGTGCAAGAATTAATATACATGAATGTACATACACATGCATATATCTATTATTTCTGCAGTGGAAATAAAATAATAGAGAAATAACTGCAGATATGTGTGACACTATCTATTTGCCTATATTTTAAAATATTATGCAGAGAGCAATGAAGTTCTTTAACTGAAGAAAGCTAAAACTTGGTTAGAATTTGAACATCAGTCCAAATAACTGGTGTTTTATTACGTCTATCTGCAAGAAAATTGATCTAAGAAAATCTTGCAACTTTACAATTAATTGGCAGCAGGTGAGTTAATGCTGATAAATCATGAAAATCTACAAACATGTTTTTATTCCTATACACTACTTTATTTTCTTCTAAAATCAGAAGTAGATTATAATGATAAAACATCAGTGTTGGTAATATTCTCTAAGTATTATTACAAATTCCTTGGTTTGTAAGTGAGGAAATTGGAGCTAAGAGATATGCAATAACCCACCCAAGATCACACAGCTTTTAATGAAAGCCAAATCTCAGATTAGGCAGCATTCAGTGTTATATCTATAATACTAGAATATCAGAAATAATTTTTTCAAGCAATGATTCCCCAAGAGTGAACCACAACAGTATGGAGGGTCCAATTATTCAAGAAAATGCTTACGAAAGCTGTTATCTCAATCATATTAAAAATAAAAAATATCCAAGCATACACTAATGTAATTTAACTTTTTAAAATGTTTCCTAAATAAATATTTTGGGATGTCAACAAAGATACAAACAATAGTAAAATTGTTCATTTAGCTTTCTTTCTAATGTGCACAATTTAAACAACTGAAATATCCAACCATAACAAATTGTTAAATAACTTTTGCTAGATCCATAGAATGAAATAACATGTGACTGTGAAAATGATGTTGTAGTGAAAGGTTTAATGGCTTCAGAATTTTAATTTTAAACAATGTTATGCAAAATGTTATGATAAATATAGCATAATCGACATACATAAAAAATAAATATAATATACCACAATATCACTCACATTTATCTTATAGAATTGTTTTGTATTGTATTTTGCATTTGTAGTTTGTATTTTAATGCATTATTACACTTAAGAACTATTTCAGAAGTCAGAAAAGAAATGCTGAAATTGTGATTTCATCATAATCATATAATGGAATACTGAACAATGGTTATAATGAATGAACTAGTTCTAAATGTACGAACAAAGAAAAAATTTTAAAATCATGAAGAGCAGAAAAGCAAACTGTAAAACGATACACAGAGTGAATGTATAATGAATGTTAAAATGTGACTTCTCTTCTAAATTGATCTTTACAATTTCATTTAATAAATATTATAAAGACTATCATTTTAATATTGAATATTGGTTCTGTGGGGGCAAATAATTAAAAGCCCTAATAAATACTACAATACAAATATTTTTGAGCATCTTTCTTCTGACCATGTTACTTATCCCAAATTTGTATTCCTTTTTTGTTCCCTCAACTAATTTTCTTTTTAATTTTCATGTTATTTTAATAAAAAGTATTAAACCAAAAGAGTAAGTATTCCTGTACTCCATGTTTTGTCTTTGTAGTCTTCAAAATAAACGTTCTCAGTAGTGACATGAAGGCTTCTCTCACAGGTCGCTGATGAACAGGTTTCAGGTTTGGCACTATTTTGGTGACCTTGGTCTTACAGGTTTGGTTTACAGTATGTGTCAGTGTTGCAGATCTAATTAGATTTGAGGATGATGACTCGCACTAACATTCACAAGGAAATGAAATGTATAACCTACTATGCCGATTTACTAATTTGTAATCAAAATCAAATAGGAGCCTGGAGCTCTTGCCTGCTGCCTGCAGAAGCACCCTGAACACCTTACTTCACTAAAGAAAATGGGCAAGAGTAAACAGATTATCTGAAGGTGGCTTGGTGGCATGAATTAGAATACATTGTTCTATTTATATGATATACTCCTAATGCCATCAGACCATGCAGGTCTGCAACATCAAGTATTCAGAAAGCTAGCCACTACTTTCTTTCCCGGAGGGCACCCATGTGAGTATTACCAAACATTGCCCTTCAGATTCTGGTTCAGTTTGCATGTTTTCCATACACAATTAGAAACATTTATCTCATAGACATTGTTAAGACTGTCAGTATGATTGGAGCTGCTGCCTTGGGAATATATTCTATCCTTTTTGATAGAGATTCTTTTTCTCACAAATCTATAGATTTGGTCTCACAGTACGCATGGGGGGTCTTCTTATCCATTATTTCTTGACCAGTTTTTGAAATTTGAAGAGATTTCTGAGGTGACTTGCTTATTCTTTTGCCTAGAGGCGTATTTTTTTCTTAATTGCATATAAAAACATTATTTACTAAAATGTTTTGCATATTATTCACATTTTAAACTCTTCTGCATTACAAAATGGAAAACATTTTACAAAAAAATCTGTCAATATATACTTATTTAGAACATCAGAAATAATTTTTGAATTGATATGTCAGTTGTAATTTTATAAATGATATTACATAATGAGCGAAACCACTGTCCCTTATTGTTATGGTTGTTGGTCTTCTCAAACAATTTAAAAATTAATTTTCTATAATTTCTTTGGGGTTATGAAAAGCTGATCCACGCAAATAGGAACTCTTGCAAATCCTTTTCAATTTAATTCTAATCACACACTGATTCCAAATAGTAACTCACTAAAATAAAATGACCAAGCTCCAGAAACAGGAAAATGCAAAGAATCTTACCATACAATAATATTTTTAATCGAGATTTTTCCCAAATCACATTATCTGATATTTAAAAATTAAAGAGAACATTAAGCAGATAATTTTATTCATGTGCAATTCATGCTAAAGCAGATTCGAGTGTGAATTCTGTTTCAAAGGTACTTGTAACTTCAAATTTCTCTGTTTTTGTTATCTCAAAAGCAGCATCATTATGATAATTGTTTCATTTGTACTGTTGGTACGTGCACTCTTTTATTTAAATATATCAACAACAAAATTTTTAAGTGCTATAAGGTTTACATTTTAAAATAGACTAAACTGGAACTACCAATATTGTATAAAACAATAGTGGCTGAAATAAGACTTTCTTAAAAAATAAATTTATAAATCATTCTATGTAAATATTACTAGCATAACAATTTGGACATAAACTTTACCAAAATCCGTAATAAGGACCTGAACATTTAAGACTACTGTTAACATTTCTTATACTTTACTATTTCAAGGTTAGTTTTCCCTCAAAATTTCTGAAAACAAATACTGAGATTTCTATGTTTTATAATTTGTTATTATCACAAAGTTTTCATTTCTTGAAATTTAATTTAATATATGTATGATAACCATTAAATTTTTGCTTTCTTTGTTCAAATTAATCACTGTGAATGTTTCAAAAGCAAAATTTTAAAAAGCATAAGGTTCGCAAGTAATAAGAAACACCATTTTGTTGAAAATGTTATTAGATTTCTTGAAGTAAACAAATTGTAAGCATTAAAAAAATCACTGACCTTTAATTATATGAAAATTAACCTTTTTTATTTTGATCCCGCAGTTACAAGTAAAATTTTGAAGAAATCACTAACAAATTTGACTCACACAAATAATTTTAGAAAAATATTTATTATGAGTGTTAATACTTTATGTGAGTTTAACACATTTTAAGTCAAAATAAAATAAAGTTGGCAATAACTGCAATATTGTCAACTCTGCTCTGAATATAAAAAGCAAAATAATTAAGTTGTATGGAAAAGTATTAATGTGAAAAGTAGGAATAAAAAACTTCACAATGATAACACAAGAGGACCTGTATTTGGGAAAAAATCTACAATAAAAATAATGACACATGCAAAATATAAATTTAATACTTTTGAAATTCAAATCTATAGGCAACACACAAGAACTGAAGACACTTTAGTGTATTTAATTTTATCAAAAAAACATTTATTTTGCATAAGGAATTGTTATATGCTATATGAAATTAAAATAAATCTGTAAGAAAATGAGAAAAAGAAATTATGAACATCCCAACGCAAAACAAATATTTTCTGGTTGTTAACCTCTTAGACTATCTTGCACCTATTTGTTATTAAAAGAAAGATATCAGTGTACTGATTTTTATTTGATAATAAGAAGAGATCAAAGATAGATAGATCCTAATATTTATTGAGCACTTAATTTGACATTTATGTTTTAAAAACTTTTATAAATATTATAGATGCTGTTTAAATTTAGGTAAATATACTTTAAGAAAAAGGCTTAGAGATGGAAAGTAAATTGGCATGCTTATTTTTCAATAGTAACTGCTTAACCTTTAAATCTATGTTCAACAAGATACTATTATCTTCTCAGAATATTCTATTCTACTGATAGTACATATTAATTGATACAGAAAATTAAAACACACACACACACACATATACACAAGAAAGCCAATTTATCATTTCTAGTTGACATTTTGGCTGAAATTTGGGATTATTTATTCTTGCTGCTGTTAATTTTATATACAATCAAAACTTAAACCTATAAATATTTATCTTCTAAATAACAAAATTAAATCCTAAAAACTGCATCAGCAACTTATTCTTACTTTTTATTTTTTTATTTTATTTTCATTTTATTTTTATTTTATTTTTATTATTTTTATTTTATTTTTAACAGACAACTATTAAAAATCAGCCTATGTAACTGCTGAAGTATTTTTAAAAAGGTAATGTGAATAAATCTTTCTGCTTAATGAATGATAGATTGAGCTATAAGATGAAAAAATATAAAGTACTGATGCAATCCATTAATACACTGATATTTGTGACTGTGATTGGTTCTCATTAAAAGTGTCCGGGTTTAAAAAATGTTAAAATAAAGTTTATTTAGAAAACTGGTGGTATAAACTGGAGGGAAGACATTCATGGAAAGGTATCTCCTCACTTTTCTCCCTCTGTCATATAGTTGAAGCTGACATATGGACACTTTTTGTTCTCACATGCCCATGGGCACTAATTTCGTGAATTCTATAGACCCAGAGTAGAGATTGTTTTATTGTCTGTTTTGCATAATAACGTTCTAAATCTAATGTTACCAGTAAAGTTCTCTGTCACACAATAATTATCAATATTTATTACTAAAGCAAGTTCTTGAACATACTGTAATTTAAGCATGGAAAGTTGAATAAGAATCTAATATAATTTATATTCATAATAAAAGTACTAGCAAAGTGGTAATAATACTGATTTGGGGGAATATAGGAAGTAACATCAATTTAAACTTTTTGCAACACCAGTATTCAGCCTCTCAGTTTGCCAACAGTATTCTATCTGCTAGCTGCCTTTAGTTTAGGCACAAAGTTCTGATAATCATAATCAATCATACATTTCAAAACCTTTAAGATATTCATATTGGAAAACACAGTATAATTCTATTTGTTAAGGGTGCTGTGAAATAATCAAAATCATGAAATATATTCCTATCAGAATGAAAATGCTAGTTAGACAACTGTTTTATTCTAATAATATCAGGTACATTTAATTATGCCTCTCCAATCTCCTACCTTTGGAAAATAATAATTAGAAAGGTATGCTTATTATAATACTTAGTAAGTGTGATTCTGGTAAATAATTTTTCACACACTTGATATCCACTTTTGATCCATCCACCTTTTTCCATAATAAGTTCTAAATATAAGTCCTTTAAAGCATGAAAGATAGTTTTTGACCACTATAAAGAATGACTATGTTTGTCTTGTCCCATGGTTTTAATCCCTTGGTAACAATATAAACAGTTTATATAACATATTGTATTTAGAGGTTATCACAAGTTTCATGGTAATTATGTGAATAGTAGGGCGGCTTACCCAATTATATTTCTATGACTAAATATCTCTAAAGCTATATGGCAGAACTGTCCTATACAGTAACATATAGAAAATTATCTGAGGACTCTGGGGCTTCAAAAAAAATTTGGGATAATCAGTGATAAAATCTATCCCTGAATATTGTATGAGCAAAACTGTACTCATGTTAAAAATGTTTTATGAGATATATATCATATAACATATGCCAGAAAACAATCATATTATACATATATAATTAAGCTATATTCTTGGTAGACTTTTATACAAAGAAGTGGTAATTAAAGAGAGTTAAAGGTAAAGGTGTTTGTACCCAATACAGCATTAATATATAAAAATTAAATTACAGTAATACTCAAAGTTGGAAATATGATTTGGGATAAATCTTGCATCCTCATCATTTCTGCTAAAATTTATATCCCAAGATACATTTTTCACTGCTGTACTCATCTAGAATAATTTTTTTATATTATGATTTTTTCCTTATATATAGTGCTAAAAACTTTTTCTTCTTATTAAAAACTAATGGTGCCTCCCAATAAAACACCCAAGTTTCAAACATATATGCCTTTTCTATAAATTATAAGTGAAAGTCATGCTCAGTCATACTTGACACTAAGAGAAACCAAACAGGCAGGTGACAAGACAGAAACTAAAGAATAAAAGGTTTCATCTTTTTCTTGATCGTCACTGACTGATAAACCCACGTTAACTCCCAGAAGATAACTTAATGGAGAAAAAAACAAAATCTCTGTTTCTTCATAATCTCTCAATCCCTCTATATGAGTTTCAAAAACTTAATTCAGTCGAAATATTAGGTTGGTACAAATGTAATTGCGGTTTTATATTTAAGTCTAAACTCAGTGGCTACATTTTATGGTGCTGGAAGAAAACTACCTAATAGAGCTATATTATAGCTCTATTAGAACAATGTCCTAAGGAGATGGAATGAAAATACAAATAATGCAGAAAGTGCATTAAAATTACTGTAATAACAAGTGCAAACACTTGGTGAATGCCAAGCTTCAACTATTACCATGAGGCTTAGGTTAAATACAGATCCTCTACTTAACAGATATCTATTTTTGATCACGTTTTTAAAATGAGAATTTAAAGTTGATGATTAGACTATTTTCCAAAATTCTTCAATAGGCACATTGCCACTCCCATTACCAAGATTCCCAGTGAAAACTGATGACCCATGTGTGTATGTATATATGTATGTATGTATGTATGTATGTATGTATCCAATATTTCCCTCCACAAACTTGAACTCAACTTCAGTAGCATATTACGGGATTGTATCAGTCCAGTAAACTTAACTGAAAACGCTCAGTACTGTACAAAGAGTATTTAGTGATTATATTTTTAAAGTCTCAAAATATGTAGAAATATATATGTCAAAGTTATATCAAAATTATGTCAATCTTATCAGCATTTCATTTATATTGAGTTTACAGAAAAACTTACAAGGCACCCGGTTTTCTCTGAAGATATATATCACATGAGCAATGACCATAATATACCTACGTTTAACCTATTTTACTACATTAACATTGCTTTGACCAGCTGATTTGTAAACTATCAATAAGAGTTATATTGGAGGAATTTAACACATTTAATAGAGATGATACATTAGTAAATGTCTGGTATTCATATTTTTAAACATTTAAATATGGCATAAAACTTTCAGCATCTTACACTGAAACCCTTTTGTTCTTGCCTGTGTAAAGGGGCATAAATTTAGGATGGAATAAATTTAGAAAAATCTATAATCATTTAATCTGTGTGGCAACAGGCGGGATAAAATTAGTTCTTTCAGAAAGGTAGTTATACTATTTTATAACACTGGCAGTTCCAAGCCTTCTTGGATATTATGCGAATGTGAAAGAAATATACTTTCAGAATGCATAAGTAAATACTTTGCTACAGACATTATCTGAAGATTTAGAAAACAGTCACATATATTTTATAAACATGTGCCCTCAGTGTAAAGCATGTTTAATTCAAATGATTGCTAGTGCTACATTTTTTCAATGGCATCGTGTGTGTCTCTAAATTCATTAAAATGTTTGCTGTATGGCTGTAACTTTTAAATTGCTAAATAATGACATTAAAGTAAGACCTAATAGGATTTTTTTCAGAGTAGTTAAGCTCAGTTCTCTGCCACGGTAAAATCTATGACAAAACACAATGAAAGGAGCAAGAGATGGGAGATGAGCAGATTAGACTGAAGAACCAGTTCTTTCCTGAAACGGTGCAACAAAGCAGGTGCCTAAGTCTTTGCCGTTCTGCCTGTGAAATGGGCAGCCCATTTGTCTCTGTTCACTTTAAAGCTATTTTTTCAGATGCATGACTGATTGCAAAGTTTTAAAATTTTTGTAGGAAGGCAGATTCTCTCCTGATGTTATTGTTAGCATAATATATCAATGTAAGGATTTTTTAAAGTGGCTTTTGAAGAATTTCGTCTTTGTCTCTGAAGGTAAAATGAATGTGACCAGATCACACCAGATCTAAATTTCATGAAATTTTGGGGAAGAAGGAACATCAATTCACAAGAATGACTAAAACGTTTTATTAACTTTTGCCTTCAATTTAAGCTGCAGTAAATTATTTGAAGAAATAAGTGTATTTAGCTATCTTAACTTTGCAAAACACAAATTCAGTTGCATTTAGAATGCTAAAAAGTATTCAAAATGATGTTTGCTTACTTTCAAATGCAAGTTTTTATACTTTTAAGCTATAACGCAATAATTAGACTTTTATTATGGCAGAAGGCATTGTTTTTCATGGTGTTGTGAGTCACCACAATATATAACCAAAGGACCAGTTGACATTTCTGACATGAATGAATCATCCTGTACTCTAATATGCACAAAAACTATTTTCAAATGCTTTATGAATGAAAAAGAAGCCTAAAGAATTGAAGTTTCTACAGATATATTCCAATCATATTTCAGTAGACACAAAATTTTTTCCAAATATGACAGTAAAACCAGTGTCTCCCCTAAAGTGAGCTCCATACACATTTATTTGGCCTCTTTGTGATTACATTGGGATAAATGAGTGTTATGCAGGTTCCAGTATAGTTTTCCACTGCTCCATCTGCTGGATATGTCTACATCTCCTGCACCAAAGTGGTAACCTCTGAAAAGTAACATGAACTAATTCAGCAGGTGGCTTCAAAAGGCTCAAGCACGTTGCTTGGAAACTTACTATGACTTCTAAATTTTCGTTTCACTAAAAACTTCCTACTTCACCGTAAGAAAAAAAAAAAATAATAATGAACCTATAACTATTACTAAAATAGTATGGCACGGAAGATACGTTTCCCAGTAGGTGATACGTTACAAACAAGAAGGCACTGGGCAATTCATTGCAGGTTTGCACACCGCTCCGATCTTACTGATTTTGGCATTTATCTAAGAGGTTTCAGAGTCGTTCACCTAATCTAGAAATGGAAATCGTATGCATAAAAGTTTTAAAGAGATTTTTAAGCGTGTCTGTTATTAAGCACATAAATATCACAAAAGGAAATCATGCCTCTCCAAACACGATTTACCAAGGATCTGGGAGCCCTTAGCATTTTCCCCCGCAGCGTCTTTGCAGGCAGCTCCCGAGTTGCGCTCTCCGACGAGGCAGCCCCACTTTTCCTCCTTCTCCCAGTCACAGAGGGGACAACGTGCAGCTGCCGCCACCGGCCAGGCCTCTGTCACCGCTGCCGCCGCCACCGCTGCTTCAAAACCATAGTTGCTACTGCAGAGAAAGGGTTACTCCTCTCTTGGAGTCAAGTGGCTGCAAACTTCACCTGCTTTTCATGTACCTTCTCCTGCAAACTTGTACGTCCTTCCGTGCAGAAGGAGCAAGGAAAACCATTACCAGCATCACAGGGAACATCATAATGAAGGACACCCCCGGAAGGCAAGACCTGCGAGTTATTCCGAAATGCGATCTTAATCCAGATGGGAACCACCGCTGCCAGCAGATCCTCCCCCCCGCCCCACCCTCCTCTCGGTTCCCATCAGCGACCGGAGCCCACGCTGCCAGGGAGGGCGGCTGCAGCAGCCGCTGGCATGTGCGAGGTGGAGGTAAAGTTTGACAAATGATGACCACTCTGGGAAGGTGAAGAATCTAGGCAGCCAAAAATCCGCGCGGGGTGTGCTAGGGAAGAAGGCGCGCCGGGAAGCGCCACGTACCTTGCTGGGGTGCCAGGTGTGGAGGCTGAGGAGAGAGTCGGTGGAGGTGGCGGGGCGAGAGTCCAGCCCTGGCCGCGGGCTCCCTCCCGGGGCGAGCGGAGCCGCCGGGCGCAGGGCCGAGCGGTCGCCGCCGCGCCCGGGCGCAGGGCCGAGCGGCCGCCGCCTCGCCAAAGGCGCTGGCAACGCCACTCACTTGGCCCGGGGAAGTTGGGCAGCCTCCGCCGCGGCCTCAGCACCCGGCGAGAGCAACACTTTTAGTTTGGACTTTCCAGCTCCAGTCCAGGCAAATCCACACTCACGCACACACGCGCGCACGCGGACAGCCTCTCAGAGGCGCGCGAGCCAGCCTCGGTGGCTCTCTGGTCGCGTCTTGCTCTCTCCCTCGCTCTTACTGGCGCGGAGGTTATTGTTTTATTTATTTATTTCCTCCTCCCGGGTCCATCCCCCCTCCCCGCGCCTCCTTCTCCGGCTTCCCCCCCCCCCCCCCGCCGCCGCCGCCGCCGCCGCCGCCGCCGCCGCCGCCGCCGCCGCCGCCGCCGCCGCCTCCTCCGCCGCCGCCGCCGCCTCCGCCTCCTCCGCCTCCGCCTCCTCCTCTTCCTCCTCCGCCTCCTCCTCCTCCTCCTCCTCCTCCTCCTCCTCGGTCTGCGGGACCGGCCGCGGCGGTAGCTCCAGCTGCAGCGTGGCGGGGCTGAGCGGCGGGACCCGGCGGGGGCGCACCAGGTGGGGGCGCTCCGGGTCGGGGCGCTCCGGGCGGGGGCGCGGGGCCGGGCGGGCGGGGGCGCGGGGCCGGGCGGGCGGGGGCGCCGGGGCTGCCTCCTTGGCTGAGGTGAGGGAATGTGGGGGAGGCGAGGGGAGGACGCTGCCGCCTGCCGCACTGTGCTGTGCCGGGGGCACCCAGCCGGGTGCTGCCGGGGAGAAGCGGGGCGAACCCCGCGCCGCAGCCGAGGAACTGCGCGAGGGGCGGCCGGCTCGGCGCGCCCGGACCCGGCTCCCTCTTCCGCCGGCCAGGCGAGAAGGCTCAGTCGCCTCCTAGCCACCGCCACCCCGCTTCTTTTCCTGCTCTCCCCGGGGGCTCCCCACAGCCCCTCGGGGACGCTCGGACGCGCGCCGCCACCGTTTATCCACGGAAGACAGGGGTTTGCATTTGTGAATGGTTGTTTCAGCGCTACGCGGTTAGGCTGCCTCCACTTTCCAGCCGCCGCTGCCCCGACTCTCGGGAAAGGTGCAGCCACCGCCGGGTGGGGCGGGCTCAGGCCTCCGGGGCAATGAAGTGGGAGTCTGCGGACCACGGCCCCCGGCGCGAGTTGGGGTGCCTACGTGACACTCCAGACCCACCTACAAGAGCCAGGGCGGCAGTGGCTCTGCTGCTACCATTCTCCCCCAAAATGAGCTCTAAAAGGGCAGTTGACCGCTGTTGCCACGGTCTTTCAGTCACGGCCTACCGGGCTCCTAAACCTGCGGGAGACGCGATCTGAAAGCCGGCCGCCCTCCCCCACCCCAGTTACCCAAAGGCCGGGCTGGAAAGAGCCCGGGGCAGAGACCCGGAGACCGGTGGGCGGCTCTCTGCTGCCTGCCCCGCTTCCCAGCGGCTTCTCCAACGCCAACCCTTCCAGGCTTCCCGTTAGGTAAACCTGTTCTGGCTTTTTTTTTTTTTTTTTTGTCCTTTGGTTTGCTATTTATTTTTAGGAATTCATGATTTCAGTCACGAAAGGGGGAAAACTTAAAAGGAAGTAAGTCTACAATATCTGCATAAATACAGCCAGTTAACTAAGCAGCATCACAAAGGCTGCAATGTAAATCTCACGCCTTGGATTTGGAGGCAGGTTGCTTTCCTCAGCGTTTTGCCCGCCGAAGTCCTCACAGCCTTGGACTGCATTGTACAAGGTGTATAGATACAGGAAGATGGTGACACTGGAGTGCTTGCCCTGATCCGTCACAGTATGCTTATGTATGTAAACGGTGCTTTCCTTTCTATCCAAACCTTCCAATTTCCCTGAAATTTATTCATTAGATATGCATTTCTTAGTCTTCTGGATCTTTTCTCAGAAATCCACCGTTAGGGGTACAAATACTACTTAAGGAGCCGGTTTTACATACTTTACATTTTCCTCGACATCCCGAGTAAGCCCGCCAGAGGTCAGACGGGGAACAGGTGAGGTCAGAAAATGGGAGAAGGTGGAAAAAAAAATGTTTATCTTTTAGGTGGAAAAACAATGTTTATCTTTTCAGCATGTTCTAGTTCTCTTGCCCCAGCATAATAATGTGTACTTGCCATTTTCAAAGAAAGGAAACAGGAAATGCCCATTTCTGGACCTGTAACTACTCCCGTACTCATGAAACACCGGCTTATTACTGAGAAAAACGGCCACCCATAATTCAATTTAAGACCTTTATTGAATGGAGGAATCTAGAGATAATACCCAAAAGGCAGTAAAGTGCCTTACTGGTCAGCTGAGTGGCGGACATGAAGATGTGCCCGTCTCTGATGACATCTGTGCCAGTGAGATAGTAAGAGTTTCACTCAAAATCTGAAAGAACCACGTGCACTTTTAAAGCCAAAGCTTTGGAAGCACATGTATTTCTCCAGAATTATTGTCCCCTGCTCCAGAGGTAGGCAGCCTCTAACATAGGGAAGTACCTATCTGATAATGATAGCTTCGATTATGTTTTACATAGAACGTTTTCTGTATACACACACACATATACACGCACACACACACATATGTGAATCTAACACACATACACACATATGCATGCACACATATATACATACGTATCTAACACACATACATACATACACACATATACAGGCACACACACATATATACATATGTATCTAACATATATACGTACATGTCTATATATACACACACACATACACACACGTATTCCCCACCCCACCACCATAGTTTGAACAACTCTTAAAACAGCATACTTTTTCTAATTTTCTCTTAGGGAATGCAACTGTTCTCCTTGTCCCTCCTCCCCATTTCCCCACAGACTTGCACCCAATATGCTTCTCTTCTCCAGTGTCCAGAGGTAGCAGTGTTCACTGAGTTTTGCAATCCACATTATGATGGCTGTATTCACTCTTACTAGAGAAACACACATTTGATGCTGGGAATGATACTGACTCTAGATGCAGCAAACATCATTGTCACAGTTATTAGATGGAGAAAAGATGAAACCAGGAATTGATTTCATCATCATAGTAAAGAACTGACTATTGTATAATGTCTATTTTCTGGAAACATCATCTGTTTCAATGATTGTGTTTATGTTTGTACCCACAGCCTAAGGCCTGATTCATAGAAATTTAAAAATATGTGTAGGATGAATTAAAATTACGAATACATAAACAGGGTGGATAGCCTATTTCTTTGTTAAGGTCACTGAATCAGAAGGAAAATGATATTAAACATAGGTAGTTAAGGGATAACTTAATGTTTTCAGAGGTTATTGTCAGAAATACCAAAAATATACTATCTTTATGTAGAATATAAAAATGTATAACTGCACCGAATTGATTAAATTTATTTAAAAATATGATTTAATTTCTTACTAAAGGGATGGAAAATAAAAGGACATAGAAAGGTTCTGCAGGGGACAGAGGGATGAAAGTTGTGACTGTAAGGGAAGGAAGCTGCAATGCTGGTAGAGGAGGGGCACGATAAGAAGATAAGAAACATGGAGAGAAAGAAAAGTATGAGAATCCCTTGATTTCTGGCCAAGAACATCAGCAGTCATCAGAAAATCCCTCTTAAACCCTGCTTAATATCCTGAATTTGTGAAAATTTGCCTAAACAGTTAAGTTGTTTGTGTTACCACTGATAGAGCTACGTCATACAGGAGAGTGAAACCAAACCAATAATTCTCACTTCCACAGTCAAGAACTTCACTTTTCCCACTTTTTCATAAAAGGCACACTGAGTCATGAATGTATATGGTACAATAATTTTAGTTCAATTTTTTAAAATTTATGAATGCATGTTGGCAAGTCACATAACTCCATCTTGTCCAGAGTCCCTACTTGTAATTTGCAACCGGTGATCTATTTATTTGTGTTTTCGTGTACATATGTATGTGTATGCAGACATATTATCAACATCTAACCGAAGGCACTGCAGTGTGTACATCTAGGTTACACATATGGAAACTGAAGCTCAAAAATAAAAATAAAAAATCTGTATTATTTGTCCCTGCTGGTAAAAAATATGTAAGCATTGCAATTTTGAATACCTAGGGTTAATACTAAACCATTTGCACGTTAGAAAATGACTACCAAAAAAAAAAATCATTTAAAAAGGTGTTCTTGGCTGGGCACGGTGGCTCAAGCCTGTAATCCCAACACTTTGGGAGGCTGAGGAGGGCGAATCACGAGATCAGGAGATTGAGATCATTCTGGCTAACACGGTGAAACCCCGTCTCTACTAAAAATACAAAAAAAATTAGCTGGTCCTGGTGGCCGGCGCCTGTAGTCCCAGTTACTCGGGTTGCAGTGAGCCGAGATCACGCCACTGCAGTCCAGCCTGGGGGACAGAGTGAGACTCCGTCTCAAAAACAAACAAACAAAAAACAAAACAAAAAAATGATGTTCTTGATCTGTAATGTGTTTCGTCTCTTGCTTCTCCAAATTCTTCAGCATTTATCATTATGGTGAATCTAAAAAAAAAATCACTAACATAATATACTCATTTTTGATACATATTTCCACTTTATAAAACATAGATTTTCTAACTCTCCTATGTTCACTTTGCTTGTTAGAGTATACCCTCCACCACCATCCCCATCTCAGCTTTTTTTTTTCCTACATCTGACATATCCAGTATGTACGTTCAGGACATTGGAACAAAGACAGGAAGACTTTAGACAAGCTCTTCAATTATATCTGAAGTCAGGGAGAAAGAAGGGCAGTAGATTAGCTGTTAGGGAATTTAAGGTTGTAGAAATTCTGGGCAGTGAAAAAGTTAATTTGCCAGAGGGACAGCACCATTTTCCTTTATCTGTGTGAAGACAAATAGAATCTGTGTGCCAAGTGTGACTGTCACCAATCTCTTCCTTCCTATCCCACGAAAGGGCCTCATTTGATTCTTTCTTATTTTCTTCCTTCCAATGCAGGATCCTTGCAAATCCTGTTCCCTGTGCTAAGACCGCACCAATTTCCTCCACTATTCAGCTAAGGTAACTCTTATTCATCTCCAAGCTCCAGGTAAAGGCATATCGTAAGATAACAAACACTTCCGTGATTGGTTCTGGGACCCTATATTCGTTTTCATGACACTTACAGTTTTCCAATAGATTATACCAGACTACTTGTAATTCCATAGGTCTGAGATATTGTATTTAATGGGTATATTTTCTCCAGCACTGGAATATTTCCATGAGGGGATTTTTGATTGTATCTTCAGCATTCAGGGCAGTGCCTGACACAGAGTAGTTGTCAAAAGTACATACTTGTTAAATGAATATAGGAAGGAAAAATCAATACATTTCAGGCAGGCTGTATTCTGGATAGTGGAATGCTAGACAATTGGGATATGGTAGCGTTAAAAAAAAAAGACAAACTACTTAATTTTATCCAAGTTGATTCTTTCTTCACCATTATTATGAAAACCCTTGGTGTTTTTTGAAGATCTATGGTCTATGAAGCTACTGTCAAGGTAAGAAGAGAGACTTTGTGCTGTATAAATTGCAACTTGTTTTTTGATAGCTGCATTTAAAAATTGGATTAGTGTGAACGTTATAGTTAGGAATATTTTGGCATTAAACATGAGTGAAAACCTTAAGTTTAAATCATTTGAGATAGCCTTGATTTTACAATTCAGGGAGTTAGTGGTATCATTTTCACTGAGGATACTACAAAAGTCCTGTACTCTCAAATGCAGTTTACACACTGATAAATTCATGAGTATTCAAACATAAAATGAAGGATCTATATACTTTGAAACGTTAGTTAATTTTTATTTTCTCTTTTTGATATGGAGTTCCTCACATGCATTTTAAATAACATATTTATCAAAATATTGTTTAAACATTATTTCTCCCTTACATGTGGTGATATTTTATTTAGCAAAAAATAAAGCCAATTTCAAAATGTTCTCCTTCGTTGATAGAGGGATCAAACATGCTAACATTAATCATGCCAAGAGCTAACCAATGTCTTTGTAAAAGGTGAAGTTTCTCAGAGCTTTTGAGATAACCTTTCAAAAAATTACTTTTAATATTTGTTTCTACTACAATAATTTTAAGACTAAGATTTTGAAAGCTGTGAAGGAGAGATGAATAGAGAAATCAAACTCGATAAAGAATTGAAATCTCACAAGTGCATCCCTGTTACCCAGAGCCCAACATAGGGTTCTCAGCTTGTAATTTAAGTACATTTTAATCTATCTTATAAAAGAACAAACACCAGGAGTTTGAGGGTGGGAAGAAGGGGAAAGAAAGAAAATAACATGTTATTTTATGCTGTATTCTATTGTCTTAGTCCACTCAGACTGCTATAATAACAAGATGCTGTAGATTGGGTAAGAAAATTATTTGTTACCATTCTAGAGGCTAAGAAGTCCAAGATCAAGACACCAGCAGATTCAGTGCCCAGGGAGGACCTGTTCCTCCTAGACAGCGCCTTTTTACTGCATCCTGACAGGGTAGAGGGAGGAAACAAGCTCCCTCAGGCCCCTTTGATAATGGCACCAATCCCTTTTAGGAGGACTCTGCCCTCATGACCTAATCATCTCAAGACTGCATTGGGGATTAGGTTTCAACTTATGAATTTGGGGCTGGGGGGGACACAAACATTCAGCTCATAGCATCTATGAGCCAAACAAACACGGAAATTTTCCAGGGCCAGGGCAAGGGTGAAGTTAGTAAAGCACTCTCAGGCAGAAACTTTAAGTGAGTTGAAGGAGAGGTAGCGCCAATAATTGAGTTGGGTAATATTTACATGCAATATTTTCTAAATTGTGGCAAAATATTCATAACATACATGTTACTGTTTTATCCATTTTAAAGTCTACAGTTCAGTGGCATTAAGTAATTCACGTTATTGTGCAACTATTACCACCATCCATCTCTAGACATTTTCATCTTCCCAAACTGAAACTCTGCATAGTTTAAACAATTTGCCCCCATTCATTCCTTCTTCTAGCCCCCAACCCCCACTATTCCACTGTATCTATGAATTTAACTACCCTAGGAAACTCATTTAAGTATAATCATATGGTATTTGTCATTTTGTGACTATCTTGTTTTCACATAGTAAAATGTCTTCAAGGTTCATCCATACTGTAGCATATATTAGAATTTCCTTTTTTTCCCCTAAGGCTGAATAATGTTTCCTTGGATGTATATACCACATTTTGTTTATCCATTTACCCACTGATGGACACTTGGATGGATTCCACATTTTGGCTATTGTGAATAATGCTGCTATGAACTTGAGTGTACAAATATTTGTTCAAGTCCCTGCTTTCAGTTTTTTTGGGTATAAACTCAAAGTGGAGTTGCTGGATCATACGGTAATTCTGTTTAATTTTTGAGGAAGCACCATACTGTTTTCTATAGAGGCTGTACTGCTTAGTGGCCCTGCTTTGCCACTAGCAGGGCACAAGAGTTCCAGTTTCTCTACATTCTCAGTGTCATTTGTTATTTTCTGTTTGATTTTAACCATTCTAAGGGGTATGAAGTGGTATCTCATTGTGGTTTTAATTTGCGTTTCTCTAATAATAGTACTGTTGAGCATCCTTTCATGTCCTTATTGGCCATTTGGATAATATCCTCTTTGGAGAAATGTCTGTTCAATTTCTTGGCCCATATTTTAATTGGGTTGTTTGTTTTTTTTGTGTGTTTGCTTTTGAGATGGAGGAGTTTTTAAATATATACTGGATATTAACCCTTTATCAGATATATGAGTTTCAAATATTTTCTCACATTTCGTGGTTGCTGTTTCACTTTATTATTAGAGTTCTTTGATGCACAAAAGTTTTTATTTTGATGTCATTCAATTTATCTATTTTTAATGCAATACATTTTTAAAAACAAGAATTAATTCAAAAACCGTGATGAACAAAACATCCAAATTTTAAATACAGATAGATCAGTATTACTGATTTTGTCTTTGCCTCAGGCTCCAATATGGCTAAGCACAGCAATGCTGTATGCATTTTCTACACTATGCATCATGAAACATAAGAAGTCCTGTGGATTCTAACACTTCTAGTATCACAAGTAGATAAATCATATAAAAAGATTCTAGAGATGTTCTGTGTTGTGCAATGAATAGCACCTGATTAATGTAAGGTCACAATTCTCTTTGTTTGCATTTTCTGTATTTTCAGGAGAGGATAAAAGGCAAAATTCAGGTCTACACTTGCAGTTTGCTTTTCTGAATAAATATGATTATTCTTGTTAGAAAGAAAATGGTCTCATCTCTTGATGAGAATTATAACTGGAAATGGTGCCCCAGGAGAGTTGCCTAAGGGTGGGGGTAGGTAGGCTGCAAAGTCAGTGAAAACCTATCTTCTGTATATTGTTGTGCCTAAAGCTTTTACTAACCCAAAGAAATCATGTTTTTATGTTATATAGGGAAATCACAAATCAAGAAGTCTGTAAATGTTCTAAAAGCTCACAGAAAGTTTCCTGTATTAATAGATTTAACACATGTCATTTAAATTTTCCAAATGTCAGCATATGGCACTCTAAAGATTCCTTCTATCTTAATCACTAGTGACTTTATGTAGATTTACCTTGCTGAACAGAGCCCAGGCATTTCACATTGTTCTACAACTGTGTACCTCTACTTTTGTCAAATGTAAACCGGAAGCTAGATGAATGTTCTTTATAGTGTTTCCTATTGTCAACACTGAGACCTTCTTTCTTAAATTGTTGGTTCAATGTTTGACTTTGTTTTGAAGCATGTATTTAAGAAAGTATTTAAAAATCATGAAGTTCATGCTTTTAACATCCTTAGAAATCAGTCCTCAAGGACCATTGCACCACTTGTCAATCTAGGGGACATTGCCATGTGACAACAAAGAGGCACCATGGAAGTTGCTTGTAAACTGCTTTTGAATTGAAGCAGTTTACTTTTTCAGTAAATGAGAACAGAGGATTTTTTTTTAATAAAATGAGATTCGATTTTTTACAGCTATCTGAGTCTTTTTAACTGCTTTCTTTAAACATGCGTAGTAAAACTTTCATGTGAATTTCATTAAGCTTCAAGGTCATTCAGGAAAAAATGATAAGCATATCAATGACAGAAGTGTTTTGCATGTAATGCAGGTGTTTGCCTATCAAATGGATTCATTAAGACAGAAGATCATTTATTCATTTTCTGTTATTACTATTATAATATTTAGAAAGAAATCTTAATATGCCATATATTCTCTCACTGTTTTTCGTAAGAGCATATCTACCATACAATAAATAAATGCCTTCATATCACTATTGTTATTTTTAATTTCAGTGAATTAGAAACAAAATAGTCTATAATTCCTTCAACTGATTTTAATTACATCTGAATGTCCAGGATTTTTCCATTAATATGGATATATATATATATATATATATATATATATATATATATATATAATTGAAGGTTGGACTTTATATTGGAAAGATATTTTTACAAGTATATTAAAATTGTAGAAATTCACAATCTTCCCTTATTGTGTTTTTATAATATATATTCGAAATTTTAATTGAAACTAATGTTCACAGTGAAGAAAAACATTTGAAAAGTAAAATAATCTTAAAAGTTTTTTTATTAAATTCATCCACTTGTTAGTCCAAGAATTTAAGTTTTTACTTGATTATTTTTATGTGCTCATCTCGTGAAAAAGTATCTTTTAACAACACTTAATTATATGTATTAATATACTGTAATATTGATTAAAATTCTGTTCTACAGACGTCAATATATTGACTTTTTAAATACTTGAGAATTTCAGATATTATTTACTGGTATAATTTACTAGGGTTTCATGGTGATCATGAAAAGAGAAGACTTTCTTCGAGTAAATAAATAATTATAGTTTCAATAAATTTGTAGTATGCTGTCCACACTGTACTGTTTACAATCTATTTGTTAGTTGGTATGCCTTGCTGATGGTGGGTGTGACTATCTGTGCAATTCTGAAGATGCATGGCTAGCAGAAAAAATGTCTACATTGTAGAAAACAAAATCACTTTGTCAGAATAATGAATAATTACAAAAATTACATTTTGCATTGAAGTAATTTGATGTGATATTTTTCCAAAACAAAAGGGTAGCTACAGTAGTGTCTGGATTAGCTAGAATTCTCCAGAATAGCTGTGTATAATTAATTAAATTTTTGATTAAGAGTTAATTGGCACAGCTGTTGTTTCAATTGTTCATTAATTTTCTGTAAGTGTACAGTAGTTTCTCCCTTAGTAAATAAAGGATAGTAAACATTCTTAGCAAGATGATTTCTAGTCGAATTTGTTCATTATTTAAGCATAAATTGTTCTTGTACTGTGTCATGAAATGCTTTGAACGTTGTAAATACAAAGATGAATACATCTTAACTTCGTAACTGTTGGTATCACACATTTGGAAACCCATCAGAGATGTTGAGGATGACTGTGCTACATACAGTAGCCAAAACAGGCATTACCAACTTTTAAAAAATCATTGACAATCTCATAGGTAAAAAGGATATTTATTATAATTTAATATTAATGTATTTTATTAGCGTTAGCTTGTTCATTTTTCATCATTTAAAGTTCATTTGTGGTGCTCATATTGTGAGCTGTCATTTCATATCCATTGCTCATTTTTTGGTTATACTGTTAGTTTCTTCCTAGTAATATGTGAAAGCTTTTTATATATTAGACTTGGATTATGGTGACTTCTTTGCCTTGCGTGTTTGTTATTAAAAACCTAGTCAAACTTATCGTTGTTTTCTTTTCTGGCCTTTGAATGTTGTATTACACATAGAGAACCTTTCTTTGTCCTAACATTTTATATTATTTTCCCAAAATTCCTGTCACCTTTTGTAAGATTCATTTCTTTTATATTCAAATATTTAGTTTTTATGGTACAAGGTGGCATTAAGGATCAAACTTATTTTTTTCCCCTGGAATTTTCCCACTGGTTTGAAGTGTCCCTTAAATTATCTTATGAATTTTGCCTGCTTCTGGATTTCTGGTTGGTTAAATTGATCTGACTTTCTATACACATCCTATTATTTCCTGATTTAGTTATTATTTTATCATTTTATCAACATTAAAATTTGCTTTACTACAAAAACAAATATTGCTTCTCTTCTAATCCCAATTCCAAGTAATTTGCTTCATCTGAGCTGCTACAAGTAATGCATAACCGTCTGAAATGAGGTCTGGAATATTATGGGGATCCCAAAAGAAAACTGGCTTGAGGCAGCTTCTCCTGACAGTTGGGCAAACATGTAAAGAACTGAATCAAAGATCAAGGTCAACACCTAGTAATTTGCAGATTCTTGGCGGGGTTTATACAGCAGAGACTTTCAAAAACCCACAGGGAAGATCAATATTGGCCCCAGGTTAGCATGTTGAGCTTCTCCTATTATCAAGAAAATAAAAAAATAGTGGAACCATGGGCAGATTACTGTATCACTTGAGACTGAAGATGTACAGAGGGCACATGCAGAGCCCCTTTCATCAGTTGTCCCAAACATGGATTGATGTCTTACCTACTTCACATCATTCTTTATTACCTTTGTGACTGCTGACCCTCAATGTAAACACAAATCCACACCTAAGCCCCCATGCCTTGAGAAAAAAAGAAAATTGCTGCATGTTTAAAAGGCCGTGTGTCAGTTTCCTATGGCTTCTGGAACAAATTACCATGAACTATATGATAAAACAACCCAATGTTATCCTTTTATGGTTCTAAAACTTAGAAGTCTGAAATGGCTCTTAGAGGGCTAAAACCAAGAAGAGAGCAGAGCTACACTTCCAGAGCCTCTAGGGTGGAATCTGTTTCCTTGCTCTTTCCAACTTCTTGATGCCACCTGCGTTTTTTGACTCATGACATCCTCCTCCATTTTCAAAACCAGCCATGGAGCACCCACTAGTCTCTCTTTCTCTTTCTGTCTCTCCGTCTCTCCCTTCCACCCCAACCTCTTTGCTTCTGTTCTCACACCACCTTCTCTCCCTATGCTTCTATTTTCACATCACCATCCCTGACTAACTCTTCCTGCATCCTTCCTATAAGGAACTTTACTAATCGTCAGGCATACTCAGATGACCCAGGATCTTGAACTTAATCATATATGCAAAGTCTCTTTTGCATGTAAGGCAACATTCACAGGTTCCTGGGATTAGGATGTGGATATCTTTGGGGGACATTATTCAACCTACCATAGATAGGCCAACAAAAGAAGTTCAGTCACAAGATGCAAAACTGAAATACAGCTCATAGAGGAATGAGGTGAAAACTTCAATAAAAATAGGAGTAATTGAGGAAACAGGAGCAGTAGAAATGTACACACATACACACACACTAACACAAACATAGACTTTTTTTTTAATTAAACAACTAAGAATATTTGGAAGGAAAGAAAATCACATATATTGAAAAGAGAATTATAAACAGAAAATGGAAACTATAAGCAATTGTCAAATGGAAAAAGCAAGAAATAAAAATAGTAATATCAGAAATTAAGAATTCCTTCAATAAAATATCAGTGATGTCAAAAATAGTTAATAGTAATCATTCAAACTAACAAAGAAAGATGGTAAAAGAAGGTAAAAAAATGACCTGAACAGCCAAGAGCTGGGGGACAATACCAATGGTCTAATATACCATGAGTATAGTTCCAGAAGGAGTAGAAAGAGAGAATGGGACAGAAGAAATGTTTGAAGAGAAAATAGCTGAAAATTTTTGGAAAGCAATGAAAGATGTCAAATCACAGATTCATAATACTCAAAGAAGATAAATACCCCCACTGTCCCACACACATATGTATTCACACCCAGATACACCAAAAGTAAACAGTAAATTTCGAATGCACTCAAAGAAAAGAGACAAAGAGGACTACAGGAGAACAAAGAGAACTAAGCATTCTCCATAGTTCCATTAGTGGTTATGAGTGACTATGCACCCATCAGAAACCCAATGCTGAAAGAAAGAATACAGAGACAAAAAGAGGACAAACTGATGATTCAGCTTACGTTAAGTTCAAAAGCAGGTAGAACTAATCTATGTTGATAGAAGTAGAAGTGTGATGTCTTTCAGGGTATTGATTTATAGCAAGCACAGGGAACTCTCAGGGGTACTGGAAGTATTTTTCTGTCCTTATTTTGTACTTGAATTTGCCCACTTTTTTTTTGTAAATTTGGATGACTTTTTCTTCCTTCAGATTTATATATTTTGTATGTTAGTCTTTTACAAAATTATGTATTGAAATATAGTCTTCAACCTATTCTTGTAACTCTTTTCAACTTTTTTCAATGTATAGTGATTCTTAAGAAAGCTCTGCTTATCGTATTACATTTTTTCACCTTAAATTTAAGAGGTATAAAATAAGTAAATTGTGTAAATAAGATATGACTGAATTAAAATTGAATAAATGTAAAAGGGAAAAAAGCCTAAGAAATATCAAGATCTCAATATAAATAAAAACAAGAAAAATTAATACACACTTTAAATTCTAATTGTAATCTAAATAGTCTGTTTCAAATTGACACAGTAAGCTGTTGAATTTGTGTTGAAGAGTAAATATCTAGTATTAACAATGTAATTTATGCAAACAGAAGACTGTTGAGCAGAGATATGCCTTACCATATGTGAAAAAAGTGCAAACCCCAGTAATCATGTCACTATGCTGTTGGCATAGACTTAGCCAAAGGTGAGTGGAGAGAACAGAGTTCAGAAACAGATTTCAGAATCAATAAATTTCAATACATGAAAAAGAAGGTATTGCAATTCGGCAGGAAATTATTGGCTAATTTAATACTTGTGGCTGGCACAAGTGACTATTTGTTTGAAAGAAATTTATATAAAAGCCTACTCTACATCATATGAAAACATATTGCAGGTAAATTAAGCCTTTCAATATAAAATAAAATCGCAGAAATGTTGGGAAATTTTAGGAGACCAAACAAATAAACTAGAGATTAGGGAATCTCTTAAAACATGTTAGGAAGGCCTGGCGCCATGGCTTACACCTGTAATCCCAGCACTTTGAGAGGCCCAGGCAGGCGGATCACGAGGTCAGGAGATCAAGATTATCCTGGCTAACATGGTGAAACCCCGTCTCTACTAAAAATACAAAAAGTTAGCTGGGCATGGTGGCAGGTGCCTGTAGTCCCAGCTACTCAGGAGGCTGAGGCAGAAGAATGGTGTGAACCCGGGAGGCGGAGCTTGCAGTGAGCTGAGATCATGTCACTGCACTCTAGCCTGGTTCCAGAGCAAGGCTCCGTCTCAAAAAAAAAAAAAAAAAAAAAAAAAAAAAAAAAGGAAAATTGTTGGCTATAATGAAACTATCAAAATTTTGTTCTATTAAACATAAAATTATAGGCAAGACACATTATAAGTATAGTCAAAGGAAAACTATAGATTGGGAAAGTATTTACAATGCACATACTTGACATATGTACAATACTTATATTATCTCTCATATTCATTAGTGCTACCTTATTTCATGACATGATTTCAGTGGATATAAATTACATTGTGTTTTATGTAACCCCTAGAGACTGTAATGTGAATAGAAGCAGGGTTAGGCTCACAGGAGTTGTTCACTACCACAACCCTACTGCAAAGAGTTCCTACATGTTCATATGAGAAAGAAAGCCTTATAGAAAAGTTTGCAGAGGGTCTTTGACAGATCACATATGGAAGAGACAACCAAATACACACTAAACACAAAAATATTGTGGGACTCATTAGTAGACATTTTTTAATTGTATTAAAAGAATAACAGGGTAACTCTGTACAGGTTACCAAAAATAAAATAATAATCAGAACTGGCACCAATAGGTACAAAGGGTGAACGCACACATGTGTACATAACTGGTGAAAGATGATTTCGTAGAGCTTTTTTTGGAATATAATATGGCAATTTTATTTGATATTTATATCATATATATATGTTTATATCACAAACAAAGACTTCTGTAGCACAATAAGAAGATTCCAGGAAATCTACAGGTTTATTTGCATTTATTTATTGGTATGGTAAAAATCTAGGACAGGGATCACTAACACTAATGCTACAATACAATTTTATGAGGATAAATCTAGAAATGAGCTAAAGCACTAGTAAGTAGGGAAGCTGTTGACAAAATTACGGAACATTCATCCCACGGAAATGTGAAGTCTTTGCAAGGATGAGTTAAACGTTTATGAGTTGTCTTGAGAAGAGTTTATCATACAATTCTAAGTGAGAAAATCAAATTGCAGTAATGTATATATAATATAAGCTCAATTTAATACACAGAGAAGGGAAATACTTTTGTAGAAATTTTCACTTGAGTGTATGAACAAAGAGAGAATTTGGGTTAATGGAAAGAGCAAGGAGACACCACAAAAAAAGGAGATGATAAAAAAATGCTATATTAAAAATGCCAAGACAAAAAGCAAACTCATTAAAGATAAAATAAAAAACAATATGTGTATATATGCATATATTTATTTCTCTCTTATGAAAAGGTTATTGCTGGTTATGTCTACTAATTGAAAATTTCAAGTGATTTTGACTTTCCTCTTACATTTTGCTATATTGTTTGAAGTATTTATAAAAAGCATGAATTATTTATATAATCAGAAAGAAACAAGGAAACATTTTTATTTAAAAAAGAAAATGTGTAATCCATGTGTAATATGTAAATTTGTATGACTCAGAATAAGTTAATCATTGTAATAGCCTACTTCTATTATTTGTCACATCAGAGAGCTTCATGCATTGGTAATTCCCTATCTACAACTATCTAGCTGTCTTTCTATCTCTGAGACATTCCAGGCTTTGCTTATTATGAGGGTAAACAGGTCCTATCACAGCAATTTCCCAGGACATACCTTGAAGCCACTGCGCACTTGATTACCAGATACTGGGCCACATAGAATAAATGGTGCTGCTCTGCAATCTTCTGCTTCTAGTTTCTGATGCTTTCTTTCTTTGGTTTCATTGAATGCAGTTGCTCTGCCAGTACTGACCTCCCCTAGTAACCCCAGTCCTGTTCTCTTTCATGTAGTGAACAAGTCATTATTCTTTAAGTAATATTGTGCAATAGGATATTCTACAATAATGGGAATGTTTACCTGTGCTGGCAATGTGGTGGGGACTGGCCACATGGAGCTCTCGAGCAGTTGAAATGTGGCTAGTGACACTGAGAAACTAACTTTTAAAATTGTATTCAAGTTTTATTTATTTAAATTTAAGTAGCAAAAATGTGGCCTGTGGCTATTATTGAGCAGTGCCACTTTAAAATAAAATTTTCAGTACTATTGGGATAGTAATAGCATTTTTCACCTATGTCTCATCTTTGGCTCTCCCAGACACATAAGCCTTGCAGGTGTGACTGTGCTGAGAGGTCACAGCCATCTCGCATCAGGGGTCCCCAAGCCCCAGGCCATGGACTGGTACTGGGCCGTGGCCTGTTAGGAACTGGACCACATAGCAGGAAGTGAGCGGTGGTCAAGGGAGCTCTACTGCCTGAGCTCCACCTTCTGTCAGATCAGCAGCGGCATTAGATAAGCACAAACCGTATTGTGAACTGCACATGTGAGGGGTCTAGGCTGTGTGCTCCTTATGAGAATGTAATGCCTGGTGATATGAGGTGGAACAGTTTCATCCTGAAACTGTGCCCACCCCACACCCCACCCCCATCCTTCCATGGAAAAATTGTCTTCTATGAAACTGGTCCCTGGTGCCAAAAAAGCTCGGGACCATTGCTCTGGATTACTCTCAATTCTTCTTCGCTAGTGGTTATTTGTTTTTGGGGGTCCACATTATCTCCTCCAATCCAGAATCCACTGTGGAATCTCTACCATATAAAGAAGTTTGTTAATTTCCAAATTATCATATGGATTGAATATGAATTATTTTTCATAGATATTCTGAACCCCAACAACTTATGGGATATACTTGAGAACCTTTTTAATGTTGATATTTTGTCAATTATAATAACAAAATCCTAAACACGTTCTGAAAGAAGTTCATCTGCCAAAAGCGCACTAGAAAGTGTTGTTGTCCAATTCTTCCTCCAAGCCCATTAGAGCTTAATCTCTGAGCCAGGCAAAATTATACACATGCAACCATCCCACAATTAAGGAGCCCTACATTTACATTTAGATCAGGGAAATTTAAATGTTTTCTTCTTCTGCACTCACCACAAAGAAGAGCACCAGCATAGGCGCTGCAGCCCTTGTCTAAAGTTCATTTTCTCTGTCCCTATTCTGTCACCTCCCAGGAGGAGAACAAGTCTCATATGCAGAGTCAGAATTTACTCATGAATTTACAGCATCACAAATTCAGAGTGTCATTCAATTTCCCTTGCTCTACTCCAGGACACTTGACGGCTACTTCTTTTAGATTCTGGAAACACAAGTTGTCCACCCCTTTCTGAGCAACACGTAGGCGCTGCATATAGCACAGAGGTTCAGTGTAAGAACGCTGGAGACAGACTGCCTGCTATCGAGACCGGGTTTCTCCATATCCTAGTTGTGTGTACTTGAGCAAATGTTGAACATCTGTCTCCCTGCCCTCATCTTTAAATGGGGAATAATAATCGTATGTGGATTCCATAGGATGGTTGAAAGGATGAAATAAACTAATACCTAGTCATCCTTTGATATTTATGGGGGATTGGTTCCAGGACCCCCCTGCAGATATCAAAATCCATGGATGCTCAAGTCCCCTATGCGAAATGGCACAGTTTTTACTTATAACCTACATACATTCTCCCGTGTACTTTAAATAATCTCTTGATTACTTATAATACCTAATTCAACGTAAATGCTATGTAAATTGTTGTCATATGTATATTTTATTTCTATTAATTATTATAGTATAGTTACTTTTTTTTTCTAATATTTAAAATATGAAGTTGGTTGAATCTACAGGTGTGGAACAAATGTGTATGAAAGGCCAACTGCATAAAGCATTTATAACAATGCCTGGCAATACTACTGGCACTACTACGTGCAGTGTCTCATCATTTGCTCTCCACTTGCCAAAGTTGGCTGCCCTTTTAACCTTCAAGAAGGAAGCCATATTAACAAGGAATTTTCCTTCTATGGGCAAGTTACACATACAGGCAACCCTGGGATATATTGCAGATTTGGTTCCAGGCCACTGAAATAAAGCCAATAAGGCAATAAAGTGAGTTACACAGATATATCTTTTTTCTTTCTCAGTGCACATAAAAGTTATTTTTACACTATGCTGGAGTCTATTAATTCAATAGCACTATGTCTAAAAAATTTACATACCTTAATTAAAATATATTTTATTGCTGAAAAATGCTAAGTATCTTCTGAGCCTTCAGCAAGTTATAATCCTTATGCTAGTGGAGGGTCTTGCCTCAATGTGGATGGCTGCTGACTGGTTAGGGTGGCGATGGTTCCTCAAGGTTGGGGTGTCTGGCAATTTCTTAAAACAAGACAACAATGAGATTTGCCACATTGATTGACTCTTCCTTTCATGAAAGATTTCTCTGTAGCATCTGATGCCATTTGATAGCATTTTACCCAAACTTTCAAAACCTGTCTCAAACCTTGACACTGCTTTATCAACTAAGTGTATGTAATATTCTAAATCATTTGTTGTCATTTCAAAGTGTTCATAGCATCTTCACCACTGGTGGATTCTATCTCAAAGAAGCCACTTTCTTTGCTCTTCCATAAGGAAAATCACCTCATTCTCTTCAAGTTTTATCATGAAATTGCAGCAATTCATTCACACCTTCAGGCTTCACTTCTAATTCTAGTTATCTTGCTATTTTGGCCAAATCTGAAATTAATGCCTGCACTGATGTCATGAACCCCTGAAAGTCATCTATGAGCATTAGAATAAACTTTTTCCAATCTCCAGTTAATGGTAATATTTTGACCTCGTCTCATGAATCACTTATGTTCTTAAGGGCATCTAGACTGGTGAATCCTTTCCTGGTTTTCAACTGACTTCTCCCAGATCCATCAGAGGAATCACTATCTGTGGCAGCTATAGCCTTCTGAAATGTATTTCTTAAATAATAAGAATCGAAACTTGAAATTGCTCTTTTATCCATGGGCTACAGAACGGTTGTTGCGTTAGCAGGCATGAAAACAATGCTTATCTCTTTTTACCTCTCCATCAGAGCTCTTGGGTGACTAGGTACATTGTCAATGAGCAGTAATATTTTGAAAAGAACTTATTATTTTAAGCAGTAGGTCTTGAAAGTGGTCTTAAAATATCCAGTAAACCATGCTATTAACAGATGTGCTGTCATCCAGGCTTTGTTCTTCCGTTTATTGAGCACAGACGGGGTAGATTTACCATAATTCTTTAGAGCCCTAGGATTTTTAGAATTGTAAGTGAGCATTGGCTTCAACTTAAAGTCACCAGCTATCTTAGCCTCTAACAAGAGAGTCAGCCTGTCTTTTGAAAGTTTTCAGCCAGGCCTTGCTCTCTGTAGCTATGAAAGTTCTAGATGGTATCTTCTTCCAATAGAAGGCTGTTTGATCTACACTGAAAATCTGTTGTTTAGTGTAGTCACATTCACAATGATCTTACCTATGATTTTCTGGATAATTTGCTGCAGTTTCTACCTCAGCACTTGCTGTTTAACCTTGCACTTTTATGTTATAGAGATAGCTTCTTTCTTTAAGCCCCATGAACCAAACTCTGCTGGCTTCCAATTTTGTCCTCTGCAGCCTCTTCACCTCTCTCAGCCTTCATGAAATTGAAGAGTGTTAAGACCTTGCTCTGGATCAGGCTTTGGCTTAAGGGAATGTTGTGCCTGGTTAGAACTTCTATTCAGATCTTTAAAACTTTCTCCATATCAGCAATAAGGCTGTTTCACTTTCCTATTACTCATGTGTTCATTGAAATAGCACTTTTAATTTCCTTCAAGAACTTTTTCTTTGCATTCACATCTTGGATAACTGGCACAAGAAGCCTAGCTTTTGCCCTATCTCAGCTTTCAACATGCGTTACTCACTAAGCTTAATAATTTCTAGCTTTTCATTTAAAGTGAGAGATGTGTGACTCTTCCTTTCACTTCAATACTTACAGTCCATTTTAGGGTTATGTATTGGCCTAATTTCAATATTGTTGTATTTCAAGGAATAAACAGGCCTGAGGAGAGGGAAAGCCAGGGAACAGCCAGTTGATGGAGCAGTCGGAACACACAAAACATTTATCAATTGCGTTCACTGTCTTATATGGTCACAGTTCTTGGTACCCCAAAATAATTACAATAGTAACATCAAATATCATTGATCACAGGTAATCACAACAGATATAATAATAATGAAAACTTTTGAAATATTGTGAGAATTGCCAAAATGTAACAAAGAGACCAAAGCAAAAGTGAGCACATGTTATAAGGAAAATCGTGCTGATACATTTGTTCAAGGAAAAGTTGCCACAAACCTTCAATTTTTGAAAAATGCAGTATCTGTAAAGTGCAATGAAAGTATGCTATATTCCAGGGATACTTACATCTTTCATCTTTGGCTGGAAAACACCTCTAAATACTCACACAACATCTTCCCAAGGTAAATCACTGGGGTGTAACTTTAATAAATAAGATGTGATATTACTATTATGTCTGCCATTTGAGATGGAGAATAGTAATGCTGAAAATATACTTTAATTCAGAGTAAGTTTTCAGTTTTTAATGATGAGCTTAGCACCGCAGTTTTCACAAATGCTATATTGATAAATGAATGATCATAAATTATTAGAATAGCACAGAAATTGTTTTGTAGAATCAAACAAATTCAGGGACAGGGGTGTGGAAACCATAATTTGTGACCCTTTTTATGTTCACGTTAAATTATTTTAAAATTCTTTTGCCATGAAAATTTCTGTCTTGACTCTTGTGATTGTCCTTATAAATTGGAATGTAAAACATGGCTAACAGGTACATGTAATAGTGTTGCTAATGAATAATTGATGCCTTAATAGTCTTTAAAAATCTCATTACCTGATTGTTGCTAAGAATTTTCTGGTAAGGGCTGCCTACAAAACAGAGGAAAGGGAAATTCCTCTGACTTTTTACCAATGATAGAACCCTAGAGGTGACGTGCTTGAAGAGGGAGGCAAGACCTGATTTTGGATTTAAAATCTCAAAGGCAGATGTTTATTCAACTGATCTAACAAGCTATAGGGTCAATAGAGAAGTAAAATAAGAAAATGAATGAGGATTGTCAGAAGACATGGGAAAGCAAAGAAGAAGCCTATTATAAGTAATTCCAAAGCAATTTTATGACCCATGAATTGTTCTTTTTCTGTACCAGCACACTTATTTCCAGACTTTAAATGTGTTATCAAGTTTGACTTACCTGTACTCCCTCATCCCTCAACTTACTTCTGGACCAGATCTTGGTTTATTTGGTGTGCAGGTGTCCCATAGCAGGAAATATGACTGAGATGAGTTTATACTTATGAGATAAAACACTCAGCTGTAGATCTGCTGCTAAAGAGGTTAGCATAAGGAGAGGGGCTGGAACTTAGACTTTCTGAAACAAAGACTTGGATGATTCATTATAAAGCTGTCTGTCTCTCGAATTTCTCTTGGGTGGATGGTGATAATAGACAAGTCCAGTATGGTATTTTTGGTTTGGAATGAAGACTTTGGGTAAAGATGCTATAGGAACATTCTTCTTTTAGTGAGTGGTATATAGCAATTCAGCAGGTTGGGAGGTTAGCACCTTACTTATCATTACTTACTTACTTATCATTACCATACTTACCTACCCTTCCAACAAATTGTTCACACACTTCTCTGGCAACCCATCTTAAGTGTCTTGTAATATACAGGCTCATTAGAATAGAAGTACCTTAATTAAGAACCTAAAGGAATTGACATGAATTGGGATACCTGGGACACCTAAAATGAAATGATGATACTGAATTATCCACACAGTGAAATAGCTGAAAAAAAAATAGAACCAAGGTGTTCAGGGATGAAGAGGGTCCAGCATAAACCGGGGTTGTCTCCAGGATATGGGACTTTCCTGTTTTAAGACTGGGAAAACCCTGGGCAAACTAGGACAAGTTGTTCACCTTAGTCAAGCATCTAATGGTAGACTATTATCAAAATGACTGCCATGACTAAGATGGTTTCATGGACCTACAATAATAAATGATCTGAAGTAGAGTCAAATGAGGGAATCCTCCAGAGACATCCAAGAAATGGAGTCTTGCTCTTTCAGTTTTCCAGACAGCTTCATCTAAGAATATGTAGTACACATTGTATCTGGATTTCTAATATTTAGACATTCCTATAAGCCTGACTGATTATTTGAAAATCTACTTCCAGAGAACTGAATAGAAGAAATGAAAAAGTTTGATGTAAACCATAATCTGGGCTTCTAAGGTAGGAATTCCTTTATGATAGCCTAATATAGGATGTGCCTGTTGGTAATAGAATTGTTTTCTAATATCTTGGAAAGATGTTTGCTGAAATGATATCCTGTCAGTAAAACATCCTAGAACCTTAAAAGTCTGAGTACTTAAAAAAATCCTGGAAGCACAAAGATTATCAAGGATACATGAATAGACATAAAGCAAATACATGCCAGGAAGGTTATACCTCTATCAGGCAATTGGGATTTTCATGGTATCTCATATTTGTGAGTGGTATCTTCTTCACAGAAGCTTGTCTATGAAGCTTATTGGGACATAGTACTCACACTATAAATTTCTGCTCTCATAGCTAAGAATGAACAGAGGATTTCTTTTTATTACAAACACTCCTCTTCAGCTGTGTGTGCTGTCTGCACCTGCAGTATGGGAGGGCAGTTGAGGAAACATGATTCATTGTATTTTGCCTCTCTGTTAGCTAAAGTGCTAGATTATCCCACAATTCCTTGAGAATTTTAGCAAACAGGATCACACTTGTTCAAGCTTAAATCATTTACCTAATTAAATACTTGGAAAGAATAAATAACAGCAACTAACAGTTCCCCGATCCTGCCAGAGGGCAGTGAATTACTTAATTTGTGCTCTCTGCTTGAGATGGACATCAAAAATCCTGGAGAGCTCTTTTAGGAATATCTTATAACATATGCAAGGAGAGATGTGTAGAAGCTTTTCTTCCCTTCCTCCCTCCCTCCCTTCCAACCTTTCCTCCCTCCCTTCCAACCTTTCCTCCCTCCCTTCCAACCTTTCCTCCCTCCCTCCCTCTCTCCCTCCTTCCCTTCCTCCCTTCCTTCCTTCCTGAAATATTATTTGAGCAAGGTACATACAGGCAGAAATACCATATTTTAGAAGAATACAGAAAGAACTGCATGGAATCAAATTCCAGTTGACTTGCCAATATAAGTCAACATATTTTGGTTGTTCCTTTTAAAGGGTTTCTTCATGCCTTGTGAAAAACAAGTTGGAGATCACCTGCTAACAGTGATAAGGGTAGCAAGGATGTTTGATGTTGGTTAAGTGGGGATGTATGGAATATTTGTTGTGCAATTTTATCAAATAAATATTGAACAATGTGCAAGCCATATGGGAGGTCTAGTTATGGTATGGGATCTTCAATTCATAGTAGTGCTAATTTGTTAATTTAGATGATTTTCTCTAGCTATGTTCAGCTGCCCAGAAGGCAAAAAAAGTCAGAAGAACAAGAGAAAATTATTAAATAATGGACCATATAATTGAACTCAGGGAAAAAAGTGAAGACAAAATAGAAAAATAATAAGGAAAAAGTATCAAGATGGTTAAAACATTAAGTGGGATTAGTTTGGTCAAGTGAGCTAGAAGGACAGAGAACACAATACATAAATTAGTGACTTGGGAAATAAAACAATGTTAGGCCCTGGAATTAAGGGCATAGAGGAATTTGCTCATAATATTTTATACAGCAGAAGAAAATGATGTAGAGGGAGGTAGGAATAGATATGAAGGTCAGAACCCAGGAAGCTAAGGAGCATTGTACAATGATAGCGTATTAAAGAACAGGCTGCCAGCCTAGGCTGTGAGCATGGGTGGGTGGTGACAATGCGAAGTGTGTTAATAATGGTTCTCAGATGCAAATAATAGAACTTACTTGGGTTAGCTTGAACAGAAAAGGATTTAGTGAAGAACCAGTGAACTACAGTTAGATCCTATACAACTAAGAAACATACAGGCAGGAACAACTCAGGAGAAACATACAGCTAATGACATCACTAGTGTCACTGTCCATGCTCAGAACTTCTGATGCTAGTGACTGGAAGATAAAAAGAAAAAAATAATCAGTTACCTTGAATAACTGGATGCCTCTGTGATGCTGGTTGCTCTGTGGAAGAAGGCTCTCGTGCTAGTTGTTCTGTGGAAGAAGCTCCTGCATCATGTTGATCACTTCCACATCTGAGAACAATGCAGATGTGTCTGTGCTGAGAAACATATGTCACATGCAGAATCCTAGCTTCCCAGAGCTCTTTCAGCTTTCCAGCCCCCATAGTACATTAGATAAGGTGAGAATCAGTGCTAAGAGTGAATCTGCCATATCTGTCCCAGAATAGTTTATAATTGAATATTAATTGATAGAAAAATAAATGAGACTCATGATGAAGTTAGAGTCAAATGGAAAGAACTCTTTGCTTCCCAGCTTTTTGTATGGTTGGCCAGACAGCAGTGGTCACATGACAAAAGATTCAGTGTAGTGTATGTGGTCAGTTTTGACTTTTCAACTATGGACACTGCCAGTTCAAGAGATGGAAGTCTCTGTTTATATATATGAAGTATGGCCTCTTTTCTTTCTCTTTTTTATGTGGGGCGTAAAGAATTATATGCATCACCTTGTATAAGAATTGATCATAGTTTTAAATATAACAAATAAAACTAAACAATTTTAAAGGAAATCATAGGAATATGTTACCATGGCCTTAGGTTAGGCAATTGTTTCACATATTTGACACATGTATAAGTTATGAAAGAAAAAAATACACAAATTGTACATCATCAAATTAAAAGATTTTGTAATGAAAAGGACATCATCAAAAAAGTGAAAAGATTTAGTTGTTAATTTAGGTGTCAATTTGACTGCATTAAGGAATACCTAGAGACTTGCAAAGAGTTATTTCTGGGTGGGTCTGTGAGGGTTTTTTAGAGGAGATTGGCATATCAGTCACTGGACTGAGTAGGGAAGATCTACCCTCAATGTCAGCAGGAACCATCCAATCAGCTCGAGACCCAGATAAAACAAAAAAGGCAGCAGAAAGGTGAATTCAATCTCTCTCTCTCACACACACACACCTGCTCTGCCCCATCATTGCCCTTCCTCCATGGAATGACACAGCAAGAAGGCCCTCACCAGATGCCATCTTCTCGATCTTGAACTTTCCAGGCCCTAGAACCATAAACCAATTCATTTCTGTTCATTGTAAATTACCCAGTCTCAATATTCTGTGATAGCAGCACAAAACAGAATAAGACAAATGATAACCCACAAATGTGTGTGAAATACTTTAAAATCATATTTTTGATAAGGAACTTGTATTTATATACGAGCAATTCTCAAATTAAACAATAAAATATGCATAATATAAAACCGATTTCTAAATGGGTAAAAGATTTGAATAGACATTTCTCTAAAGAGGATATACAAGTGGCCAATAAGCACATGAAAAGTTGCTCAACATCATTAGTCCATAGGAAAATATAAATCAAAACCACAGTGAAATGTAACTTCTTATCCACAATGGTAGCTAAAACTTAGACAGACCATAAAAAGTATTATGAAGTGTATAGAGGAATGAGAACCCTTATACAATCCTGATGGGATAGTAAAATAGTGCAGTCAGTTTGGGAAACAGTTTAGCAGTCCCTCAAAATGATAAATTATAAAGTCACTATATAATATGATGATTCTACTCATAGGTAGACTAGAGAGAAGTAAAGTCATAAGTCCACACACAAAAATGTACACAGATGTCCATGTCAGCTTTATCCATAAGAATCAAAATGTAGAAACAACCCAAAGGTCCGTCAATGGAAAATAAAATGTGGACTCTCTGTGCAATTGGATATTACCTGGCAATAAAAAGGAATTAAATATTTACACATGCTATGTAACATGGATTAACTTTGAAAGTATTATTCTTAGAGAAAGAAGCCAGTTAAGGAAGACCCCATATTATATGACTACATTTATATAAAATGTCCACAGTAGTCAAATTCATGGTGATGAAAATTCAATTAGTAGTTACTGAGGGCTATGGAAAGGTGGGAATGTGAAATGATTACTAATGGGTAGAGAATTTCCTTTTGTTGTGATAAAAATATTTTACAATTAGATCATGCTGATGATTGCACAATCCTGGGAATATAATAAAAGCCACTGAAATGCACACTTTATAATACGTTTAAAGTATAAATATGAAGCTATTGTTAATATGTGTGTACATGTATATATTACACATATGGAATTTATATACATATAAGATACACATATATAAATATATACACATATATACATGCACACACATATTAATAACATGTATGTTACCTGTTTGTCAAATATATAATATATATTACACATATGTGATATTGTATATATATATTTCACATGCTCAGTTAACATACACTTACACTCCCCTAATGTGAACTAACAAAATACTAGATTCCCTGATAATTTTGGACATCCTTTGTTTCCATACACTTTCTGCTTTGGTACCATCTTTGTGTAATTACAAATTCTCAATTCTGTCTTAAATCTTTCTCCTGGACCCTTGCCCTTTACTTTCTTCTTAGTCTGCATTTGATTCTTCTATTTTCTACTTGTTGACATCTACTGTAGAACTTTCAATAATTGACCCACAGTCAGGTGCGATGGCCCACATCTGTAATCCCAACAGTTTGGGAGGCTGAGGCAGGTGGATCTGTTAAGTCTAGGAGTTTGAGACTAGCCTGGGAAACATAGAGGAGACCTCATCTCTACAAAGAAAAAAAAAATCTTAGCCAGTTGTGGTGGGCACGTACCTGTGGTCCCAGCTACTAGGGAGGCTGAGGTGGGTGGATCGTTTGAGCCTGGGAGGTAAAGGTGCAGTAAGAAATGATCGCACCACTGCACTCCAGTATGGGTAGCAGGGCAAGAATCTGTCTCAAAAAAAGAAAACAAAAAACACAAGTAATTGACCCATTAGCTTAGGACCACCTGTGTGATGTAACTTACTCTAATGTTCTCTGTAGTATCTGCATCTTTGCCAGCTATTTTGTCTGACATTCTGGTATCAGGATCCTCCCGCTTATAATGGCAACTATCACTCTCTAATAATTGTTTCCAATGACCACTATGTTTAATGAGGAAACTGCATCCCAGTCTGTTCAGAGAGGGAAGAAATACATGTCAAAAATTACATGTCTGTGCATATCGATGCCATACCCTTCAGTTTACAGGAGGGTTCTCACATCACCGTCATGCCACAGATTTTAAGGAATTGGAAACTGTTTCCTCAAGATCCATTTCCCTTATACAGATACAGATGCAATACACTGCTGTCATGCAGGGTGTCAATCTGTATGAAGATCTGTATATGTGATCATTATAATATCTTAGTATGGGAAGGTTGATAACTGAGCAGTCCCTTCTGCATCTTCCTTTGAGGATATTTCAAGAACATTTTTGGCTCTCCTTGCCTTTACATTTGACAGACTTGCACAGATGATTTGTGGAATACAGCTCTTAGTGATTCTGCCTTGAGGATGAAGGATCTACTGCCAGGGCAACATGGGAATGATGCAGTTCATGACACATTTTTGAGTAGGCATCTCAAGATGAATGCCCCAAACTACTGAATATAATTAGTCTGTGGGAGACACAGCTTATGACATTCTCTGCTATTCATTACTATAGAAAGAGTCACTTCCAAAGAGGAAGAAATAAAAAGCAACATTGATGCATTGCCAGTTGACATCACCAGAGTGAGCATGTTGTGAGGTAGAATGGATATATGTGTACTTTGGTGTTCAAGAGACATGCAGGTACTCCTTCTGCATGTACTGGGCAAGAGTACAACCACTGCCTAGATACGACATTTCAGGAGTAACAGGGGAATCTGTGAGATTCAGCCTTGTGCTATCACTGAGACTGATTCTTCAGTCAGGCTAGCAAGGGTTTAATAGCTGGCCACATTGCCTATATTTTGAGCTCATGCAGATTTTCATCACAGTGATTTTAGCTGTGTTGCATAGGTTTACAACTTTGAATTTTTTCAACAATTTTAGCTCTTGAAAAACTTGTTATAATCATTAATATTTCTTTTGTTTCAGAGACACAAGACCATCACACAATTAAATGTATTCAAAAGTTCCTGTAGCTTGCCAGGTACCTTAACCTCCACTTTTTTTTTTGCTTATAATTTTTATTAATGAGATTGCTTAAAAAGGAGTTTGTCTTTAAAAAGCAATATGTTTTGCTGCTGCCACGTGACAGAATTTAGAATCAGGCTGCCTCTGTATTGTGCAAATGCCAGATCTGCCACATATTAACTGTATGTCCTTGGGCAAGATAATCTTTTTGCCTAACTTGATGCCTTCCTTATCTGAAAAAATAGAGAGAAGGAGAATAATGGTTCTTAATAAGATTGTTAGGGTGTTAACTCGATTACTAATGTAAAGAGCATTTATTAAAGTATGTAATAAGTGTTCATTATAATTATCTTGCCTATTATTAGTGTATTGGCCTTTATATTTGATTTCTCTAGTGATTTTGGAACTTCCTTTTGGACTGTGGTACAAATCTTTCCCACTCACTCTTCCCACATTGGATTTCCTACGATGGTCCTTATTCAGTCCTAGAGAACCAACCCTCAGCTCCAATCTATGGATTATCTTGCAAATTCCTAGCAAGAACTAAGGGGGAAGGCACAACATTATTAGGTAGAGAAAGCGGGAGAGGTTTTCGGACTCAGATACTATTATATGTAAGTACTGTTCTAAGCACAGGAAACACACAGCATCCACCAGGGGGTGCTTGTCTTGTAAAGATTGGTTAATTTTTGTCCAGCTCAGTCAGGGAAGATCCTTAAGAGACTAAAGTTGAACAGACACTAAAATGAATGTGTTCTTGAATATGACGTGGAATTTTGAGCTTGGTGCTCACTTGCCTGGATATAAAACTATTTTTGCAGCCTGAAGTCACATAATGAAGTTTTAATAGAGGCATTAGAATAGCATGAATACTCCATATAAGAGAAATATTTAACCATCCTCTCCTTTCAGCTCTACTTCCCCAACACACTAGCTCCTAAACACACACACACACACACACACACACACACTAACCTGGCCCATGAAACCCTACTTATTTACGTATATGATTTATTTTGTATGCTGAAAACTGTGATGTTTAGGACCCACTGTATCTTCTTATTTGGTCTCATTGAGTCAGAAGCTGGATGGTGCCTTTATTCCAAACAGAACCACATAATGCCATCCTGAATTTCATAAATACATCCTTCATATTTTATTATTTCATTAGTCACTTGAATTCTCTACATAACCTGTAGCAAGTTCTTTTGATTATTTATAAGGTACACTGTACTAATAAGATATATAGACCTGTGGGCTTTTGCCCTGATGGCACAGATGGAAAAGTAGTTTCAGTGACTAGATTAGGAAGAAACTATCACTTTGTTCCTGATAAATATTTATTAAAGACAAGCATTTTACAAAATTTAGAAAATTAAACTAACCCTGTTTTAGTGGGTTGCTTAAACAATTTTTTATAAGAATGTATGGATTTGAAATGCTTTTAAAATCTTATTTCATTAATATAATTACCATTCAAAATTAAGTTACACAGAGTATCTCAATTTGTTGCTCATGGGATATGATCTCTCTTAGTTTAAAATTACATTATACTCAGGAAAGCTTCAAACTATCAGGTTAGCTTGTTTGGCAGATTGTTAGATGAATTCTCTAATTCACTGAAACATCTATTACAATTTTCAAAAGAATTGACTATAATGAATTAGAGAGCTAATCTTAATAATTTATCACTCAAATGAGGTCATCACAGCTAGTGGAATATTCAAGACTACCAGCCCATTTCTAACATTTTCTTTATATGGAAAAATATATTTTACATTATGTTCTATCATATTTTTAATGGATTATAAAATATACTAAAGAGCTGCTGTATTATAAAATAAAAATTACTCATCATCAGCCTGTTGTAAATTACTTGTATGAAATTATTAATTATAATCTTGGCAAATAATTAATATGAGAGTGTGAAGCACTGATAAACAGGGAACAATGGTATACTCAAGTTCTAAAATTTTAAGCATTTATTAGAAAATCCAGAGACAATTACAAACTACATTTGTTCACTGTGGGTATATTTCATTTAAAATAATAATAGTGACTGTTAATATATTTTTAAATAGTAGTATAAATATTTAACTGAAGTTTGTTAACTTTTTAAATTCTCAAATATAGCTGAAGTTTATAAAGAAATATTGGTCCAGATTTGCTTTTTTTGAATTTGAGAGATTTATAGGGAAACCTAGGAGACTAAGTTACAGAATGGCATGTTACTGAAACATTCACAATGAAGAGAAAATGGCCAAACAAACAACAATAAAAAATAAAACTAATCTTGATTTAAGCTAGACTGATATACTTCAAGCTCCGTGTCTTGGGAATCAGCACTGATTCATCAGAAAGGGTAGATTGCTCTGTCAGTTTGGACCAAAGCTTACACATTATTTTCTGCTGTTGTTCTTTAGAACTCCTGTCTTTTTACAAATGCTGACGTGCTTGTGTCCTGACACTCTTTCCTGATAAAATGTGCATCCTATGTCCTGTACAGTACAGTCTTTTTGTGTTTAGACTAGTCCCACTCTTTCTTTTTTTTTTTTAATTTCCCTCATTCTCTACAGAAATTCATTCTACCTCCCCACTGGGAACACAGCCTGCCCCAAGTATCAGCCAGGAGCCAGGCACTGTTATGCACCCAAGAATAGCCTTTAAACTGCTTGTGTCTATACATTTTAATCTGCATTGCTTCTATATACGATGTTTTCCTAAACTGCTTGCCAATCAGAATGTTACATATTATGTATCCCAAAATCCAATCTATATAGTTTTGTACAGTCTGAATTTACTGTGCTTTTTTTCTTTTTTCAGATAACCCTCATTCAGTGTGTTTTATTTCCTTATATTTCATGATGTTTTGGTCATAAGCTTATGTTTGTTAAGCATCCAGATGAGAGCTGAGCTCTGCGTGGCTCCTTGATTATAGTCAGAGGACCTGGCTAAGCTGTACCTAGACTCCTAACCCACAAAAACTGTGGGATGATATATGTGTTTGTTTAAGCAACAATAGAAAAATGATATAATTAGCTTATCTTAACTCATATAAAATGTAAATATAAACAATTTAATGGAACAGAATTGTAGGTGAAGGAGCTGAGTCACACAGATATAAGAAAATTTGGATCTTCAAATTATGTCAAAGAATAAACAATTCAGTAAGCAGTTTCAGAAAATAATATCCATTTGAAGAAAATTTATACTATATTCATACTTAATATTGTATAGAATATAAATAAGGTGGATTAAATATCTAAATGTAAAAATACAAAACATTTTTACGTGTATGCATTTAATACATTCATATATAATGTGGGAGAAATCACAAAATGAGATTTTTATAATATTGTGATGATTGATGCATTATTAAGATAGGAAAAGGATGTTACATCTGACAATAATTAAAACTAATATGCATAAGCATATATTTCATTAATGCTTCGGTGGAAAAAGCATTCTTTTTATTTTTAACCTTTTATTTTGAGGTAATTACTGCATCACATACAGTTATAAGAAATAATAGAGAGAAGTCCAGTATACCCTTCACCTGGTTTCCCATTGGTAACATATTTCTTTTTTTTTTCCTGTTTTTTTTTAATTTTTTTATTTTATTTATGTATTTATTATTATTATACTTTAAGTTTTAGGGTACATGTGCGCAATGTGCAGGTTAGTTACATATGTATACATGTGCCATGCTGGTTCGCTACACCCACTAACTCATCATCTAGTATTAGGTATATCTCCCAGTGCTATCCCTCCCCACTCCCCCCACCCCACAACAGTCCCCAGAGTGTGATGTTCCCCTTCCTGTGTCCATGTGTTCTCATTGTTCAATTCCCACCTATGAGTGAGAATATATGGTATTTGGTTTTTTGTTCTTGCAATAGTTTACGAGAATGATGATTTCCAATTTCATCCGTGTCCCTACAAAGGACATGAACTCCTCATTTTTTATGGCTGCATAGTATTCCATGGTGTATATGTGCCACATTTTCTTAATCCAGTCTAGGATTGTTGGACATTTGGGTTGATTCCAGGTCTTTCCTATTGTGAATAATGCTGCAATAAACATACGTGAGCATGTGTCTTTATAGCAGCATGATTTATAGTCTTTTGGGTATATACCCAGTAATGGGATGGCTGGGTCAAATGGTATTTCTAGTTCTAGATCCCTGAGGAATTGCCACATTGACTTCCACAAGGGTTGAACTAGTTTACGGTCCTACCAACAGTGTAAAAGTGTTCCTATTTCTCCACATCCTCTCCAGGACCTGTTGTTTCCTGACTTTGTAATGATTGCCATTCTAACTGGTGTGAGATGGTATCTCATTGTGGTTTTGATTTGTATTTCTCTGACAGCCAGTGATGGTGAGCATTTTTTCATGTGTTTTTTGGCTACATAAATGTCTTCTTTTGAGAAGTGTCTGTTCATGTCCTTCGCCCACTTTTTGATGGGGTTGTTTGTTTTTTTCTTGTAAATTTGTTGGAGTTCATTGTAGATTCTGGATATTAGCCCTTTGTCAGATGAGTAGGTTGCGAAAATTTTCTCCCATTTTGTAGGTTGCTGTTCACTCTGATGGTAGTTTCTTTTGCTGTGCAGAAGCTCTTGAGTTTAATTAGATCCCATTTGTCAATTTTGGCTTTTGTTGCCATTGCTGTTTGTGTTTTAGGCATGAAGACCTTGCCCATGCCTATGTCCTGAATGGTAATGCCTAGGTTTTCTTCTAGGTTTTTTATGGTTTTAGGTCTAACATTTAAGTCTTTAATCCATCTTGAATTGATTTTTGTATAAGGTGTAAGGAAGGGATCCAGTTTCAGCTTTCTACATATGGCTAGCCAGTTTTCCCAGCACCATTTATTAAATAGGGAATCCTTTCCCCATTGCTTGTTTTCTCAGGTTTGTCAAAGATCAGATAGTTGTAGATGTGTGGCATTATTTCTGAGGGCTCTGTTCTGTTCCATTGATCTATATCTCTGTTTTGGTACCAGTACCATGCTGTTTTGGTTACTGTTGCCTGGTAGTATAGTTTGAAGCCAGGTAGTGTGATGCCTCCAGCTTTGTTCTTTTGGCTTCGGATTGACTTGGCAATGCAGGCTCTTTTTTGGTTCCATATGAACTTTAAAGTAGTTTTTTCCAATTCTGTGGGGAATGTCATTGGTACCTTGATGGGGATGGCATTGAATCTGTAAATTACCTTGGGCAGTATGGCCATTTTCATGATATTGATTCTTCCTACCCATGAGCATGGAATGTTCTTCCATTTCTTTTTATCCTCTTTTATTTCCTTGAGCAGTGGTTTGTAGTTCTCCTTGAAAAGGTCCTTCACGTCCCTTGTAAGTTGGATTCCTAGGTATTTTATTCCCTTTGAAGCAATTGTGAATGGGAGTTCACTCATGAGTTGGCTCTCTGTCTGTTATTGGTGTATAAGAATGCTTGTGATTTTTGTACATTGATTTTGTATCCTGAGACTTTGCTGAAGTTGCTTATCAGCTTAAGGTGATTTTGGGCTGAGACAATGGGGTTTTCTAGATATACAATCACGTCGTCTGCAAACAGGGACAATTTGACTTCCTCTTTTCCTAATTGAATACCCTTTATTTCCTTCTCCTGCCTAATTGCCCTGGCCAGAACTTCCAACACTATGTTGAATAGGAGTGGTGAGAGAGGGCATCCCTGTCTTGTGCCAGTTTTCAAAGGGAATGCTTCCAGTTTTTGCCCATTCAGTATGATATTGGCTGTGGGTTTGTCATAAATAGCTCTTATTATTTTGAGATACGTCCCATCAATACCTAATTTACTGAGAGTTTTTAGCATGAAACGTTGTTGAATTTTGTCAAAGGCCTTTTCTGCATCTATTGAGATAATCATGTGGTTTTTGTCTTTGGTTCTGTTTATATGCTGGATTACATTTATTGATTTGCGTATATTGAACCAGCCTTGCATCCCAGGGATGAAGCCCACTTGATCATGGTGGATAAGCTTTTTGATGTGCTGCTGGATTTGGTTTGCCAGTATTTTATTGAAGATTTTTGCATCAATTTTCATCAAGGATATTGGTCTAAAATTCTTTTTTTTGGTTGTATCTCTGCCCGGCTTTGGTATCAGGATGATGCTGGCCTCATAGAATGAGTTAGGGAGGATTCCCTCTTTTTCTATTGATTGGAATAGTTTCAGAAGGAATGGTACCAGTTCCTCCTTGTACCTCTGGTAGAATTCGGCTGTGAATCCATCTGGTCCTGGACTCTTTTTGGTTGGTAAGCTATTGATTATTGCCACAATTTCAGCTCCTGTTATTGGTCAATTCAGAGATTCAACTTCTTCCTGGTTTAGTCTTTGGAGAGTGTATGTGTCAAGGTATTTATCCATTTCTTCGATATTTTCTAGTTTATTTGTGTAGAGGTGTTTGTAGTATTCTCTGATGGTAGTTTGTATTTCTGTGGGATCAGTGGTGATATCCCCTTTATCATTTTTTATTGCATCTATTTGATTCTTCTCTCTTGTTTTCTTTATTAATCTTGCTAGTGGTCTATCAATTTTGTTGATCCTTTCAAAAAACCAGATCCTGGACTCATTAATTTTTTGAAGGGTTTTTTGTGTCTCTATTTCCTTCAGATCTGCTCTGATTTTAGTTGTTTCTTGCCTTCTGCTAGCTTTTGAATGTGTTTGCTCTTGCTTTTCTAGTTCTTTTAATTGTGATGTTAGGGTGTCAATTTTGGATCTTTCCTGCTTTCTCTTTTGGGCATTTAGTGCTATAAGTTTCCCTCTACACACTGCTTTGAATGCATCCCAGAGATTCTGGTATGTTGTGTCTTGGTTCTCGTTGGTTTCAAAGAACATCTTTATTTCGGACTTCATTTCGTTATGTACCCAGTAGTCATTCAAGAGCAGATTGTTCAGTTTCCATGTAGTTGAGCAGTTTTGAGTGAGATTCTTAATCCTGAGTTTTAGCTTGATTGCACTATGATCTGAGAGATAGTTTGTTATAATTTCTGTTCTTTTACATTTACTGAGGAGAGCATTACTTCCAAGTATGTGGTCAATTTTGGAATAGGTGTGGTGTGGTGCTGAAAAAAATGTATATTCTGTTGATTTGGGGTGGAGAGCTCTGTAGATGTCTGTTAGATCCGCTTGGTGCAGAGCTGAGTTCAATTCCTGGGTATCCTTGTTAACTTTCTGTCTCGTTGATCTGTCTAATATTGACAGTGGGGTGTTAAAGTCTCCCATTATTAATGTGTGGGAGTCTAAGTCTCTTTGTAGGTCACTCAGGACTTGCTTTATGAATGCAGGTGCTCCTTTATTGGGTGCACATATATTTAGGTTAGTTAGCTCTTCTTGTTGAATTGATCCCTTTACCATTATGTAATGGCCTTCTTTGTCTCTTTTGATCTTTGTTGGTTTAAAGTCTGTTTTATCAGAGACTAGGATTGCAACCCCTGCCTTTTTTTGTTCTCCATTTGCTTGGTAGATCTTCCTCCATCCTTTTATTTTGAGCATATGTGTGTCTCTGCACGTGAGATATGTTTCCTGAATACAGCACACTGATGGGTCTTGACTCTTTATCCAATTTGCCAGTCTGTGTCTTTTAATTGGAGCATTTAGTCCATTTACATTTAAAGTTAATATTTTTATGTGTGAATTTGATCCTGTCATTATGATGTTAGCTGGTTATTTTGCTCGTTAGTTGATGCAGTCTCTTCCTAGTCTCGATGGTCTTTACATTTTGGCATGATTTTGCAGCGGGTGGTACGGGTTGTGCCTTTCCATGTTTAACGCTTCCTTCAGGAGCTCTTTTAGGGCAGGTCTGGTGGTGACAAAATCTCTCAGCATTTGGTTGTCTGTAAAGTATTTTATTTCTCCTTCACGTATGAAGCTTAGTTTGGCTGGATATGAAATTCTGGGTTGAAAATTCTTTTCTTTAAGAATGTTGAATATTGGCCCCCACTCTCTTCTGGCTTGTAGAGTTTCTGCCGAGAGATCCGCTGTTAGTCTGATGGGCCTCCCTTTGAGGGTAACCCGACCTTTCTCTCTGGCTGCCCTGAACATTTTTTCCTTCATTTCAACTTTGCTGAATCTGACAATTATGTGTCTTGGAGTTGTTCTTCTCGAGGAGTATCTTTGTGGTGTTCTCTGTATTTCCTGAATCTGAATGTTGGCCTGCCTTGCTAGATTGGGGAAGTTCTCCTGGATAATATCCTATAGAGTGTTTTCCAACTTGGTTCCATTCTCCCCGTCACTTTCAGGTACACCAATCAGATATAGATTTGGTCTTTTCACGTAGTCCCACATTTCTTGGAGGCTTTGCTCGTTTCTTTTTATTCTTTTTTCTCTAAACTTCCCTTCTCGCTTCATTTCATTCATTTCATCTTCCATCACTGACACCCTTTCTTCCATTTGATCGCATCAGCTCCTGAGGCTTCTGCATTCTTCACGTAGTTCTCGAGCCTTGTTTTTCAGCTCCATCCGCTCCTTTAAGCACTTCTCTGTATTGGTTATTCTAGTTATACATTCTTCTAAATTTTTTTCAAAGTTTTCAACTTCTTTGCCTTTGATTTGAATATCCTCCCATAGCTTGAAGTAATTTGATCATCTGAAGCCTTCTTCTCTCAGCTCGTCAAAGTCATTCTCTGTCCAGCTTTGTTCCATTGCTGGTGAGGAACTGCGTTGCTTTGGAGGAGGAGAGGCGCTCTGCTTTTTAGAGTTTCCAGTCTTTCTGCTCTGTTTTTTCCCCATCTTTGTGGTTTTATCTACTTTTGGTCTTTGATGATGGTGATGTACAGATGGGTTTTTGGTGTGGATGTCCTTTCTGTTTGTTAGTTTTCCTTCTAACAGGCAGGATCCTCAGCTGCAGGTCTGTTGGAGTACCTGGCCAGCTGTGTGAGGTGTCAGTCTGCCCCTGCTGGGGGATGCCTCCCAGTTAGGCTGCTTGGGGGTCAGGGGTCAGGGACCCACTTGAAGAGGCAGCCTGCCTGTTCTCAGATCTCCAGCTGTGTGCTGGGAGAACCACTGCTCTCTTCAAAGCTGTCAGACAGGGACATTAAAGTCTGCAGAGGTTACTGCTGTCTTTTTGTTTGTCTGTGCCCTGCCCCCAGAGGTGGAGCCTACAGAGGCAGGCAGGCCTCCTTGAGATGTGGTGGGCTCCACCCAGTTCAAGCTTCCCAGCTGCTTTGTTTACCTAAGCGAGCCTGGGCAATGGCTGGCGCCCCTCCCACAGCCTAGCTGCCGCCTTGCTGTTTGATCTCAGACTGCTGTGCTAGCCATCAGTGAGACTCCGTGGGTGTAGGACCCTCTGAGCCTGGTGCGGGATATAATCTCCTGGTGCACCATTTTTTAAGCCCGTCGGAAAAGCGCAGTATTCGGGTGGGAGTGACCTGATTTTCCAGGCGCCATCTGTCACCCCTTTCTTTGACTGGGAAAGGGAACTCCCTGACCCCTTGCACTTCCTGAGTGAGGCAATGCCTCGCCCTTTTTTGGCTCATGCACAGTGCATGCACCCACTGACCTGCACCCACTGTCTGGCACTCCCTAGTGAGATGAACCGGGTACCTCAGATGGAATTGCAGAAATCACCTGTCTTCTGCGTCGCTCACGCTGGGAGGTGTAGACTGGAGCTGTTCCTATTCGGCCATCTTGGCTCCTTCCAAGCAATTTCTTAGGTAGTAAGAAATAGCAAATTCTAAAGAAACAAGCACACGCCTAATATGAACAATTTCTTGTTAAAATTAAGCAGTAACACAAGCAAATTCTGTTTTATATAGATAGACAGGAAATCAACCTCAACTAGCCAGTGGTTCTGAACCTTAATCTTAATTAACAATTAAATATGGTTTTTGTTCTTGTATTTGTTTTGCAAGAACAAAGTAGTGAAGATGTGTTTCACTGAGGCAGGTAGATAGAGCTATTTTCAGGGTGGAGAGCGAGGAGGGACTTTGCTTTATCTTAGAGACATGCAGATTCCTTCATCATGATCAGTTTAAAAGCTATTGGCCTAAAGTTTATTGTTATTCTAAAATTTTCACTCTAATATCTTGATTATGCACTAAAAAAGCTGGTATATTTATCTTGGAATATTATGGGAAAATAAAGAAGAGAGAAGATAAATAATGCAAATAAATATCTATACTGGCAAAAATGTTTATTCAGTTCCCTCATCTTCCATGGGAACACCAACTCTTCCCCCATTTCTGGCTTTCAATTCCAAAGACTCTGCTAGATTAGCCCAGAAGTTAGTAACTCAATTACAAGGACCTTCACTTTTTCTCCATTAATTTTATTTTTGTAACCAAGAGAAGTGTCTATACTTTAGATGTGTTTGCATTTCCCTGTGCCAGACATCTTACAGAATGAATGCTTTCAGTTTTCAAGGAATTCTTGTCACCATGTCTCTCAGCCTTGACTACTTCATGCTCAGGGCAGTGGTCTGCATTCTGGAAAGCATCATTTTGCCAGGCGTTCTGCTCTTCCCTCACAATAATGTGTATTCTGTGTTTAAACTTAATTAAACCTGTTTTGTTTACCTTTCACACAAATTTGCAAAAAGGTGATTTTCCATTGTATGGTTTTCCTACTCTTCATAACGAAATATTTCTCAAATGTTCTGCCCCACAGGCACTTTTCTTCATTTCTCTTCCTTTCTTGCTCAAGACACCTGTCAGTACATTTAATATTTTCTATTATCTCTTAAACAGAAGGGGCCTCAGGCTGTAGCTTGACAAAGACACCCAAGGTTATTGACATCTCAAGTAGATCCAGCTGTCAGTGCCTCCCCAGTCCTCTTGTTCAAAACAGAGAATGATTGAAGTGTTTGGTCCAATGATTTATTTTGGACTTTTTTAACATTTATTTTGGACTTATTTTGTGTCAGGTCTTTAACATGTAAAAGATACTGGTCTACCCTCCAAGGAGCTTCCATTCCAAGATATTCGAAGAATATCTTGGATATTCTTCCAAGGAGCTTCCATTCCAAGATATTCGAAGAAGACAGACATGCAGAGGAGCTCTTTGTGAAATGTGTTTTCCCCAAGTGCAAGAAAACATACATAGGAAAGAGATCTGAAAACATTAAAGGGCAATTTATGACAGAGGCAAAGGAAACCATGGTCTCTCTCCCTCTTGCCATTTTAATTCTAGAGCCAGACAGTCTTAAACAATGAAAATAATTTATGTTAAAGCATCACACTGGTTAAAATAAAACTGTATTATCATTTTATATTCTTCATATTTTATTTATTTATTTTTTGAGATGGAGTCTCGCTCTTTCTCCCAGGCTGGAGTGCAATGGTGCGATCTCCACTCACTGCAACCGCCGCCTCCTGGGTTCAAGTAATTCTCCTGCCTCAGCATCCCAAGTAGTTGGGATTACAGGTGCACACCACCACACCCAGCTAATTTTTGTATTTTTAGTAGAGATGGGGTTTCACCATGTTGGTCAGGCCAGTCTTGAACTCCTGATCTCAGGTGATCTGCCCACCTCGGCCTCCCAAAGTTCTGGAATTACAGGCATGAGCCACTGTGCCTGGCCATATTCTTCATATTTTTATAAGGCTTCATGTATATATTGATTTGGAGATGGCAACCTAGGATGACTCATTTCAGGACAACTCTACTTGGAAAAAAATTGTTCTTTGTGGAAGTGGAAATATTTCTGTATTGTTTCATGTGGGAATGAATCTTAAAAAATTAGATAATTATTGGAAACTCTGGTGGCTTTGAAGTCTGGGAAACAGAAGAAGGGCAGATTTTAACTCTTTCTTAAATTGTAATCTTACTATAGGAGAAAAGGCAACCTGAAAGGCACTGCGAGGCACACAGCAATGAAGGGCGGTGCTGGCACTTTCAGTTCTGGATTTATGATAATGAGCAGTAGGGAACATACAGGAATTTCTCCCTATATCAGGGAAGAAGAATACATTGTTAGGACATTTGACCTTTGGTAAGAGAGGTCGAAAAGAAGATTTGAATTGTAGGGGGCAGAAAAAAACCTGGATTAAACCATAAAAAGAGATACCATGAAAAACAACATGTTATCACAGAAAAATCAATTATCAGAGTGAAAAATATAGGGGGAAAATGAAAATCATTTCTATAACCCATAATATCAGTATGTCCATAAGCAATCTAAAAGCAGAATTTTTAGGGGGGGAAACACATATAATGAGGTATTCTGGAACAAGGATGTGTAATTTCTTCCTCTCTGGCTCCAGATAGTAAATTTTTAGGCTTTGCAAACCATACAGGTCTTTAGCAAATATTCAGTTCTGCTTACACAGCGTGAGGTAGTCATAAACAAGACATAAAGGCATGAGAGGAGCTATGTACCAATACAACTTTATTTCCAAAAACAGGTGGCTTGCCAGATTTGGTTCATGGTTTGCCAACCTCTCTTCTAGAACCATTGAAGTTATTTGTAAAATGACTCCAGGTTGATGTTTTTGATCCTTTATTTCTATGATTTCACTCTACGGTATTTTAATCTTGATTTTAAGGGGCAGCTTTACAAAGAATAAATAATATCAAAAAATATGTTTTGTGAAGGACAATATCTTTTCAGCTAAAACTAGAGACCGTGTAAATTAAAAATAATTAGACCTTATGGTTTTTTATTTGAACAATTGATAAGTTTCAGGCCACCTCATCTACATCAATAAAATAGAATGCATTTAAATATCAGCAGTGATTTAGGTCACATATAAGCACATACAATGACTGTAAGATCTTCTTAGTGTCATCTCACGTTTTTTTCTCACACAGTGCTCTCTGTGAACATCATTTCCATTGTATCTCCTGTCTTTTAGGCTAGACCGGTGGCACCTATTATTCTCACAGGCAATTCCTTACTATGCCATTGAATATCAGCCATGCTCTGACTGGGCTCTGCACCCTGCTGAGTGATAATCACACAAGTGTGACCACAGGAGGATGGTCAGTGGACCCTGAATTAAGCTGAGCTTCTCAGGTCACACTAGGCCTATAGCAAAGAATCATCTGATAATCCTATAGCATAGCTGGTATTCTTTCAATAATAGCTGTCAGATGTGTATCTATTCATGCTACAGCCACACTCACCCTCCCACAAAACCTCTTAACTGAGATAAATTTGACATTTAGAAATGATTAAGAAATGGCAACTTTTGAAGAGTCAGCCCTGCATCAACCTCAACTAATTTCTTGACCTGTTTTATCCCCTGCTGTGAAAAGTAACTGTCAGGACATGCAGGCTGATATGTGTGATTGCCTTGGTCTGGTCTCCCAAAGCCATGAGATCAAGCGCTTAAACAAAAAAGCATGCATACTTACCAATAACAATGTATTTTGAGCATATTGCACCTTAAATTCAGATTTAAGAGATGGGAATAAATCTCCAACATTTCAGAAACATAGTTCTGTTAGTAAACCTAAGTTGAGTTAATGAATTATGGTTAATGATGACATCACACTTTCTCCCAAAAACAATGAGGCTACTGGTTTTATATTTGTGTAAATAAGGGACTCCAATTAGTGATTTTCCCCAAATACAAGGAAATCTGTCAAAGATACATTGAACTTCTACCTCTAGACATGTAAAACCGTAGCGACATTGAAATACAGACAGTCTAGCTTTATAAAGACCAAGACTCAGTATTTACCAGGCACCCCATTCCAATACAATTAGATATGCCAGTTATTGACAGCAAATACCCTGCTGTAATCTCTGAGGAGAAACTGAAAGCTTTCAAGGGAAGTGAGTGTCAAAGTATCTGGAAACAATCATTGTCGTAATCCCTTTGAAAGATGAAAATGCATTACAGGAGAACAAATGGAACTAACAGTTTAAATATCTATTCAAACAAAATAACATAGTTTACCCTTACTGTTTCTTCTGCTTGGAATTTTCTTCCCCTATGAAATCTTTGTGGTTCACTCTCGCTTCCTCTAGGTCTTCGCTCCAATGACCTCTCAGTGAGACCTTCTCTAGGCACCTCTATCAGAGACTGAATCCTGCTTCCCTCCACACTCCATCCCTCTACCTTATCCTATTTTTCTCATTAGCACTCATCATCATCCTGTTTTATTCAACCCATTCATTAAATGATTTCCTCCAAAACCCTGGGATTGAAAGAGTGCTGTAAGAAGGCAAAGACTTTCACTTTGTACACTGTAGGTGTTCAGTAATTATTCGGTAAATAAATAAATGATTGAATAAATGAATATGTGAATAAATAATTCTTTTTCACCAAGAACCTCTGCCGTTCCAATTTCTCTTCACCAACATTTAATATCAAGTTAGGATTTGAGGAGACTTATATGCAATTAAAAATATGCACTTCTACTTCAAGTCTGTCAATTGTCAACTATTTTATTCTCTTTGCTAACTTAGATTTTTATCATACTGGCTTCAGCATTTGATGCTTGATAATGATACTGCAGACAAACACTCAAATACTGTGACATTACATCAGAGTCCACATAATTCATGTAAAAATTTACTTTGTCTACTGATACAGAGAGAAAGAAGAAGAAAAATGATTAATTAGTAAAAGTTGTTCTACCCACATTTGCCTTAGCTGGTATAAGTGCCTGAGAGGCCTGTAGTGTAACCATCTCATCTTAAAGCACAGAGTGTTTTTCAAGGACATATCTACCTTCTTATTTATAATACATAATATAGAGTTTAATCCCCAAACACAAGCTTAAACGCGTGCTACTTGTGCAAAAATTATTTCAATAAAAAAGTTAAAAATATAAAATTTTCAAAATAAATTTATAGAGAAAGACAAGGAACCATTTGAAGAATGGTATAAAAACATATTGAAAGTCACAAAATATCTGAGCAATGGAAGCTATATTATGTGTTCCTGATGGAAAAACTTAAAATTAAAAACAGTCAGTTTTCACATAATATAGAAATAGAATCCGAATTTAATTAGAATACCAATAGATTTTTTAATTGGATAGAATAATCTGTAAATTTGTATGGAAAAACAAATACCTAAAAGTGACCATTGAATAAATGGCAATGAGGGGGGACTCCATTTGCCTAATTTTAGGGCACATTATATAATCGAATACATTAAACCAAATATTACAAAATCATATTGATATGATATTATTATAAGAAAACCAGAAAAATCATGAGAACAATATGTGTATACATATACACACATATATATTTATTTATGTGGATAGATAGAATAATTAAATACATGATCAGTGTGTCATTTATTAATATGTATTCTTAAAAAAGTAAAATGATAGCAAAACTGGCATTTGGAAGAAAATGTTAATTCATTTAGAAGAAAATAAAACTACGCTCCTATCTTTCACCATATTCAAATAAGAAATACAATACAGATTAAGAACTTAAATTTTTTAAAACCTTAAAATCTTTAAAAATGTCTAGGACACTCTATATGTAATTTAGCAATAAAAACATGCGTAATTGGCTATATAAAACTGAAAATATTTGTTTCAGAAAGAATACTGTGAACCAATAAATAGATCTACAGAAGTGTAGGAAAATCTTCTTAAACAGATGTCACCAACAGTTAAATGTATATAATATAAAGTAGCTAAGCCATACTGATGGGAAACATTGGCAAAAACACCAATGGAAAACGAGTCAGAAGGCTCGAATAGGTTTATCACTGAGAAGCAAATGCTCATGGATAATATGCCATATAATAAGTGACTCAAATGCATTCTTTGCTTGAGAATTGCTAATTAAAGTTGCCAGAAATCTCAAAATATACCCATAAACCTGACAGAAACTAAAAAGAACCATCACATCTATGACTGTTGGGATGGGAAGAAAAGATGCCTTCATATGTTACTAGTGAAAATATGCAATGCTATAGCCTTTCTGAAAAGAGAACAAGCCATATCGAGTACAATTAAAAACACATAGACTCTGATTCAGCTATACTATCCCGGAATCAAACTCATACACACAAAAGCCTCTGTACACAGAGCATGTGTACAAGGATGATTATTATAGCACTATTCAAAGGAAAAGTTAACTAAAATTTTGCTAGTATCCATGGATAAGGAAATGGCTGGGGAAATTATGGTAAATTCAAACTATGAAGTATCTTGAAGAGACTACATGTAATGAGTTCATCCTATGTCTGTTGACTTGGAGAGATTCATATTAGGAATAATTCAGTGAAGAAAGTGATATGCAGAAAAATGTGTTTATATGACAAAGTATATATGTATGTAAACAAACAAGTATATATGCATATACTATATGGGTATACATGCATATATGAGTATATGAACAGGTGACATGTATACTGTATAAGTATACAAACAGGTGACAAATATGGAAAGATACATGCTAATGGGTAAAATTGGAATACCTGATCTAGGCAGGTTGGGCAGGCATGAGTGTTGGGGAAAAGACAGAGAAATGGCAGAGTCATGTGAAAAGCAAAAAGACAAAGATGGTACTAAAAATAAGATGTATATAATATGGTGACAGCTATGCATCTATTTAAAATTATGCACAGACGCATTAGCCATCAGGAAAATGCATATCGAAACCACAGGGATCCTATTTCACACTCACTGGGATGGTCATGCTGAAGAAAACTGAGAACAGGTGTTGGAAAAGATAAGGAGAAACTAGAACCCTCATACACAGCTGATGTGAATGTAAAGTAATGCCACTTTCTTTTATTTGTTTCTTTATTATTATTATTCTTATTTTGAGATGGAGTTTTGCTCTTGTCGCCCAGGCTGGAGTGCAGTGGCATGATCTTGGCTCACTGCAACCTCCACCTCCTGGGTTCAAGCGATTCTCCTGCCTCAGCCTCCCTAGTAGCTAGGATTACACCACCACACCCGGCTGATTTTTGTATTTTTAGTAGAAACAGGGTTTCATCATGTTGGCCAGGCTGGTCTCGAACTCCTGACCTCCGGTGATCAACTCGCCTCAGTCTCCCAAAGTGCTGGGATTACAGACATGAGCCACTTCACCCAGCCAGCAACAGCTTTAGAAAATGCTCTGGCAGTTCCTCAAACAGTTTAACATAAACTTACCATATGACCCAGAAATTCCATTCCCAAGAATATACCCAAAAGAAATAAAAAAATGTCCACACAAAAATGTACACAAAAGTTAATGGAGAATTATTTATAATGGCTAAACGTGGAAACAAAACAAGTGTCCATCAAATGATGCATAGACAGGTAACATGTGGTATAGCTACACCAAGGAATATTATTCAGCCATGAAAATGAATGAAGTATCAAATTCTGCAACATGAATGAACCTGGAAAACATTATGCTGAGTGAAATAAGCTAGACAGAAAAGGTCACATACGATATAATTTCATGTGTATGAAATGTCCAGAACAGGCAAGTGTCTAGAGATAGAAAGTGGACTAGTGATTGCCTAAGGCTGGGGTGGATGGATGGATTAGGGGGTGATAGTTAAATAGAACAGTGTTTCTTTTGGGGATAGTGAAAATATTCTAAATCTGATTGTGGTAAAGGATGCACAACTCTGTCCATATGCTAAATGTCATTGTATGATATGTAAATTATGTTTTGTTTTGTTTTGTTTTGAGAGGGATTCTCACTCTGTCACCCAGGCTGGGGTGTAGTGGGGTGATCTCGACTCACTGCAAGCTCCGCCTCCCGGGTTCAAGCAATTCTCCTGCCTCAGCCTCCCAAGTAGCTGGGATTACAGGCACCTGCCACCATGACCAGCTAATTTTTGTGTTTTAGTAGAGACAGGGTTCAACATGTTGGCTAGGCTGGTCTTGAACTCCTGACGTCAGGTGATCTGCCTGCCTTGGCCTCCCAAAGTGCTGGGATTACAGGCATGAGCCACTGCCCCTGGCAGTGAATTATATCTTAATAAAGCTCTTCAATTATATACACACATACATGTATGAACCCATCTTTGTTAGACAAACAGTACCCACAGATTATGTTAAACTACCAACTAAATGTAGAACTTTTTTTTTGCTTGACCTGTAATATTGGCAAAATCGAATACATGTTTAACATCCTGGTTTGCTCATTGGAGCAATTGCTTGTTGGAAATGAAATATAACTGTGTTTGAATTCATTTACAGTTCAATTCATTACTGAATTGCTGCCCTATTACTGCAGACAGTGTTGTGCTAATGTTGCCACCTTCTAGTTCCTGATATCCAATTGTGTGCCATTCTTCCCAACTGTATATTCAGCAACATTGCATTGACAGCTTCAAATAGACCATGGTGGTGTATTTATACCACAAAACCCCACAAATACTATAAGTTAGTCCCCATGCTCACCTCACCCCACCACACACTGATTTATCAGCACACACTGGTTACAGGTAAAGAGGCCCAAGGCTGAGGGAAAAAAGGCATGAAGGACCACAACATCTAAAGAAACCTTCCAGCTTGCCACTAGTAGTTAGATTTGGAACCTCCAAGAAAAGCTGGCTGACTGACTCTTTCTCACCAACTCTCACTATACCCCTGCCTTCCCAGTGGCAGCAGGCCATTTCACCCTTTTCCCTTGGGATAAGAGAGAAGGCTCACTTCTCCCTGAAGCCAGTTGAAAGGGAGTCCTAAGAGAATCCCCTTAAAGTCTGATGTGCACATCCTGGAACAGTAGACTTCAATCATCCTCCAGCGGGGTGCTTGCCGAGCTGCTGGATGTCCATGCCCAACCTGGTGCCACCACTGGAGCAAAGTGTGCTCAGAGAGATCTTGGAAAGATGCCCCAGGTGACACAGGGTATGGCGCAGCTCATTTTTTCAGACCATCTCTGAATATAAGAACAATATGGGAAGTTTTCCTATGAGCCCACTGAGTTTTGGGTGAATACTTGAATATAAAGGTGGACATCCATTTTTGCAGAGCTTTCTGAATTCTGGAAGTCCTGTATTATAATAAGTGCCAGCATTTCTTTCATCCCTTTGGACTTAATGTGCCTGGAAAGAAATAGGGGCAATCCCTATACCACGTCCATTCTCTGTAGCCCTCTAAGTGTGTAGAAGAAGACCTCAGAGTTGCTTGTAGCTTGATGGGCTAGAACAATGGGGTTTTCCAGGTGGCCGCTGTCTATTGAAGAGTGGCCAACACAAGAAAGGGTGGAGGGCATATCTTTGACAAGGGAAGGGAGTCATGGCTTGTCCTCTACAGAAATCTTCAATAGTAATGAAGATGGGTAAAGCCAATTACACTTCCAAGATGATATGGATACAACCAAAATGGAGGCCACCACATAAGCGTAGTTCACCAGCATCAAATAGAAGTGTTCATGAACCAGCCTGAGGTAAGGGATGGCTTCCTACCAGCAATATGGCTGTCATGTAAGGGAACATTCTCCTCTGCTAGCACCCCCACTTTTTTACTCCTAACAACAGCAGAGCTACAAGAAGGGGAGGAAGAAGACACCTCACTGTGACATCCTGCCCACACACCACCTCTATGCAGTAGCCAGCCCCACAAACAAAGCTTGCACGGAGATTAAGAAGAGGTCAACATACTGCCACGTTTGTAATTAAAGTTTTACAAATAAATAGGAACGAGACTTAAGAGTCATTGAAAATGTCAGGAGATTTATGGAATCTGAGGAAGCTATCTCTAAGGGACATACAACTCAGTGAGAAATCTAGATTCTACATAGTCTAGTCAAAATCTGTGTCTGGGCAAAATAAAGTTAGTTAATGTTTATGTCCCAATGAGCTCTTCAATAAACTGGCTACAGTTTAATTATTGCTCTGCTTCCCAGCTAGATCACTTTCATCAGCTTTTAAAGATGCCCCCACCTTTTTTTCACAACAAACCAGAATTTTCTTTTTCTCTTCAGAGCTGACAATTTTATTGAAAGTTTATATTTGCTATTTTTAATTTACCTTATTTTCATTTTTCATCAGACTTTCATCACTCCACCAAAAATATCTGTACCACTCAGTCGTTAAAACCAGAGGACATATTTCAACCATCACCTAATTTAGACTCAAGGCAGTACATAATACAGTTAGCATGCTCTTAATTTAATTTATGTTATATTATAATATTCAAAAATATTTTAAAGTAAATCACCTACACCAATATATTCCATACCTAAATAGTTCAGAATATTTTTTCACACATCCACATAAATTCATACATAACTAATGCAATATTATAATGCTCTGAATAATTGGTAATCATTCCTTAAGATTATCTAATACTTAGTCTATAATCAAGATTCTATAATTGGCCCTAAAATATTCTTCATAATTAAGCCTTTCTTCTCAAAATACTCTCTTCTCTAAGCTTTTATGGCTCAACTATCTCTTGATATTTCTACTATCCATCAGCCTAGTTCTCCCCTGAGTCCTTTCAAGCCATTGAATATTTAGTTCCCTCAAATTCACTGCCCTGGAGATTTCTTCTCACTCTGGTCTGTGATCTCACCCATGTCTATGACTTTCATTACCATGTTATATGATATGGTTTGGCTGTGTCCCCACCCAAATCTCACCTTGAATTGTAGCCCCCATAATTCCCACGTGTTGTGAGGAACCCCATGGGAGAGAATTGAATCATGGGGATGGTTTCCTCCATACTATTCTCATGGTAGTGAATTAGTCTCATGAGATCTGATGGTTTTATAAGGGGTTTTGCCTTTCACTTGGTTCTCATTACCTCTTGCCTGCCACCATGTAAGACGTGCCTTGTGTCTTCCACCATAATTGTGAGGCCTTCCCAACCACATGGAACTGTGAGTCCATTAAGCCTCTTTTTCTTTGTAAATTACCCAGTCTCAGGTATGTCTTTAGCATCAGCATGAGAATGGACTAATACATTATATTAATATTGTAACACTCCAATTTTTATTCTCAATATCCAATTCATTGAAGATACTGTCTTTACAGCTTTTCCTTACTCACTTTTCTTACCTCTCTGCCCACTACCTTAGGATAAGTTATTTATCTCCTTGACCTCTGCTATTGAGGCCTTCTCATTGACACACTACCTATGGTTTTCCTTATTTTATTTACTTAGTCTTATATTTGACATTTCTAAATAATATTATTAGATATTTTATTATTTCTGAATAATATTATTTGATATTCTTATATTTGATATTTCTAAATGTTATTATTTGTATATGCGGAATGTTTGCATTTTTCATCCAAACACAGGAGTAGCTGGTAGTTGAGAAAACATTTTGTAGTAAAATAAATTAAAATATTTGACCATTTTCTTACTTAAGAACTTTAAGCAGCTTTCTATTTCTTTTAGGATAAAGTCCAAAATCCTTAACATGGACAACAACAACAAAGATCTTGTGTGATCTAACTTGTAAGTACCTCTGCAGTCTTATTTAAAAATATTTTCCTTCAAGTTTTCTTCTTTCTGTTTAGAGAGATCTCTCTTTTCAGTTCCTACAACCCACGGTATTTTTTTATTGTTACCTGTCTCCTGAACGTTCACCAGTCCCCACCACTTTCATCTCCCACAGATATCACATGTCAGCTCAAATATCTTGTTCTCAAGGAAGTCTCAGCAGATTTCTCTGTTACATTCTCTTAGGAAAGAATTATAGCAGTTAATAAATATGACTCCTTTGTGTGATTACAGACTGAGGGCCATCTCATCCATTAGTTTGTGAAGAACAAGAATTCCAGGAAGGTGTCAGATTAAACCTATGATTTTTACCCTTGACTCTAGCACACAGCTCTGGTGTCATAGGCGATACTCCATGAATGCCTGTGGAATGGATAACCAAATGAAGGGAGGTACATGAATTATTGTTCACTTATCTGAGGCCTAATGTATTTTGATCATGTAGAACTTGCATGTAGGTTAATAATATTGAGTGAATGCGTGATATTAAAAGTAGAATTTATTTAGTAAATATACCCTAACTTCCATGAATACACATTTGTCAAATGGGTCATGAAGTTTTGGAGGAAAAATGTTTTCAAAACTAGACCACAAAGAATACCTCAATAAATAGAATTTTTTTTATAAAGTCATCTTAGTTGTATGTATTAATAAATCTATATTGTGTAAGAAAATGAGGAGCAACCAGAAATGAAATCACTAGCAGTATTTTTAACTAATAATCAATTCTCAATTCAAAGATAAAATCTAAAAAGAAGGGTAGACTATTTTTCAATTACACTTGATTCTAAACCCTAAAAAAAAAATTCCCCAAACAATACACTGAGGAGAATTAGTGACTTTTGACCCCGTAATGGGTGCCAAATGGAATTTAAATTTTACATTTTTACCTTGTACAAAAAATAGTTCCCAAGAGGTAACTACTAACTGAAGTACTTTTTAAAAATGAGTGAGTGAATCATCATACAGAAAGTTAAAATAGAAAAGAACAGAGATTATAGAAACATAGTTATAGTGACTAAGAAAACAAAGGGTCAGTATCTTTAGTAAGTAAATAGTTCAAATTAATAAATAAGAGAAATCTAAGGACAAGACAGTGAAGGAACAATATACAGCAAAAGGCAACTTGCTACAAGGCAAATATGCCTAGCAAGGTAATAACAATAAGGGAGCTTCAGACCTGGAGGATGAAGGTAACCACTGGAATTTAAATTTCTTCACTTACCCTTCAAAAGGATCATAAGTTCGACAAGGAATAAACATAAAATCATGCAAGATGTATACCTCAGGAATCAGTAGAAGACAGAGAACACCACAAAATTCAGACGAGCTATAAGCAGTAAACTCTAAATCCCAACATAGCTCTCCCTGCCACTGCAAACCTGTGGGTAAGACAGCCAGGAGAGGGAGGCGAAAGAGGAACCATGAAAAAGAGGAGAGGAAAAGTGGTAACTTAGACAAAAAGCACAACAAAGAATCTCCTTAGAAGTTGGGCACTAGGCATGAACATTGTCAAAACATTTCTGGGACACGTAGTTCCCAATACCAATTACAGAAAAGGGGCTTGAAATGAGGGGGATGGAGGTGACAGCCTTGATGAGGTACAGCTTCAAAGGCAGAAGCAGGTAGGGAACGGGGCTCCTTGAGGACATGGCAGTGAAATCAAAGAAGAAAGAAAAGGGGAAATTGAGGAATCTGTAGAAACCAGAGAGAAACAAGAACCTCCAAAACTTCTCTTCCTGCTCTTACCACCACGGCCAACTTCATCCATTAAGGAAACTGAATGTCACTATAGTGCAGAAAGGGGCATTCTTTCTAGTGTGTGAGTAGAAATAGAATGTTTTTAAAAATAATTTAACATCTTGTAAGAAAAAAATCCCAGGAAGTATAAGTCATATCATTTTAGCTAATAAAAATCAATGCTTTTTATCCCCCAAAGAAACAAAAATCAAATAAGAGCAAAAGAAAGTTGTAACACAACATTCCAAGCTGAATTATATATTCTCCAACAAGCATATGGAGATAAGGAAACACGAAAGAAAATAAATACAATACCAAATGCGAAAACCAAGAACAGAAATAGACTAAAATGACAAAACCACAGAAAAAAAATGCAGTGAGGGTTGATTGAAGTCATGAAAGGAATTAAAGATAAAGACGAAATCATCTCAGAGGAGGAACAAATTAAAATTAGCCGGAATGATCAACTTTGAGATATATCTTAGTAAAATCATCAAACTTGATGGCAAAGCTATCCTCAGGGAAAGCAAACAAAAGTTTAAAATGTTTAAAGGGTAACATGAATAGGTTCCATTCCAGCTGTGTGTTTTCTGCTTCTCTTCTACTAGTTTTGTGGTTCAGTGAGAAACGGGTCCTTGTTTGGGAACCCGCAGCTGAAAAGACTATGCTGTTTACCATGGTGAGTGAAAAAACAAGGAAGGGTTCAGGACAGATAAAATTATCATATTAAATTGCAGGTTTCAGGGCAACATAATTCTCTGCTGCACTTTAAGACCAAGAGGTGTGCACCGCTTTGTAAACTAATGAAAGTCTGTTGTGATTGACAGTTTACCAGTGGAACAGATCAGATTCAGATTTGATGAGCAGCAAATCAATGAAACAGACACATCACCACAGTTGAAAATGGAAGATGGAGAAAAATTGATATAATAGAGGACAGTATAGAATACCAAAAAAATTGACCTGAGACTTCATAATTCTGTTCCTGTAAACAAGGTACATCTTCAAGTAATGAACAATTTGATTCCACCACCACCACATCCTTGCTGCTTTAATACTGTCTTCTCTCCGTCCTCATTTCTTTAATTTATACAAGATAACTTTTATATACATATATGAATGTGAATTTTGCAAATGTTGCATTGTTTTATTTTGTTGTTTTACTAAAATGACCAATGGTATGTTTTGGTGGACATGATATATAAATAAGATAAGAGAGAGAAAAAAAAAATTCCTGGTTTTATAAAAATCCCTCTCTTTCTCCTTTAGGGCCTTCAGGTTTTAAATAACATACTAGACATTGTTATTCCTTCTGTGTAGCAGATACAAGAGGCAATATTTTCACTTTTATGTTGGAGGTGATGTCGTGGCATACCTCGGACCACTGGAGCTAACTGAATGTTACATCCTGAATCTTCGTAAGGTTTCTCTCCCATCCTCTGGAGTGCCTGTGTCTTACTGAGCCTACAGCAGTACAAGCTAGAAGCCAACTCTTGCTCATCTTGCCTGCTCAACATGATGTCATCAATGCAGTGGATTAAAGTGAAGTACCACGTGATGTCCAGATGGCCTGGACTCTTCAGATTTTATTATGATGGCGTGCATGAACACTGATACAGCTCCAGGGAAAAACTCTGAGTAATTCTGTTGTCCATTGCACATGAAAGTTAACTTTCTGATTATTTCTTTTGATTCTAATAGAAAAACATGTATTCAATCAGGTAATGATCACATACCACATACCTGAGGCTTTGCTAATCTGCTTCAGCCATGCTACAAAATCCTGCAATCAGGATTACTATTTGATTGAGCTGGCAGTAATCATTTTTGTGGATCATCTGGATTCTTCTTCTGAGAAACAACTTGTGAATCAAATTTCCAACTGTATCACTCACCCATGCATGCATCCTGAAACTTTAATAGTAGCATTACTATCTGCCATACACACACACACACACCAAACACGCACATGCTTAATGAGGTGGGATTTTGTTTTTGATCTACATAAAATGTTGGCAACTGGGAGGTTTCAGAGGATTTCACCTGTCTTCCTCATTGAAATATTAGGGCCCTATTATGGGTGTTATTCCAAATGTCTAATATGTAAGCATAAATTTCATACTTGGGAATCAGAGAATTAAGTTGACAAGCACGTGGGTGGTCAGAGAGTGGATCCATTATAGGCCAGAATTTAACCGGCACTCTATCAATTACCTGGTTCCGTATGCATCCACTCTAACCAGAGAACAATGGTTTGCATCACATCAATGTCAACTTAGATATGTGTCCCTTAGTTCACGCATGGTCTGGATGTTCCCTTTTTCTCAATGTGCAGAAACTGACATAGTTTCTTTGAGTAAGGAAAATAATTCCAATATATATTTGTTGGGGTGCGGCAGAGTTCTTCCACCTAGAGACCTAGATATCGCTTTAGTTCATGAGTTCCAGATTTAAAACTGGGCTGTTTCTCAAATGGAGCAAGGGACATAGCTGGCTACCTAATTAATGGGTCTCATAATTAATGGGTCTCAATGGAAATCAAATTGTGAGGTCCCTTATTGAAAAAGCAGAAAACAGAGCTGTTGACAGTAGTGCTATACTAATACCTGGGGCTGTTTCCTTTCTTTTGCTGTGTCTCATTATTTGTCATGACACTTTATATTTGTTACCTGATGTTTTCCAAGAAAAACAATTAATTTAAAATATTTTTAAAAAATAATTATTTTGAAATATTTTCTAAAAAATAGAAGTAGAAAATATGAAACTTGGAGATCTACCTGAAGTAGCAAAGTTGGAAATCAGTGGTGATGAGTTCCTCAATTTTCTTCTGAAACTACTGTGGCTATTTAATAATAAAAATGATGCAGAGTATCTTTACTGAGTTATCTAAAATTATCATATTATTAGAATGGCTTTCTCCTCAGAGTTTTACTTTAATTTGTGAAGAAATAGCTAGTACTGTTGAAGATTTCAGAGAAGGCTTCAGAAGTTTCAAAAGAGGCAGGGAGCGGTGGCTCTCACCTCTAATCCCAACTCTTTCGGAGGACGAGAAGGGTGGATCATTTGAGGTCAGGAGTTCTAGACCAGCCTGGCCAATGTGGTGAAACCCCATCTCTACTAAAAATATAAAATTAGCCAGGCATGGTGGTGCACGCCTGTAATCCCAGCACTCAGGAGGCCGAGGCAGGAGAATCATGAATCATTTGAACCCGGGAGGTGGAGGTTGCAGTGAACCGAGATTGCAACACTGCACTCGAGCCTGGGAAAACAGTGAGACTCTGTCTCAAAAAAAAAAAAAAAAAAAAAAAAAAAAAAAGAAGAAGAATAAGTTGCAAAAGAAACAGAAAAACTGGTTGAATTCATAAATTCATACACCGTCAATGGAAGATGTATCTACATGGAATTGTGGAATTTTGAAGAAAACAGCTGTTACAGTGCTCCATATGGATTTGAGATTTTTTGTTTCATCTGCATACTGACTTTACAGAGAAAATAATTCCAATATTTTTTCTGAGCAATGTATGTATGTATTTTGTCATCCTAAACTATTTTTGAAAAGTTATCTTTAACATTTTGGCACAATATAACAATATTTTTTGCAAATACTCCATAGAAAAAAATATGATAGCATAAGCCAGAGGCTTTTCTCGTATAAAGGGGTTTGTCTGAGTTATAAATATAATGCAATTGTATTTATGTTGATTTTTATCAAGGAATAATTATAAATATTTTTAAATAAAAAATAAAAATAATTGACTGGGCATAGTGGCTGACGTCTGTAGTCCCAGCAGTTTTGTAGGCTGAGACAGGTGGATCACCTGAGGTCAGGAGTTTGAGACCAGCCTGGGCAACATGGCAAAACCCCATCTCTACTAAAAATACAAAAATTAGCTAAGCACAGCTGCATGAACTTCTAGTCCCAGTTACTTGGGAGGCTAAGGTGGGAGGATCACATGAGCCCTGGAGGCATAGGCTGTGGTGAGCTGAGATTATGCCACTGCACTCCAGCCTGGGCAACAGAGTGAGACCCTTTCTCAAACAATAATAATAATAATAAATTTTCTGCATGGATGTTATAATGTAATGTGCCTTTGTATTGTACTATGTGATTTTTAATTGCAAAGAATGAGAGCATTTCATTGATATAAGAAATCACTGAAATTACTCAATTTGTATTTTATAACTCTGACATGGCTCTGTATTTCATTCTTAAAAGAACAGTGGAAACACTGCACAAATGTAACTCTCTCTCTTAATACATTCACATTCTACCAACGCTCTGTAAGATGTGCACTTTATACTCACTTTGAGTCTCCCACACAGTGTGGGTGCACTGGAGTTCTATGCTCGGGGGCATCATGAACTTTGTATGTGAGTGAGGTGGCAAGGACTTGTAGGAGATGTGCACACTGCATAAACCTCCTTTTCTCAGGCACAAGCTTGATTGGCCCATTAGACTTCACTTACAAAATACAAGTTCAAAGGAAAAGTTGGCAATAATTTTAAGGTGTAAATAGCGGAGCATTAAATTAAATGTGAGGCCATTTTGAGCATGGGACCCTGTGTGACTACACTGGTAACACACTCAAGAATCCAGTCTTGGTCTTGAAACAGAATTTTTAATTTGTATGAATTAGCTGGCATCAGGCTTCTCCTCCTCCTCTTTTGTCCCTACAGGTGCTATGTTCAGTTAAATACTACAGGGAACAACTCTCTGCAGGCCTAGCCCCACAACTATCGGCTCCTGCCCCTACATTGTCCCTATGACTTGGGAGTCCCATCACCCCCACAGTGTCACCATTTCTCTTAAACAGCCTGAAATTCCCAAAAGAGCATTTTACCATTCAACATTGCACTTCCTAGAAACTGAACTAAACCTAACTTTATTTTCCTTAAAAAGTAGTTATTTCACCGAGATTCCAAATTTATTTGTATGGAACTCTGCTGGTCTTTGCTAGTGTCATGTGGCTATTGAGGACTTGAAATGTGGCTCATCTAACTTGAGATTTGCTGTAAGTGTAAAATAAGCACTAAATTTGTAACATAGATGCTCTTCAACTTATGATGGAGTTTGCAGAGCCTTAGCAACCTTTGGGACTATAACAAAGATTTAACATTTATGTCATAGGAGTCTTAAAAAGAGATGAGAAAGAGAGTAAGGCTGAAAAAGGATTCAAAAAATTAATAGCTGGGAACTTCAAATTTTGGCAAAAGATGTAAATATACTGATACAAGAGTAAGGGAATCCAAAAAAGGATGAATTCAAAGAAATATACAACAAGGCACATCATAATTAAACTTCTGAAAACTAAAGATAAAGATAAATGTTGAAAACATCTAGAGAAAAAGGACACCTTACCTATAGGACAAAAAAAAAAAAATTCAAATGACAGCAGGTTTTTCAAATCACAAAGGACATGGCACACCATATTTCTGGCATGCCAGAAGGACATGGCACACCATTTTTCACATTCTGAAAGAAAAAGATTGTTACTCTATAATCTCATATCCAGCAAAATTATTCTTTCTGGTAAGACAAGGAAATTAAGACATGCTCAGATAAAGGAAAACTAAGAGAATCTGTTGCCAGCAGTCTTACTCTAGAAGAATGGCTTACTGGAGTTCTCTAAATAGAGAAAGCCAAAAGAAAAGGAACTTGAGAACATTGAGGAGAAAGAAAGAACACGCTAAGCAAAACCATGAGTAAATATAACACACTTTTCTTCTCTAGAGTTTTCTAAATTAGTCTGAAGCTGAAGCAAAAATTATAATACTTAACACTGTCTGATGTATTTCTAAATATATATAGAAGAAACATTTAAAATAATTATAAGTGGTGAAGGGTAAAGAGATGTAAAAGGAGGTGAGGTTTCTATATTTTACTCAAACTGGTAAAAAAAATATCAGTAGACTGGGATAAGTTCTGTATGCATAACTAAATTAAAAAGCTATATAAAAACACATACTCAAAAATACTATGGATAAGTAAAAATGAAATTGTAAAATATGTTTAAGTAACCCATAGAATGGTATACCCACAAAAAAAAACCAGGATATAAACAGTGGTAATAAACATAAAACCAAAAAATGAAATAAAATGGCAGACAAGTGCTAACATATCAATAATAAAATTAAATGTAAATGGTCTAAACATCCTAATTAAAAAACACAGATTTTCAAAATGGATTAAAAGACGTCTCAACTATATGTTGTCTATAAAACTCATTTAAAATATAAAAACCTATATAAGTTGAAAATAAAAAATGGAAAAGATAAATCATGCTACAGTTAGGCTGAAATATGTCCCCCAAAGATAACAGGTGGTAATTCCTGGAATCTATGATACCTGATTTGGGAAAGAGGTCTTTGATGTAATGGTAAAGGAAGGATCTTGAGAGGAGGAGCTTATCTCAAATTATGTAGATGTGCCCTAAATGCCATCATAAGTGTCCTTATGAGAAAAAGGAGCAGAGAGATTAAACAAACAGAAGAGGAGGTAACATGATCTTTGAAGCAGAGATTGCAGTGATGTAACCATTGGATGCTGGAAGAGGCAAGGAACAGACTCTCCCCTAGAGAGAATGTACCACTGCCAACACCATAATTCCAGACTTTTGGCCTCCAGAACTGTGTGAGAGAAATTTCTGTTATTTTAAGCCACCAGTTTGTGTTAATTTGTTAAAGCTGCCACAGAAAATGAATACACATGTCAACATTAGTAAAAAGAAAACGGGAATGACTTTATTAATATCATATAGAATATATTCAGAGCTAAGAATATGACCAGGGAGAGAACAGGACAATATAGAATGTTAAAAAGCAAGCCATCAAGAAAACATAGCAATTCTAAATCTGTATTACCCAAACAAGAGGCCTACAAAATGTGTGAAGCAAAAATGAATAGAAGAAAAAAAATAGTCAAATCAGGTATTATATCTGGAAACTTAACACTCACTCTCAGCAATGGATAGAACAATTAGAAAATAGACAAAAATGTAAAAGGACTAAACAATACTATTAGGAGGACTTAATCAACAGTTACAGAAAACTCTGCTCAAGCACAGTAGAATACACGTGACTGTCAAATGTCTGCAGAAAGTGTACTAATATTGGCCCAGCCATCAAACAAATCTCAACAAATTTAAAACATATGCTGTGTCCTCCAAACACAATGGATTTAAATTAAAAAATCAATAAGAGAAAGATAATAGAAAAATCTCCGAGTACATAAACTAAACAACAGACTTTAAAAAAAAATCCATGGGTAAGGTAAAAGTCTTGTACATGTACCCACTGAATCTAAAATAAAACTTTAAAAAAAAATCCATGGTTAAAAGAAAAATTTTGAAGAAAAATTTAAAAAATACATTTAATCCAATAAAAATTCAACATACTAAAATTGGGCAGATACAACCAAGGCAGTGCTGAAATGGAAATTGAAAAAACTAAGTGCATACATTAGAAAATAGGAAAAAGTCTCAAATCAGTAATCTAAGCTTCAACCTCACAAGACTGGAAACAAAGAGCAAAATTATTGCAAATCAAGGAGGAGGAAGGAAATAAATGTAAGAGCAGAAATTAATGAAATTTAAAATAAGAAAATAACAGGTAATAGCAATCAAACAGAAAAAGCTGGTTATTTTAAAAGTTCTGTAAAACTGAAAATCCTCTAATAAGACAGATAAAGAATAAAAGAGACAAGAAATAAATTGTCGATATCAAGTCTGATATAGGTCTACTGACCCTGCAAACATCAAAATGATAATAAGGAAATAATACAGACATCTCCACACACATAAATTTGACAACTAAATAAAATAGCCTGATTTCAAAAATAAAAAATCACATCTTACCTCATGTGGAATAGTTAATTTGAAGCCACATAACTCAAGGAATATGTAACTTTGAAATCCTAAAAATGAAATCTCTTAGCCCAGATAGTTTTACTTTTGAATTAATTTGAAGCCACATAACTCAAGGAATTTGAATATGTAACTTTGAAATCCTAAAAATGAAATCTCTTAGCCCAGATAGTTTTACTTTTGAATTATATCAGACCTTTAACATTTCTATACACTGTCATCCAGCAAAGAGAATATAAGGGAACACTTCCCAATTTATCTTATGAAACTAGTATTACCCTGATAACAAACTAGACAAAGTCAGTACCAAAAAAAAAGTAAGGAAGAAAGAAAACTACCAAATATTAACTTTCATGAATATAGACAGAAAAATCCTTAACAGGATATTATCACATACAATTCTTCACCTCACTAATCAAATGGATGCATTCCAGCCAGGGATGTAGTTTGGTTTAATGTTTGACTATCAATCAATATTATTCACCATGTTGAGAGGATAAGGAAGATCCTATCAATCAATGTAGAGAAGGCATTTGACAAAATTCAACACCCATTCATGATGAAAACTCTCAGAAAACTACTAATAAACAACAATAAGCACATAGGGAAAATCTACAAGTAACATTGTACTTAACGAGGCAAGATTGAATATTTTCCTCCTACAATTGGGAATAGGACAAAAACATTCACTCTCAGCACTGTCATCCAACATAGTGCTGGAACTTCTAGCCAGTAGAAGAAAACAAAATAAGTGGCCCGAGTGTGGTGGTTCATGCCTGTAATCCCAGCACTTTGGGAGGCCGAGGTGCATGGATCACGAGGTCAGGAGTTCGAGACCAGCCTAACCAACATGGTGAAACCTGTCTCTACTAAAAATACAAAAATTAGCCCGGCATGGTGGTGGGTATGTGTAGTCCCAGCTACTTGGGAGGCTGAGGCAGGAGAATTACTTGAACCTGGAAGGCAGAGGTTGCAGTAACCTAAGATGGCACCACTGCACTCCTGCCTGGACAACAGAGTGGGACTCCCTCTCAAAAAATAAGTAAATAAATAAATAAATAAAAGCATACAGATAGGAGAAGAAGAAATAAAACTGCCTTTATTTACAAATGAAATGGTTGTCTATGTAGAAGATACAAAGGAATTTAAAAAAAAAAATAGAAGTAACAAGTGAACTCAGCAAAGTCACAGAATATAAGCTAAACATTTTTTAATCATGTTTTTATATACTAGCAAGGAGAACATGAAGCCTGGAATTAAAAATACATTTGCATTTGCAATCAATAAAAAAAGAAATATTTATGTGCAAATGTAACAAAACACATAGACCACTTCTATGCTGAAATCTACGTAATGCTAATGAAAGAAATAAATGAAGTAAATAAACAAAGAAATATACACTTTTCATGCATTGGAAGAGTCAGCCTTGTAAAGATGTCAATTCACTTTCCATTGACGTACAGGTTGACTGTAATTTCTAATAAAAGCCCAGAATGATTTTTTTGAACTATAGACAAGTTTATTCTAAAATTTCTTTGAAAATTTAAAATACTAGAATAGATAAATCTATTTTCAAAAAGAAGAATAAACTGAGAGAAATCAGTCTACCTATTTTCAAGACCCATTGGATAGCTACAGTAATCAAGACTGTGATAGTAGCACAGAAATAGATGAATGGAACAGAATACAGAACCCAGAAAGGCCTGTGCAAATACTGTCACCTTATCTATGACTAAGTTTCAAAAGCAACTCAATAGAGAAAAGATAAACTTCTCAACAAATTTTGCTAGAGCAATTGAACATTTCTGGAGAGACAAAAAAGATAATTAACCTTAACCCAAGTTTCACACCTTACACAAATCAATCTTAGAGCTAAAATGTAAAATGTACAACTGTAAAAGTTTTAGAGAAAAGAAAGATAAAATATTTGAGATCTAAAGCTAAGGGAAGAGTTGTTAGACAACACCAAAAAGCATGATTCATTAAAAAAACACAAAAATTTGACTTTATTAAAACTAGAAGTTTTGCTCTATGAAAGACCCTGTTAAAAGAATGAAAAGACAATTTAAAAAGTAGGAGAAAATATATGCAGACTACATATAGAAAAAAGGACTAGTATCTGAAATATATTTTTTGAAAGCTATCAAAACTCAACTGTTAAATTCTAAACAATCCAATTACAACATGAGCAAAACACAGAAAGAAACACTTTCCCAAAGACATACTGATGGCAAATAAAGACATGAAAACATGTTCAACATCATCAATAGGTCAACGCAAATTAAAATCACACTGAGATATCACTCTATGCCTATTCAAATGGCTAAACAAAAAATAGCATCTATAACAAATGACGGCAAGGATGCAGAGAAAATGGATCCTCACATTGCTGTTGGAAACGTGACTTGGTACCACCAGCATTACCACTAGAAAGCATTTTGGCAGTTTCTTTAAAAATTAAACATGTAACTATCACATGACATAGCAATTTCACCCTTGCTGGGGGCATTGATCCCAAATAAATAATCTTTATTTTACTGCTAGTGATGTGTTAATGTTTCCTGTTGTTAACATGTTCCTATTTCTTCTCAATCTCTGGTATTTTCTTTTTTGTATATGTAATTAATGTGTATTTGTGAGAATATGTGGGTATTTGGGCATATTTAAAGCACTGATGATCATAATTGTTGTATAACCATTCTGAATTGTTTTTATTACTAATCATAGTCTTTTTCTCATTTACTGCTTTTCATCTGAACTATATTTGTTCCGATATAAAATTCTCAATCCGTGTTTTTTTATTGTTTCATTTGCCTGTCGGGTTTTTGTTCATCCCTCTGTTTTTAGTCCTTTCGAATCACTGTTTTAGGTGTGTTCCCTAAGACTGGGTTTACCTTGATAAACCACTCTGAAAATCTTTGTTGTGAATTATTAATAGTAAAACACACTCATGTTTATTGATGACATATTGTCCTCAACTTTGTCATATATTTGTATTATCACTCCTGGATTATAATGATAAATGTCATCATCAAATTTGTAAGGGTAATTATTTATTTATTTATTTACTTTTGTTATATTTTAAATTTACTTTTGAACTTTTTAAAAGGCTTTTATTTTTATTTTTATTTTAGTAGTTCCTTTGCATTTACAAGTTTGATAGAGACATTTTTTCTTGCTTAACATTTTATAATGGAGTCTGTCAGTTTTGAATGGCGATTTTAATTCTTACTTATTCTCTACAACACAGTCAATGACGCCAATATACTTTTTCTTTTTTTTCTGTGTTCTCCTTTTTTGGTAATGATGCACTATTTCTGTGTTGTCAAACACAAAATGTTTTCATACTTTTCTTCACCCATATCCTTATCTTCAGCTTGGTATTACAATTAAATATATTTAAGGTTTACATCAGCCTTTTGCTATAACTTCCCCAGTTTTCTTTTGATTGATTAACTTCATCCTCCAGTAGATTCTTCCAGAAGCACATGTGTATGCATTATTTCCTGAGTTAATTCATATTCCAAACTACATTCTGAAGGCTTATATATCTAAAACTCATTTAAATACAAATTCCTTAGTTTATACCTTTTTTCTCAAGCCTCTTGAAATTACTACTTCTCTTTTGCCTTGACTTCTATGTTATCTTGAGGAAAGTAATATCACTTGTTATCTCAAGCAAGAAATTCACTTAAATAACAAATTCTATGACATAAAGGGAAACAATCCAGGAATCATTTATTTAGAGTAATTGCCCCTACATAAAGATCAGTGTCGGTCAGTCGTGGTGGCTCACGCCTGTAATCCCAGCCCTTTGGGAGGCTGAGGAGGGCAGATCACAAAGTCAGGAGTTTGAGACCAGCCTGGCCAACATAGTGAAACCCCATCTCTAGTAAAAATACAAAAAAAATAGCCAGATAGATTGATAGCTGTGGGTAAGACAAATGGAGAAAGGTTAGTGGAAGAGGGAGGTGAGTATCATTTGTAGCCCTAAAATTAACTGCAGAGCTGGGAGCTGCATAGCATCTTACTAACTTTCTTCTAATTTCTTCCTCTAGAAGACAAGCCCACGGGAACTGTGGAGGAGGTGCTCTGCAAATATGCGAGTAGATTTGAATCTGTGCAGTAGAAAGGATGAACTATCTAGAGGGGGCATCACCCTTTTTCTTAACCTCAGCACATGATTTGAAGATAAGAAGGCTTACCAAAACTTCTTGCTCCACACTGTGTATTTGCATTTCAGAACTAAAAGGCAGAAGCATGTCTTGTATTTTAAAAGATTGCTTTTAAAAAGATTCTCCCAAGCCCTATATTTTTCTAGAGAACAAAATGGAGATGAGTCCATGAATAGAAAAGACCTAATCTTTCTTTTGATTCATGCTTATATATCTGGAATAAAGCACAGAGATGTCTAACGATTTTATGATAGTATCAACTATTTTTCCTGACTTCTTTTATTCAGCAAAGCAGAGTTGCTTCTGATGGAATTCTGAAATATTCTTCCTGAAACTAGGAACTATTAACTAAGAAGTGTATTTGAGGTTCTTAGCACTTAATTTGGTATAATCATGCTTTATGAAGTAATAGTCAAGAAGCTGTATAGTGTTTCCAGCTGTCAGACATTTTTATAAGAAAGGGTCATGTTCTTCCCATCCAGACATAGGGCTTCACACCCATCTTGTTTCCTGGGCCCTCCAACATAATATAGTAGATCTGCAATTAGCCTTCAGGATATGACTTATTGTCTCTCTACTCTAACATTATCTTAGTTGTGATACGGAGGTAGACTATAATTTTCAGAAAAACAATCCATACTATACAAACAATATCATTATAGCACACTGGAACCCAAAAGCTCTTTATTACCACATGTAGGGTGAAGCCCACAAGAGCTTGAGGGCTTGAGAAATGTTTCTCACAAGTGAGTCACGGAAAGTTCTCTGAAGAGGAAAACTGGGAAAGGAATGAGATTCTCTCTCAATCTTCTGTCTGCTCCCTCCTTCGCTTTCCCTTTGATTTCCTCCCTCCTTCATTCCTCCTGCTCTCTCATTATCTCTTCACTCCATTTATCCTCCTTCCGTCCTTCTCTCCCTCTCCTTGCCTCAATACTTTCTCTCTGTCCCTTCCTTTATCCTTTGCTTCTATTTCTGCCTTATTTAGAATTGTGAATGGAAATCAGCTTCACCTTAAGCCAAATTGTCTTATTTACAAATATTTAAAATAACTTAAAAGACTATAAAATTTCTAGCAAAAAGAACTTTTGCTATACAGGATAAGTATGGACTATCCTTTTACCTATTTTTACCTTTAAACTATTTCTTCTATTAGAAGTAACTTGCATGTGTTCATGTCTAGAGAGCAAGTGGTGGTTTAAAAAAGACATATTTTTTACCTTTTTTTGATTTCTTTCATTCCAAGACATTACATTATTAAATGTGATATAAATATCAGAAAGAAGCAAAAAGTTCTCATAAAACTGTAACTATTTAACAAAACTTACTAAGGTATTTTCACACACAGACACCCACCAGAGTGCTGTGAAATGAACCTATCACAGTGCCCTTGGTGAGTGAGCGATGGGTGGTTATGCCCCGTTTCTCCTGCATAGGGCAGCTCCAGACACCTCAGAGCTAAGGCAGTTTCTGTAACCTCCTGGCCTGCAACTGGGATGATTCCTGTAGCTGGAGCTAAGACATCATGGCCTGAAAACTACTCCTACTGGCTGCCTGAAAGGGGTATCCACCAGACACCTCTGATTGGGGCCAGCAGCTACACAATGGGGACTCAGTTGTTTTCAACCAATACAGAATAAATGGGTGTGAATTATTCAATTGCATATATGGGCCTGATTGTGAACTAGGGTGGAAATTGTCACTAAGCCAGTTCCACTCTTTTCTCTCCCAAAGGAACTTTCCCATTAACAAAAGAAGTTGTGTCTCCTTATCTTCAAATTGCTTTTTTTTTTTTTTTTTTTGGAAAATAAAGCTTTCCTTTGCTTTTCCTTGGGGGTACCTCGTGATCTTTTCTTTTTTTTTTTTTTTTTTGAGACGGAGTCTCCCTCTGTGGCCCAGGCTGGAGTGCAGTGGCGCGATCTCGGCTCACTGCAAGCTCCGCCTCCCAGGTTCACACCATTCTCCTGCCTCAGCCTCCCGAGTAGCTGGGACTACAGGCGCCCGCCATGACGCCCGGCTAATTTTTTGTATTTTTAGTAGAGACGAGGTTTCACCGTGTTAGCCAGGATGGTCTCGATCTCCTGACCTCGTGATCTGCCCTCCTCGGCCTCCCAAAGTGCTGGGATTACAAGCGTGAGCCACCGCGCCCGGCGTGATCTTTTCTTAACAGTATATATACACATTAAAAAGGCAGACACAGAGAGAGAGAGAGAGGGAGACAGACTTTAATATACATTATCCATAACTGTTAGTGGAGAGTATATTATGTATATTTTCTATAATATGTGCTAATAGAATGATCTCTCATATCCTTAGATCGATAGTTCCAAGTCAAAGGTTGCAATAGCTATAGCCTATTATTACATGGACAGTTAAATTGCCTGGAAATATAGCCTCCTCTCCCAGCTTCTCTTTTTAGTGAGTGTTCCCCAAACAAACTTTGTAAAACAAAAGATTCATTTCATTCATATACCTGCTAATATCCTTGATTGGATATATATTAAAGTCAACATGTACTAAAGATAACAATTTATTATCTAGTTGCTATCTTTTAAAACAGCAATATGAAGCCTCTTAACATCTAAACATCTCAAATATATTTCTAAAGATAAATTGTATGCATGCACTGTACCTATAAAATTGTATATTTGCACTACTATTGTCACTAATTATACAAAACACACATAAACCTATCCTATAAACTATGTACTAAAAATACACTAATGTACCTTGAACTATATCAAAGTGGGGCTATATATATTTTTTCTGGTTTTAAGATTATATGATTTGTTATAGTCTTAGTCCTTCCCTGTCTTTATACCCATTCCCAAATGTGGGATGAAAGAGAAATAGAAAAATAGCATATGAGGTAAAGAGTTTTTTTATAATGATAAGTAAGAAAATGATACACCAGTTTGAAACGCAGCGTTTCAATCAGTCACTTTCATTGTTATTCTGAATATTCAAATAAAAAAGAATAATCTCAGTGTATTCTTTTGGAAAAACAAATAAATTACAAAATGAGGAATGTGTATTTGCCCATCCGTGCATTTTGCAGCCATAATGACAAATTGTTGATTTGATACCATGGGCATTATTAAAATCAAAGTCCTTCCAATCCAGCTTTCATACATAACAGATTATACTAATTATCTATTGGGGCCAAATTCACACTCTAGCTATTAACTCTTATTTACCTGAATAGAAAAATCAAGTACCCACAATATAAAAAGCCAGCAATGTCCAAAACAAAAAATAATTGGACTGGAAGATGACATTAACTGCCTAATACATTCTGATATCAATTTCATTTCCAATTTTTAAAAAATTGAAAAAACATTGTACTACTTTGAATCAGGCTTTCTGATACTGAATAGCCCTTCTAGTCTTATTACTCCAAACAAGCCAGTGAGTGACTAAATTTTAAATTTCGACCTCTCCAGCAATATTCTTTAATTTATCTGAGCACCTGTGTTTTCCCTCAGTTTCATTTCTGTTCTCTCTGGATGAAATAAGGAAAGGATATAGTGTGTATATCCTCTGGTGGATAAATTAAATTAACGAATTAATGAATATTTGTTTAGCAATCATTTACCAAGTGTATATTATGTGTCTGATAATCTAGAGTCTATTCCTCATGAATTTAAATTATATTATTATTAAGATCGAAGTGTTCCCAATCTCTATGCTCTCTAATGTAAGAGATCCATTCTTTCATGAACCACTCCTATCTAAATACTTAATAAAAGTTCCAGGTGGGCTTACATTAAGATCCTATTATCTGTTCTCACTGCAGTCCTAGGCTGGACAGTATCACCACATTTTCATTCACAAGTGCCCATTGGTGCTGCTGCCATCATCCTGGTGTAGCATAAGGCAAGAGCTTCATCTGGCTCACCCTTTTGGAGAGGGATGGGATTGAGTGCTTCCATTCTTGAGGAACAGAGTGATGAGAGATAAAGTGAAAAGTTCACTAAATTAACCGAGCTCTAACCAACATTCTGGCAAAAATTCTTCCCTCCTATCCACACATACACACACAGGAACAAACATACACATTTTTCTTCACCGCCACCCAAAGTCCCCCATGAGTTCCCAAATTTATTGAACATGCTTTCTCTGTGGAATGGTTTGGCTTATGCACCTTTAACTCATAATGTCACATTCCCATCTGACCTTTATTTTCACCTCTTCACTAAAGCTTTTCTCACTAAAGTCCCTGACTTCCACATCACTAAATCTAACGGGCACTTCACCATGTATAAACGCCAGCAGCTGACCTGGTGGTCCACTCTACTTTTTCTTTCTTAAGACACTATTTTCCTCATTGTTTCATAATACCCCATGATCCATGTTTTCCCCAAAATTCTTATGCTCATGTTTATCAGTTTTCTTTGCCAGGATTTAGTCACCTAATTGATCTTAAAGATTAGTTCCCCAAGTCTCCGTCTCGTCTTCCCCTCCATCTTTTTTCCTCTTTCCCTTTTTCTCTCTACTTTTTCATCTGCTAGTTCTAACAGTTCCACCTGTGCACTTTTCAGCTACGAATTTCACAATAATCTATAGACAGACAACTCAAATAGCTATTTCAAACTTTGATTTCCCTGCTGAACTCTAGGCCAGATTATCCAGCTGCTATTGATGGCTGCAATAAGATGCAAACCCTTCAGATAGAGGCAGCATCTTCAAAACTAATGTCCTTATATAATATACCTCATATCATTAAATTATACCACCTTCCTCAAATATGTTCAAACGTGAAACATGGCAGTCCAATATGCCTCTCTTCCTTTCTTATTTCTCCATTTTCACTGATATTATCTCTTAAATATCACTCACCTCTTTTTCCTGCCTTCAACCTAGCCCAAGACATTGTCTTAAGAAAGTATCTCTGTAGATTTCAATAATATTTTTTACTTTTCTTTATACAGTCCATCTTCTACAACATAACAAAAATGTTACACTTGAAACACAATCTGATTATCTTACACGTCTGTCTAAAATATTACAATAGTTTTTCATTGCTTTAGGAGAAAGTTCAACATTTTTAATGAATTTGAACCTTCTTCCTGTTTGTTCTCAGTATATATGCACATTCAACTCCTTCAATTTCTTAAACATTTCTAAGCGTGTTCTCAACTCCATGTCCTGAAATCATCTAAAACCTCTACCTTGAAGCAGTCATACTCACCTACCTCTCCTTCCCTCCCAGCTCAACTTAGATGTCACTTAAGACATTATTTCTATCCCCAGCAATTTTAAATTGCCATCCTGTACATTCAGCTAGCACCCATGTACTACAATTCTATATTTTTCACTAATTGTATGTCTCCTGCACTTGACTGTTGAGTCACAATAGTAATAATATCTTTTGAGAGAAGAAGGATGCAACTATCTCATTCTACTTTAAGGTCTGAGAGAAGATGGCCAAATGGATGTCAAGTGCTATATCTCTTTTAATACCAAAGGCACTGTCTCCTTGGATATGCATATGCAAAGAGAGTCACTGGTTCTTGATGAATTTTGTTACCAACCCTCAAACTATATCCAGAATGAAAAGATCATTCTGACCCATATACCTTGGAATCAGGTCTGGATTGATGGTCTATATGTCTTCTTCCTTATACTGAGTTATATTTAGGAATCATAATTCCTTTCCAATATCCAGACACATGTTGGAGCCATCCAGTCTATCATGGTCTTGTGCACTCTTGAATTTCATTTATGGCCAGGCTTCTTTTCTTTTTCTTTTGCAGGATTCACCTCAGTACTTGTATAAGTAAGAAAAGAATTAATTGCCTGAAAGAAAGTTATTGTTAAATTAATTTTCATCAAATTTCCAGCTCCTGCCCAGCAGGGTTGTACTATTATAGACAAATTTCTGGCAATATGCCAGGAGCTGAATTTATACAGATGAAAAGACATGATATCTGCCCTGAGGAAGTATGAGAGAGCATTTTATGTGTCCATTTGTGTAGGTTACTGTAGCAAATTATTCAATGAAATATTAATCCAGATTTTTCTGGGAAGATATCTCGTAGATGTGATTGAAGTCCTTTGTGAATTAATTCTAAGTATGGGAGACTATACTAGATAATCTGGGTGAGTCTGGTTTGATCAGTTGAAAGACCTTTCCAGAGCTAAGACTTTCCAGAAGTAGGAGAAATTCTGCCTGTGGACAACAGCTTCAGCTTACGCCAAGAGTTTCAGCCTGCCTTTCCTGACAGCCTGCCTGATGGATTTCAGTTTGTCTAGCTAGCCTCCATAATCATGTAATCCAATGCCTTTCAATAAATTTCTTGGTACACATTTTACATTAGTTCTGTTTCTCTAATTGAATACTGACACAAGAAGGAGGAAGAGACTAGTAAACAAATAATGACCTCAGGTAGCAGCACCATGAAGACACAGAGAGGAAAACAATGATGTCTATGCACGGGGAGGAATGGGGGTTCAAAATATATTATGGAGAAGTTACGAGTCATATTATTTCCTGAAGGATTAACCATAAATTATGTCCTAATCATAAGCCAGGGTAAAGACAGCCAAAAGCAGTGGGGGGAGGGAGGGAACACATGAGAAAAGTAATGGAGGCATGGAACCCCATGGCAGATTTTAGGAAAAGCGAGTTGTTGCTGTTACATGTATGGCAAAAGGACAGAGTAGATGGGATAAAGTGTCAAATAAGGAATCTAGAAACAGTTAGGATATAGATCATGAAATTTATTTAATGCCATGTTTAAGTGTTCTGAAAATGTCTGAGCAACAACAAAGGATATAGAGCTGTGTTCAAATACAATCAAAATTTTGTGTTAGAAAAAGCTACTTTTTCTGCTATGTGGGTGATGAATTAGAATGGAGCATATATGAAGACTTATGATAAACAAGAGTCAAATTCAATGGCAAATGTGAGGAATGTGGAAAGCCTGAGGCAGGGGAGTGCTGCTGTGGGTGGAAATAAAGGGACTAATTATAGATATATCCAAGAGCATGTAGTTACCAATTGAATATAGGGAGTAAGGGAATTTTCCAAGTCTAGAAAGGCACTCCATTAATAACTATACCAGAAGACCCTGCAGCAGTAACGAAGATACCTAGGTCAAAAAGGGAAATGGAAAATCTGAGAATATAAGAAATGTAAAATGATATCAGTGTTATGTATCTTGGGCTTGAGATGCACATGACTAATAAATATACCGGTTTGTACCTCAAGAGAGGTTGTTAGCATTTTGTTCAGCTATGAATAACAGAAAACTTTCACTTGAATGACTTAAACACATAAAAGGCTTATTTTGTCTGATTATACAAAGTTGAGGTTGGCATTTCAATGTTAACAGGATGTCCAGTATTGCTCCTGAGAACTGAGACTTCTTCCATCTTCCTTCAAACTAGCTGGATGTGTAGAGTATTTTTCCACAGAATCCTAGGGGTTTGTGTGTGTGTGTGTGTGTGTGTGTGTGTGTGTGTGTGTGTGTCTAGAGGAACTCCTTCCTTAGGCATTTCTGACTATACATCATTATCAAAAATCCTGCCGAACAGTCCATCTCTAGATACAAGAAAGACTGTGATATTGACTATTTTGGTTTCCCAGTGTGTAAACTTTTGAAAAAAAGACAAAGAAAACGTGACTGAGTGGTGTGGGTCCTGAGTGAGCAAACCATTCGTATCTTCCACACAGGTCATTTTTAGAAAGATAGAACTAGGTAGGATTAAACATATTGGTAGCAAATAAACTTTTGTGATTAGGAGATAAGAAGAAAAGCACAGGAGTTAAAATAATATATTGTGAGATGGATAAGGACTACACAAAGTAGAACTGAAGGAAACTACCCAAAATCTAGAAAGAGAATTAGAATAGGGAGATGTCACATAAGCAAAATGAAAACGATTTCAAAAAGGAATGTCTATGAAATTCAGATATAAAAAACGCTGAAACATGAACATTCTATTTGTTGATTGGGGTTTGTTTATGACTTTTGTCAAATCAATTTTATTGGGGTATTTTTAGTGTGATGTTTAAAGTGATTAGTACAGTCACTGTTCTGGGCACGGGGAATGCAATAGTGAAGAAGACAGATATGGTTCCTGTCTGACCCCATAAACTGCATATAAAGATGGAACAACAGATACACATATCTTTTTTAAAAGAAGAATTAATGAAGGTAATAAACGCAGTGAATGGATTAAATGAACAAGAAACCAAGAAAATTAGAGAAGGGGACAAAATCCAGGTCAGGTTCTCATAGAAGATCTCCCAGGTGAGACCTAAATATAAAGAACTAAAAATGTAAAATATCGGGGAGAGGAAGGGATTTTTTTGCTAAGTAAGTGGTAATTGGAAAAAGAACCTCAATAGCAAAGGCAATTCTAAGCAAATATAACAAAGCTGGGGCATCATGCTACTGGACTTCAAACTATACTACAAGGCTACAGTAACCAACATAGCATGGCACTGGTACAAAAAGAAACAAATAGATCAATGGAACAGAGTAGAGGGCCCAGAAATAAGACCATACACCTACAACTATCTGTTCCTTGACAAAGCTGACAAAAGCAACGGGGAAAAGACTCCCTATTCAATAAATGGTGCCCGGATAACTGGCTAGCCATATGCAGAAAATGGAAACTGGATGAACAGCTTCCTTACACCGTATACAAAAATTAACTCAAGATGGATTAAAGACTTAAATGAAAAACCCCAAATTATAAAATTCCTGGAAGACAACTTAGGCAATACGATTTTGGACACAGGAACTGACAAAGATTTCATGATAAAGATGCGAAAAGCAATTACAACAAAAGCAAAAATGGACAAATGGGATCTAATTAAACTAAAGAGCTTCTGCCCAGCAAAAGAAAGCATCAACAGGGAAAACAGGCAACCTGCAGGATGGGAGAAAATATTTGCAAACTACACATCTGACAAAGGTCTAATATCCAGCATCTATAAGCAACTTAAACAAATTTACAATAAAAAATGCCATTAAGAAATGGGCAAAGGACATGAAGAGACATTTTTCAAAAGAAGACATACATGCAGCCAACAAGCATATGAAAAAAAGTTTAACATCATTGATCATTAGAGAAATGCAAATTAAAACCAATAAGATAGTATCTCACAGCAGTCAGAATGGCTGTTACTAAAAAGTCAAAAAACAACAGATTCTGGTGAGGTTGCAGAGAAAAGCAAATACACTGCTTGTGGGAGTGTAAATTAGTTTAACCATTGTGGAAAACAATGGTTATTCCTCAAAGAAGAATTCCTCTGGTGATTCCTCAAATTGCTAAACACAGAACTGCCATTCAACTCAGCAATCACATCACTGGGTATATACCCAAAGGAATTTAAATCATTCTATCAGGAAGACACATGCATAAATACGTTAATGGCAGTACTATTCACAATAGCAAAGACATGGAATCAACCTAAATTCCCATCAATGTAGACTGGATAAGGAAAATGTGGTACATATACACCATGGACTACTATGTAGCCATAAAAAAGAATGAGATCATGCCCTTTGCAGGGACATAGATTGAGCTAGAGGCAATCATCCTTAGCAAACTATCACAGGAACAGAAAACCAAATACCATATATTCTCCTTTATCAGTGGGAGCTAACTGATGAGAACACACAAACACATAGAGGGGAAAAACAGGCACTGGAGACTCTCAGAAGGTGGAGACTGGGAGGAGTGAGAGGATCAGGAAAAATAACTAATGGGTACTGGGCTTAATACCTGGTGATGAAATAATCTGTACAACAAAACCCCATGGCACAAGTTTACCGTATAACAAACCTGCACATGTACTCCTGAACTTCAAATAAAAGTTTTAAACATTTTCTCTAAGTTAGAAAGAGCCTGACATGCTTGAGAAGCTGAAGATAGCTCAATGTGACTGGGGCATTGGACTACACCATGCTGATTTTTTTTTTTCCAGTTAAACTGTTTAATTATACAGGGTAGGAAGAATGACATCTGTCTGCTTTCCAAGAAAACATGGATTAAAGAAATGACCTTTCACTTGTGAAATTCATTTGTTGTGTATTTGAACTTGGATGGCTTCAGTTGGGCCAGGCATTTTGTTGCCTCCATGTATATGTCTAAGACTGGAGATGAATGAAGCTCCATCTTCAACTGGATTGATTTGTATATTAGCTTTTTTTTACAATGATTTATATATTAGCATTTTTTACAATGTCACCATCTGAAATACTTTTCCAGAGAAGTGTCTCTTCCTGGTATTTTGTAGTTATTCCTGGTATTTTGTGGATTTATATGAATGTAAATGTATCCGAAACATCAAAGAGACAAGAAAATGATCTTTGCTATGAGTCACAGAGTAAGAATAATAAATGCCCACAGATCAACAAGAACTATTCAAAAGACACAGGAGCATAATTGATGGGACTGGTGATCTTTTTATAATTAAAAAACATGTAGAACCAGAAAAAAGTCATGGAACTAAATGTCAGGTGTCACATTGTGAGAACTTTATTATTAATTAGTACATTTCATTACTTTTTTTAAAGTAGGTTTTCAAACTTTATTTTATTTTATTTTTATTTTTCAGGGGTACATGTGCAGGTTTGTTATATAAGTAAACTTGTGTCATGGGGCTTTGTTGTACAGATTATTTCATCATCTAGGTATTAAGCCCAGTACCCATTTGTTATTTTTCTTCATCCTCTGACTCCTCTCACCCTCTATCCTCCAATAGGCCCCAGTGTCTGTTGTTTCCCTCCATGTGTCCGTTCCTTTGTCCTGGATGGTATTTGCTAGATTGTCTTCCAGGGTTTTTATAGTTTTGGGTTTTATATTTAAGTCTTGAATACATCCTGAGTTAATTTTTGTATATGATGTAAGGAAAGGGTCCAGTTTTAATCTTCTGCATATGGCTACATGCTGAATGAATTAGGTCATGAAAAAGAATTGGGATTTTATCCCACTTGAAATGTAAAGTTTATTTTTTAATTGACAAATAATATTCATACATATTATTGGGGTACATAGTGATGTTTTGATATGTATAATACGTTATTAGTCCACTTGCATTGCTACCAAGGAATCCCCGAGGCTCAGTAATTTATAAAGAAAAGAGGTTTAGGGGATGGGTGCGGTGGCTCACGCCTGTAATCCCACCACTTTGGGAGGCCAAGGTGTGCAGATCACCTGAGGTCAGGAGTTCGAGACCAGCCTGGTCAACATAGTGAAACCCCGTCTCTACTAAAAATACAAAAATTAGCTGAGTGTGGTGGTGGGCATCAAACTTGGGAGGCTACTTGGGAGGCTAAGGCAGGAGAATCACTTGAACCCAGGAGGCGGAGGTTGCAGTGAGCTGAGATTATGCCACTGCACTCCAGCCTGGGCAACAGAGGGAAACCCCATCTCAAAAAAAAAAAAAAAAAAAAAAAAAAAAGGTTTATTTAGCTCATGGCTCTACAGGCTGCACAAGAAGCATGGTGCCAGGATCTGCCTCTCGGGAGGGTCTCAAGAACCTTTTCTCATGGCAGAGGGCAAAGAGCGAGCAGGCATGTCATATGGTGAGTGAGAGAGCAAGACAGAGAGGTGAGGAAGGTCACAGACATTTTAACAACCAGACCTCCTGTGAACTAATAGAGTGATAACTCATTCGTTACTTCCAGTCTTATGGTCACATATGACTGTAGTGGAGTAAGTGCCTGGGAAATATAGGTTTTCTGTTTATTCTAAGAAGAATGAAAACGTTTGGTGAACACATAATATTATTTCTGCCACCAGAGATATTTTGGAGATAGAATTGATGGGAATTTTTGATGGGTTGTACATGTATGTGTGCTGGTGTGTTTTCTAAAAAACTAGGAGATCTTGAGGTGAAATAAGTATTAAGTAAAACTGAAGGCATTTTCTGGATTGTTAAAATATTGGCAGCTCAATGGTTTCAATATCTCAATGAGTTGTCATAGGAATACTTGAATGAATCTATTCACTGGCACAGGAAAATATGAGAATACGACAATGTTTCAAAATCAAAATTTCAGAGTTAAGACAGGTTCTAGAAGTAGGCAGAAGCCTAATTATGATGCATTAGAAATAATAATTAGTAATCATACAATGTTAGTGACAATAGCTATGCCGTTCAAAAGCTTAACGGAGAAAGGAGAATATTAGCATGGTAGGTAAAGGGAGGCAAAAACCTAGGTCACTATAGGCCTGGCACGGTGGCTCACACCTGTAATACTAGCACTTTGGGAAGCCAAGGTGGGCAGATCACAAGGTCAGGAGATCGAGACCATCCTGGCTAACATGGTGAAACCCCGTCTCTACTAAAAATTCCAAAAATTAGCCAGGTGTGGTGGCAGGTGCCGTAGTCCCAGCTACTCGAGAGGCTGAGGCAGGAGAATGGTGTGAACCCGGGAGGCAGAGCTTCCAGTGAGCAGAGATCACGCCACTGCACTCCAGCCTAGGCGACAGAGCGAGACTCCGTCTCAAAAAAAAAAAAAAAAAAAAAAAAACACACACACACAGACACACACACACACAAAAACACAAAAAAACCTAGGTCACTGTTTTTCAACTAGTTTGATCCTGTATTATTTTCTGCAAAAACTTAGTGTGTGCAACTGAATTTATATCAATTTTATATATATTTATAACAATATGTGTGCATGTCTACACACAATATGCTTATATTTATATAAATGAATGCTCTTATACCAACAGCTATCACACAGAAGGTTGAACTGAGAGTCATTTCGTAGAACATGCAATGAAGGGCAACTAAATGCAACTCAGAAGAGGATATTGAAATATGAAGCAAAAAAAGGAAGTTTATCTCATGAGTATATAAGAGAGCATTAGTAAATTAGAAAGCTAATTCATTAAAATATTGCTTGGGATGCTTTCCTTGGCACGGAGTTATTTTTGTGTTGAAAAAGTGCTATGTTGTGTTCATGGTGCACTAGCAAATTTTAACAGCTGCTCTTTGGAGGTGTGGGGGTAATGGGAACCGACTGATTTTGTGGAAGTTTTTTTTTTTACAATATTAACTTATTTTTTTAATTTTACATTTATTTCTGCCCTTATTTTGAGTTCTTCCACATAAGGTAAGTAATATGCTAAGATTGAAATGTTTATATCTCCTCAAAATTCATATTTTGAACCCTAATCCTCAATGTGATGGTATTTGAAGGTGGAGGATTAGATTAGAAGGGTTGAGCCCTTGTGAATGGGATTCGTGACCTTATAAGGGACTCCAGAAAGCTCTGTTTCCTCTTCCACCACGTGAGGACACAGTGAACCAGAAAGTGGGCCCTCACTAGACACCAAATATTCTGTTCCCTTTATCTAGGACTTCACAGTCTTCAGAACTGTGAGCAATAAGTTTCTGTTGTTTATAAGACACCTGGCCTATGATATTTTGTTATAGCATCATGAATGGACTGAGACACAATGAAAGCAAGCACCATATATTATCTTGCATATCACTTTATCCTCGGCACCTGACCTTAACTAGTATTTGTTTAATAAATGAGTAAATAAGTAAATGAGTCAATAAACAGCCAAATGGATAATAAAGACTATATTATATTGTTTAGAGAAATAACTGAGAGTATTAAAAGAAAAGGTGTATCACCAGCAAGAAAAGAAATCCCATTGGTAATTTAAAGAAATGTTACTATAAATTTGATGGACTTGTTGGTTAAGTTTGACAATTTCCAATTTACTTATTTCCATGCATCTTCAGACATTTCTGGAATTTGTGATTGTCAAAAGGAGTAGGTATTGATCTCATCAAAATATATACGTGAGTGGTAGACACAAGAGAGTCCATCTCAAGAACTGTGATGGATTGGGTTTTCTTAAAATCTGGACATATTAGATGTCTTCCAGACAAATGGAGCTCAGAGGAAATATAAATACAATAAACACACATATAGGAATCTCATAGTTTGTCTCAAATATTTTTTTTCTAAATTTAACCCCATTAGATAACAAATAAGAGCAGATTCAGGAAGGCAGACAGTGATGGGGAAGGGGAAAGGGTAAATATGATGTGGATACCACAGCTAAGAAATTAGACGCACATTCAATTTTTTCCATCTTCATTTTGTGTGTTTATACTCATAAACATAAGAATAATACTAACAATATTAATGAAAATGAAGATGATGATAATAAAAGTCATCCCTACATAGTACTTTCTGTGTACAAGGCACTGTTCTGAGAGGTTTTGATTGTAATTTGCCATTTAAATTTTACGACACCATGAGTTAATTACTATTATTACCCTCATTTTACATGGAGAAAACTGCATTGCTAAATCTATGTAAACAATATAATTGTTTTATCTCAAGTAAAATAAAATGGGATATTGACAAAAGCAATCTTAGGATCTTGAGCAAATATTTTTAAAATGACAAAATGATAGTGTATTTAAATAAATAGTTCAAATACAGTGAAATTAGAAAGTGTGTCCTGATTTCTTCTTATATTGAATGTCATGGAAGCATTAATAGTCATTTGAAATCACACTTGATAAAGACCCTGAATGTCAAAATACAGCACCTCTAAGCTCCCAAAGAAAACTTATTTAACCTTCTATACAAATGCCAAAAGTTCCTTTAGCACTGAACACTGACAAATCTTTCCAGTGAATTCATACCATCATAGAGTCTTAGAACCTGAGATCATTTGACTTCATAAGGCTTTAAAGGTTAAAGGCATAGAGTAATTTAAGTATTAAAAAGAGGAAAGGAGTGTTTTCTGAAGCAAAGAAATTATTCTAGTTATTCAAAGTCTTCCTTTTCCTCAGGGCAGCCAAAATAATTGGATTTATGTGTCTCTGAATCACTGGCAGGGGGCAGAGGGGAACCAATGTCACTTTTTATATTCATCCTAAAATATTTGTTTCATTTTTATTATATTATTTAAAAATAAATTTCTTAACAGAACTAAATACTGAATATGTAAACTAGGATCTCAGGCAAAGTATTTGACCACAACATAAAGGAGACTATATAAATTTACTTGTAACGTCAATTAAAGTTAACTTAAACTGGATTATCACTCAGACAATTGACTATGATACTTTACT